>NW_027094104.1:10652807-11252807 GCF_029207755.1 Chamaea fasciata | reverse complement strand
TACCCCGGCTGTGTCCTGTGCCAGGGGCCGGCAGTGCCTACATGATGGAGCAGGTGAAGCCACAGCACTCCTTGAGCAGGGTCAGCCCCGTCTTGGTCATGTAGGGGGCCGAGGTTTGCTGTCCCCTCGATGTCAT
The DNA here is from genome assembly GCF_029207755.1 of Chamaea fasciata. Lineage (NCBI taxonomy): Eukaryota > Metazoa > Chordata > Aves > Passeriformes > Sylviidae > Chamaea > Chamaea fasciata. The sequence continues at coordinate 11,252,671 of NW_027094104.1, read as the reverse complement.
CTTCTTCTTCTCTTGGACAGGAGCTGCGGGGAGAGGGATTTGGGGCTGCCTGGGGGCCAGGGCACAGCCCAGGGCTGCTGCTCACAGCTCCTCTGGGGCTGCTGCTGTCCCCTCAGAGCTCCTGCACCACGGGGACACTGCCCTGGGTGCCCTGGGGTGTCCCCTCAGAGCTCCTGCACCATGGGACACTGCCCTGGGGTGTCCCCTCAGAGCTTCTGAACCATGGGGACACTGCCCTGGGGGCTCTGGGGTGTCCCCTCAGAGCTCCTGCACCACGGGGACACTGCCCTGGGTGCCCTGGGGTGTCCCCTCAGAGCTTTTGAACCCTGGGGACACTGCCCTGGGTGCCCTGGGGTGTCCCCTCAGAGCTCCTGCACCACGGGGACACTGCCCTGGGTGCCCTGGGGTGTCCCCTCAGAGCTCCTGCACCATGGGACACTGCCCTGGGGTGTCCCCTCAGAGCTCCTGAACCATGGGACACTGCTCTGGGTGCTCTGGGGTGTCCCCTCAGAGCTCCTGCACCATGGGACACTGCCCTGGGGTGTCCCCTCAGAGCTCCTGAACCATGGGGACACTGCCCTGGGGGCTCTGGGGTGTCCCCAGGGCTGGGAATGCCTCCCAGCACCCTGGGGAGGTGACAGAGCCCAGGGAAGGGGGTGGCTGTCACCAGAGGACGTGGTGCCCATGCTGCATCCCCCTGAGCTGTGAGCCAACGCTAAAGGGGCAGCTGAAGTCTGCCGGCCCCGAGGGAGCCCCTCTCCGGCCCCGTTCTCACAGGACGTGGTGGGAAGTGCCAGGAGGGAAGTGGATTCCTGACTCTGTCCCAATTCCAGGTGTTCCCACGCTGTGATCTCCAGCACCAGCGTCCCCCTGTTCCATCTCCCCACCCTCCTTCAGGTGAGCAGGCAGGAAAATCTCAGAGTGCTGGGGAAGGGGACAAAGGCCAGGGAGGTTCAGGGTAAGGAATAAACCCCATCAGCACCCACCTGCTCTCTGGAGGTAGCTTTTGGAGAGCTTGCTCTGCAGGAACTCGGCCATTTCCTTGTCCTCTTCCCTTTCCCTGTGACAAAGAGCTCAGTTACTGCTCGGGAAAGGAGCAGCAAGGCCCCCAGGAGCTCTGGGAGGGTGGCACACAGCTCAGAGGACGGGTTGCACTGTCCCCAGCACTGGCAATAGGTGACACCGGCTACCTGAGCCTCTCAAACTCCACGTCATCCACCAGGAAATCCCGCGTTTCCACCAGCTTGTGGATCTGCTGCACCAGCTCCTCTTCCCTCTGCTTCTCCTCATTGGATTTCTGGTTCTCTGCAGCACAGGGAGGAGAGATCACACCCACAGTTCACACAGCTCACACCCACAGGGAACTGAGTTCACACCCACAGTTCACACAGCTCACACTCACAGTTCACACAGCTCACACACAGAGAGCACAGCTCACACTCAGGGAGCAGAGCTCACACTCACAGAGAGGAGCACAGCTCACACTCACAGTTCACACAGCTCACACCCACAGTTCACACAGCTCACACTCAGGGAGCACAGCTCACACTCAGGGAGCACAGCTCACACCCACAGGGAGCACAGCTCACACTCAGGGAGCACAGCTCACACTCAGGGAGCACAGCTCACACCCACAGGGAGCACAGCTCACACCCACAGGGAGCACAGCTCACACTCAGGGAGCACAGCTCACACTCAGGGAGCACAGCTCACACTCACAGAGAGCACAGCTCACACTCACAGAGAGCACAGCTCACACTCACAGAGAGCACAGCTCACACTCAGGGAGCACAGCTCACACTCACAGAGAGCACAGCTCACACTCACAGAGAGCACAGCTCACACTCACAGGGAGCACAGCTCACACTCAGGGAGCACAGCTCACACTCAGGGAGCACAGCTCACACCCACAGAGAGCACAGCTCACACCCACAGGGAGCACAGCTCACACTCAGGGAGCACAGCTCACACTCAGGGAGCACAGCTCACACTCACAGAGAGCACAGCTCACACTCACAGAGAGCACAGCTCACACTCAGGGAGCACAGCTCACACTCACAGAGAGCACAGCTCACACTCACAGAGAGCACAGCTCACACTCACAGGGAGCACAGCTCACACCCACAGGGAGCACAGCTCACACTCACAGAGAGCACAGCTCACACTCACAGAGAGCACAGCTCACACTCACAGTTCACACAGCTCACACTCACAGAGAGCACAGCTCACACTCAGGGAGCACAGCTCACACTCAGGGAGCACAGCTCACACTCACAGAGAGCACAGCTCATACTCACAGAGAGCACAGCTCACACTCAGGGAGCACAGCTCACACTCAGGGAGCACAGCTCACACCCACAGAGAGCACAGCTCACACACAGAGAGCACAGCTCACACTCAGGGAGCACAGCTCACACTCACAGAGAGCACAGCTCACACTCACAGAGAGCACAACTCACACTCACAGTTCACACAGCTCACACCCACAGGGGCCATTCCCCCGGCCAAGGCCAGGCCTGCTCTGTTCCGCTCTGCTCTGAGTGTGGGGGCAAAGCCACCCCAGAGGAAGCAGCAGCTGGATGCAGGTTCCAGCTGCTGGAGGAGCAGGAATCTCCCACCCCCCGAACCGGTGCAGAGACACCCGGGCAGTGTCCGAGCGGCCGTCGCCTGCCCGCTGGGCCTGGGCCACTCCGTGTGGCTTCATTTGGCCACCACACAAAGGGGAGGCACCGGCCCCCAGCACCGGCTATTTGGGGTTAATTAACACCGGCTAATCAGCAGCCTGCAATCAGGAAGAAGAAGCTGGCAGGGTTAGGGTCCCGCTGGACAAACAGAGCCCCTTTCTTCCCCCAGCTGGTGTCAGAGCCCAGCACGAGCACGGTGATGATGTGAATCATTCGAGGCACCTTGGCTGGGGACATCTGCAGCCCTGGCTGGGCTCTGAGTAAGCACTGACGTGTTCCCGTCTTTATCCAAACCCGAGGCTGCCGCGACTGTCTCACAACAACAGGGACGGGCAGGATTTTTCCAGCACAGGCTGGTCTGAGTCAACTCATAAAGAAGACAAAAAGAGCGGAATTTCTGCTCTCAGCTGAGTCTGGGAGTGCTGAAAAGGCAAGAAACGAAAGCCCAAAGCAGATGAAGGAAAGCCAGGCTCGTTTCTCCAGCAGCAGAAAAGACGGATTTCTCTCTGCTCTGAGTCGTGGCTTAGGGAAAGTCTTGGTTTATGGACTGGAAGGTGCTGGAATTAAAACCCCCGTGAGATTTGGGTCTGTTTTTCAAGGAGCTCCTGGTTTTATGGCAGGATGTTCTCCTGCCAGGCTGAGCCTCCGAGGCAGCTTTACTGAAGTGAGCAGGACCCGAGTGTCAATGTGAGCAGCACCTGGGCTCTCTCTCCGTGCTGAAGGCTCCTGGCACGGCCAGCACGGCAGTGGCACCTGCCAGGGTCACCCTGGGCTCTGGGGTGGCCCCGGGCACAGCACTGAGGGGACACAGCTGGGCCCTGCCTGCCCTGGCCCTCGGGGAGCTGCCCGAAGCCTCACCTGGCAGCGCCAGGAGCTTCTGCAGCTCCGTCTTCAGCCGGCTGATCTCCTGACAGAGCTGGATGTCGTCCATCCTGCAGGGACACAAACGGAGCCTCTGAGGGGAAAGCTGGGGGAGAAGAGCTTCAAAACCCCCGGAGCAACACCCAGGCAGTGCCTGTGCTGGGGATCCCAGATTTCCCTGCCTTCCCCTGGGAAATGCCAGTCCAATTCATCCCAGAGGTTTTTTGGGGCGCTGCTTATTGGCAGAGAGAAAGATTCATTACCTTCCCGACAACAAAGCCTTATCAAAACCTGGCCCATCCACCAGTCAGGAGCCGCTGTGTTTCTCCTGGTCCCACAGAAAATACCCCCCCCCCCAAAAATCCCCAAAAAGAATCCCCAGGTAATCCCCAAAATCCAAAAAGAAGTGCAAGCTGCTGCCGTAGAAAATGATCTTTTTTATCCTGACTTCCTGCAGAATTAAATAAAGGTAGAACCATGAAATGTAACAGGGGGTGTGCAGAGCACCGGGGGGGGGGGGGGGCGCAGGGACAGCAGAGACTGCTGGGGATTAAACTGATTGCACTGATTAAAATGAAAATGAACAGCCAGATGAGGGCTGAATGATTACTGCATTTAAATGGAAATTAATTCTGGACGACCTGATAGGGAGAATAAAAAATAATAAATTCTCTTTTCAATTAAAATTAGGAGGGGTTGCAGGGAGAAGCACCCAGGAGGCTCGGACTGCTTCTACCCCAGCTGGTGCCAGCCTAGCTGGTGCCAGCCCTGCTGGTGACACCTGTGGCAGCATCAGCCAGAGCCGGGTGTCCCTGGCTGGTCCCAGGGAGCATTGAGGGACCAGGGTGGAGCTGAACCCCCCCAGGAATCCCAGACCTTTCCTTCTGCGCTGTGAAGGAGAAGGGTTTGGGGCCCTGTTGTTTTCCAGAGCGCAGACACCTCAGAAACGCAGGAATGGTTTGGTCTGACATTTCCAACAAAGAGCAAACCCTGGTTTTTATCGAGGTCACTGCTCTGCTCATCTGCACAGCCCAGGAGGTTTCCATCTCCCTCAGCCCTGCAGTCCAACCACCCTGAGCACCTTTTCCCTGCACTGGGGAATCCAAAAAGGCCTTGCAACCCCTGCATCCCACCTCCCGGAGCCTGCCCTGCGGAGCCCAGCTCCGGGATCCCCCTTCTCCAGCAGCCCTGGGATGCTCCTCAGCCTTCCCAGCCTCGCTCCTGGGCCCTGCAGGGCTGAGCTGGAGCTCCCACGGCACCCAAATCCTCCCAGCCGGGCAGTCCTGGCGTGTCCCAGCACCCACGGGGTTGTTTCTGCAGCCAAGCCCACCAGGAGATTTCTGCAGCAGATTTCCTTTTGGTTCCCGAGGGAGGAACCAACCTAAGGGTTAAAGGCACACCAGGGCTGGGGTTTGACAGCACCTGGGAGGATCAGGCACTGCTGCCATGGAAAGCCTTTGAGAACTACACTTCTGATGATGTCCAAAAATCCTTTTCAACAATGAGCTCAGGGGGAACCGTGCCTCGAAGGGGCTCCAGACCTGAGCCTCTGAAGCAGCTCAAAGCTCCCACTCACACCGGATTTCCCCGGGGATTTCCAGGCTGCGGGTCCCTCAGTGCAGGACAAAGGCAGCACAGGAAGTGCTTCAGCCCAGGAAACATCACCTTTGCCAAAATCCCGGTTTGTGCTGGGCTGGCAGGGTGGGATCTGAGGGCTGGGATAACTACAGCCCTATCAAAAAACCTAATCAACCCAAACTGTGGATATTAGTCAGGCCTTTTCCTCCAAACACATCGAATCTCCTGACACACCCATGGGAAACGGCCTGTGTTTCCCCAGGTGCTGCTGGGCACCATTTCCACACAGGGGTTTAGGTCTGGAGAACCTTATTCCAGAACTTGTGTGATTGTTGGGATGGAAGCGGGCGAGGAGCAGCCCCAGCCCTGCCCATCCCCGGGGCTGGCCCTGGCAGGGAGGACAGACACTCACATGTAGCGCAGCTCCGACTCCCGACGCACCAGGATCTCCCGGATCCGCTCGATCCTGAACAGCTCCCCCTCGATGTCGTCGATGGTGGCGGTGGAGTCGGCCATGGACACGATCTCCTCCTCTGGAAAAGCAGCGGGAGGCGCCTGAGGTGGTGGGAGAGCAGCAGGGACCGCAGGAGGAGCAGCAGCACGCGCCCTGCTCATGGCACTGTGCTGGGACAAAGCCCCTCATCCCCGGGGGTCTCCCCCTCCCCGAGCAGCAGGAGGGAGATGCTGGAGGGAAGGATGGGACTGTCCCTTTTGTTTTCCAGAGCTGGAATACTCCAGCATGTCCAGCACAGAGACCTGAGCCTGCCCAGCACCCTCCGAACCCCGGGCACACAAAGCTCAGAGTCACAGGGGTGAAACTCCTGCTGCTGCTCCCCCTCCATCACACCCCCCAACCTTCCCAGCCCCCCGTTCCGCTCCCTCACCCTGGGCAGTGCTGAGCACCACATCCAGCCCCCACCTGGGGAAACCGAGGCCGGGAAAGGAGGGTCACCTGCTCAGGGCAAGAGGCAGGAGCTTCACAGGGAAATGTGGGATAAAGGGGCAATGATTTATGTTTTGGAGGGATGGATGGGGTGAAATCCCATCTGCCTCCATCCGTGGCTCTGAGCAGCAGCTCTGCCTGCCCTCTATGACTCTGTGACACACACAGATCCCACTCGTGTGCTCCGGACTGTCCCGTGGATTTCCCCGTGGGGGCTGTGTGGATCCTGCAGTGACTCCCAGCCAGTTCCATGGGAAAAGCCGAGGATTTGCTCCAGGCCAGCTCCCAGCCTGGTCTGGCTCTCGGACATGATGCTGAGCCTGTCACCAGTGGAGGCAGCAGCACCTTCATCCCACCCCATCCGACATTCCCGGGGTGTGCTGAGGCCAGGGGCTGCAGCAGAGCCAGGCTGTGGGAGAACATCCCAAACCCTTCCAAACAGGCCTGCAGGGGCTGAGTCTGCTTCCTCTGAACCTTCACAGGACACATCTCCCCTCAGAGGTGTTGCCTTCCCGCAGCCCTGGGGCCTTCTCTGTGCACGGAGCGGGGAAGGCGCAGCCATGGAGCTGCTCCAGGAGCAGGAATCTCCCAGCAGGGATGTTGGGTGTGTGGTGTGGGCATTCCAAACAGCAGCCAGGCCAGCGCTGAGGGTTCCAGGGCAGGAGGAGACAAGCCCGAAGGCACGAGGCCGAACACTCTGCACTCTCTGTCCTCTCCCCGTCACCTAACACTGCTCAGGAAACCATTCCCAGAGTGGGACGTATTTCCAAGACTTCCAGCAGGGAAGGTTTATTGTTGGAAATCCAATGGTTTGGATTCGTGTGAGAGGTTTGGAGAAGAGTTTTCTGCTGTTTCTGGCTTGGGAACCCATGAGGATTTCCCAGAGGTTCTCTCCCCCTCCCTAGGCGCAAAGGCCACGCTCAGGGCATGATTCGTCCCTCCTTCCCTGTTCCTGGGCTGCTCCCAGGGGCCGCTGCTTGACCAGGACAGACAGACGGACAAAGCGCTGGGTGGGCGGCCTCTGCACAGCCCCTCCCTCCCTCTGCCTCCTTTCCTGATGCGGTTGCCAAGAGACCGGCTGTGGTGGCAACAGCATCACCAAGCGGTTGCCAAGGAACCAGAGGTGGTTGCCAGGGGACCAGAGGCAGTTGCCAGGGGACCAGAGGCTGTGTCCGAGGGACCAGAGGACACCACCTTGCCCTCACACACCGCTCCCAAGTCACCTTTCTGCTGGACACTTACCAGGTCAGGAGTGTCCTGTGACATGGGGACAGCGGGAAGGTCACAGCCCAGCCAGGGCCCCAGGGCTCAGCTCACCTTGGCTGTGCCTTCAGCTGCTGTGGTCAGGTCCTGGCACTCTGAATCCCTCAGGAATTCCAGGGAACTGCTCCCCAAAGCAGTCAGTGCTGGACAAGAAGCTCTGACAGGACCTTTGTGTCCCTGGAGCTGCTGAACTCAGGGCAGTGCCAGGAGAAAACTCCTGGAGAATGATGCCCACAAACCCTGGGAGGGTTCACCTGGAGGAGGGGACACCCAGGGCAGGGTGTTCATTAAAGCTGGGATCAAACCCAATCCAAATCTCCCTTTGGGGGCGGACAGGGACGGCCCCAAGTGTGGCTACACTGCCCAGGAGTCCCTCTGGTCCCAGAGCAGCACAGCCATACAGAAAACTCCCCAGAGAAACCCCCCGGTGCCTGAGCCAAAGGGATCCTGCCTGGCACCATTCCAGCCTGGCAGAGCAAGGAGCGGGAGAAAGCTTTGGCAGGAATTTGGAGACGCTCTGTTCGTCACACGCAGCCCAGGGAGGGGCCTCCACTGGTGAGGAGTGCGATGGCCAGAGACTTCCACTGCAGGCGGTTTGGGAAGACATTTGGGCAGGCAGCAGCCAGCCTGGCGTGAGTCACCGCAGCCAGCGGGGCAGGCTGAGCTTCAGGCAATTTTCTTCGTGATTGAAGTTGGGCAATCATTTGGCAGCCCCCTGTGGAGGGGTCTGGGCTCTTTGTGGGGGCACCAGACCGAGAAGCCTCGAACTCAGCCGTGTGCTTTCCTCTGCTCCTACAGCAGGGACTGGGGACAGCAGGGACAGGGGACATCCAGCCTGTCCCAGTCAGCTCCTGCTCCTGCCAGCAGGGACAGGGGACAGCAGGGACAGGGGACATCCAGCCTGACCCCCAGCAGGACAGGAGGCTCCAGGAGCTCAGCTCTGCACAGGTTCAGTCTGAGCTTTGCTGGCTGGGAGCAAAGCAGCAGAGCAGCACCCGAGCAGCACACAGGGATTGTCGTCGCCACGTTCTTACCTGTCCCAAAGTTCTCACCCCATGCCCAGGTCCCCCGGAGCTGGGAGCTCACAGAACTGCACTGAACGGGCGAAATCACAGCCACACAGCCCTGCTCACAGGCACCCATGGGGGTCACGGCACCCATGGCGGGTGTCCAGGACGTGCCCAGCACCCTGAGCCCAGCCCCTGGCCCACCCCGGCGTCACCAGCTGCTGGAGCAGTGATGAAGGTGCTCAGAGCCCGACGGGAGGTGAAGGGGAGGATACGCACTGCCAGGAGAGGCACGAAGGAAAAGGAGCGAAACTTCCCACAGCTCACCCAGGGGCTGAGCAGCTTCGTGGGCACCACACGCCCCCCAAAGAGCACCGAGCAGGATGTGACAGGGGCTAAACGGGAGCAGGGAGGGACAGGGAAGGGGAGAGGTCGGAGGGGTGGCAGAGCAGCGGAACCGCAGGCGCCTCCCCTCCGCACAGCCCGGCGCTGCGACCCTTCCTCCCAGCCCAAGGTCGAGGGCTCTGCTCAAGGCAATTCCCCTGCTCGGCATCCCCCGCTCTTCTCACCCGGGGTTCTGCTGGAGGAGCAGGGCAGACAGAATGGGCACGGGCGGTGTAGGGCAGGGCGAGGCCCCCTGTCCCCCAGGGCCGCGCGTGGCAGCGCAGCAGCGCCGTGTCCGGCCGGGCAGCAGTAGCGGGATGTGACGGCGCTCCTCCGGTGTGTCCCTCCAGACATGCCCCGTGCCCCCCTTCCTCCCACACAGCCCCTTCTCCCCGTCCTTTCTCTGCTCCAGCCACTCGCTCCATCCATCCATCCCTCCATCCATCCATCCCTCCCCACGGTGCCGCTCCGGGGACCCCCGCCTGCGCTCCGTTTGCTGGATGAAGCCGCCGGTCCCCCGGCAGCTCCCGGGGCTCGGGTGCCCGGATTTCCCCGGAGCCCCGGGGGCGGGGGAAGTTGGGCTCGGGCGGTGCCGGTCCCGCCGCGCTCACCTGGGCCCGCTCCGGCCGGCGGCCAGCGGGTGGATTCCATGGATCCGTAGCGAGGAGAAGGGCGGCTGCCCTCCATCCGCAGCCCAGCGCGCTCTGCTCCGCCGGGGCGGGGGCTCCCGCCGCTCCCTCCGCTCCCTCCGCTCCCGCTGCTCCCGCCGCTCCCACCGCTCCGCCGGGGCGGGGGCTCCCGCTGCTCCCTCCGCTTCCACCTCTCCCACCTCTCCCGCTGCTCTCACCACTCCCTCCGCTCTCACCGCTCCGCCGGGGCGGGGGCTCCCGCCGCTCCCGCCGCTCCCTCCCCTCCGCGCCCCCCGCCTGCAGCCCCCGACCCCCGCGGCTCCACCCGGGCCGTGCCCCCGGCTCGTCCCGACCCCTCTGGGGCCGTTTCACCCCAAAACGCGCAGCGCTGAAGGCGCCCCGGCTCTGGGGGACACGGGGGTGGGACACGGGGTGCCAGGGCCGAGGCACGGCACCCAACAGCCCCCCAAAACCCGCTGTGAGCCGGGGCAGCTGCTCTTCCCTGTAGAAGCAACTTTTCCCCACGGAAAAACCCAAGAGCGAGAGTTTGAGCCTCGCTCCGAGGGCTGAAAGCCAGCAGGGTGGCAGCAGCGGGGGACGCTCACCTGAGCGGGACCCTGGTGGCCTCTCCTCCCTCTGGCCGGGACAGCGGTGACAGTGCCACTGTCCTGGGGGCTGGTGGGGACGGGCGGGGGCTGCAAAGGCTCCTGCTCCCAGGGCTCTGTGCTCCCCGAGCACCTGGCTGAGGAGTCACAGCTGTGCAGGGACACGCCTCAGCGCCCCCTCCCCAAGTCACAACGAGGGGACGCACGGGTGTCCTCCGCTGGGACACTTCTCGGCCTTTAGGTGACACCGATGTGACAGGCACAGGTCCAGGGCCTCAGGGACACTTTGGGAAGTGCCACTGTCACGGAGCAGGGGCACAGTGACACCAGGGACAGGGTGGGGCGACCAGCCCAGAACCAGCCCCTGGGCTCTGCTGGCAGCAGCCTCATCTCCAGCCAGTGAAACACAAACCTGAGCAAAATCCTGGAATTCCCACCTCCAACAGCCAGAGAGGAGCTCCTGACTTTTGACCCAGTCGAGTGATTTGAAGCAGAGCACGTGCCAGAGAGAGGGTGCTTCATTCTTTGGGGGAAACTGGAATATAAACACATTGAGGAGGCAAAAATTAAGAGTTTGTATGTCAAAACGGGAGAAAAAAGGACATGGGAGCTGCTGCTCTGGGATGGAAAAGCAGCAGTTCTTGCTCCAGAACTCCTCTGAAAATGCAGGAGCACGTCTCCCAGGAGCAGCACAAGGGCAGGAGGCCATGGAGGTGGGCTGGAATGACAAACGGGAGTTCCAGCATTCCAGGGAATTGATCAGGAGCGCCTTGGGTCTGTAAGGAGCTCCCAGCTGGGGGACAGGGCCACCCCGGGCTTGGTTTGGGTGTCTGGATGTGCAGGGAAGGAGAGCCATGACGTGGCTCCTCTCACTCATGAAATGATGAGCACCCAGCAGCCCCGGAACCAGCGGGGCTGCAGTGACTCACCTTGTTTTGGCCACTCCAGAGCGCACAGAAAATGAACCTGTAAATGTTTTAATCAGGCCTGCAGGCAAACACCCTCCAGGATGACTTTCACTGTGAGCAGCCAGACCTGCTGGGGGCTGAACTTGAGTTTAACGCAGTTTATACGCTCACTTGATCCCTGATCAAACCAGGGGCGTAAATCAGGCGGCCCAGAGTCACAATTCACACACCACTGGATCTGCTGGGTTGGACGGAAGCCTCCTGGGCAAACCCGCTGTGCAGAGGGAAGGGAAAATCAGGGACAGGAGCAGCCCGGGCTTCTTCCCCTGCCCAGGTCCCGGAATTCTGGGGCTGAGAAGTTTCAATGGGATCTTCCCCTGCTCCTCCTTAGGGAGATGTGCTCGTGCTGTGAAGGGGCAGGATTTAGGGGAATGCCCAAAAAAGCTCAGTGTCGGTGTCATTTTCTTGCACAATAAGGGTTTTGGTCGTTTTTTTTTTAAAGATTATCAATCCATTAACCACGTCCGGTGCTGACTCAGGGGAGTCACCCCTCTCCGGAGCTCCGGGATGGACAGGCGGCACTTGTCACTCCAAAGCTTCTCCTTCCTGCTGAAACTGGAATCCAGCAGCTGCTGCTGTGCCGAGGCGGATGAAAAGGGCACAGCTCTCCCAGGTAATCGGCTCCTAACGAGGGCAGCGCTGGCAGCTGAAGCAGCAGCTGCATTTCAAACCTTTCCAGCTCTTTCTGCGCCTCTCACAAAGGCCCTGGATGTGCTGCGAATGGGGGATGAGCCCGGCTGCAGGCAGATCCCCCATTAACGCCCTTTGTTCCTCAGGTATTGCATGACAATAAGACCGGGAGAAAATCCTTGACATCAAAATTGCTCCGCTCGCGTTTGAATTCCTGGGAGAAGATAACATCTTAATAAAAACTTCCAGCTATTCTTGGCGCGGGGACAATTCTATCTATAGAGCCAATCCAGCGGAGCATTGTGCTGGCACAGAGCACCGGTGCCAGGAGGAGAGGGAGCTAATTACCCTGAGTGCATCTGATGCGCAGATAATGCGGGATCCGTGCATACAGAGAAAGGAATTACCGCCCGGGAGTCCTTTCCTGGTCTCCAGCGCTTCCTGGCGGGCGCGCGGCGCGGCAGGGTGACACAGCCAGGCCATCTGCATGTGCCGGATTAAATAGGCATTTCCATAAATATTCCGCTTTTTGCAGCTGCCTGTCTCGGGGCTTGTGAGCCACTCAAATCCGTCCCTCCGCACAGGAATGATGTGATTCCCTGACCGAGGAATACCTGACCAGCCTTTGGAATACAAGGCTCCTTTAAACCCCACTGAAGAGCTTGTGGTGACACCAGACCACCGGTTTTTCCTTGATCAGCAAAACTCACCTCCTGGAGAGGGGCTGAAACCTGCGCCTTGGAGGTGGAGGCAGGGCAGGTGAGGAGGTTTAACCCAGGAATGCGATAGAGGAGGAAGGCTGGGAACCAGCGACTTCCAGCTGGGAATAACCTGGGATACCTCAGAGTGAAGGAGATCCTCTGGCATGGACCGAGTGCTGCTCTCTGCTTGTGCACCCGTGCCCAGGTGTGGCACAGGGATGGTCATCAGGCCAGGCACCGGAATGGCCTGAAACCAGCACTGGACTGGCACGGGAATGGGCCAAAACCGGCACGGGAATAGCCCGGGACCGACACGGGAATGGCCCAGGACCGGCACGGTCCCCGTCCCGCAGGACCCCGGGCTGGCTCGGGCTGGACGCGGCCGCAGCGCTCACCCGGCCCCTCCGCCCCGCACAGGCCGGGCAGCGGCCGCTGCGGTCCCGCCGGGTTCGGAGGGGACCAGCCCCGGGCTCACCCTCATCCCGGCCCGCCGGGGACACGGGGGACACGGACAGGAAGCACACGGAACGGGATTGTGCCCAGGCGGATCTGGAATATCCCGTATTTACATGGCAGTGTCCCACATGGGACACTCCAGCCCTTCTCTGGACAGCCTGCCCAGGGCTGGGCACTGCACAGGGAGCAAACCGAACATCGTGTTCAGGTGGAACTCCTGGGCACCTGCCCCCCCCGCCACGTGCAAACACACAACAACCACCAGCTGGCAGTTTCAGCTTGGGTTTGTCTTCGTTTCTCTCCACTGGCATTAAAAGGATCACACCCTCTGGTACAAGTCATCCCTGACACCTATACACACCTATACAAATAATTTATCATCCATTCAAATAATTTACAGCTGTACAGAACAAACTCTGGTCGCACAGCCCACACTCCAGCCCAGCTCAAAGCCTTTTGGCTTTCTGAGCATTTTCCTTGTGTGTACAAACCCCACAGGGAGGCCCCGAAGAGGCAGAGGGATGCAGAGTCCGTGGTCACCCCTAAACCCCACATTATCCCAACAATAACAGCTGCTGGTGCAGGGGTTCCCCACGAGCTCCTGCCTCCCTCCTGCTTCCCTCAGGGCCAGGATGTTTGCTGCCCGAGCCTGGCACTGGGGAGCACCAACAGTGTCTGGGGTGTGAGGTGAAAACCCGATCCCCGCTGGGCTGTGGGACTTCTCCAAAATGAATATTGGTGCAGCCGGCTGTGCTGGGCTGTGCTGGACAGCCAACACCCCTGCCATGGATCCTCCCGAGCTGAGGAGCTCCGGGCTTTTCCTGACTTGTGCAAAAGGGAAAGCTCAGTCCTGCAGCATGGCCGTGCCCCTGGCAGGGCTGTCACACTGTCACCAGCAGGGCACGGCCGTGCCCTGAGTCCACCCAACTCTGCTGGGGCAGCTCTTCAAGCCGTTGCCATTTAAAGTCACCACTGGTGGATTTCAGTGCGCTTTCTTCTCCTGTGTCGTCTGTGCTGAGCCCACGCCACAGCTCACAGCACCTCGTCCCGTTTCCTTCACTGGACCACTCCTGCGAAGGTGTTGATGGGCAGCAGCAGAGATTTGGGCAGGTATTTCACGAGCCCCACGTCTTCTGTTCCGTCAGGGCTGAATTTCATGGTCCTGCTCTTCTGCAGGCAGTAGCTGGGCTCGAGGCAGGGGGACACCTCCAGGCTGCAAGGGCACAGAACACATTTCCTGCACGTTCAGATCCGAACTCCCAGAGAAGCCCAGCTCCCTGCACTGCACCCTGCGCTGGGGGAGGCCTCTCCCCCTGCCAGGTGCAGCTGCTTTGATGCTTTCCCCAGCTGGGCTTGACTGCAGAGATGAGCTGCTGTGTGTCAGTGTGTCACACCCCGAGGTCCTGAGCCTGGCTCAGCGTGACTCAGGGATTCAGTTTGTTCAAGGCTGGGCCTTGAACCGTCAGCACAGCCCACATCCCTGCAGCTGCTCCAGGCACGTTAATCCCGGGATTTCCACAGGGCCGGGCCCTCTCCCCCACCTGCACCTGCTGGAGCCCCCCAGGTGAGGGATGCCCTCAGTGCAGAGAGCATCAGCATCACCATACAAGTCACAGTTCAGGAGTTCTGAGCTTTGTTTGTCCCTGGAGGTGCCTGGTTTCCTGCTGTCTCACCGGCAGCACCTTTTGTGTAAAGAACTATTTTGTTCCTCACACCACCACCCAAAAATACAAATGTAGGGGAGGCCCCGTGTGCCCTGGATGGAACTTTTGTCCTGGAAGAGGATGAGGGAGACAGGAGGGGGTGCAGGGCCTGGAGCCCCGGGGTTCTCACCCGATCACGTCCCTGTAGGTTCTCCTGCTGTCCTTGTCCAGCCGCACCGTGAAGGGTCTCTGCTCCGGGCTCCTGACCTTGATACTCCGTGTTTTGAGCCTGTTTGCCACAGCCTGGATGGGGAGAGGAGGGAGAGCCTGCTCAGGGCTCCCTGCCACTGCAGCTGGTGGAGCTGATGGCAGAACTGCAGACCCTGCCCCGGGCCCAGGTGGGGCCAGGATTTATTCCTCCCCTCGCTCCCTGTGGTCACAGGGTAACCCCAGCAGCAGCCCAGGCATCCAGGGTGTCCCCAAAGGCTCTTCCTCCCCGCGGGGCTGCCCTTTCCCTGCTGCTGTGAGGGATCCTGCCCCCTCAGCGCCCCACGGGTACTCACTGCGAACGACCGCCCTGCCAGGTGGTTGGTCCTGATGGTTTCGGTGATGGTCACGCTCAGACAGCCCAGGCCTGTGACAGAAGCTCAGGGTTGGTCTGGGGCCACGGCACAAGCTCAGCTCAGCCCCGGGGGGCCTGCCCCACCTCTGGGGGAACTGGCTGGGCACACAGGGCTCCAGCAGGCTCCACTGTGTGGGGTCGTGCTCGGGGTGGGAAGCTCAGAGGCTGTGCTAAGGGCCAGGTGAAAGAGGAAGGCTGGAGCAGAGGGAAGATGCTCAAATCCTGTCTGAGCCTCAGACACGTCATTCCTGAGAAAGCCCCCACCAGACCGTGGGGACACCAACATTCCTGTCACTGATCCCACCCCCAGAGCCCAGACACAGCAGGCACCAGGGACCGTGGGCAGGTTTGCCCCAGGGAGCACCAGAAACCTCAGCAGAGCAGGAGGAGCCCACCTGGAGCCTCCTCAGCGGGGATGGCTTTCATCAGCAGGCCCGTGGAGCGCAGGGACAGCGTCAGCTCCTTCTGCCGGTCACTGAGCACAACCTGCGAGCAAGGGACACGGTCCTGTCAGTGCCCCTGGCAGGGCTGGGCACGGGGACAGCTTGTCACAAACACAGGGTGAGCCAACAGGCTCCCCACAGCCTCTGTCCTTGCCTGGAGAGCAGTTCCAGAGGAGAGGGAGGCTCAGCCTCCTTTCAGGAGATCTGTGCTCTGCTGGGTATCCCTGGGAGAGGAGATTTGGGGTGCAGGGAACCCCACTCACCTTCCTGTAGGTGACGGTGAGGTCGATGCCGGGGCCATCCAGGGTGCCTTTCCTCTTGGCCGTGCTCAGCTCTGCGAGGAGGGGACAGGGAGGGATGAATTCCCCTCATCCCACCGTCTGTGCTCAGCAGAGAGGGATCCACACGGGCTCACACAGTGGCCTTGTGTCCCACCTTGTCCCTCCTGTCCCACCTTGTCCCCTGGGGGGACACACACACCTCTGTGGGGACACACACACACCTCTGTGCGAGGGGCTGTCCTGCACCTGGGCCAGCAGCTCCGTGAGGAACACGTCCTCAGCTGGGTCCTGTGCCGGGTCCTGGAACAGGACCTGGGAGAGAGAAAATCCCTCAGGGAACATCCCTGAATTTGTCTCCTCTGTCCCCTGCGGTGTCACCCGAGGCTTGTGGCATGGGCAGCTCCTCCAGACCATCCCAGGGGAGCCGGGACCTTCTCGGGGCACTCGGGGTTCCCGTGGGATGGGGGAACTGCCCCGGCTCTGCTCCCGAGCTCCAGGAGCGAGGCAGACCTTGCCAGCAGCCCCAGGGACGAGGCCAGCCGAGGCACGGGCAGTGTCCCCTGCCACTGGATGTCACTGTGCCCTCAGAGATGTGGCAGCTCCCCGCCACCTCCCTCGGCCAGGCTGGAACGCTGCCGAGCCCCAGGGGACGCCGTTTCTCTCTGATCCGACCCAAATCACCAGGTCACTCCAGCCCTCGGGATTATTTTCTTTTCACGGGCTTGTGCTGGGCAAGAGGTGAGGAGCAGGTCCTGGAGGACTGCTGCTGGAGCAGCGGGGAGGGCAGGGCTGGTGCTGCATGCCCGAATTCAGCCCTGCTTTGCCCCCCTGACAAACGCCAGGCGCGGCTCTGATACCAGTGCCGAGCAGAGCTGGCAGGAAATCAATCAAAGGGTGCTGCAGGAAACCCTGCAAAGGCCTGCCGGTACAGGGAGCTCCGGGCAAAGCTGCTCAGCAGAGCCCCGTTCGCTCCCGGCACCGAGAGCGGCAGGAGGCACCAGGGAGGGCTCCTGAGCAGCCCACACCCAGCAGAGCAGGGATTCCGTGACCCTGCGGGGACATCGAGGCTCCCTGTGCTGAGCTGGGGTCCTGGAATGGCCTGGCCAGGACCACGGGCTGCAGCTGAGCTGAGCTCTGGGGGCTGGCAGGGATCCAGGGATGGGGAATGGGGATCCGGGGGGGAATGGGGGTCCAGGGCTGGCAGGGATCCCGGGGGGAATGGGGGTCCAGGGGGGAATGGGGGTCCAGGGCTGGGGGGAATCCAGGGGGGAATGGGGGTCCAGGGGAGGGAATGGGGATCCAGGGCTGGGGGGAATGGAGATCCGGGGGGGAAATGGGGATCCAGGGATGGGGTGGGGGAATTCAGGGGATCCAGGGATGGGGTGGGGGGGATGCAGATCCAGGGCCAGGCAGGGTGAATGGAGATCCAGGCTTGGAACTGCAGGAAGCCCCCAGAGCCCGCTGGCCGTGCCCAGCTCTCCCAGCCCTGGTGGGGTCACTGAAGGGCTGGGGGCAGTGGCAGCTGTGGCACCCACCTTGACAGCGTGCAGCTGGAAGCCGACGGGCTGGCTGCCCATGCGGGCGTAGTAGGCGATGACGTCGGTGAGGAAGAGGTCGGTGACCAGGGCCCGGCTGGGGGACGAGGGCTGGGGATGAAGCACAGCCTGGCTCAGCCCTGGCACTCCCCAAAAACCCCGACGCAGAGCCCCACAGCTGGCTGGGCGCAGGGTGAGGGGTGAGCTGTGCTCTGCTCAGGCAGTGGGAGCCTGTGGCCCTGATTTTTCAGCCTCCTGATGTTTTCATTCCTGGACTGGAGTTTTCTCACACTTGTAACAAAAGTAAAGACTGATGTTTTGTAAATACACATTCCTTCCAGGGGGAAGGACAAACTGATGGACTTCTGAGTTGACCACTGGGGTCAGAGGGGTGTTACTCCCGACCCCCAATCCCTGAACAAATTCCAAACCCTATAAAACCCCCAAATCATAATAAACTCCCCCTTTCTCTCCTCCCTTCTCAACCTGACGGGTGAGTGTGGTTCTTTCCTGTCCTAGCGACAGGAGCCCTGTCTGTGTGGGCTGCCAGTGGTGGCTCAAACTGCCGGGAAATGAGACCTGGGGGGGATTTCAGCAAACTTTTCTTTCTCGAAACCTGCCATTTCCTGTCCCTTTGGTCAAAAATAAAAACAACCCAAAAAAACCCATCACTGCAAATGGCTTTTGTGGGCTGGGGCAGTGCCAGACACGGGCACGTCCTGGCAGAGCTTTGGGAGGGTTTGTAGGGAAAATCTGGGGATGGAGAGCCCTGGGGAGGGTTTGTAGGGAAAATCTGGGGATGGAGAGCCCTGGGGAGAGTTTGTAGGGGAAATCTGGGGATGGACAGCCCTGGGGAGAGTTTGTAGGGAAAATCTGGGGATGGAGAGCCCTGGGGAGGGTTTGTAGGGAAAATCTGGGGATGGAGAGCCCTGGGGAGAGTTTGTAGGGGAAATCTGGGGATGGAGAGCCCTGGGGAGAGTTTGTAGGGGAAATCTGGGGATGGAGAGCCCCGGGGAGGGTTTGTAGGGAAAATCTGGGGATGGAGAGCCCTGGGGAGGATTTGTAGGGGAAAATCTGGGGATGGAGAGCCCTGGGGAGGGTTTGTAGGAAAAATCTGGGGATGGAGAGCCCTGGGGAGGGTTTGTAGGGAAAATGTGTCTGGGGAGCCCTGCGGGGCACAGATCCCCCCTCAGGTGCTGCAGGCATTTTTGGGAAATGGGAAGAGGTTTTCCCCGTACCATGGTGGCCAGCTTGGGGATCATGTGGCACAGGGTGCGGATGTTGCTCTCGTACCAGGGGTCGGCCCTGCCCAGGTACCCGGCCACCTCACACAGCTCCTCGGGGCCGGCGTGCTCCTGCAGGGCAAACACAGCTCACAGTCACCGGGGTTTGCTTCTCCTGGGCCTGGGAGGAGCAAAACATGAAGGGAAGGTCCTGGAGAAGCCCTCCCAGCCACTCCCAGCCCTAAATCCAGCTCCTGGGGGGCTTGGCTGACACTCCTGGGTGGCTTCCTGCAGCCCAGGGGGAACAGGGGGGTTCCCTGTATCAGACCTTTGACATTCCCCCATCCCATCCCATCCCATCCCATCCCACCCCACCCCACCCCACACCACCCCATCCCACCCCACCCCTGCTCCATCCAGAGAATTGGCAAACTCATTTAGCAGCTGCTCAAGCACAAAACTCCAGTGAGGACTGAAAAGAAGGATCATTGATTTTTTAACAGCCCGTTTGTCAGGGGTCCAGCCAGCTCTGGGCCAGCTCTAAACTATCCTAAATGCAATTGTTTATTTGCCTGTGCCTCGAGGCTGTCTGAGGGGAAGGGATGTGCCTGACATAAAGCACAAGGAAAGACCCACAGACCTAAACCCGGGGCCGTGGCCAAGGAGGCACAGCCCTCAGTGAGCAGCGACTGCTTCCCCTCAGCCTCGGGGAAGTGGGAAAGGCAGGGAAAAACCTCACGGATCCTCCTGCAGCGGAGGCCTGGAGGCAGAGCTGGACCCCAGACTGAGCCCGGCAGCTCCGTGCCGTGGGAACGGGGCAGGGATGGGCAGGGATTCCCAGATTCCCCCGCTCTGCCCCCAGAATCCCGTCCCCAGGCGCTCACCGGGGGCTGTGCCGGCACCACGGGGATGTGGTAGAACTGCAGGTCCAGCCTGGCCGTCAGGAACACCCGCCGGGCCTCCCGTTTCCTGCGGTGACAAAGGACATGTCCCCGGGGGAAGGGGCAGGACGCGGCCCCGGGCAGTGCCAGGACACCGCGGCTGCTCGGCCCTCGCCGCCTCCTTTCCCTGGACGTGCCCCTGGCTCCCAAATCCCATCGAGGGGACGGGGAGCCTCCGAGAGGTTTTTGGCAGGGCCTGGTGTCCCTGTGCAGCCACAGCTCTGCTCCCCGGGCTGCCCACGCCGGGAAACAGCTTCTCTGCAGAGCTTTTCCCTTTGGCATGAGGGAACACCTGCCTTGCTGGCTGTTCATTGAAGGGAGCCCACGGGCAGAGGGGAGGACTCTGTGTGTGTGTCACCTGGGCAGGGAGAGCGGCCGGGGACAGCCGGGGACAGTCAGGGGGACAGTCCGGTGTGTTTGGGAGCCGGACACGTGGGTCCCAGCCCACCCCAGGTGAGGCCGAGCCCAACCCCACCCAGAGCCCGAGGGGCAGAGCAGCCAGGCTGTGCCGCTGTCCCCAGAGCCGCGGGTACCTGAGGGAGTGGAAGGCTTGTGCCAGGCGGCCCAGCAGGCGATCGTCCCCCAGCAGCACCACGCGGGCGGTGTGCAGCCTCTGCGGCGGGGCCGGGGGCTCCGGGGCCGGTCCGGACCCTCTGGGCGCCTTCCCGGGGCCTTTCCCCGCGGGGGCAGCGCTGCCAGCCTGCAGCAGGGCCACGCTGTCCAGCGGGGACAGCTTCTTCTTGATGCCGCCCTTCCTGTGGAGCCGGGAGCGCTCGGCGCAGGGCCCGCAGGGCTCGTCCTGCGCGGGCAGGTCGCGCTCGATGCCGCTGTCGGTGGAGAGCACGGAGAAGCGGCTGTGCCGGCAGCACTCACAGTCCCCGAGCACGTCCTGCACCTCCGCGGCGCCGTCCGGCTCCTGCCCCGGGCACTCGGGCTCGCAGTTCTGCGACAGCGGGCGGAGGAACAGCACCAGCTCCTTCCCTGCGGGTGCGGCGCAGCCTCAGCACGGACAGCGGGGCACAGCCCGGCCCTGCCCCGGCTCCCCTCCTCCCGGGGAACCGCAAAGCTGAGATCTCTGCCAGCGGGCCCGAGGGCAGTCAGTCCCTCAGCCCCATTTCCCATGGACAGAGCCCAGGGCCGCTCCAATCCCAGAATCCCAGAATCCCAAACTGCTTGGGGTTAGAACGGACCTTGAAGCTCATCCCGTTCCCGCCCCCTGCCTTGGGCAGGGACACCTTTCACAGAGCAGGCTGCCCAGGGCTCCATCCAGCCCGGCCTCGGGGCTCCAGGGGCACCCACAACCACGTCTGGGCACATCCTGCTGCCGCCCCAGCTCCTCCCTCAGCCCTGCCCAGCCCAGACCCCCCGAGCCGGCCCCAGCAGCCCCCAGGGACGAGGGCAGGCAGCACAAATCCCACCAGCCCGGCCTGGGGACAACGGCTCCCAAACTCCCTGTCCTGGGGACCCCTGTGGGACAGGACCCCCCAGCCACCCCCACCCCGGGGCACTCACAGAGCTGCTCGTCCTCCGTCCACAGGTGGAAGCTGATGTTGGGGTCGGGCAGGGGGGTGCCCTGCAGCCCTTCCTGGGGAGCATTTCCTGGGGAAAGGAGGATCCTTGGAGCCCATGGGAGCGTTTCCCCACACAGGGGCACGGCCCCCCAGTGCTGGGTGCTGCTGAGGCAGCCTCGGGGCTGCTCCTGCCCAGGTGTGAGGCTGGGAGGTCTCTGCTCCCACAGACGGAGCCATCGCCAGGTGTCTGCACCATTGGCGGGAGGGAGAAATGAAAAGGGGGAAACTGAGGCACGGGCAGGAGGGAAGGACCTCACTTGGCAGCCGGCAGAGGGACTGTAGAGTAAATAAACATCCCTCCAGGCCTGGGCCCGCGGTGCACGCGGGGATCTGAACCCTCTGACCACGCCTGCACCGCCTCTTCTGACCCCAGAGAGCTCCGTGACAATGGTGGGACAATTTAACACTCACCGCCCCAAAAGGTGACGGCAAAAGGAGATGGCAGGGATGGCAGGGATGGCAGGGATGGCAGGGGATGGCAGGGGGTGGCAGGAGGTGGCAGGAGGTGGCAGTGCCACCGTTCAGCACATCAGAGCAAGGTCTGGGCACGAAGGGACTTTAAAGCCCACCCAGACCCAGGCTGAACCAGCAGCAGGAATTCCCACTGTCCCTTTCCCCAGTGACACATCTCCCTGCCAGGGCCAGCTCCCCGTGCCGGCCGCGGGGTCGCTGTAGGCTGCTCCTGCTGGCAGGGACACGGTGGGGACACGAGGCAGGGGGTGGCGGTGCCTGCCCGGGGCTCACCTGCGGGCACGGAGCCCAGGAGGCCGCGGTAGATGCTCTCCAGCCGCTCCGTGCGCTGGCCCCGCTCTGAGCCCGCCGTGCCCTCCACGGCCACCACCACCTGCTGGAACCAGCACTCCACGTCCCCCGGGGACAGCGCCTGTGGGGACAGCGGCTGTGAGACCCTGCAAACGCGGAATGAGCCGCGGGAGGGGCAGAAAGAGCAAACGAGCCCTGCAAAAAATGCTTCTGTGGGGACACAAATGTCCTCTTGTCCCCGGGAGAGACGCTGGCTGCTTAAAGCTCCTTTTGCCTCTGATGGGCACCATGTCCCTTGGGGCATCCTCGGCAGGGCTGGCACTCGGAGTGACCCTCGGGGATGGGCACAGCAGGCACACAGAGGTGTCCCGGGAGAGGAAATCGCCCAGAGCCTCTGCACAGTCTCTGGGCCAGGCATTTGTGGCCCCACAGCTCCTTCCAGGGGGTTTTGGAGAAAACTGATGGAAACCTTTCCCCTGAGAGGTTCCTGCAGTGCCCGGGGGCTCAGAGGAGATAACAGAGGCTCTGTGTCAGCTCTGCTGGGCAAAACCAACACTCAGAATAAAGGCCCCAAACTCTGGCTCTGCTGTACCACTGCTTTCCATCAGAAGGGTGTTTGAGGCCCAGCCCAGCCCAGTCCTTGGGCTGGAGACCAGCACTGAGGAGCTGAACCACCTTTTGCTTCTCCAAGGCATCCAGCCAGAGCAGGAGCACTGGAAAAGCCCCGGAGCAGCTGCTGCAGTACCTGGAGCCGGGCCCTGAGGCCGTGGATGTCGCAGGAGTCGCCCAGGGCCGCCTGCAGGGCGTGGGAGACCACGCAGCTCATGCAGCCCCCGGGGCTCTGGGACCCCCGGGCCGCCTCGGTGTCGCTGAGCAGCGCCTTGCAGATGGCCTCGGGCAGCAGCTCCGGGTCAGCAAAGATGAAAATCCTGCGGGGAGGCAGAGGAGGGAAAGATGCAGACTCACATCACCGACATCAGGGCTGGCGGGAGCAGCTCACATCTCACTTTTTCCATTGATGCTGTTGATATTCCCCTTCTCCAGCCTGTCTCCCCCCCAGGGGCAGCTCCTGTCGCCCTGATTGTTCAGCCTTCTGATTGTTTCTCATTTCTCCTGGAGTTTTGTCACACTTGTAACATAAAGTAATTGTTTTCTCATCCCTCTCTGTGATGGGCTCCTGGCTTGACCAGTGGGGTCAGAGGGGTGTTAACCTTGTCCCCCAGCCGCTGGTCAAAGTCCAGACCCTATTTAAACCCTGAACCCAAAAACAAAGTCCTTTTCTCACCTCACATCCCGACGGGCGAGTGTCCTCTAGCGACAGCTCCCTCCCTCCCAAAAAACTCTGGGCACAGGAGGAACGTGCCCTCCCAGTGCAGGGTTCAGTGAGGTGCTGGATGTCACCCAGCTGCGTCCCCCACGTGGCTCAGGCCCAGGCGATCCCAACCAGGACCAATTCCGAGTGTTGGAAGAGGCCGGCTTTCCCCAGGAGAGCAGGAAATCAAACCCCAGCCCCTCCCCGGGGGCAGCACTCACCTCTCCCGGTACGGGAAGGGGGCGCTGGGCAGGCCGTGCTCGGAAATCACCATCCTGTGGTACAACGTTCCTGGGGAGGGCACAAACACCTGCAGTGAGGGCTGCAGGAATAACCGGGGCTGCTCCCGGCTCGAGAGGCTCAGGTGGCTCTGCCAGCTCGGGGAACACCCACTGAGATGAGGTTAAACAGCCAAGAATCGGGCCAGAGCTAAAAACAGCCGAGAACCTTCCTTTGTTTAGGGCATTTTGAGCTTGGGAGCCGAGCTGGGGGCAGCAGGAGGAGCTCTGTCCCCAGGACCACGTGGGGACGGTGTTTGGGGGCAGCTGCAGAGCACCAGGGGTCTCTGCATCAGGAGGGAGGCACTTCCCCCTGTCCTGGGTGAGGCTCCATCCCCTGCCCCTGCTCGGGGACAATCCTCCAGGGAATCCTGCCCTGCTGGACATCCACTCCCTGCACACTGAGCCATCCCTGGACCAAAAATCAGGGGAGATAAAGGTGCCCCTTGGAGGGCTGGGGACGAGTGTTTGGGGTGCCGGGGGAGGGCTGAGACTCCCCCAAAACGACACCAAAATCCCCCACCAGGTTTCTCCTGTTCCGCCTCCCCCTCACAGGGTGTCTGCACCTTGCTCTGCTCTCCTGGCCCCCCTCACCTGGGGCTCCCCTGGCCCCCCCTTACCTGGGGCTCTCCTCTCCACCTGCAGCCTGCTGGCATAGTCCAGCCCGATGGTGCAGAAGGGCTTGGGCAGGGTCAGCAGCCTCTTGCAGAAGTCATAGACCCTGGCACAGAGCTCGTCAGGGATGCAGGGAGCCTGCAGGGGGACAGGGAGGGGACAGCCAGTGACCCCTAAACCTGCTCCAACACAGCCCCGGGGCCGGGAGGGCACCGAATTCCTGGCACCAAATTCCCTTGCACCAAATTCAGCACGGATTTAAATCCAAACCATGGGGCACAGTCAGGCCCTGGAGTGGTTTGGGAACCTCCAGCAACACCCTCTGGAGCTTGGGGACATTTTTGTGGCTTCCTGCACCACCAGGCAGTGAAAGCCCTCCAGAGAACAGGTGAGGTGGAAGGACCTGGTGCTCTGGGTGTCCCAGGGACATGGGAAGTGCACAACTGAGGCACCCGGCGCCAGCTCAGGGTGGTGCTGAGCGGCTGTTCCAGGTTGTGAGGGGCTTCAGGTGGCCTCTCCTGTGGCCCCTGATGTCCCTGGATGCCCTCCAGTGTCCCTGGACCCTCCCCGGTGTCCCTGGATGCTGCCCCAGGGAGGCCCAGGGCAGGTTTGAGGCACAGCTCACCTGTACCCAGGCACAGCTCACCTGTATCAGGGTGTACATCAACGTGTGCAGCAGGGGGATGATGTAGTGCCGGAGGTCCCCTCGCTCTGCCTGCGGGAGCAGAGGGCAGGGAAGGACACTCAGGTCCTGGCAGGAGCAGCCCCAGAGCCCCCTAGGTGTGCCAGGTCCTGTCCCTGAGCACGGGGATCCATCCGGGCTGATCCCAGAGCCGGGTTTGGGATCCTCCCCGGGCTTTTAGGGTGGGCAGGGTGGCCCTGGGGAGGGGCACAGCTTTCTGAGTGAGCTCATGGCGGGGCTCCTTCCCGCTCCTGTGGGAGCACAAACCCCCGGGGAAAGCCTGTCTCGGGTTTGGTGGGGTGGGAGCAGAGGGGACAGGGAGCTGCTCCCATCCCGTGTCCCCACGGGAATCCAGGGATGCTGCAGCCCCTCCCTGCAGCCTGCTCTAACAACAGCCTCAGCTGTTGCGGGGGAGGAATTTCCGCTCTACCTGAGGCCACACAGGGTGGGGTGGGGGAGCTTTGGGGTGCCTGGGAGGGTTCAGCAGCGTGAGGGTTGGGCTGGTGTGCGGGGAGCAGCCTGGGGGCTAAAAAACCCTAAAACCCCTGCTTGGGGTGGAGTTGAGTCCATCCCTCTGCCTCACCCAGCTCCCAGCACAGAGGGGCCAGCCCTGCACCCAGGGCACGTCTCTCAGGTGGCATTGCCCTCCCTGAGGTGACAGTGCCCTCTCTCAGGTGACACTCACCCTTTCCAGCTCCTTCACCAGGATCCTGACCAGGACACAGCTGGTGCTGGGGTTCTGCTGGATTTTCTTGTGCAGGGTCCATCGCAGCATTCCTGGGCAGGGAGAGCCGGGGAAGGGTGGGTCACCAGGGGAGGGATCGGGGTGACGTTCACGGGGGGATCAGGGACCTGGAGTTCCAAAATCCCAAAGCAGCCTCCTCTGCCCTCTGCCCTCTGCCTGCACCTGAGACCCTCTGCAGGGCCCGCCCTGGCTCTGGATACAGCGCTGCTGTGTGGGGCCTAATTCTGGGAAACCAGACAGGGGAAACCCTTGGGAATGGCTCCTGCAGGTCCCAGGGCTGGGGGCTGGAGAAAAGCAGGGATGTGAAGTTTGTTTCTGTTTGTGCCCAGCTGCATTCCCCCCCTGCCCCAAGGAATTTGGGGTCCCGCTGGTCCCAGCGCTGCTCCCCGGCGGCCACCAGCTCCCCCTTGGAGTGGAGACCACGAAACCTCCCAGCCCTGAGAGTGCCACAGCTCATTCCAGGGAAAATCAAATTTAATTAACTGTAAAATACCCTGAGAGTTCCGAGTAAAATCGATTGTTCAGGATGGACAAGAGGGTGACAGAGGCTGCTGGGGCTGTGCAGGGGTGACAGAGGGTGACACAAGCAGGGTGATACAGGCAGGGTGACAGCAGCTGCTGGGGCACGAATGCAGCTGCTTTAGGATTTGGCACCTGAGGGTCAGGAGAGTAAAGCCACCGTGTCCCCACCGTGTCCCCTGCGAGGGGACTGGGGCTGTCGGGGCGGGCAGGGCCCCGCGGCCCGGGCAGGGCTGGCCCCCTCACCTCTGTCGCTCTGGCAGGAGGGGTGGTGCCCGTCCAGCTCCCGCAGCAGCGCCCGCACCCGCCGCAGGATGTCCGACTCCACCTCTGCAAGGGACAGCAGGGACGTGAGCCGGGCCAGCCCCCCGAGGGGACACGGGGACAGAACCCCCTCCCCAGAGCCCGGGGGAGCCGCGAGGGGAGGCACAGAGGGGCTCCATCCCACCCGGGGGGCTCAGCATCACCCACCTGAGCTCTCCATGGCCGGGCCGAGGCTGCAGTTGCACAGAGCTCCTCACCGCGCTCGGGCATGGCCCCGGCTCCGGGATGGTGCCTGCAGGACATGAGGACACACCTGGCTCAGGTGGGGGGGACGTCAGTCAGAACGGACCTTGGGAGGGCACAAAGTCACCGGGACCCCCGAGGGGCAGCGGCAGAGCCCCGGGGGGAGCACAGGCTGTGTGTGGGGCAGAAACGCCCAGCTCCAAGCTGATCCCATGGGCAGGGCGGTGGGCATGGACAGGAGCCCCAACAGCCGGGGCACCGCTCAGCCCAGCCCCGGGGCTGCTGCCACGGCCGGGAACATCGGGATGAGCCCGCGGGGATGCGCCGGCCTGGGACACACCGGAACATCAATCCTCCTCACCCCCAGAGTCACAGATCGCCCCGAAATCCCCGCCTGCAGAAGGAGAGGGATGGTCTCCTAATCCCTGCCCTGCACAAGGCACCAAAGGCCACCAGCAGCGGGACACCGGGGCTGGGAAATTCCTGCCGGGAACGCTCCAGGCTCCCTGGAGCGGCGGGAGACGCCCGGCCCTGCCCCGGGACTCGTCTCGGCCGCGCTGCCGGAGGAAGCAGCAGCTGAATGCGGCTGGAGGTGTCGGTGGCTTCCCACATCCGCATCCTCCTGGCACTGTGGGGGCGAGCGCTGCCAGAGCTGCCAAATTTAGCAAAGACCAACATGAGCTCCGACTGCCTGAGGAACTGCTGCTCGCTCCACCTGTCTGCTCCGACAGGCTCCTCTTCCTCCCCGGCAGCCAGGAGCAGCTGAGGCCGAGCCCACGGTGCGCCTGCTGGCTCCCGGTGCTCGGGTGTCCCGGGAAAATTCAACATAAAGTGACAAAAACCGGTCCCCAGCACATTGGGAACCCAGTCACGCTGCCCAGAGGAGGACGGGCAGGTGTCGTGGGAGAAGAGGGTGACAGGACACGCACAGGAACAGCTCCTGAGGAAGAGTGGGGTCAGGCAGGGTCCAGCCACGGGATCCCCCTTGGCCGGGAGCAGCACAGGCACCAAATGAGCAGAAATTCCTCTTTTCCCTGGGAATGTTTCTAGTCAGCACAGGAACCCAAATGAGCAGAAATTCCCCTTTTCCCTGGGAATGTTTCTGACCAGCACAGGAACCAAATGAGCAGAAACTCCCCCTTTTCCCAGGAATGTTTTTGACCAGCAGAAGAACCCAAATGAGCAGAAATTCCCCTTTTCCCTGGGAATGTTCTGTGCGGCTGTGTCCCCCAAGGGTGAGGGCACAGCCCCCCACCCTGGCTGTGCCCCACCCCAGGGCCCAGCAGGGCAGGCAGGGGTGATGCCAGCCCAGGGGAAGGGCAGCACTGGGCACCAGAGCCCCCCACTCCAGCCAGCCCCTCTGTCTGCCACAGCTCTCCTGAACGGATCCCTGGCACCAGGGACGGGAATTGTCCCCATTTCTGGGGATGGAGCCTGCACTGAGGCCCTGCTGGGCTCAGCCCCTTTCCCTGGGGGCCCCTCCCTGCTCCCCAGAAGGCGGGGAAGGTTCCCTGGTCCACACCAGGAGGGTTCTCTGCTCTGGATCTCCTCCCTCCCGTGCAGCAGACACGAGGCACAGCTCATCCCACAACCGGGGACTTCGCCGTCTGCCAGCTCAGCAAGGCCAGAGCCTTCTCTGCATTCATCCCACTCCTTTGCAGAGCTGTAAGTCTCCACTTCCCCTCTGCAATTCTTAAAATACCCATGGCATCAGCTGGATTTGATTCCTTTTGCAGAGGAAAAATAAATATGAAAAAGGAAGGGCAAGAAGAGAAGTGGCAATTCTCCCTTTGGGTTTCAATAATTCTGAGACTCATGGTGCAAAAAAACCCTAAATGACCCCAAAGCCGCCTTCCCCAAGAGTCTGGGGTGGTTTTGGGGAACACCTGGCTCTGTTCTGAAAAAGGAAAGACTTGGCAGTGAAAGTGCAGCTCACCCTGGGCACCGGCAGATAAACTGACGGGTTAAAGGGAATAGCAGGGTGAAAGGGAATTGCAGGGTGAAAGGGAATCCTCCTGTCCCAAACTACAGGTGCTGGAGACAGCAGGAGCAGGCCCTGGCTGAGCACGGGGTGCTGAGCACCCACAAACCCCTCCTCAGCCCCTCCTCACAGCAGCGGCCGTGGGGGCGCAGGGTGGGGAGCAGTTTGTACCCCCCAAAGGGGGTTAAAGGTTTCCTGCAGCACCCGGAGCCTCCCCAGCCCCGTGCGGGCTCTGCTCCTGCCCTGTTGAACCCCCGCTCTGTCTCAGCCCAGCGTTTCCCAGGTGAAGTTCTGTCCCATTTTGGGATCCCCCAACCTCTGCCTCCCTCTCACCTCCCCCTGCTCAGCCCACTGCAGCTTCTTCCCCCTAAGCAGGATCCCTGTTTGCTCAGGCCCAGGGGGGCTCAGGGAAATTGTCACCTCCCTCCAGGGCTGTCCCTTCCCTAATCCTTACAGGCAGGGGGGGACAGTGGGGACACCAGCCTGAATGCTGGGGACACTATCCCAAGTGCTGAGGACACCAAATGCGAGGGGCACCACCCCAAGCGGCCTCTCCCTTCTCCAAGGGCTGACCATAAGCACCAAAGACACGGCCACCAGGTGAGTTCCAGCAGATCAAACATCATCCTGTTGGCTTCAGGGCGTGTCTGGAGGGTCCTGGGCAGGTACAGCCAGCAGGTCACTGTCCCTCACTGTCCCCACACCCCGCCCAGGCTGGGCTGATCCGAAGGTGGATCCAGGAAAACAGGAATTCCCTGTCAGGAATGGCTGGAGGAACAGCTCAGCCCTGCAGGAAAGCACAGCCCCGGCCCCACAAAAGGGAATTTCCCCCTTAGCCCCGGGGCAGGGGTTGAAGCTCAGCCCTTTGTGAGACCTTTGGGGTGAGACTGAAAATCCCATTGAGAGGGGCAGGGACTTGTCCATCCATCCATCCATCCATCCATCCATCCATCCATCCATCCATCCCTTCAGCCCCACTGTGGTGACTCGGGCTGTCCCCTGGAAATGTGTGGGGCTGCACAGGCTCCCCAGAAACCCCCTGCTCTGTCTCACAGGCACCACAAAACACCCCTGCCCTGTCTCACATGCTGTCAGCACGGTCGGAAATCACCAAACCCCAAACCGCCCCCACCAGGTGAAACACGAGAGGCACAGAAATAGCCGGAGCGAGGCAGAAATAGCCGAAGCCACGGAAGAAAACCTAACCCCAAAGCCTTGGGCGGGGGGAGCCGGGCTGGCAGCAAACGGGGCTCCAGCACGCTCAGGATCCTCTCTCTGCTCCCCGTCCAGCCTGCCTGGATCCCAAACGCCGGTCCCTGGAGCTGGGCTGGCCACAGCACGTCCCTGTCCCCGCTCCGGTGTGCCCGGGGACAGCGGTGCCACTGCGGGACACGGGGCACATCCCCTCGCCCTCTCCCGGTTCTGTTTACCCGCTCCCAAACCATCTCCCCACACCTTCTGCAGCCCGTGTTCAGTCACAAACTCACCGCCCGGGCACGGCTGAGCTTTCCTGGCGTTGTATATCAGCTGCACCACACTCAGAGAGAGAGAGAGAAGAACCTGCTCCGGCACAGGGGGGCGGCTGTGCCCTGTCCCCATCCCACCCCTGTCACCGCCCCGGGTGTCACCGTCCTCTGGCCTGCCCCAGACTGCAGCTGGTGGCTCCCAAATGCTGAGAAATGGCTCCAGCAGCATCCCTGATGCCCCTTAATCCCTCACGCCCCGCGTCCCCTAATCCTTTCCAGCCCTCACACCCCTCCCAGCCTCAGCCCAGGCCAGGCTGGAGCTGCAGGGGAGCCCAGCAGGGGCAGGTGCTGATCCTGTTTGCTCCCTCCTCTCACAGCCTGTCCGTCTGCCAGTGCAGCACCCGCAGTTTCTGGCCTGGATCCCGAGCTCCAGCCCAGGAAGGGAAGCAGGACAGGGGCAGCTTTCCCCCCTGCAGCCCTCCTGGCTGGCAAGCAGCAGCAGCTTCAGGGTCCCCCGAGGAGCCTGGCCAAGGATGGACAGCGAGGGCAGGCTCTGCTCCTCTCCCTTCCACCGGCTCCAAGGGCTCTCAGTTCCAGTGAAAACCAGGCCAGACTCGGGGTGTGGGACTCAAAGCCCACAGAAAGGTGCCTTTCCTCCTTTTCCTGCCCCTTTGGACAGACCTGAGGAGAGCTGGGAGCACCAGCCCCAGCTCCACTCCTGATTTCCAGTTCTAACTCCAGCCCCGGCAGGGCCCTGCCTGCACACAGCCCTGAGATGAAAGCAGATGCTCTCCCTCGGGCTCTCTCGGCCGAGGAGAAGAATCTCCAGCCCAGACTCGGCTTTCCAGCTTCTCTTTGAGGCTCCATGTGCCTGCTGGCTGCTCTGGGAGGCCGCAGCCCTGCCAGGGGAGTCCTGCCACGGACCGGGAGAGCTCCTGGGGCCAGCTCAGCAATGAAACACCTTCACTGGCCCCGCTCATCAGCCCAGCAGCTCCGGAGGAGCGCCCAGGCCTTTGCTGAAGCTGTGGAAGTCCAGCAGCTTCCTGGACACCACCGACTGTTTGGAGACTTCCTTGCCAACGTCACATTTCATTCTCCCTAAGGAAAGGAAAGGGTTTTCCGGAAACAGCAGCTTCTTACATTTAGCATCTCTTTCCATCCCTGGAGTCGCCTTTGGAAAAACAATCACAGGGGGGAAAAATATGTGTGGTTTGAAAGCCACTGCCAGGATTGTGCTCACAAACAACCCAGGCAGGCACCGTCCACCTGCAGGGAAATAAAAGCAAGGAGAGCCCAGACTTCCCAGTGTGGCCAACCCGGGAGTGGCCGGGCTGCTCTGCTGGGTGGGGCTGTGGGGTGGCACGGCTGTTCCCAGGCTCCCTCCTGAGCCATCCCCTGGGCAGGACTGTCACCAGCACGGGCACGGGGACAGCCCTGCACTGTCACAGCCATCTCTGTGTCACCGGCTGGGACGGAACAGTGTCCCGTCCCCTGTGCAGGGTCACAGGACTGTCCCCTGCCCACAGAACTGTCTCCAGTCCCCTGTGCAGGGTCACAGGACTGTCCCCTGCACACAGAACAGTGTCCCGTCCCCTGTGCAGGGTCACAGGACTGTCCCCTGCACACAGAACAGTGTCCCGTCCCCTGTGCAGCGTCACAGGACTGTCCCCTGCACACAGAACAGTGTCCTGTCCCCTGTACAGCGTCACAGGACTGTCCCCTGCACACAGAACAGTGTCCTGTCCCCTGTGCAGGGTCACAGGACTGTCCCCTGCACACAGAACAGTGTCCTGTCCCCTGTGCAGCGTCACAGGACTGTCCCCTGCACACAGAACAGTGTCCTGTCCCCTGTGCAGGGTCACAGGACTGTCCCCTGCCCACAGAACTGTCTCCAGTCCCCTGTGCAGGGTCACAGGACTGTCCCCTGCACACAGAACAGTGTCCCGTCCCCTGTGCAGGGTCACAGGACTGTCCCCTGCACACAGAACAGTGTCCCGTCCTCTGTGCAGGGTCACAGGACTGTCCCCTGCACAGCGGAGCAGCTCCAGCCCTCAGGTGGCCATGGCAGGGGTGACTCGGGGAGGGCACAGAGGAGTGGCCTGGGGGTGACAGGACCAGGATGAGCAGAGTGACCACAGAGTGACCACGGCACGCTGTGCTCAGGCCTCAACAAGAAGAAAAAATCCCAGAATCGTTTAGGATGGAAGAGAGCTCCAGGATCACTGAGCCAAAGCTTTAAGTGAAAGGCAGAAAGGAAAAGGGGCTGCTGAGCTGCCCAGACGCTTGGAGAGCTCCCGCGGGAGGGAAATGGTCACGGTGAGCCGGCTCCGAGCAGCCCGGGGGCACCGAGGGTGCGCTCAGGGCAGCAGGACCGAGTCCTGCCCGCTGCAGTTGACTTGCCTGCGTTTGTTCACAGCCCGGGCCCCGAGCACGCCGATTTTTGCTTCCTATCTGGCCGGGGCTGTGCTCTGTGCTCGTTATCGCCGCTGCCATCGGCCCTGTCCCCGCTGCTCGGGGCCCCGGGGGACGGCCGGGCCGAGGGCAGGGGAGCTGGGCGGGCACAGAGCGCACACAGCCGGGGCCAGGGTGTGCATCGCCCCCGGCCCGGCCGAAACCCCCGGCACAGCCCGCCGGGTACGGGGCAGGTGGCTGTCCTCTGCAGCTCTTGTTCCGCACAGAACGAGGCCAACCAGCCCCCGGGATGGGGGAGATGGGGTGCGACCCCCTCACTGACTCCGCCGGCCGTGCAGGGGTGGCCGAGGGGCCGCCACCAAACCCACCGCGTGTCCCGTCCCCGCTCCTGCCTGGGACAGGCTCCAGGGCAAACCCCGTACCCTGCGGCACCCGCCGGCAGCCAGGGCAGCTGGCACAAAAACCCCTTTAGCAGCACATTCCCGATCTCCCGCACCGCCGCTGTTCCCTCCCCCGATCCTTCCCGAGAAAAGGAATGGCTCTGCCCCCATCCACGGCCCTCCAGGCTCTTCCACCCGCGGCATTCAGCGCTCGGTGCCAGCCCCAGCCAAAGCTCCCCGCAGCCCCGAGAGCGGCTGAGCCGCAGGACTCCCCCCGCCCGCAGCCGGAGCACCGCGCCCACCGGGGCTCTCACCTTCCTCAGGGCGGGCACGGGGGGCCCAGGGAGTCACAGCCCCCCCCGGGGGCCCGGCCAGCGCGGGGGACACCGCGGAGTCCCGCCGGGGACATCGGCGGCTCCCGGGCTCTGCAGCCTCTGCAGGGGCGTGCGGGGCAGAAAGGGAAGCGCGAGTTATTTCGAGGCAACTTCCTCTTTGGCGGAGCAGTGCCGCGGTGACAGAGCTGTCCCCGTGAGCGTCTCCGGCGCCCCGTGACAGGGTGGGAGCAGGGAGGGAGGCTCAGCCCTGCCCTGGCTCCGATCCCCTCAAACCAGCCCCGCAGGTCGGGCTGCCGTGGGCTGAGTCTCCGAGCCCTGGCACCGCCCCTGGCACCGGCCCGGCCCTGGCACCGCCACCCCACACAGGGACAACCCCGCTCTGGATGCTCCCAACAAACAGCGTTGCTCGGGGACACCGGGAGTCCGCCCAAAGACACTTTTCCAGCCGCCCGTTCCAGGCGCGGTGTCTGTGCCCCCGCCGGCGCCTCCCGCCCGCAGCATCTCCCACGTCTGCCTTAGCTCAGAGCCCGGGCAGGGATGGCCGGCCCCTCGGGAATGCGCTCCTGGGTTTGATTGTCCTGGAGCAGGTCCGGCCGTGCTCTGCAGGGTGTCATTGTCGCCTGTGGGACCCGGCCTGGGGCTGCTCAGGGCTCCGGCGGTGCCCGGGGATCGGTTTGCAGGCTGGCACAAACCCGGGCGGGCACACGGGAGCGCACAGCCCAAATACGGAGATGAGCGCAGCGCTGCTCCCTGCGGGGTGAGGGGGGGATGGGACGAGCTGGGCTCTGCTGGAGCCCCGTGTGCCCCCGGTGTGTGCCCAGGTGTGCCCCGGTATTTTCTGTGTGTGCCCAGGTGTGTGTGCCCCCAGGTGTGAGTTGTCCCCTCCTGTGGCCAGGGCCCTGCTGGATCAGCCCCTCGCCCCACCTGGTACCTCGAGCTTTGCTGGAGGGGAAGGGGAAGAAGGGGAGTTTGGGGAAGAAAATCCTTCTGGAGGGGGGCGTGGGAACTGCAGCTGACGCTGCATCACTTCCCATTTCTCTGGCACGAGGAAAACCCGTCGGTACCGCTCCGTACCTGGCTCCAAAAATAACCCCCTTCCTTCCTTCCTTCCTGAGGGGACAGCGCGGCGGGAGGAGGCAGCTCGGGCTCTCGGCATCCCCCGCCGGCAATTCCCTCTCGCTGCGCTGGTGCCGAGCCCCGCGGGCAGGAAGGCCCCGGGAGCAGCGGCGGCAATGAGAACATCCCCGTTTTCCCCGCCCGTGCTCGTTCCCGGCCCCGCGGGGCACGCGCGGGAGGCCGGCTGTCCCCGCCAGGGTCACAGAGGTTTGGGGTGTCACTGCCCGGGAGTGCATTGGCCCGTGCCTGTCCCCCTGCCCTGTCCCTCCTCGGCAGGAGTGTCGCACCGTGCAGGAGCTGTGGCAAGGCTCTCCAGTTTTCCATGCAAATCCCAGAGGGAAGAGGGCTCCGGCAGGACTGGGGTGAGCCCCACGCTTTGCATGGCACGGGAGCGGGGCCAGGGCTCCGTGCCGGGTGTGCTCCTGCCCTGCTGCACCTGCCGGGGCCGGGCTCTCCCACCTGCTCCCGGTATTTGCATTCCCCTCCCAGCGGGTCACTGCAGCCCCAAGCCTTCACCAGCCCCTGTTTTGCCCCAGAACTGGACTCTGAGGAGGCCAGAGATGTCCCTCAGGCACTGCCCACAGCACACACCCCTCATTGCCACCGAGCTCGGGATCCCAACCCAAAAAATCCATCTCGCTGCAGGGCCCTGCTGGGAGCCTTCAGCCTCAGCCCAGCCCTGCTGCCTTTTCCATCTCTCAGAGCACCACTGACCTGCTGTGGGGTGACATTTCCCCGCGGCAGCCCATGGAAGGGGGAGGAAGAGGTTGGTTCCCCGTATCTCCTGATGTCATTAAACACCAACGCACAGCTGACAGAAACCCTCAGAGCAGCCCAGGGAACTGCCAGGTCCCCCCAGATAACATCAGCTCCCGGCCACGGAGAGAGGAAGAGCCAGGTATGACCCTGCTCACACAAAGCCTTCAGTCAGAAAACTGGGGGGGAAAAAAGGGAAGAACCAAAGTGGAGCAGAGAAAGAACCTCTTGTGCGGCAGGCCGGGGACAAAGCAGCTCTTTGTCCCTGCAAACGCCGTGCTCTGGGATTTACAGGTATTTTGGAGCCCTGCCTGTGCATGGGTGGGGTGCAGAGAGGTTTTGAAGCAGTTGGAATCTCCCTCACATGGAAAAATTCTGTCTCCTGAAGTGATCTCCTGATACTCCAAGGGCTGGAGCCAGGCTGGGTGACTTGGGGGTGCTAACCTGGAGAGGAGAAGATCCAGAGAGAGCTCAGAGCCCCGGGCAGGGCCTAAAGGGGCTCCAGGAGAGCTGGAGAGGGCCTGGGGACAAGGGATGGAGGGACAGGACACAGGGAATGGCTCCCAGTGCCAGAGGGCAGGGCTGGATGGGATCTGGGGTAGGAATTGTCCCCTGGCAGGGTGGGCAGGCCCTGGCACAGGTGCCCAGAGCAGCTGTGGTGCCCCTGGATCCCTGGCAGTGCCCAAGGCCAGGCTG
Source organism: Chamaea fasciata (assembly GCF_029207755.1). Lineage (NCBI taxonomy): Eukaryota > Metazoa > Chordata > Aves > Passeriformes > Sylviidae > Chamaea > Chamaea fasciata. The sequence continues at coordinate 11,217,141 of NW_027094104.1, read as the reverse complement.
GACATTGGGGTTGGAGCCCCTGGGACAGTGGGAGGTGTCCCTGCCATGGCAGGGGGGGCACTGGGTGGGCTCTGAGGTCCCTCCCAACCCAGCCCAGTGTGGGATTCAATGAAACACAAAAAGCTCACCTGAAGCACTAATTCCCGAGGGGGTGTCCTGCCCGGAGAGGCCCTTGGGGCCCAGGACGGGGCTGTCCTGCCATGGCAGCAGCCACAGCTGCCTCTGCTCCCCAGATCCCGCTGCCACCTGAACCCGTGCTGGGAGTGGCAGCTCCTGGCCGAGGTGACACCACTGTGACACCCACACGGGGCTGGGCCCCCCTGGGGCTCACACTCCCGCCCCTCGGTGTCCGTGGCAGCCACTCAGTTGCCACCAGCGCCCCCGGGGCTGTCGCTGGTGGTGCCGGGGTGTCGGTGGCAGTGCCCGGGGGTCGGTGGCAGTGCCCGGGTGGCAGTGGCAGTGCCCAGCAGGGCTGGGGCTGTTTCTCCTCCTCCTCCCGGTTCCAATTTCGGCCCCTGCCCCGCACCCTCCCGGCGGGGGGAGCCGGGCCAGCCCCTCCTGCTCCTCAGGGACACTCCGCTTTCCCCAGTTTTATTTCCCGTCGTTCCGGGGCTGCTTTAACAACGAGGCTGTCGGGCTCCCAGGGGAGCAGCGGGGTTTGGCCAAAGCCAGCGGAGCTGTCCCAGCCCCGCGCCCGTCCTGCAGGGAAAGCTGCCCCTGGCACACGGCCAGAGCCAGCCGCGGGTGATTTCCTTACAGTTGGGAAGGAACAGGTCACAAAGCAAACACGTTTGATGCTGCGGTTCTATTTTCTGCCCTGGCCTTCAGCCCAGAGCTATTTTTGGTCCTGCTCCAGCAAATATAGAAGATGAGGAGATCTGGAAAGCCGAGCTGAGTTTGGTGGCGCTGAAGCTGCCTTTTTCATTTCTTTAAACTGAGTCATCTCCAACCCTTCTCATCTTTTTTTTTTTTTTTCTTGAAAAAATCACGCTAAGGAGATAAAAGTATGATAATAATTTATCATATCAATTTTTGCTGCTGGGCAGCATCTCAGGGTGTCCTGTGAGGGTGGAAAATATAACTCATTTGATAAAGACTGTGCAGGTTCTACCTGCTGGTTAAGCCCAGGTTACCCACCTGTGAGCAGGAGACTTTGGAGCACCTGAAAAAAAAATCCCAGCCCTGTGGTGGGCGCTGGAATTGTCTTGTCCCAATCACTCTCTGGGCCTTTTCGTGCTCCCAGGTCATCCTGGGGAGATTCGGAGCCTCCTCCCACCCACCCAGGAATTCCTTGACCAAACTCCTTGACTCCTGTACTGGAAATAAACCAACTTTTAATATTTTACAATTACTTTAAAAGTTCTCTGCACAGTATTTTACAGGTCAGCACAGACTTTACACAGATCTGCTGAGGCTACACAAATGTACAAAGACGACCCCAGAGAACCCTGGAATTCTTTCATTTCCAGAAAGCATCAGAGGTCAAAACCTTGGCCAGGATTATGAGTCCCTGGAGTTTGTGCTTGGTTTTCTCTATGGGAGGGAAATTCTCTTCCCCAGGATTGCTGTAGGGCCAACTGAACCCAGAGGGATTGATGTCCTGGCACGGGTTCAGCCACGGATACCAAGATCCCAGAGAGTTTGACAGGATAAGGTGCAGTTTAAAAGCCCTGAATGTAAAAAATCACCAGCGTGCCAGCAGCCCTTGGGGACAGTGCTGAGAGTCACCAGGTCCTGTTTGCTGGAGGACCAAGGGACGCCCTGGACTGGCCCCACTGTGACTGCGCCCTGCAGCCCCCAGCAGGGCCAGGGTCCCTTCCAGACACATCCAGGGCACACAGAACCTTGGGATCAAGTTCCTTTGAGCCTGCTGCAGGCAGTGAGCTCCCGTGCTGCCAGCACAGACACAATCCCCAAAAACATCCCAGAAACAGCCTGAGGCTTTTCCAGTCCTATTGCTTTGCTCGTGGGGTCAGATGACCCCTAAATATCCTCAAATATTGCACCTTTCTGGACCCACAGCCCTGCAGAGAGGGGGAAGAGGTCGGAATGTTTGTGGGGGGAGGAGCTCAAACCCTGCTGTCACTTGCAGGTGTCACCAGGTGGGTTTGGTGCTGGGTCCTTCTCCAAGTGTGACTCTGCAGCTGGGCCTGAGGCAATCCTGGAGCTTTCCCCAGAACTTTCCTCCCTGCTGGGAGTCCAGCACAGCCCCTGAGGGGTTTCCAGCACCCACTGAGGGTCCAGCCCTGGGCTGGCTCTGGCACACGGTGCTGGGAGCAGGATGTGAGACCAGGGAGTACGGCTCAGTGCTGGAGTCCTGCAGGAATGGGAATTCCTCTCCTGGATGCACAGGAAATACATGGATGGCCTATTGCACTCAGTTCCCTGGGACACAGCCAGCCCCTGCTGCAGGACCTCCAGAAGGGGAGGGAAACCTTGGGAAACCTGTCCCCATCCCAAAACACTGCCCTGAGCATCCTGCACCTGTCACAGGTGAAACACCACCAGGACAGGGGTGGGTATTTCACCAGCACAATGGGATCTGTAATTCCCACAGACACCTGGCACCACTGAGCCAAGGACATTGCTTTTCCCAAATAATATCCCCCTGGCACCATTTTCCAGCAGGGAACATCCCTGTCCTTGCCCTGCCCTTCCACCCAGGTGTTGGCATCTGCAGATCCACAGGGAGATATCCAGGAATCCTTCCTCCCCTCGCTTGGAGCCCCAGAGACACCCGAGCACAACGATCCCATTTCCTGAGGAGGGGCCAAGCCTGGAGCCGGAGCAGCTCAGCCACCACTGACACCACAGCGACCCTGCAGCTGCAGGAGCTCTCGGCCAGGCAGGGCCGGGTGTCCTTTTCCTCCTCCTGAGGCTGGACGGGCGTGGGACGGAGCCTGGTCTGGAGGGACACGGCTCCCCTAGGGCAGCGCCCCGCTGAAGGTGGCAATGGGCAAACACAGCAGGGAGTGGAGCTCGGAGGGGTCCTGGGCAGGCGCTGGGGACCCTCGGGGGGCCAGCGGGTCACTGTCCCGGGGCTTGTAGCACACGGAGATCTCACACCTGCAGGGGACACAAGGGGACAAGCTCTGGGTGAGCTGTGGGCTGACAACACTCAGGGGCTGCAGGAATGGGGCTGCAAACCCAGCGGGAATGGAAATGGGGCTGCAAACCCAGAGGGAATGAGGCTGCAAACCCAGCGGGAATGGGAATGGGGCTGCAAACCCAGAGGGAATGGGAATGGGGCTGCAAACCCAGAGGGAATGGGAATGGGGCTGCAAACCCAGCGGGAATGGGAATGGGGCTGCAAACCCAGAGGGAATGGGAATGGGGCTGCAAACCCAGAGGGAATGGGAATGGGGCTGCAAACCCAGAGGGAATGGGAATGGGGTTGCAAACCCAGAGGGAATGGGAATGGGGCTGCAAACCCAGAGGGAATGGGAATGGGGCTGCAAACCCAGAGGGAATGGGAATGGGGCTGCAAACCCAGAGGGAATGGGAATGGGGCTGCAAACCCAGAGGGAATGGGAATGGGGCTGCAAACCCAGAGGGAATGGGAATGGGGCTGCAAACCCAGAGGGAATGGGAATGGGGCTGCAAACCCACGGCCCCTCTCCCACCCACAGCTCAGGGACAGGTCAGGATGCCCCGTCCCAGGAGCTCTGGCTGCAGACTCCACCTGGTTACGCTCTGCAGGATCTTCTGCTCGTCCTGGTCCAGGCACACGGCGAAGGAGGACTGGACCCCGATGATCTGGACCTTGTCCACTTTGATCTGGGACACGCTGATCTGCTGAGAGGAAAGGCTGGAGTGAGGGAGCTGCTGCCCCAGCACATTCCCCAGGGGCAGGACTGGGGGGAGCTGCTCTCTCCAGCCCTGCTCCCCTCCCAGCTGGGCCAGGCCTACCTCACCTCCCCAAACGTGACAGCTCCAGGACTGGAGTTACCTGATTGAAACTTTTCTTGGATTTGGAGTTCTGCCTCTTGACCACCTCGGTCACGGTTAAGTTGAGACATTCTGTCTTGGAGGCTGCAACAGGAGGAAACTGCCGTGACCTGGGGCTCTGCTGGGAACACAAGAGGTCCCAGCACCTCTCAGAGCACCCCAGAGCTGGAGCTGCAGCAGGATCCCATCGCTGGGGGAATCCTGCTAAACGTCCTCTGTAATTCCAGAGGCTTCCCAAACACAGCAGGAGAGAATGCTGGAGCACCCTGGGCTGCAAATGGGAGCAAAAGCATCGCCCAGGGGCGTGAGGAGAGCCCGAGTGTCCTGAGCCCCCTGGAAGGCGCCCGCTCGTGCCTGGGATTACAGTGACATCCTGTGGCCGAAGCGCCGAACGGGAAAAGCAGCGCAGCCAAGGGGATCCGAGTCCTCACTCACGGGGAGGAGCTGAGGCCACCCCTGATGCAAACCCTGAACTGGAGCACCAACATCCACCTCAACATTCACAGGGGGTGAGAATCCCATTCCTGATGTTTTTCTCCCCGGATTAGCTCCATGGATGGGGAGGGAGAGTGGGAGCTCCACGGGTCATGCAGGGATGTCTCCTGTCTGTCGTAGCAGCCATCCCCCTGATTATCCTGGTGACAAACACCTGCCAGGCACACGAGGAAAAAGCACCCAAAGCCCCTCAGTCTCCTAGGATGTGACTGATGGCCAAACCAGCAGCTCTTAAACAAGAGCAAACCAAATACACACACGGACCACGAGCCTTGGAGCTGTTCAAAGGCTCAAATCTTGATTAATTGGAAACCTGATTAGAAAAAAAAAAGGCTTCTGAGGGCAAGGCAGGTGTCTGGGAGCTGTGTCTGAGCTGCAGCAGCAGCTTGGGCAGGGCTGCATGTGAGGCAGGGCTGCTGTGGGTGCAGGACAAGCACCTGGCCCTGGCTCCTGCTTTATCTGAAGAGTTTTACCTGCTGCTCCTCCCAGCCAAATCAGCGTTTTTCTGGAAAGCATCACTCCCCAGTGGGGCTGAGCCATCCCAGCCCCATCCCCAGCGGGTGTTTGGGGACAGTGGGACAGGACATGTCCCTTGTCCCTGCTGTGGTGAGGACTGCAGCACAGCTGAGGGAGCACCAGGACACTCCCAGGTGTCTCCTGCATTCTCAGCTCCCCCATCTGCTCCAGATCCACTCCGTTCCCTCGCTCCCCCAGTGCCTCCCACCCTTCCCTGGGCACCCACCGAGCTCCTCGTGCCTCCTGCAGGCCTTACTGAGGTTGACGGAGGTGCAGACCTTCTCCACGTCATTCCAGTGACTCCTGCCACTGGCAGCTGTCTGCAGGCACCAGCCACAGCCCAGGGGAGAGAAGCACACGACCGTTCAGCTTGGAAAAGTCCAACCCTCAATCTAACCCTGCCAAGTCCTTAAACACCAACCCCACACCTTTTAAGCATCCCCAGCGATGGTGACTCCACCACTGCCTCAGTGGGCAGCTGTGCCAGGGCTGGAAAACCCTTTCAGTGAAGAAATAGTCTCGAATATCCATTCTAAACTTCCTGTGGTGCAGCCTGAGGCCATTCCCTCTCCTCCTGTCCCTGTTCCCTGGGAGCAGAGCCCAACCCCCCGGCTGTCCCCTCCTGTCAGGGAATTGTGCAGAGCCACAAGGTCCCCCCTGAGCCTCCTTTTCTCCAGGCTGAGCCCCTTTCCCAGCTCCCTCAGCCCCTCCTCGTGCTCCATTCCCTTTTCCAGCTCCGTTCCCTGCCCTGGACACGCTCCAGCCCCTCGGTGTCCTTGCCATGAGTGTCCCAGAGCTGGCCCCACCCTGGAGGTGCCCCGGCAGTGCCAGCACAGACCTTGCTGTATGCAATCTGTAGTGTCAGTGGGATTGCTTCCCTGTCTCCATCTATGCCCAGCCTTTTGCTGCCTGGACCTGCAGGGAACAAGGAACAAATGTCACACGGGGGGGGGTTTATCCCAGGACCTGCAGAAAGGGGGAAAGGCCTTGCTGAGCACAGCTCTGGGGCAAAAGGAAAAAAAAAAAGTAAAAAAAGAAAAGATAAAAGGTGGCTTAAAAGCTGCCAAAAGCTGCAGAAAGCAGAGAGGAATGACAACACAAAACCGCCCTGCAGGACTCAAAGTGGCTCTGGCTGAGCCGGTGCAGAGGGGTCAGAGCTGCAGGGAAAACACAGAGCAATGAGGGGCACAGGGCTCCCCCTGCTCCTGTTTGTTCAGGCACATCTCTGCCCACATTAAATCACCCCTGAAACACTGCGCCTGACACTTCCTAACTGTTGTGGGGGTTTTTTCACCCCTGAGTAATTTTTTTGCAGCTGTGCAGTGGTGCCAGACAAGCCGAAGGGAACAAGTCAGATTCAGCACTGGTGGTTTCTTTGTCCAAGATTTTGGGGGAGCAGGGTATTCATAGGGGGTATTTTCTGGGCTCTGCTTCGAAGGACAAGTGGAGCTCACAGCCAAGCCGCTGGTTAAAGCCAAGAAGGACGTGCTCAGGTGCAGTTTTGGGGGCTGGCCATGAGGTGTCTGTGTGAGCTGCTCCTCCCGTGCCGGCAGGAACTGCAGCCAGAAGTCCCTGCCGCTGCTCCTGCTCCCTTAATACCACCAATGTTATAAATTCGGGAGGTAAAAGCACAAAAAATCACACGCAGAAGGCTCCAAGCACACACACAGACCTGGCTTTGCCCAGTAAAATAAGGAGACGAAAGGAGGGATTTTATCAATGACGCTTTTGGACAAAGCACAAAGAGAAAGCAGCAAAAAGGAAAGATTAGGAGCTGCTGCATTTGGCAGGTGCTGATGAGAGGAAGGAAACGGGCTTGGAAGTGTTTAATTGTAAATCCATTCTAGAGTTAGGAGCAGCACAAACAATCAGGCATTGCCATGGTTTCACTCCAGAGGGAATACAGAACTGGGATGTTTCTGTCCCAAACCAGTGAAGGGCTGTCTGGATCCTGGCTCAGCCATCTCCTGCAGCCTTCCCTTCCCTTCCCTTCCCTTCCCTTCCCTTCCCTTCCCTTCCCTTCCCTTCCCTTCCCTTCCCTTCCCTTCCCTTCCCTTCCCTTCCCTTCCCTTCCCTTCCCTTCCCTTCCCTTCCCTTCCCTTCCCTTCCCTTCCCTTCCCTTCCCTTCCCTTCCCTTCCCTTCCCTTCCCTTCCCTTCCCTTCCCTTCCCTTCCCTTCCCTTCCCTTCCCTTCCGTTTCAGCCCCCCAGGGCAGGTGTGGGAGCAGGAGCAGTGACAGACCTGAGGCTTTGATGGCCCTGGTGGCTGCCGAGTGCCCCAGCTCCAGGGAGTGGATGAAGACCTCGGTCCTCTTCTCCCCCCCGATGAAGGTGAGCTGCCAGGGGGACACGAGGGGACGTGCGGGGGTGAGGGGACCCGGCCTGGCCAGGCTTCACCCCTCCCAGCCCTTAGGGAATGGGGCACTTTGGGAAAACCCTTCCATGTTCTCAAAGCACCTCTCAGCAGGGCACCTGCCTTTAGCTGGACTTCTGACTGCTAAGCCTAAAGTCCTAACTAACTAGGATTATTATCAAATATTTATTATTATTATATCAAAAATATTATTAAATAACCAAAATGTTTGGTTCTTTAGGGTTATTATTATAACTAAATAATATATCTTATATATTAAATATAAAATAAATATGAAATATATTTGTTTATAAATATTATTGTATTTACCGATATTTATATTAGTAAATATAACAGTATTATATTTATATTTAATAATATAAATAACCCTAAATAACCCAAACCTCTCATTTTCACTTAAAACTCTACTCATACTGGAAAAAAAAAACAACCCACAATGACCCAACAGCAGGGTCTGGGAATTGCTTTGGGAGCACAATTCCTATGCAGCTCTGCTCAGCTGGTCCCCAGCCCCAAAGCAGGGGCTGCAGCCCCAGACTGAACCTTCCCCAGCACACCTGCCCCGGGCACACAGCGGGGTGGGGAAAACTCTCCTCATGGAGGGGCTGGGGTTGGGAAGCAGAGCTCTGCAGAGATTCCAGCGCTGTGGAAAACCTGGCAGCGCTCCCAGGCACTGCTTTGTGCCACGGGGAGAGGTACTGGGGTGGAAAACTGCTGTGCTGGGGCGGGATTGCACGGTCTGGGCACGAGCTGCTCTCAGTCTCGGAGCCACGAGCACCAGCCAGGGCACCACGGCCACCCAGGGGACAAAGGGGACCGAGCTGTGCCCCGGCAGCCCCTGGTGGCTGTGCCACCTCCCCGTGCTCCACAGGCAGGGCCACCCCTGTTTCCCCCTGCCCACCTCGGTGTGGTAGAGCTGCAGCAGCACGGGGCGCGTGGCGAAGCGACAGTAGTACAGGATCATGTCTGCCAGGATGGGCAGCTGCTCCTGGGCGTCCTCCTGGGGCTCAGCCTCGGGCTTGGCACACTGGGGCGGCACAACGGGGCAGAGATGGGTCATTTCTGGTGGGTGGCACCTCCAGCCACAACTGCCCGCTGTGGCCCTGATTCTTCAGCCTTCTGATAGTGTTTACATATTTTCTACTGGAGTCCCTTACAAAGAAGATTGTTTCCATTCCAGTCTGCCATGGACTGCTGGCTTGACCACTGGGGTCAGGGAGGCGTTCCTCTCATCTCCCAGTCCTTGATCAAATCCCAAACCCTATTTAAACCCCAAATCATAATGAACTTCCTCTTTCTCTGCTCACCTCTCAACCTGAGTGTGGTTCTTTCGTGTCCCTAACAGCGACAGCCCACCCCACCCCACTGGGGACAGGAACCTCCCACTGACCACCAGGAGCCCCAAGTGCATCCCGTGTCCCTGTGGCACAGCAGAAGGTTCTCCAAACATCTCCCCCAGCTCCCTGGGGAAGGGGCAGCCCCCGCCCTGCCCGTGGCACCCACACACCTGGCACAGGACGTCCATGGGCAGCTTCATCAGCCCCAGGACGTTGCGCTCGTACCAGGGGTCCAGCAGGCCGATGTAGTGGGAGATGTCGTTGGTGCTGCCCTCCATGCCGGCCACAGAGGGGTCCTGAAACCAGACGCCGCCGTCACCCCGAGGGTCCCGTCAGCCTGCCCCGCCCCACACAGCCCCCCCGGGCCGAGCAGAGCCCCACTGACCCCGTGGGGAGGGGACACCCACCTGTGCCCGGGCTGGGGGGTCCCCCAGGGCCGGCGAGGGGTGATGGTGCATCTGCGGGGTGGACGGAGCGGCGCAGCTCCTCTTCACGGGCACGTAGAAAAACAGCAGCCTGAAGTACCGTGTCAGCGAGGGGCAGGAGCTCTCCTTGAGCCTGGGGAGGGGCAGAGGGGCTCAGCAGAGGCTCCTGGCAGGGCTGGCACCGAGCCACCCGTGGCCGGGCTCACCTGAGGTCGCGGTAGGCGCGGGCCACTTTGCCCGAGATGCGGTCCGAGCCGAACACCACCACACGCAGCGTGCCCACCTTGGCGTCCTCGTCGCAGCTGAGGAAGGGGCGGCGGGGGAGCCCCAGGGCCCGGGGGGCGAGCGGGGCCGGCCCCAGGTGGCCCGGGCCGTGCTGCGGCAGCGAGAGCGCGCGGCGGGAGCGCGCGGGGACGCGCGGCTGCGCCGGGGACGCGCACAGGCTCTCGGCGCGCCGCAGAGACAGCGAGCACGGCCCCGAGCAGTCCCGCAGCTCCCGGCGCAGCACCAGCTGCTGGCTCTTGCTCTTGAGGAGTTTGTAGAGCCTGTTGGTCAGCGACTGGCGGTGCTTGGGGGGCGGCCGGTCCGCCCGCAGCTCCGGCCGGCCCGCGGTGTCCAGAGAGCTCTCGTCACTGTCCTCGGCGTAGCCGCTGTCCATGCAGTCCTTCAGGCTGGACACGAACGACTTCAGGGATTTCCTGGAGACCACGGTCAGCTCCGAGATGGACTCCTTGGAGGAGGTGAAGAGGGACACCCGCGAGGGCTTGGAGCCCTCCTCGGACAGCTCGGAGTACACAGAGTCACTGGAGATGGCGCAGAGAGGGGACAGCAGCGAGTCCTGCTCGGGGGAGCCGCCGTCAGTCTCCACATCCTCCTCCTCCTCCTCCTCTTCATCATCCTCCTCCTCGTTCTCTGAGGCCAGGGGCTCGACAATGCTGCACTCCTTGCTGAGGACATCGTTGAGGATGTCTGGAAACAACCAGAGGGAGAAGGTGTCTGCCATGGGCTCCAGCAGAGCCACGGCAAATGTGGGGACCCCAGACAGCGCTGCCAGTCATGGCTAAAGCTCTCCTCCATCCTGCTGTCAAGCAAGGAGCTGGAAACCTCCCCGGGGTTTTTAGATTTCCCCAAAAGGCTCGATTGCAATGCAGAGAAAACTGTGTTTCTCTTTGAGGTTCTGGCTGCGTTCTCAAAAGTCAAACTCCAGCTGGGCTTTTCCTTCCTTCCCACCCAGCCTGCACCACATCCTCACGTCTGATCCGAGTTTAACCAGAGGGCAGGAGCAAAGCTGAGCCTTTGGCTGAGCAAACCAAACCCCACAGTGCCCCAGGGGCAAAGCTGAGCCTTTGGCTGAGCAAACCAAATCCCACAGTGCCCCAGGGGCAAAGCCGAGCCTTTGGCTGAGCAAACCCCACAGTGCCCATCCTGCCTCACTGTCTCCTTTGCACTGCACAGCCTGGGCCAGAGCTCTGCTCCCTCTTGCTGGGGCTGGCAGGGAAGGGACACGGAGCCTTCCCAAGAACAGATAAGGTCCCCCCAGGAGCGGGGAAGCTGCCCCAGCTCAGCACAAGGGGAACCTTCCACTTGTCCCAGGCTGCCGAGGGCTGGGCCACGGCCCGACTCACCGAAGTTGTCCTGGTCCCAGCTGTAGGTGTAGCAGCGGGCAGGCGGCAGGGGGATGGGCTGCAGCTTGCGGGGTTGGGCCTCGCCTGGGGGGACAGGAGGCACAGCAGCTGGTTTGCAGGGTCCCCCAGGGCCACCCCTGCCAGCCTGGGAGGTGCCACCCAGCCCCTGCTGTCCTCAGGTGCAGGCGGTGCCACTGGGACACGGGGACGCTTCACACCTGATGTCACAGCCACCACAGGCTCTGATTTAACGCCTTCATCTCACCCTTAGGCTGTTCCAAGGCTGGACAGCTCATTTGGGCGCTGTTTACTGAACCCACTCGTGGCTCGTGGTGTGGTTATTAAACACACCCTGGGCCGGCGCCTTTTTATCACAATCATTGCACTGGGCTGAGACTCTGCAAAACTGCTGCTGCTGCTGCAGGGGCCGAGCTGGCAGAACCCCTGGGCAGGAGAGGGACGGGCGATGCTCACCTGCCATGGCGGGGAAGGAGGCGGCCCCGGCGATGTCCCGCAGCACGGCCTGGAGGCGCTCCCGGGCCAGCGCGGGGTCGCTGCTGGCCGCCGCCGCCTCCTGAGCATCGGCAGCGCTGGCGTAGAGCTCCGAGAGCTCCTCCAGGGGCTTGGACTGCGGGGCAGAGCCAGGGGACACGGTCAGGGGCTCCCTCCACATGGGCAGCATCACTAACGGGGTGACTCTCTCCCCTCCCCTCGAGTCCCCCCCCAAACTTTTCCAAATAAAATAAAAATTACTTTGAATAAAAACACTCCAGGGGTTTTTCTTCATGATTTTTTTTTTTTTTTTTTGCCTCTCCCCTGAGTGTTTCTCTGGGCAAACAAACACTTTTGCTGATTTTCAAATCAGCCCTTCCTCTCGCCACTTTGGGATGGGAAAGTGTAGGGAAGGGGCAAAAATCCAGCCTGTCATTTCTTTGCAGGGCAGCTAACAAGGAATTTGCAAGTTCCCACATGGAGCTGTTTTGAGAATGAGAAGTTCCTTTAACACAACAATCTGTTCTGAGGGTGAAAAACAAATGCACCTGTAATAACAAGAGATTTGTCCCATGAGAATCAGTAAAGAAAATATGTGAACAAGCCAAGAATAGATAGATTTGATGGACAAGTAAAATACCTTTTACTGACCAACAGAATAATTAACAAGAAAGCTGTTAATCAATTAAAGCTGCCCATGAGGTTTGGAAAAGCTGTATAAAGGACAGCATGGGGCCATAATAAAGAGAAGCTTTCAGAACTTTTATGGGGTCACTTTGTGTGTCGTGGCCGCCCTTACAATGACAGGAGAGGAGTGACAGGGTAAAAGGGGACTGAGCCCTCTGCACGCACTCCACAAAACACTTCCCACCTCAGGCCTAACTCAAGAAGGGCAAAATGCGCATTTTCCCTCCAAGAAGCGTTTCCAAGACTCTTTTCCTTTGCCAAGGCAGCCCCGTTTTGGGTAGGAAGCCCATCAGCCGAGGGCACTGCGCCCCTCCCGGGGCAGCCCGGGGTGGGCTCTGCCCCAGCCCACCTTGAGCAGGAGCTGCAGCCTGTCCAGGTCGCAGCAGGTGCCGAAGTTGGCCTGGTAGAGGTGCTGGAGGAGCAGCACCAGCGTGGAGTGCTGGGGGGGCTCGCTGGAGCTCAGCCGCCGGGCGATGGACAGGAACTCGCTCTGCACCTCCGAGCGGTTCAGCAGCAGCACCGTCCTGGGGACAGGGACACGGGTCAGGCCGGGACACTGCGCCCACACGGGCCTCTCTGGGCACCGGGGAACCCGGAACATCTCCCCCCTGGAAGGGGAAGCTCTGAGGAGAAGCTCTGAGGATGGCCCAGGTCTGTTTTCCCAGCCTCATTTCCCTGTTTACAACTGAGGATGGCAGGGCAGGTTCAAAGGTGCAAAGTCTGACTGCGCAGAGCTTTCCCTCCTCGCTGCGCTGGGGCTGGGGTGGGCTCACTTCTGCCTCCTCTTGGGGTGGTGGCTCCCAAAATCAGGGATCACAGCATTTCCCAGCGTGTGCTGAGACCAGCAGCTCCCTGGGGAGGAGACTCTGCCCTCCCCACACGGCAGCCCTGCAGGGTCACCGGCACACCCACAGACCCTGTCCCAGCCCTCTGGACACGGCCCAGCCGCTCTCCTCGCCCTTCCCAGAGCTCAGCCCGGCTCCCCAGCCCGGCTGCCCTGCCCCGGGTGGTGCTGCAGCAGTGCCAGCCCCCGGGATGCCACAGGGACCCCCCAGCACCGCCCGGGGCCACACTTACACCGTGGAGCTCTGGTAGTTCTTCACAGGCAGCCCCTGCTCCGTCCTCACCAGCCTCTGGAACGTGATTCCTGCGGAGAGAGCAGAGCACTGAGGCACAGAACCCCTGCAGGCTGCTCTGTCCCCAGGGCAATCCTGAGCTGGCCTGGTGACCATGGCCATTCGTGCTGGGGGTAAAGCAGCCAGCCCAGAGCTCCCACTGCACCAGGAAGGGGAAAAAAATATATTTTTTCCATCTTTTTGTTCCTTTGAAAGCACCTTTCATCCCACCCCTGAGCTCCCACCTCGCAGGAATTGCTGCCCTGACAGAGACCCCACATTTCACACCCCCCCGGGCTCCCCAAGGCCCTTCCCAGCCTGAGGGGGTGCGGACCCCCCCAGCCACAGCCACAGCCCCCTCTCGGGCCTCCCCAACCCTGCCCAGGATTAAACACGGGCAGCAATGTGCTCTGTGTGATAACAGCTCTTCAAAAGCCCCCAAAAGGCAGGGAGATTAGGGGGAAAAAACCAACAAAAAAAAGGCTTTGAGAAATAATTGGAAGAGCTGCTCCAGTGGGAACCACAGGACATGCACAAGGAGCCGCTAATTAAGAGGAGCACTGGTGCTGCCCGTGCCTGTGCCCAGAGCTGGTCACAAGGAGGGTCTGGGCTGCAGAGAACAACCCAGGGTGTGGAAATCTCCATGGAAGAGCAGGCTCCGAGGGGCTCCAGCCCCCCTGATGCCCATGACTGGCCCCGCTGCTGTCCCCCCGGCACAAAGGGCAGGCTGGGGGGCTGCTCTGCTGGGGAAAAGCCCCCCAGCCTGAAAACCTGCCAGGAAATGCTTACCCGTGAGGCTGATTGCCTCTGAGCACAGCTGGGACAGCCTGGGACGCTCCCTGCGCACCAGGGACCCACCAGAACCACCACGGGAACCCTGGGCTGGACCAGCCGGGGGTGGGGAGGGCAGGGCCCTGACCCCGGGAAAAGCCGAGCTTTGGGATGGACACTGCGCTCCCAGGGCTCTGGAGGCAAGGGGGGAATGCCACAGAAGCGGCAGGGGGACAGATCCCGGGGCAGGGCTGGGTTTGGTGCCGGCAGAGCCCAGGGCTGGGTTTGGCAGTGCCAGAGCTGGGTTTGGCACTGGCAAAGCCCAGAGCTGTCTGTTCTTGGTGCTGGCACAGCTGGGCTTGGAGCTAGCAGAGCCCAGAGCTGAGTTTGGCACTGGCAGAGCCTGGGCAGGGCTGGTTTTGGTGCTGGCACAGCCAGGTTTGGCACTGCCAGGGCCAGGTTTGGTGCTGGCACAGCCCAGGGCCGGGTTTGGTGCTGGCACAGCCCAGGGCCGGGTTTGGTGCTGGCACAGCCCAGGGCCGGGTTTTGGTGCTGGCACAGCCCAGGGCCGGGTTTGGTGCTGGCACAGCCCAGGGCCGGGTTTGGTGCTGGCACAGTCCAGGGCCGGGTTTGGTGCTGGCACAGCACAGGGCCGGGTTTGTGCTGGCACAGCCCAGAGCTGGGTTTTGGTGCTGGCACAGCCCAGGGCCGGGTTTGGTGCTGGCACAGCCCAGGGCCGGGTTTGGCGCTGGCACAGCCCAGGGCCGGGTTTGGCGCTGGCACAGCCCAGGGCCGGGTTTGGTGCTGGCACAGCCCAGGGCCGGGTTTGGTGCTGGCACTGCCAGGGCCGGGTTTGGTGCTGGCACAGCCCAGGGCCGGGTTTTGGTGCTGGCACAGCCCAGGGCCGGGTTTTGGTGCTGGCACAGCCCAGGGCCGGGTTTGGTGCTGGCACAGCCCAGGGCCGGGTTTGGTGCTGGCACAGCCCAGGGCCGGGTTTGGTGCTGGCACAGTCCAGGGCCGGGTTTGGTGCTGGCACAGCCCAGGGCCGGGTTTGGCGCTGGCACAGTCCAGGGCCGCGGCAGCAGCGCTCACCTGGCGCCTTGAGCTCGTTGCTGATGAAGGTGAGCAGCTCGCGGAAGGTGTCACAGTAGGGCACGGGCCACGTCAGGAAGCTGTGGTAGACACTGGCAGCCTTCAGGAGCAGCTCAGAGCCGGGGGGCAGGTGAGGAGCCTGCGGGGACAGGGACAGGAGGCTCGGGATGAGCCGACACCCCCGTGGGAGGACTCTGGGGTTCAGGCTGGAAGTGTAGGAGGAGAAGCAAAGCAGAGGCTCCCCCTGTGCCCCCCATCTCCCCCCAAGGAAGGGCCCCAGGATCCCCCCAAGGAGCTCCTTCCCGACCTCCCCAAGCTGGGCTCACGTGCCCAAGCCTAAATATAAATTCCCTTCTAAGCTCCACGGCTGAACTGCACACAGGCCGTGCTTGTGCAGGGTCTGGCAGCAATGATTTCCTCGTGATGAGGATGCATTGTGCTGCAAATAATAACAATAAAAAAAGTATTTCCTGGGGAGGCTCTGCTGCTTTTCATTCACGTTGCCCGTGTGTTTGGCCCAGCTGTAAAGGGCAAAGAAAAAAATTCCCCTTTATTGTCCAGCTCCCCTTCTGATCAGCCCAGCCTTAAGGAAACTGCTTCAAAAACCCCAAAGCCAGTTTTCTTTGTCTCTCAGCTGTCCGTGAAATGGGTGCTCGATCCTGATCCCTCTGGATTCATCCAGAATCTTTCCTTTGGGGGTGACCTGATGAAATCTGGGATGCTCCAGCCAAAGCCAGGCTGATGTTGGTGCCTGCCCCGGGCTGGCCTGGGGCAGCAGCCTCAGCACTTACATAGAGCACAGCCGAGTAGAAGAGCAGGGCCAGGGGCGTCACCAGGTCGTAGTCACACCTCTCCTGCACCTGTGGAGGGCACAGGGATGAGCTGCTGGCCAGGAGCAGCGCCCAAAATCCCCTGGAGCTGCTGGGAGACTCCAGCCCCACCATCCCATCACCACACGCGGGAGATTCCCTCATCTCCACAGGAAAACCGCCCCCAAAGCCCCCCCAGGCACAGCGTGGGACAGGCAGGGCAGCACAACCTCCTGCTCTGCCTTGTCCCAGCTCTGGCCCAACCCTTTGGGGCTCCTGATCCTTAAAATTCCATGGACGTGGCTCAGAGCAGGCAGGCACTGGGAGGCTGGGCAGGACGGGAATCCAGGGGGTGGAATCCCAGCCTTTATTCCAGGGAACAGCCAGCAGAACCCTCACTGGGGGCTCAAGGAGACCCTGGCACAGCCCAAAGTGCACTAAACCCTCACTGAAACCCCCCTGGACCAAAGCACTCCGCACCCAGAGCGGCTCCAGCCACTGAAACACAAGCAGGAATAACCTGCACTGCTCTCAGCCCCCAGAAAATGGAAACCAGCATTTACCCCTCACACCCATCCCAGCACTGGGGGCTTGGGAAACACATCCCCACTTCCTGCCACATCCAGGGATTCCTCCAAGGCCCTCCTGGCTGCAGCCCAGGGTGACCCTGCCTGAGCAGTGAGCTCCGAGCTCCCCTGGCACACGATGGGACCGTGGCAGGTCCATCTGATTGTCCCTGCTGCTGCTTTGTCCCCTGGCTGTGAGCCCACTGTCACCTGCCAGGCTGCTGTGCACTGCCAATCCTGCCCCTGGTCCCCAGCCCCACAGGAAACCCGGCAGAGCCGCAGAGAATTCCCCACCAAAAACAACAGGAAGTTTTCCATTTGGAGAACGGAAAGCAGCAGCTCCATGGGCAGGGCTGGGGAAGGCTGGAGGATCTGCAGAGCCCAGCAGCGCTTTGGGGGATCAAACCCCATCCCTGGGGACCCTCAGGGCCGCCCAAACATGGGCACGGGCTGGTCCCTGTGGGACACGCAGCCCCGGTGCCACCAGAGCCCTGCACCAGCCCCCAGCAAAATCTCCTGAGCCCAAATTCCCCCACCCAGCTTTGCCAAGGCCCATCCTGAGCGAGCCACGGGGCTGCCACGGCCTCAGAGCCTGCAGCTCCCCCCGACAGCCCCACACACCTCCTTGGTCTTGCCCAGGATCTTCTCCACCAGGATGAGGTAGTTCCCGGCGTCCCTGCTCACCAGCTCCTGCAGGCTCCAGCAGTTCAGGCACAGTCCGGCTGCAGGGGGACAGAGACATGGTCACTGCCAGGGTCACTCACTGCCCCACGGTCATCCACAGAGCCATGGTCACTGCCAGGGCCAGGGTCACTCACTGCCCCACGGTCATTCACAGAGCCATGGTCACTGCCAGGGCCAGGGTCACTCACTGCCCCACGGTCATCCACAGAGCCATGGTCACTGCCAGGGCCAGGGTCACTCACTGCCCCATGGTCATCCACAGAGCCATGGTCACTGCCAGGGCCAGGGTCACTCACTGCCCCATGGTCATCCACAGAGCCATGGTCACTGTCACAGCCAGGGTCACTCACTGCCCCACGGTCATCCACAGAGCCATGGTCACTGCCAGGGCCAGGGTCACTCACTGCCCCATGGTCATCCACAGAGCCATGGTCACTGTCACAGCCAGGGTCACTCACTGCCCCACGGTCATCCACAGAGCCATGGTCACTGCCAGGGTCACTCACTGCCCCACGGTCATCCACAGAGCCATGGTCACTGCCAGGGTCACTCACTGCCCCACGGTCATCCACAGAGCCATGGTCACTGCCAGGGTCACTCACTGCCCCATGGTCATCCACAGAGCCATGGTCACTGTCACAGCCAGGGTCACTCACTGCCCCATGGTCATCCACAGAGCCATGGTCACTGTCACAGCCAGGGTCACTCACTGCCCCATGGTCATCCACAGAGCCATGGTCACTGCCAGGGCCAGGGTCACTCACTGCCCCATGGTCATCCACAGAGCCATGGTCACTGTCAGGGCCAGGGTCACTCACTGCCCCATGGTCATCCACAGAGCCATGGTCACTGCCATGGCCAGGGTCACTCACTGCCCCACGGACACTCCCAGGGGTGCTGGTTGTCACTCTGGAGCCAGGAGGGGACAATGCCAGGGGACACTCAGCACAAACCCCCGGGTCACCCTGCCTCAACTCAAAGGTCCTTTCAGCTGCAGAGCCCACAAACTCAGCAGACACAGGAATGCCACACCGACACCTTTACACCCCGTCCAGGCGCTGAGGAAGGTGAATTCCAGCCAGCGCAGAGATCTGCCACGGCCCCGGGGGACAAGGCCAGAGGCAAGGCAAGCACAACCAGGGCTGAGGCTGCAAAGCCACACTCGTCCCCCAGCGGGGACAAGCGTTTGCTCAGCGGGACACGGGCTGTGGCCTTGTGCCAGGCCTGCAGCTGAATCAGCAGGGAGAGCCCCCTGCTGCCACACAACTCCTCACTTCAATGAATCAACGTTTTCCAGCAGGGAAAGATCCCGCTGGAGGGTTTCCAAACAGCTCAGATGCACTCGCTGCTAATTACAGATGCAATTCTCAATTCTCCTCTGCCCTGCTGCCATCCCCCAAGACCCCGGGGTGTCTTGTCAGTGAGGGAACAGCCACATCCATTCAGGAATTCCGTGATGCTCCAGTTTTCCTTTGGGTCTCTTCCACAGGACAGCACGGTGGCACGAAGCCGTGGGATGGCTCCAAATAAATCCAAATAAATTGTCCAAATAAATCAATATTGTCCCAGACCGCTGCACCCTCCAGGGAAAGCCCCAGGCCCTGGCAGGGAGCCGAGGCAGAACTGGCCCAGCAGGAGCGGTCAGAGCTGCTGGGAGCTTTGCTGACCTCCTCAAGGAGCTGCTGGACTCGTGTGGTGCCTTGGAAAACCCATCCTGCTCCAGCTGGGAGGAGGATTCACCTCAGAGCCCCTTCTAGTGGCACAAGGAGAGCTGGGGAGGGACCTGGGACAATGGCATGGAGTGACAAGAAAAGGGGGAAGCTGAAGGAAGGCAGATTTAGATGGGATATTGAGGAAAAAAATCCGCCCATGAGGGCAAGGAGGGGCTGGGATGGAATTCCCAGAGCAGCTGTGGCTGCCCCTGGATCCCTGGCAGTGCCCAAGGCCAGGCTGGACACTGGGCTTGGAGCAGCCTGGGACAGTGGGAGGTGTCCCTGCCAGGGCAGGGGTGGCACTGGGTGGGATTTAAGGTCCCTCCCAACACATTCCAGGATCCTTCCACCTCTGAGAGCCCAGCTGTGGGCACAGGACCCCCGGGAGCTGGGGGGAGCAGAGAGGAGAGCAGCCCACAGCTCTGGAGGGGCCAAGATCACCATGAAAGATGCACCTGCCAGTCCCTAAATCCAAGGAATCTGCCCCCGGAGGCCCAGGACACCCCAGCAGCGCAGTGGGAGCAGCAGAGCTGAGGGGCTGCTGCCACCCCCCTGCCCTCCTCCTCATCCATCCCGCTTTGCTCCACTAAACCAGCGCCAGTTACTCCTTCTTAAGACAGAGGATGAGTCGAGTTTATCTGCCAGCAGCCCTGGGAACACCTGGGGCAAAGACAGGACTAAGCTGGGCTCACCCCAGCACCCCACAGAGCACGACTGGACTAAACCCAGCCTGAGAGTGACGCCCAGCAAAAGCTCCTTTCGGGAGGGCAAAGCCTCTGCAGAGCCGAAGGGCATCCTGCGAGCAGGGCAAAGGCCCGAGCAGGCGGCAGGGGCCGGGCAGGGGCCGCTCGGGGCGCCCGGGCTCGGCTTTGATCCTTATCGGCCCCGAGGGTGCCAAGAGCCGGCACGGCAGCGCCGTGGGCGGCCTCGGAAGGAGGAGGGAGGCTTTGCCATTTCTTTTCCGAGAAGTGCCCCGAGACGCCCTCTTCCCCCTCTTCCTCCTCCTCCTGTCAGAGCAGCTCCCTCCTGGCCTCAGGGGGTGGCATTTCCCCTCCGAGTGGCAAGGGCAGAGGCAGGAACGGCCCCGGCAGAGCTGCCCACGGCGCTGGGCACGGCTGCTGCTGTCACCAGGAGTGGCACAGCCACCCACAGCAGGGACACGGCCACCCACGGGCGTGGAAAGGAGAAGACTCCGTTTCCTCCTCCCCCAGAGCCGCTGCCACCATCCCCTCACCAGAGGGACGTGGTTGTGCCAGGAGTGCCCCCGGGAAGGGGCAGCTGGCACAGGGAGGCTGGAGGTGCCCCAGGACAGGCACAGCATCCCTTGGGAATGCAGTAACCCAGCTGCAGTGTGGGTGTGGATGACCAGCAGCTCCCGGCACTTCCACCCAGCCTGGGCAGAGACGTCAACAGGAAAACCCGGCATAAACCTGGAGAAATCAGCCCAAGGGCCAAAACCTGCCAGATTTACCGACCAGGAGCCCTAACTGTGCACCCAGAGCTAGAGGAGCCTCAGCTAGAAACATCCAGGCTGTGGTTGAACCCCTGCAGGAGCCACTCCCTGCACTGCCTGCTCCTGGTGGGTCCTTCCAGCTGGGAATATCCTGGGATGTGCTTTAGACATTGCTCAGTGACAAAGCCCCACACCAGATCCTGCCCCTCCCCTGTCAGGGTGGTCAGGGACTGCCAGGACCTTCAGCTTCTCTCCACCAGAGCTGAGCAGAGCCAAGCCCTGGGCACCAGGTGGGACAGGCCATGGAGCTCCTCCAGCTCCCAGTGACCTGTCCCACCCTCACCGGCATCCTGCAGTGAGACACGGCAGCTCCTGCCCATCCCTGGAACATTCCAGGCTCTGGGTACCCCCAATTCCATCCCAGAGACCTTCCAGGCCCTGGGTGCCCCCAGTCCATCCCTGGAACATTCCAGGCCCTGGGTGCCCCCAGTCCATCCCTGGAGCCCCCCAGGCTCTCCAGCATCTCCCATCCACCAGGAACCTCTGGAGCTCTCCCACCTCTCACTCCACAGCCCGGCATCCCCACCACAGCCGAGCCCAGAGCTCTCCTTCACCAAAATCTCTTTTTTTTTTTTTTTCCTGCTCACCAGCAAGAAATAAAACATGTCTCTTGTTTTTCACACTCTAATTTGACCATGTTCTCCCTCCTGCAGCACAAAGCGAGGCCAGCCCTGAAGAGGTTCCTCCACGAGGAAAAGGTTTCCCTTCCCTTTTCTAAAGGGGATTTTTGAGTCACACACAATTCATTTTGATTTGGTTTCTCCAATAAATTCTGCAGAAAAATCTATTTCCACCCCTGAGCTGGCCACAGGCTCAACCAGGCTGTAAATGTGGGATGGCCATAACTCCTTCCTGCTGACCTCACAGCCCTCAGCTCCTCATCCCTTACTCAGGGGATGCAACGTGTTGGAAACGATTACTCACCCTCTCCAGAGCAACCTTGAGTGAAAGTCAGCACAGAAAAATAATAAAGCTTTAAAAGGTTTAAAAACGAACAAAACTCAGCAAGGTCTCAGCCCAAAGAGCTGTGACGTGGCCTGTGTTATTTTGGTGCATGGAAAGGGTAAAAAAAATAGGGGAAAGCAAAGAAATTGGGAAACAGAAGTGAAAAATGAGGAAGGTGAAGGTTCCAGCCCAGCCAAGAGCAAGATGAAAGGATTCAGTGACTGGTGAGGTCAGCCCTGCCACAAACAGCCGAGGACAGCAAGACTGAAACTGTCATTGGGGCTTGGGGAAGGATGTGACAACATCTCTGCTCCGGTGTGGAAAGGCAGGAGGGGACAGCTCTGGGCTGTGGGCACCGAGCTCTGCTTTCCCTGGATCCCTCCTGTCCCCACAGCGACCAAACTGCTCCTGGGGGGTCCTGGGGGCCCCAGCAGCAGCCCCGGGCTGGGGCAGAGCAAAGCCACCACAGTCACCCCAGGGCACGCCGGAGATTCCTGGCAGAGCACCAACCCTCTGGGGAGGAGAGCGGGGACATCTCTGAGGTGCAAAACGCCCAAAATCCTCCCAGGAGTGTCGGGCCCTTCTGCCAAAGCCCAGAGATCTGCAGGAAGGGGCCAGGGAAAGCACTGGGGACGGGACCCCGGGGAACCACTGGGAACGGGGCCCCAGGAATCCACTGGGGACGGGACCCCGGGGAACCACTGGGGACGGGACCCGAGGAATCCACTGGGGACGGGACCCCAGGAATCCACTGGGGACGGGACCCCAGGAATCCACTGGGGACGGGACCCCAGGAATCCACTGGGGACGGGACCCCAGGAATCCACTGGGGACGGGACCCCGGGGAATCACTGGGGACGGGACCCCGGGGAACCACTGGGGACGGGACCCCGGGGAACCACTGGGGACGGGACCCCGGGGAACCACTGGGGACGGGACCCCGGGGAACCACTGGGGACGGGACCCCGGGGAACCACTGGGGACGGGACCCCGGGGAACCACTGGGGACGGGGCCCCGGGGAACCACTGGGGACGGGACCCCAGGAATCCACTGGGGACGGGACCCCAGGAATCCACTGGGGACGGTACCCCAGGGAATCACTGGGGACGGGACCCCGGGGCCCCAACACGGCTGTCCCAGCACAGCCCCAGCCCTGCGCACCCCAGGCTTTGCTGACGAGCTGGAAAAGCGATGGAGTCATTGTTGAAAGGCTCCCGCAAGGCGGGGAGCAGTGCCCAGGGCTGGGATTGGAGCTGAGTGACACGGGGGCTGATTGACGGTAATTACAGCGGAGGTGAGCTCTGGCCACGAGCTGTCACCGTGCCAGGCACGAGGTGGCCATTCCAGGAGCCAGCAATGTGGGTCACACACCGGGGCCCGCTTCCCAGGGCGGGGGGAAGGAAGAGGACACGGGAACCACGGGCACAGCCGCCCCAGCCGAGCCCCCGGGGGATGTCACAGCCGGGAAGAGGTGTCACCCCCGGGGCTGCGAGGGGATGGCAAAGGGATTCCTCTGGGGCTGGGCAGCAGGAGGATCCTGCCCGCGTTGTTGCTCTGATTTTTTTCAGCCTTCTGATGTTTACATTTTTGTACTGGAGTTTTCTCCAGTTGCAACATAAACAAGAATTAATGTTTTGAAAGCTGCGGGTTCCTTCTCGGGGGAAAGACAAATTGACCGGCTTCTAGTTTGACCAGTGAGGTCAAAGAAGTGTCAGCCTTGTCCTCCAATTCCTGATCAAACTCCAAAAACTATGTAAGTCAAAATCCTAAATAAACTTCCTCTTTTTCTATCCTGACAACCCGACAGTGTGAGTGTGGTTCTTTCGTGTCCGTCTGCATCTCTTTGTGGATCTTGTAGGGAAAAAGAAAAGCAGGAAGGGTTGGAAGAACTGCCCAGAGCAAAAGGAATCAGAATCTGACTGCCCCCAGATTCTCCATCCACAGGAGGGTCTGGCAGTGATTTAATCCCAGCTCACAGACACAGCTATGAGGGAGAAAGGTCAAAACGACACTCAGAAATCATTTCTGATCTCTCTCCAGTCAGCCCCAGTCCCTGCACAGCCCCCTGAACGAGGCTCGGCTCTTGATGGCCACCACGGTATCTGCGCCGGGGTTAAACGATAACAACCCCTCTGATCCGTGTGTGACAATGCAGCCCGGCTCACAGCCCTGCCCCGGGGGCTCTGAGCACAGGCAGGGCCGGCTGATCGCACAGAGGAGCCTTTCCCGGTGCTGAACAAAGCCTCCTCCTCTGCCCGGGGACGGCTGGCAGCACGCACGACTGCCCTGCCGAGCCCTGACACGGCTCAGACCTGGCCTGACCTGCTCAGGGACATCTCCCCGTCCCCGCAAAACCTCCAGGAGGCCTGGGCAGGCTGGACGTGACCTCTGACTCTGCCCACTGGGAGGGAAAAGGCCTCCAGGAACATCAGTTCCCTGTAACCCAGAGACAGCCCAGCAGGGGCATCGCAGATTAAATTAATTTACTTTACCCACGCGTAAATGAAAGGCCACCTACCAGCCCATCTGCTGGACACGGCGTCCCTGCTGAGCCCGTGGAGACACCTCTCCAGAGCGTGGTAGATCCTGTCCTCTGTGCACGTGGTGTGCTGCATTTTCATTCATCTCCTGCGTTCGAGAGGAAAGGAGGAGGAGAGTTAATAAAGGGTCGCCCTTGATGGCTCCGGGGCTCGCTGGCAGTGGCCACAAACCCACGCCAAGTGGCCAGGGGAGGCTGCAGAGCTGTCCCCTTGCTGCCACACCTTGGACAGGAAAGGTCCACGTGCCCCTGTGGCAATGGGGGAAAACACCGAGGGGACGTCAGCCCAGGACATTGTGAAATCGTGACAGCCCTGTCACATCCCACCTCTCCTCCGGGGCCCAGGAGCCTTGATTGGCAGAGCCCGTGCTGGGGAGGATTTCATCCCACCCAACCCACACCCACGGGGCTGGGACACCAGGAGCAGGAATGCCGCTGCCACCTCCCCTGAGCACACTGGGGGCAGGAGAAAGGCGGTGAGTGAGTGAGAGCCCCGAGTGACTCACGGACACCTCCGCAACGGCCAGCTCAGAAAACAGCTCAGGGCTGCCAGGGGAGCGGGCTCCTCACCCCACACCAGCCCCAGCACCCCTTCCCACGTGCGCCAGCACACAACAGGCAGGGAACTTAAAATACATCGAGATGTTGCCAGAAAATACACCGAGATATTGACAAGATAGATGTTGCCATAAAATACACCGAGATATTGACAAGATATTGCCATAAAGTACACCGAGATGTTGCCATAAAATACACCGAGATATTGACAAGATATTGCCATAAAGTACACCGAGATGTTGCCATAAAATACACCGAGATATTGACAAGATATTGCCATAAAATACACCGAGATGTTGCCATAAAATACACCGAGATATTGGCATAAGATACACAGAGATATTACCATAAAATACACTGAGATATGGCCATAAAATACACCTGGCGATTGCCTTTCCAACCACCGAACACACTCTCTGGGTGGTTTTTTTCCTGCTTTGCCACAGGCCACACATGAAGCCGGCCCTCCTCCCCCGGGGCAGTGCTTGGGGAAGCATTTTCCGTGGGAAATGCCTCGCCTCATCCACAGCACAAACTCTGCAAACCTTTCCTGCTGTGTTTTCCCCTCAGCTGCCCCTTCCCTGCCACCCACCCACGCTGAGCACGGTGACAGGGCAGGGGACAGTTCTGGAGAACAAAAATCTGACTTTTCAGCAGCTCCGTTAAGCATCTTGAGAACACCAAGAAAAAACAAGTGCTGAGGTCAAGGGTTTGGAAAATGTTTTGCTTTTCGTGAGGGCGTTGAGCACCCCGGTGGTGGCACAGCCCTCTCCACACTGCGGGGACAACACCCGGTAATAAGAGCCCCAAGCCCTCAGGGAAACCCATCTGCCTCAAGGTTTTGCCCCATTTTCAACAATTCCCAGAGTCAGGGCTCAGGGCAAGGCTGAACCCATCCCCTCTGAAGGTGTGAGTGTCCAAAAGGGCAATTTATAATAATTTAAAATATTTTTTAAATTAAAATAATTTAAAATAAAAAAAAATTAAATCATTTTCTAACAAATGATTTTCTAAAAAAGCACTGATTAAAGGGAATGAGAAAAGGTCCAACACACCAAAGCTCAGCTTGGGAATTATCCCGAGATTATTTGGGAAATTGTCCTTGCATGGGTGCCAGATCCTTGGGGAATTTCCACCCAAGATTCCTTAATTAACAGACTTCATTCATCCCTGTGGGTCGCAAAGGTTTACAGACAAATTAAACATTTCTGGTAATTAACACCAAACTGGTAAACATTTACTTCCTTGGTGGGAAATGGGAACTTGCTGACCACTGGTTTTAGATTTTTCCCTTGTCCTGCTTGAGGCAAAAAGTTTGTAAATGTGTAAAAAAAGAAAAAGGGAAAAAAAAGGGGAAAAAAAAGGGGGGAAAGGGAAAAACAAAGAAAAAAAAAAAAAGGAAAAGAAAAAAAAGAGAGGTTTTAAACAGCATGAAAAAGAATTACTAAAAAAAGTCTTTTCCTGCTGAGCCGTGAAGCCACTGGAGGTCAGGGGAAGCCCTTGGGGTATCCCAGCTCCCTGGCAGGGATTTTCCACTCAGTTGGGAACAGAGCTGCCTTTCCAGCAAGGAAAATCCCTTTTCTCCTATTCAGTCCCATCTTCAACACTCAACAACTTCTCCGAGCTCCTTCTGCAGCTCAGGAGATGAGAACAGAGAGAAAAAAAAAGATGAGAAAAGAGCTCAAAGATCCAAAATTCAGGAGTGAAGAGGATCAGAGCTCCCCTTTGCAGGACACCTCTGATCCCCCAAACCCCCGAGGCTGGGGGGCTCCTCCGGGGGCAGAAAATGCTCCAAAATCCACTCCTGGAACAGAGCAAACCCCGGCAGAAGCAGCTGAGATCTCCCCTCCCGCAGCACCTCCCTGGGATGCCCGAGGGCAGCGAAGGACTCGCCGGAGACTTTTCCAGAGGGAATCCTGCGGCGGGTGCCCTCGGGGCTGGACAACGCCCTTTCCTGCCCGGTTGTGCCCAGGCTGAGCATCCCTGGCAGGACACAGGAGAGGAAAGACAAAGGCCTCGGCCCTCGGGAGCGGCTCTGAGCGCTGCCCGGGCTCGGGGACAGCGGCAGGGGGTGCCAGGACGTGGCTCAGCGCCCGGATCGATGCTGCTGCTGCTGCTGCTGGAGGACTTTGGGCACTGGGAGGACCAGAACAAGAAACCTGATGAGGCTGAAGGAAACGGGAGCTTGGGCTGATGCTGCACTAGAAGAAAAAATCACTTAATTTGGTTTAAAACAAAGCGATCCTACCCAGAGCTTTTTACAAGATAAGATCCTCACCCAAGCTCCCCAGCCGGCCATCAAACCCTTTGAGCTCCTCAGCTTTCTGCTCGTCCAGTTCATCCTCCGAGGGGCGGGACAGGAGCTTTGGGAAGTGCATCCTCACTGCGGAGGAAGATCTGGCGCTGTGCCCTGGGCTACCTGCTCCTCCAGCGAAACTGCTTTTTCTTAGATTGCAGAAGAAAACCTTGAGTTTCAGCTGTTTGCTTGCGAGGTTTTACTGCCTCCCCTCCACCCCAGAGAGCAGCCCAAGATAGAAACGCGGAGCGAGGGAGGGAGCGCTGGAGGAAGCCTTTGTAGAACACGGGGCGGGGAGAGAGCGGCGATTTTTCAAGAAAAGCTCCAGTCCCGGTGCGCTGCTGAGGCAGAGCAGGAGATGAGGCTGATAAGATGTTCGCTCAAACCACACCAAGGCAGGTACCAGGCCATCCAGGAGGCAGCTGGTGTGACAAACATCCTCCCGGGGTGCCTGCAGAGGAGGCTGTGCCATCCGAACCCCTCACAGGGCCGGGTTCCTGTCCCACTGAGGCTGCTGTGACACCGAGGACAAGGACCAAGAGGGACCTTCACTCCCTGAGCCCCCACTCCCGGAGCCAACAGGGCAAGGGGCAGCAGAGCAGGGACACAGAATCGCCCCCAAGGTGAGGTTCGGGCAGTGATTTCACCTTAAAGCAGAAGACAAAACTCCTGGCACCAGAAGAAGATCTACTTCTGGAGTAACGAGAGTGCCTGTGCCTGCAGGATAACGGTGCTGAGGGGCAGGAGTGGCACAGGACAGCCCGCTGCTCACAGGAGGAAGCTAAATCTGGAGTTATTAGTGGGAAATGGCGTTTTGGGAAGAGGAGAGGTACCTGGGGAGAAAGTACAGCACCAAGCCCTACCCAGGCTGCCTTTCTGAGCTGCAGCGCCTCATTTACACCAAAAATGTGAGGATTGGGGAGCTCCCAAAGAGCCCCAAGTGCAGAGCCCGAGCTCACTCCCTGCCCTGGCTGTCTCTGAGAACCAGGCTGCAGGAGAGGCTCCCACCACGGGGCAGGGAAAGCACCCAACGTACGCAGCAGTTTCGGAGCTCTCTGAGTGTCAAACAGCTCTGACAGAACGTGACACAACAGGGGCACAGCGGGTTTGACACCCCGGGCTGGCTGCCTGCTCCCCCTGCGCCAGCTGGGCACCCACAGTGGGCACGGGGGGCTGGGGGTGTCCTTGGCAGCAGTGCAGAAATCGGGATGAGCCCAGCCCCGGGAACTGAGAGGGGATTCATCCAAACTCCCACCTCAGCAGCAGTGCAGGAACGGGGATGAGCCCAGCCCCGGGAATTGAAAGGTGACCTATGATTCATCCAAACTGCCACCAGCCACAGTGACACAGCTCTGTGGGCCGGCCCTGGGGCTGCTCAGCTCCTCTGAGGGACCTGCAAGGTGGGCACCGTGCCCTGTCTGCTCCTCCCCACCAAAGGCGACACTACCCAGCTGGTAGCTGCGCTGGACTGGGTGAGCCCAGCATGGATCTGAGCCCTGAGATGCCCAAAGAAACCCAAATTAACTCAGAATTCCCACTGCCATAAGCAGAAGGCTCTGTGGGAAGGCACAGACATGGCCAGGGTCACCCCATGGTCACTCCGTGGCCAGGACACCGATCCCTGTCACACGGGGGGGAACTGAAGCCCAGCCTGACACCTGCAGGTGTGTGGTCAGTCCTGCCCTGCCCTGTCTGTCAGGCTGACCACGGCCCCACACAGCACAGGGATGTGGCAGAAACAAAGATCTGCAGTCCCAGGGGAAGGTCTCCAGCTTAGGAAAGAGCTTCAAAACACTCTGTGACCAAAGGATGGCTCATCAACCGAGCAAGGGAAGAATGACGTCTGGGAGAGGCAGAAAAAACATCTAGGAAAGGTAGAAACATCTGGGAAAGGCAGAAACAACATCTAGGAAGGGCTCTCTCTGCCTGAGGGGAGCAGCCTCTGGCCATCAGCTGTGTCTAACCAGCAAACCCACCCCCAAGGCGTCACACCCCAGCTGAAATCTGGGGATGGGGAGAGCTCTGTGCCCTGGGTGCCAGGCAGGGGCGAAACCCCAAATCCAGACACGGCCTCACCCCACAGCAGCAGGACTGACCTCTCCTCCTCGGGGTCTCTCCGGTGCTCCCGTCTCAGAGAACACCAGCCCAGGGAGCTCTGAGAGGCACCCGGGGAGGGTGACAAGGGGACAGGGGCCAGCACAACCACACGTGTGTGACACCGGCGGTGTCAGCATGGTGTCACCCCCAGCAACGCCGCCTTAAAAGCCCCAAATCCGCCGCCCTGCGCACGGCCAGGGGAGGGTGAGCCCGGTGGGGCAGAGAGGAGCTGCGGGAGGGCAGAGCTCGTTTATCACCCGTGGTTTCATCACCCCAGCCCCTCCCGGCCTCCAGCAGCCCCGGGCCCAGGCCCAGAGCAGGAAACCCACAGGAGGCTCAGAAAAGCCTAAGACGAGTCAGCCCCACTCAAAGCCCTCCATCCGAGCCTGCAAAGGGCAGTTATTCAATGGGATTTCCTAGATCCCAGCCCTGAGGTTTACCTGCCCTCCCAGCCAGAGCTTAAGGCTGGGCTTGGGAGGTGAAGGATCTGTGAACTCCCAAAAAAACCAAACCCGAGAGGTGCAAACAAACAACCACAGCCCCAAAACAGCTCTTTGGGACATTTGGAGATAAAGGCCCCACTGAAAGGAAGGAAAAAATCCCAAATATCAGGGGCAGGATCCCAGCACCGCCCACCTCAGCTGCCCTTTGCTCTGGGACGAGCCGTGCTCCAGCTGAAAAACTCACAGGGACGCTGCTGGAGCACCAGGAGCAGGACTGACAGCCCTCCCAGGGCAAAACCAGCCCCTGGGGGCTGCCAGCACCACAGCCCTGCTGCCAGGGAGGCACCTCTGCCTCGGCCCTCCTGCCTCAGGAGCAGCCTCGGTGATGACTGACCTGAAATTTAGGATTGAGTCGTCCCAAGGGCGTGCAGCCAGAGCAGCAAACTGAACCACAGGAGCAGCACAACCAGGGCTACCAGAGACTCAGCAGAAAGGACAAAATAATCCAAGAAACTGTTCTGGAGTGAGGGAATTCCTCAGTGAATGGAGAGGATGTAAAAAAAAAGAAAGAATCTGCCTGAGGGGTGCACAGGGGAGAGCTGGAGAGCCTCAGGGAGTCAGAACGAAACCTTGCAACTCATCATCTCAACACAGTGTTTGACCTCATTTGACTGTGATTCAAAAGGCAAAAAAGTCAGGCCCGAATAAATGAAACTTCTGATCGAAGGAGACCTTTTGCTGCACACACCAGTTTAGGTTCCCGTGGCAAAGCACAAGCCCCCAGCTCTGCCCGGCACCAGCTGGAGAAGTGGCACCCAGGGGGGAACCTGCCCCCAAGGATGCCCCTGTGCTGGTTTGCCCTCCTGCAGCACCCCCGAGACATCCAAAATCCTGACTGTGCTGCTGTGTCTGCAGAGCTCCCATCACTGCCCCTCCCTGTGGGAGCGCTGGTGGCTTCCTGGGATCACCTGCCCGTGTGAGGGCAGGTGAAACACCCGGATCAGGACGGGGAACAATCCCCCTGCCCCGGGCAGAGCCCAGACAGGGCCGGAGTCTCCTCCCTGGGGAATTCCAAAGGTGCCTGGGCACAGTCCTGAGCGCTGGGATGGCCCTGCTGGAGATGAGCCCCGGGGATCCCTCCCAGCCTGGCCCATCCTGGGATCCTGAGGGCACCTGAAACCCTGAGCATTTCCCCCTCGGAGCTGCTATGAAACCCACTCACCAGAATTATTATCCTGTGCCCCTCTCAGCTTTATCACCTTTTCTGTTTTACCCTGCAGCACTCACAGCTCAGCTCACACCTGGATTCGGTTGGGAGCTCGGGGCCGGCTCTGTGAGGTGCCTGGATGGACTTTTTTAAACATTTAATTTTTCTAAAAAAATAGAAACAGCTCAGGTTGAGCCAAGTGAGAGCACGGCCAGCACAGAGGGAGGCTCGGGGCACATCCCCAGTTCCCTTCTCACTTACCTCCAGGGAGACCCCACGTCATTCCTGTGCTTTTTAACTTCAAAAAACCCTGCGAGGCTATTTTGCCGGAGTTCAGGCTGAGGCTCCCAGCTGCAGCCGCCGGCACGGATCAAACGCTCGGCGAGCTGCTGGGGAATCACCTCCCGGCAAGTCCAGCTCCCTCCGGGAACATCCCGCGCTCTCCAAATTACCGGGGGGGGGTGTAAAGACCCGGCTAATTAGGCGGCCTGGCCCCTGTGCTATTAGAGGCGGCCAATTAGCGACAATTCGCTGTCCCGGCGGTGCTGGACACACACTGGCTGCTGCTCCGGGAGGGCAAGTCCCACGGGGGTGAGGCGCAAAGTGCTCTCGGGGACACCTGGTAGGTGTTCCTGCTGCCCTGTCACAGCTCTGGGACACCTCGCGGGTATTCCTGCTCTGGTATTCCTGCTCTCCTGTCCCAGCTCTGTGCCCCCAAACCTCCTCCCGGCGCTGCAGCAGCTCTGTCCCCGCACACCTGCTGAGCTCTGCTGGAGCCCCTCCTGGGCAGGGCACTTTGTTGGCACCGAAAACTGAAACCCGTGACTTGCCCGTGGTGCTCTGGGGGTGGGGGGGTATCCTAAAGCTCCGTGTTTCCAAGAGTTTGTTGGGTTTTTTCCTCTCCCAGCTCCATCTGTAACGTCCCCCAGGGTGTCCCAGGGAGTGACAAAGTCCCGACACTCGCCACCCTCCCAGCCCCTAAAGCCAGGCAAAGCTGGTGCTGTCCAGCGCTCCCAGAGGGAACCACAAATCCACAACCAAAGCCCGGAGTTCGGTGAGCCCCTCCCGTGCCTCATTTTCCCCTCCTGTCCAGCACAGTCAGCAGTGGCAGGTAAAGGTGAACCCGAATTTTCACTCATCCTCTCACTTTTTCTCTCCTTCCCAATCCCATTTACAAACTTGGCAGAGCAGGACACGCCAAAAAAAATTTTAAAAAATCATTTTTATAAATACACGAAAACATCCCAACACTTCAGCGAGGTTATTTGTAAGCCGCAAGAACCACTTGCCTTAACCAAGATATCCTGCTGGGGCAGCGAGCCCAGCACCCAGCCACCCATCCCCAAACTGTGAGCAGCAAAAACAACAGCACGCCGCAGCCAGAACTGCCCATGCAGCAGCAAATTGCAGAAACGAAGCTGCACACGAGAAAACCACGTGTTCCCAGCAGCAGTGCAGGCAGGGGAGCTGCAGATTTCACCACTGGGACCAGAACTTGCCTTGGAACTGCTTTGTTGTTTTGTTGTCTTTTTTTTTTTTTTTAAACCCCAAATTTCCAAGAAACAAAATACAGAACTGCCTTGTCCGGGCTCTCGCTGCTGCAGCGAGCACTCAGCTCAGTAAATCTAATTAATGAGCCAGGAAAAGTGTCACTCGTTTGCTAACTACTGCACCCAGGGCTGCCAAACAGACAGATAAAGGATTTAGCTGGGGCCTATTCCAGCCAAAGGAGCTGGGAACCTGGCAGGGAGAGCAGGAGATTAGAGGGGGCTGAAAAGAAAAACGAGAGGAGGGGGAAAAGAAGAAAAAAAAAAGAAAAAGAAAAAGAAAAAAAAAAAACCCCACTAGATTAGCACTTGGGAAATGCAAGCATGTAAATCAGCTTAGGTTTGCCATAATGGCAGCCTTGTGAGCATCTGGGCACAGCAGCACGGCCTGAGCCTGGCTGTAGCTGCGCTCCCCCACTAAAACTGCAGCTCTGCTGTCACCAGCCCTGGAAGTTCGCACAGGAAGCCAATTAGGGGAGACCTGGCAACAGAGGAAGATTCATAATTGCAATTAAGGCTTCAAAGGGCTGATCCCCAGCGCAGATCCAACCGAGCTGGGGGAGGGGAAAACAATCCCAACAAACTTTCGGAAATACGGAGCTTTGGGAGACCCCCCAGGCTGGGAGAGCTGCTCACCCCCAGGACAAGGCATCACCTGGCCCAGGAGGACTCAGCTCTGAGGGGCCCTCGCAGGACCAAGAGATTTGGGGTTAAATCAAAGGGATCCAGCACTGGCCCCTTGCTGCTGCTGACCCTGATCCTTCATCCCAAGTGAAGATGAGCTCTGGCCCCAAGCATGCATCTGCTGCTCCTCTGCGCCAGGAGAAAGGCTTGAGAAAAGCTGAGAGAGAAGAAAACTCACCCGAGGTGTCAGGGCCACCCCCGGAGATGTGGGGAGAGCCCCGAGGGGCTGCAGCAGCTCCTGTGCCCCTCGGGACAGCCCCACTCCGCCCGTGCCCGCTGCCAGCCCGCACAGACACTTCCCTGTGCTGGCACCTCCTCTCCTCGCCCTCCCGGCTTTGCTCCAGCCCCTCCTCTCTGAGCAGCAGGAGAACTCCTGGCTGCAGCAGCAGCAGAGCTGGGGGGCTCGGGGGGCTCCCCTCGCTGGGGATGCTCCCCCTTCCTGCCCCCAAAGCCCCCAGCCCGAGCCCAGGCGGGAGGGGAAGAGCTGCTGAGGGACCCCAGAGCCCACAGGGACAAGGTGACCCCCCTCAGCCATCTCCACCCACGGCACGTCCCCAGGTGCTGCTGCTCTGCCCCGTGGTCCAACCCCTCCTGTCCCCCCTCAGCCGCCCTGGGGAGCTGTTGCCAGGCTCAGGCTCGGTGCTGTGACCTTGGGCAGTCCTGGGTGTCTCTGGAAGCGCACCGGGCCAGGGTGTTTTTGCGGGCCAGGGTGTTTTTGCGTAAGCTACTTTCCCTGGGATGTTCTGCCCCGGTGCCGAGCACGTAGCGCTCGCTAATCAGATGAGGTCAAGGAAAATCCCAGCCAAAACCCCGGCAGCCTCGGTGGGAAGAGCCAAGAGCATCACCCTTCTCTGAGGCCTCAGGTCAAATGCAGTGGGTTTTGGGGGGTCTGTTAGCACAGAAAGCCTAACATTTTCAGTGCCCAGGGTTCCAACACCTCCTCTTCTTGTTTGAACTATGAAAACTGTTTTTGACAGCTTTTGTTAAACTTTTTTTGTTAAACTTTTGTTGGATATACTGAGGCAGGTAAGGCATAAATACCATGATAACTATGATGACAACCAACACATGGATGCTGATTTTTAAAAGCTTTTTCTACAACGATGTAAGATTTAGCTAACTAGACAGATTATTTAACTATGATTTTTCTTTGATTTTTCTTTGGGTTTGGTTATACTTTTTTTGCAATTGTTGTATGCTTTTATGCACAGATATTGAATGGCTCAGTATATCCAACAGCTGGGCCCTGGCTGAGGGCTCTCCCGCCCCAGCAGCACCAGGGAATTACCACAAAGTGGGAACGATCCCCTGGAAACCAACAGCATTCCATGAGACCCCAAACAACCCATGCGCAAGCAAGGACACGACATGGTGGTTCCCAAGAGTGGGAAAATGGGAGAAGGGAATTCCCTGAGTCCCTGCAGCCCCCCATGCTCTGGCTCTCCCCACATCCCAACACCTCCACTTGAGGAGGAAGCCCCAGGCCGGGATCCTGATCCATCCCCACGTGGATGCCCCTCCCCAGGGACACGGTTCCCGAGGGCAACCGACCCTTCCTTCTGCAATTTCGGAGCTCTTCTTACCCCGCCTCCCGCCGAAAGGAGAAGTGCTGGGAGCCGGGGGGAAGTTGTGGCACCCTTTCCTAGCCTGGAGGAGGATTTCAGGCTCCTGCCACATCCGAGGGGCAGCTCTGGGTTTGGGGCCGGCAGTTCCAGGAACACCAACAGCCATGAGCAAGAGAAGGCAGAAATGAGCCCCACACACAACTGGTGAGGTCAGAAATAGCCAGGCTGTCCCTGGTACTCACCAGACACCCCGGCAGGGAACGAGCCCACGGGGCACGCACACACAGGGAAGCAGCTCCGGGGTTAAACAGGCACTCTGAGCTCGCCTAAGTGATGGGCAAGCCGGGCTCAGGCAATCCCGGGGCCTTCCCTCCTTGTCGGAGGGGTCAGCTCCCCTCCAGGCAGCGCTGGCTGGTGCTGAGCCAAGAGAGCCGCTCCTCCCTGTGCCCATGGAGCTGGATCTTCCCGCCTGGATGCTGACAGGACAGCTCCATCCCCAGCAGCTGCAGCCAAGAGCTGAGGGAAAGGCTCTTCCCACCGTCCATCAGCCGAGTTTGCCCCACTGGCTCTGTTTCCCAGCCTCAATCATCACTCCTCTCCCGGCAGCCCTCGGAGCCTGGAGTTCTGCTGCCACAACGGAAACTTCATCCCCATTTAAAGGGAAACATCTCCTGCTTCCCTTCCCCAGGAGGGATAAGCCCCGTTACCAGGAGCTTTCTCCAGCACACCTAAAAGCCGCTCAGCCCTTCACACATTCACAGGTTCCTTCCTTAGCTCCTCACCAGAGAGGCGCCTGGAGGGATTTTCAGAGGGAATATCCGTGAGCAGTGGAATTACAGGGCATTAATTAGCAGGGAGAGCATCCCAACAGTCCCGAGGTGAGAACACAACACCCAGAATCCACAGCTCCTTGGGAGCCACTGAGGGAACAACACACAAGGTCTGCCACCTCTGAGGGCTTCCATCCCCCCTCAAAAACAACTTTCTGAGATGGAACAAGTCCTCAGGGACAGCAAAACTCACTGGGAGCTCTACAGGCAGGTGGAGAAGGAAACTCGTCCAGTCCTGATGGGTTGGAGGGGGTGGTGAAGATATAAGGGATGGTGACATTTGCTCTTCTGGGATAAAGCACAATGAAAATTTGGCTGCTTTTGGCCTCAGTGGCCATCGATTCTCCTCAACAGGCAACACAGCCTCAGCCTTCCAGCTGGGGTAACCTGAACCTGAGGGCTGGAGCTGCCCGTGTGAAAGGCTGGGTGAGATCAGGGAGTTTTAGGCTGGTTGGTCACACAAACGGGCAGATTCACCTTCTGAGCCATTTAGGTCTTTCCTGAGGGAGTTCAAGCCCTGGCCTCACCTACCCAGCCTCTTCCCTCCCACTGGGGACAAATTCCTGGCGGGAAGGGTCAGGCTGGGACAGGGCTGCCCACAGCTCCCACAAGGAGCTGCAGCCCAGAGAAGGTTCAGGGTCGCTCAGGTTCTGTCACTGCTGAGCAGCACAGCCCTGCCAGAGGAGAGGATTCAGCAGGAAAACCCAGTTCCCCTCCAAAAACTCCCCAAAGCGCAGCTGCTCGGAGAGGGAGAAACCCCTGGGGGATTAAAGTCCACACTCACCACCAGCTAAAGGAAGGAAACTGCTACTACTGGCCCAAAAAATATTGATCCTGACAAGGATTGGTTGGATTGAGTTGTCAAACCACGCTGTGAATTAACTCCTCAGGGAGCACAGAGCACCTGGCCATGCACAGCCAGCCCTGGGGCTGGGGTCACTTTTTGGAGACCGCTGTTGAAGGAAACTCCAAAAGTCCCGTTCCTGGAGATGCTGAAGGACAAGGTTCACATCGAAGGGTGGGGAGAACATGTGCCCTGGCCTGCAGGAGGTGGGAGATGGGAGTGACTTCCCACAGAAAGGCTCCTGTGAGAGACAGAGCTGTGCCCACGGCCCTGAGGGCAGAAAGGCAGCAGCAGAGTCAGAGGGACCGCTGGGCCGTGGTCACTGTCCCCAGGTCAGGGAGGGACCCCCGGAGCCCTCCCAGCCTTCCCTCCACTGCCTGGGGCAGAGCAGCAGCCACAGGGCTCGGGGAATTCCTCAGGTGAGGAACACACTGACACTCAGGGTGGCTTTCTGAAAATGACAAATGGGTGGGTGGGGATCCAGCCCTAACCTGTGCTTCTTTTCCTCTCCCCTCCAGCAGCACTTTTCCCTCCCTCAGACCCACCAGGCAGGTTCCAGCAGCCCGGGCTTTGCTTTCTGCCCAGGAGCACAGAGACAAACTCATCTCCTGCTCTCATCAGCAACAGCAACCCTGCAGTCAGCAACATCTCCAGCCCTGCCTGGAATCTCCACATCCATGGGGGTGGAGAGGCCCCCCGGGACATCTCCAAGCCCTCCCCACTCACCAGGCTGGGAGAGTTTGGCCAAACCCAGCCAGGGCAAGAGCAGCCTCTGCTTCCCTCCCCAAAAACCCCGAGGGCAACAGAAATGACACGGATCTGATGTGAGTAAGAGCAGCCCAGTTTTCTAGCTGGGTTTGCAGAGAGGAAACTGCTCTTGTTCCTGGCAGCAATTCTGAAAACCCCTGGCCACATGATGCAAGAGTTAATTTTAGCCTCTACCAGTCACTGTCGCCACAGTGAGGGCTGAAGTTCCACCCCGACATCTCAATCAATTCCTGGCCCCAGGTGAAATCCCGGGAGGATTTAGGCTGGGGACAGCCGCGGTGGGGTCACAGCCTGGCAGGTGTCACCAGCTGGGCGTGATGGAAAGCCCGGGGCTCCTCTCCAGGGAAGGTGGAAGTTCAGCACAGGAGTTCCTGTGTCACAGGAGAGACGGGGGTGGGTGGGGGGAGGAAATAAAAAATTCAGCAAGTGCATCACTTGGAGAGGAAAAAAAAAAAAAAGGTGTTTCCCGAAGTACAGCAGCTGCTCCTGCTGAGAAAGAACTGAAGGACACAGCAGTGGCCAGGGGTTCCTCCCAACACCCTCCAGGGCCAGGACACGAGGGAACATCCCTGCTGGGAGGGGGTCTGTGCCCACTCACCTGGTGAAGGTGGTAAAACCCTGAGTGTTTCCCTGCTCAGGAGACCCCCCCAAAAGCCTGTGGGACACCCCTGTGGGGTCCATGCCCACAGGGAGCAGGTGCCGAGCTCCTCCCATGGACTCCTGGCAGCTGAAGAAGCTCCAAGGAAGAGTTTGGATCAGGAGGGCACAGCCCCGTGTCCCACATGTCCTACAGCCCCATCCAAGGCCCTTCTCTGGCCGTGGCCCCTGGGGAAAATCCCTCTCCGGTGTGCCAGGTAACGCGTGGGTGGCACTGTCACACTCAGGGGAAACACCAGCACTGCCATACCAGGAAAGCTGCTCATCACCCACCCCGTGTTCCGCTCACCCAGCGCCTTCCTGTGCCTCTCCAAACCCTTCCCAACGCTTCCTGCGCCCCACAAATGTCCCGTGGCTCCTTCCTCTCCTCCCCAGGCTCGCAGGGATGGGTCTGCTGGGGGTTTTTTCGATTGAGAAAACATCTCCCAGCCCGAAGGGGGTCAGGGACCATCCCAGCAAGGTGGCACAAGGGTCCCCCCCCACTGGGGACCCCAACCCCTGCCCCGCTGCCTCCCCCTTGCAGCTCCCTCGTGATGCAGGAGGGGAGAGCTGCTCCTAATTCCTTCTGGCTGTTGGGAAAAAAACAAGTTTACACGTGAGATTTCAATTGGCTCTGTCTGTGCTTAACTCCTCCAGCTGTGAGACAAAGTGAGCGAGAGACAAAGCCCTACAAACGAGCAGCGTGACCATTTCTGAGGGCTTTTTGTGAGCTCTAATGCCAGACCCACTAAACAGATTAACTTCCAGCATAAACAAGCAAGTAAATCTTTCCCCCAAGGCCCTGTGTATCCAAAGGAAGCTTTACAAGTTGCTTCCTGCCATTGTGGAGGCCCTGCTGGGAACCCAGGAGCCTTTTCAGTCCCCGCCTCGGTTGCCCAAGGCCCGCAGTTTACGCCCAGCACCGCTGGCTGCGGTAGCACAAAAGACAGATGATGGCGGGGATGTTTTCAGCCGGTCCCCATCGCCCTCAGGCCGAGGGCCAGCGGGGCTGGGATTCACAGATCTGACGGGAGGGTGTGAGCCCTGACACAACCACAGCAGCGTCCCCGTCACTGCCAGGGGAAGAAAGGAAGTCCCCAAATGGGAGGACAGCCCAAGGAGAGGGGGACACCCATCCAGCAGTGACCAAGCCCAGCAGGCTCCGTCCCCTGAGCACCCTCAAACTGCCACGGCAGCATCCACACCTCCTTGTGAGGGACAACAGCGCGCCCAGAGCCTGACACCTTTCCCAGCCCCGTGTTCAGCTGCAGGCTCCGTGCTGGAGGCCACGCCCGTGTCCCAGACCTGCCGAGGTGAGGGGGAGGCGGCACAGAGGGAAGCTGCTGCCACTGGGGAGGTTGGGACAGTCCCACCACAAGCCCCTGGGCTGGACCATCCTTTGGGCTGGCCTTGTACAGCCACAGCTCCATCCCTGGCACCCCCAAAACCCATGGAGGACACAAGGCAAGAGCTGCCCCCTTCTGCGCATGGAGAACCCGTCCGTGACTCTCCATCCCCAAACACCCAATTCCCAAAGGCCCTTCCTTCATCCTAAAGCTTCACCCTCATGCTGAGGCCCTGGCTGGAGCCCACCTGGAACAGGTGGGATCTCAGGTGTTTAACCCTCCCCTGGAGCAGGTGGGATCTCATTTAATTCTCAATATCCTCCATCGCTTCTAAACCCAGCACCGGGATCTGGCAGCTCAGGGTGGTGGAGTTTCCAGGCTCTGGGTCACAAAATTGGAGTTGCGGCCATTCCCCCACATCCTGGAGCTCCCCAAGGGAGCAGCACCCCTGGCATCGAGACCCGCTCAGCCTGGGGGCAAGTCCCAGTTAATGAGCAGCCCTGGGGGAACATTAGCCTTGGTGGCCTTGATTGCGACCCAGCTAATTGATGCAGGGAGGCCTCGGGCGGGATCCCCAGGACTGGAGGAGGAGCAGCAGGGATCTCTCCCAGGCCGGAATTCCCTCACTCCCGCTGCAAAGCCTCCGCACCTGAGCGATGCTGTGACTCCTCCAGGCAGCTGCACGCTCGTCTCGTGCCCATTCGTGAGTTTATCAACACAAAGACGGCGAGAATGGAGAAACATCAGCGGAGTTTCACATGCACAGAGTGCCAGAAACAATGAGAAAAGGGAAATGCCACCTGAAAGGATGGGAGCTTGTTTGCCGAGAAGCCTCTGGGCCGAGGGTTTAAATAGACACACGGCGACGGGGGAAGCAGCTGAAAGGGGAAGCGTTTCATCCTAATTTGAGACAACAAAGAATGGGCCTTTGTGGAAGGGATGAAAAACACTTGTGCAGGCTCAGGACGACGGCGCCTTTCCCAAAGCGTGCGCGCAGCGGCCGTGCCCAATCCACGCCGCCCCGCACGGCGAGCACGGGACTGAAAACACCCCGGAGCGGCCGAGCAAACCCCCCGAGGCCGGATACAATCATGGCAAATTCCCTCCGCCCGCAGCTGCTCTGGGCAGTCACAAGATCGGCGAGAAGCTGAGCCCTTCCTGCTCAGACAGCGCCGGGCACAGCCGGGAACGGCGTGACCGGGGCCCCGTGTCCTGCATCCCCCATCACATGGGCTGCTCGTGCCAGCCCTGCTCGCTCCCGCTGCAACCCGCCCCAAAATAAACACCGGCAGCGCTTTGGGAGCGCCCGAGCTGCTCCCGGCCCTGGCACTACGGGGGTTTGGGGCGATGGCACAGAGGGGAAGCCAAGGCGCAGCCCCCATCTCTCCTACAAACACCAACAGAGCCCCTGCGGCACGCCGAGTCACTGAAAATTGTCACTGATAGTTGCCACTGACGACTGCCATTGATAATTGTCACTGAGAGTTGTCACGACCAGCGACACCACCCCGGCAGCCAGGGAGCGCTTCCCTATTCCCCTTTTCACTCGGCCAGCGCCTGGCGCTCACATCTGCCGCCCCCAAACACGTGCGGCCCTTCTCCCTGGCCGGCACAGGCGGGGAGGCAGCGGCGGGGCCGTGCCCGGGCACCCGGAGCCTTCCGGGAAGGAGCGGCCCAGGTGGGAGCGCTGAGCCACAGCTGCCCCGGCAGCTCCGCTAGGCTCGGCTTTCCCAAGCCAGAATGTGGGTCAGCTCTCAGCCCCTGCAGGTTCAACAGAGCTGAGGTGAAACCAGCCCAGCCTGGGGCTCCAAACTCCCCGCCACGCTCCCGGAGCATCGCTGTGCTCCGGCTGCTCCGGTCCAGCCGCACATCTGCCCTCCCGGCCGGGCATTCCCGCTGTGCAGCCGCAAGCTCAAGTTGATTTTTTTTTTTAATTTTTTTTTTTTTCCCCAGTGGCAGGGCTTGAAATCAGAGCTGAACAAGTCTGAAGGAGCTCCTGCCTGGCCTCTCATGTATTCCAGATGCACATGCTCCAATCGCCGCTTGCCAAACAGGATACGCGGCGCGAGGAAATAAAGCATTTTATCTTCAAGCTTTTCCAAGAGGGTATTAGAAACAATGGGGAGGAAATACAAAATTAACACTAGAGAAGAGCAATTGGCAGTGCCCTTGCGAGGCTGTTCTTCATTACAAGGCGGCCTATTCAGCGGCTTTCATTACGAAAATCACATCGCAGAGCCGTTCCCAACAGTGTCCCTATTTCCTAATTAGGCTTCGCCAAAGAGCTGCATCTCTCAGTTCCCGCCCGCCACACAATCACAACAATTACCATTTCATTGCGCCCGGCCGCCCAAAACACCGCAATTAAAGCATCTGAGGAGTCACACGGGCGCGTCAGCGGCGAGACAAGTTCTCACGTCGCGCTAATTGGCGGCCAAAGCCGGATCAGAGGGACGGGGACGGCGGGGTTCGGGCTCCGCGCTGGGAAAGGCGCTCGGGAGCCGCGGCCGCTCCCCGGGATCCCACCCAGGAGGCCGCGGCCGGGGCTCGGTGCCAGCGGGGAGCTCTGGTGACAGATCCCGTCCTCCCCTCCGGGCTGCGGCACACGGAGATGCGCTCCGGATCCCCGGGAATACCAAACCCCCGTCACCAAACAACCCTGAGCCACCCGCGGGTGGACGCGGCCCTGGGTGGGCTGCAGAGGTCACCCTGAGCCCCCGGTGATGGCTTTGGATGGGGGGGGGGATCCTGTCCCCACAGCGGACAAGGATGGGCAGTCCCGGGCCTTTGAGGGAAGCAGCAGCAAAGGAGAGAGGAGGGAAAGAGCTGCGGAGCCTGGATCGCATCCACAGCTCCCGTTTTCTTCTGAGTAGGGACATTTCCAGCCCAGCGATGACGGCAGACCTGCCGGGCAGCACTGCCAGGCCCAGGGGAGCAGAGCTTCCATAAAAACCTCATCCTTCCTCCCCATCCTCCCATCTGGAAGTTCAAAGCGCTGCTGGGAGCGGAGTTCAGACACAAAAGGAGCCTCTCACTGCTCAAAAGCACCCGGGGCTCTCACCTGAGCGCTTTTCCCTGACACCCCCAGGCACAATTTTCCACTTGCAGAAAAATAAAGCAAAAATTGCCCAGCCCTGCAGTGCTCAGCGGGCACCCAAAAAAAGAGAAGTTGAAACTACTCGAGGTGAGCTGCAGCACGGCGAGGTGCCCGTGCCATGCTGGGGTGTCCCTGGTGCCCAGCAGAGCCGGGGCACT
This sequence comes from Chamaea fasciata, assembly GCF_029207755.1. Lineage (NCBI taxonomy): Eukaryota > Metazoa > Chordata > Aves > Passeriformes > Sylviidae > Chamaea > Chamaea fasciata. The sequence goes on along the minus strand of NW_027094104.1, from coordinate 11,175,421 downwards.
GGTTTGGGCATCCCTCAGCCCTGGGGCTGCTGCAGCACGGGCAGCTCGCCAGGCCAGAGCAGCTCAGCCTGCCGGAGCAGCCTCTGCTCCTCTCCAACACTTCCCACTGCTCTCAGTTCTTCTTTCGCAGTGCAAACCTCACATCTTCATTTCCACCTTCAGCAGAAAGGCAGACGGGGCCGGTTTTGGTTTCTGTCCCAGCTGGATGCTCGGCTCTCCCTTGGGGAAGAGCCAGCGGCACCTTCCCACAGCCCAGAGGTGTGGGGTGCCCCTCACCCAACCAGGCACACCAGGATTCCAATTTCTCCCTCTGAGGAAGAGCCTCCAACACGCCTCATGCCCTTTGCTGTGCCCCGAGCTCTGCAGAACTGCCGGGAGCAGGACAGGGGTGGTCCCACAGAGCCGGGAGAGGGAGAGCACTGGGCTCTGCCCGCCTCAGCCCAGCAGGACCGGGGGAGAGGCTGCAGCTGCCCTCGGGGCACGCTCCCATCCCGGCTCCCGCTGCAGCACACCTGGCTCTGCCCAGCTGCTTCCTCCAGAAACCCGTGGAGCTGCCCCGGCATCACCTGAGCCCTCAGGCCTCACGCGGTCACCGCGACCGAGGGATTGAGCCACTGCCACCACCACAGCCCAGCTCTGGCTCCTTGTCTTCGCACCTTTCTGTGTCTGAGCTCTAATCTGAGCGACACCCAGAGCTCCAAACCGCTTTGCAACCGGGTTTCGGAAACGCTCCGCAACTTCATCCGAGTCTGTGCTTTGAACGAGAGAAAAAAACCCCAAACACCAAACCAAGAGACCTTTTTGACCGCCAGGAAAATTACAGCCTCGACATCCTGCATAATCCCTGGAGTTTATGCGGACCGAGATTTAGAAGACGGACCTAAATGGGAAAACAAAAGAAATCGCAGCTGTTCGGCAGCAGGGCAGGCAGCAGGAGCAGCAGCAGCCCGCAGCTGCCGGGGCAGTTTCGCTGCACCGGGAGCAGCACGGCCCCGAAACCAGCCCGTAGCAGAGCTAACGGGTGCCGGGTGACAGCAGCCGGATTGTCACAAACATGACAACAAAGGGCTGAAAGCCCTTTTCTCCCGCTTTCGTTGGTGATTTCAATCAGCAGAGCCTTTTCCTCCCTCAAGGCTCACAACCTCCAAAGCAGCTCAGCATCCTCCGGGTGCAGCGGGGTGAGTGGCCCGAGGCCGGGCACTGCCCGGGTGACACTGGCGACACTGGGAGGCCGCAGAATCACCGGGTGGAAGATGCTCCTTGGAAGTACAACAATCAGCCCGGGCACGGCCCGGGGCTGGCGCGTGTCCAGCCCCCCATGCTGGAAAGGTGACGCTGCTGAGCTTGTAACATCCCAAACCACATCCTGTTGCCAAAGCAGAGCCTTCCCTGGGGCTGCGGCGACCCAGCGGAGGGAGCAACAGGCGACTTGTGACCTTTGGGTCCCTTCAGGGACCCGCTCCCGCTGCAGTGACCGGGGCTGAGTCACTGCCGCCCTGCCAAAACTCCGGGCGGGCAGCGGAGAGCCCCCGGGATTTCCCGGGGACCCCGCCACGGCACGGTGGTCCCCTGGGGCGGGCAGGGCCCCACACCTGGCCCCGAGCAGCAGCTCCGTGGGGCCACGCGGAGGAAAACAAACACAGAGTCCCGAAATGAGTCACGAGAGCCGGGCTGTCCCCACCCGCGGGGTGACACCAGCCACGGGCTGCAGGGGGACGCGGTGCCAGGGGACCCCTTCCAAGGGTGCAGAGAAACCCCCAGCCCGGGTCGGGACAGCCCGCAGGCGGGTTTAAGAGGAAGCCCCCCGTCACACGGGACCGCCGCATGGCGCCGGCCTCTGTCCCCCTCCCGTTACCCCATTTACAGCGACCCCCCGCCGACGGCACAGCCCCCTGCGGGCACGGCGGTGCCCAGCGCACCAACGCCCAACCCACGGGCTTCACGGACACGCCGGGAACACAAGGGAGCTCTTCCTCCGTGTGCACGGGGTGCACGGAGCCCCCAGCCCCCGTTACCCCGGGCTCGGTGTGTGCGCGGTGCCCTCGCCCCGGGCACAGGGACACCCCGGGCTCGGTCCCCCCGCCCCGGTCACACGTTCCCCGCCTCTCCCACCTGCGGGGCGGCTGCCGCCGGGGCTCCGTGCCCATCCTCGGCCGGCGCCGCCGGGCTCTCGCCGGGCTCCGCTCCGCTCCGCGCCGGGCGGCACCGGCACCACCGGGACAGGCGGGGTTGGCAGCGGGTCCGCCCCGTACATGTGCGCGGTGCGGTCCGCCCCGCCCCGGCCGTGCCCCGGCACCTGCCCCCCGCCCCCCGCTTCCTCCGCCCGCCCAGCCCGCCGTGCTCGCCTCCCTTCATCCCGCCACCGCTCTGCTCCTGCCTGGCTGCCAGAGCCCGGCCGGAATCCTCTCGTCCGTGGGTCCATTTGTCGTGGCACCACCGGCACGTTCCCTTCCACCCTTCACTCTTCCATTCATCCAGCCCTTCTCCTGTACCTTGCTCCTGACATTCTGCCCCTCATCGGCCCGTGCATTCATCCACCATCCTGCTGTTCACCATCTGCTTTTCCATCCATCAATCTGTCCTTCTTTCCATCCATCCATCCATGCACCTTTCCAGCCCTTCAGCTGCCACTGCATCCACTCATCCATTCCGCCATCCATCCATTCCTCCATCCATCCCTCCATCCATCCATCCCTTCATCCATCCATCCATCCATCCATCCATCCATCCATCCATCCATCCATCCATCTATCCCTCCATCCATCCATCCATCCATCCCTCCATCCATCCATCCATCCCTCCATCCATCCATCCATCCATCCATCCATCCATCCATCCATCCATCATCCATCCCTCCATCCATCCATCCATCCATCCCTCCATCCATCCCTTCATCCATCCATCCATCCCTCCATCCATCCCTCCATCCATCCATCCATCCCTCCCTCCCTCCCTCCGTCCCTCCCTCCCTCCCTCCCTCCCTCCCACCCATCCACCTCTCCATCTCTCCCTCCCTCTCTCCATCCCTCGGTCCTGTCCATGCTGTTTTCCTTCCCTCCCTGCCCTGCCCTGCCCTGTTCCTCACCTTTGCTGGGCAAGCCCTCTGTGCCGGTGCCCAGCCCAGGCTGGTGACACCGGGCTGGGGACGTGCTGCCGGTGTCTGCCCTGGTGGCACCTGGAAATGGCCTTTTCCTGTTGCCCTGGTGGCTGCTCCTGAGCCGAGGCCCAGCCCACTCTGATTTCTGTCCCCACACCTGTCCCCTGTCCCCTGCCCCACCTGCACGCGGGGCGTGTCGCCAGGGCTGAGGGCGGGGATCCAGGCGGGTTCCTCTGCGGATTTCGGTTTGTCCGAGAGAGTGACCGCTGGCGCTGCCGCTCTGAGACTCGAAACCTGCTCGGGGGCCAAAATAGCTGTGGGTTCCGCAGTGAAATTCCAGTGAATTTCAAAAAAAGCAAACGCAGTCAGAGCCGAAATCCCCTTTCATTGGTGACCCAGGGAGATGAACTCCCGCTGTGCAGAGTGCGTGGGACGGGAGCCCCGAGTGCCTGTGTCACCTGCGCCAGGTGAAACCCCCCTGGAGGGACATGGGCTCGGCCTCACCAGCTGAGTGGCCACCAGCAGTTCTGGAGAAATCCTGGGGCAGCAAAAATAGCAGGACAGGGAAGGTCTGGTGTCAGTGTCACGGTGCCACCTGCCCCGAGGCACTGACCTGGGACCAGCCAAGGGCTCAGGTGGAGCTTTTTGTCCCAGCTCCTCCTGGCCTGAGCTCTTCACTGCCTGTGTGGGATGCCAATCCGACCTTTCCCAGCCCTTCTGCCGCATTCCCATTCTCCTTCCAGACCCAGTTCTTCAGGCAGACCCCTGAGCTGGAGGAACTGGGACGTGTCTGAAGGGCCAGAGCTGCGGAGGCCGCACTCCTCTAGCTGCTGGGGCTGCAGCATGTCCCCTCCTGCCCCCTCCCCTCCCCACCTGAGGCACTGGGAGCTCCTTGTTTTGCTCCTGGGGGCCCGGAGCAGCTGAGGAAGTTACCAAGCATGGGCTGGGGGGGCTCGTGGCGGCGGAAGGAAGCGGAGGAGGGCAGGGAGGGGCCGTGCCAGGGCTGCAGCGGTGACAAACAGCACGTGGGGCCTCCAGGCTGACACAGGCAGCTCGGGGAAAGGGCTCTGGAGCAGGGGCACCTCCCAGGGATGCCGACACCAGCTGGGAGCTCCCTGGAGCTGCGAGCTGTGTTCCTCCTCCTGTGTTGCTGGCTGGTCTGAGTTCAGGGGATCCTGGGGATGCCACACCAGGGTGACAGGAGGCAGTGGGAAGTGATCCCACGTGGCTTTTGGGATCACAGGGAGAGCAGGAATGGGATCCCCAGTGGCTCCCACCCCCGAGGAGGGAGCATTGAGCCTGGCTGTGGTGACCCCAACGACGATGCCGAAGCTGTTGGAGCTCCAGCCAGAGCCATGGGGCACCGGCAGCTCCAGCACATCCCAGCTCAGGTCCTGCCCCTGGAGCCGCCAACCAGCCTCAGCAGGAGGAGGAAGCTGAGGCTGGACTCTGATGAGCTCATTTACACCTTTCACTTCTCTGTGAACATCCCACAGTCAAAGAATGGGTTGGGCTGGAAAGGACCTTGAAGCTCATCTTGTCCCAAACCCCCGGCAGGTGAAGGGACACCTTGAACTGAACACATTGCTCCAAGGCCTGTCCAACCTGGCCTTGGACACAGAAGTTCACCTTACACTGAAGTTCAGTTCATCACAGCCTTGTTCCCATTCCTCTCTGCTCCACACCCAGACATACTCCCTGAAACAGCAACTCCAGCCCAGCCCCACACTGGGAACTGAGCATTTCAGCCCCCAAAAGTGCCATAAAGTCACCAGCTCTACACTCAGGCCGAGTTCTGCAGGCTGCACCCAGCACATCTCCCTGGGGTGCTGCTGCCTGTGCCCACACCGAGGCTTTCCAGCAGCTTGGGGACAGCTGACCCTGTCCTCACACAGCCCCCGAGGCCGCTGCGTGCTGCTGGGGCTGCACAGGCTCCAGGTGAGCCCGCTGCTTCCCTCTCCCCGAGTTTCCACAGGAATGGAGCATCCCAGCCCCAGCAGGGCAGCTCTGCAGCCTGTCCCCTCCTCCTGTCCCTCGGAGGGAAGGGGAAGCAGCGTCACTGAAAAGGGAACCTTCTTGTCTCTGGTTTTCCCCACAACTTGTGTTTTTCATTTCTCAGTGCACGCTCAGAGGATCCTGACAGACTCTTCTGCAGCCCCTGAGAAATGAAACTGGGGCAGCGACCTCGCTGCGGGCAGATCTGACACCAGACCTTCCACCTCCCATGGAGGAGGCGACAATGGAACTTTACGTGACCCGATCTGCTGAGGTGTCAAAGGTTTTCTGGCCGGTCCTGGGCTGGGAAGGCTCCAGAGCTGTCCCACTTTGGGCAGATGAGTCTGATCTGCGCTGATCCGAGGCTGAAGTCTGATGTGCACTGATCCGAGGCTGGAGTCTGATGTGCACTGATCCGAGGCTGGAGTCCGATCTGCGCTGATCCGAGGCTGGAGTCTGATGAGCGCTGATCCGGGGCTGCCGGCTCCGGGCAGGATTCAGCCGAGGCTGGAGCCCCTCTCCTCACTACTCAGAGCTGCCTGCCCTGACAGCCGGGGATCCCTGTCCGGATCCCTGTCCGGATCCCAGTCCCAATCCCTGTCCGGGACAGCAGGAGCGGCGGCAGCCCCGGGAAGGGGCAGAGCGCTGGGAAGAGCCGGGCTGGGAGCGTTTCCCGTGAGCGGAGGTTTCCACCCTGTGTCCTGCCGGAGAACTGCACTGATGGAGCGGGTTCAGCACCCCGGGGGCTGCAGCTCCGCCGGCCCTGTGCCCCACCAGGGCCAATGAATCGCTGGAAAACACTTCCCAGGGAGTGCTCTGCCTCTGGCAGCCTGCCTGGGACAGCCCGGGGGAGGGACGATGTGAGGGTGCTGAAATTCCCTTGGTATCTGTGCTGTGGTGACCCTCAGCCCTCCGTCTCGGCCACCTCTGAATCTCCAGACCCTTCCCTGTTACTGCCACTGCCGTGTCCCACCCCTGTCATTGTCACTGCCATGTGCCAGCCCGTCATTGCCACTGCCATGTGCCACCCCTGTCATTGCCATTGTCCTTCCACTTTTGGATGCACCTTTTATGACAACACCTTTTAAATCAGATGTAAATCTGAAACTCCGAGGAGAAACCGCAGGTTCCTGCACCCCTCACGAGCTGGGCTCTGCCTTCCCAGATTCCGGGGCTGAAATACTTCAGCCAGGGACATCCCAGAGGAGCCAGGGACAGCCAAGACCCTCAGCTGGGACACTTGGGGCTGTTTGGCCTTTCCGGAGGGGTTTTGCTCCCAAATGAGGCTGCAGCAGGAGAGGGCCAGGCCCAGAAAAGCAATGACGGGGATCCCGTCCCCTTGCATCCCCCTGGAGGGGTCCCTGCCCCCGAACCCGTCCCCGATCCCCGTCTCGGGCTGGCGCAGTGGGCTCGGCGCTGCGACCCCAGCAGATGGCAGCAGGGCCTCAGGGTGAGCTCCCGCCGAGCGTTTCTCTCCGCGAATTTCCTCTGTCCCCTGCTTGCTTTAAAGAAAAGCGATCACCCCGCGCAAATCCCCTGCAGACGCACCTTGGGATTAGCCGGGCTGGGAGAGGGACATTTGCCCTGCACCTCACCCAGGTGACAAACCCGGTGTCCCCTGCAGGCACCTGAGTGATGTGCCCGCATCAGCCCTGAGCAGAAAATGGGGTTTGTGGACGGGGTTTATCTCGGCCTCGGGTAAACGGGAAAAACGGGACAAGGATCTCACCCAAGCCAGGCGAAGGAGGCTGGAAGCAGGACAGAGCCGGGCTGGAGCAGCCCGTCCTCAATCCTCCTTCGGGGGCAGCAGAGCAGGCAGGACCAGGGGAGGTGCCCAGGAGGGCACAGGTGGTTCTGAGTGAGGGCTAAGCAAATCCAGATTCGCTGTAGGTCCGGACCTACAGCAGGAGGCACCCCAGGCCCTCTGCTGCCCGTAATCTCTGAAACGCCCATCCATTCCCAGCGGCCAGTTTCGTCCTGATGCTTTAATTCACAGTTATAGCGAATCGTACAGTGACCTACCATCAGTGGGTCCGGGCTTAAATCTGCAAATTGGTGAGTTTAAAGCAGATTGTAAACCCAACCCCGTGGTTTATCAGAAGCCGGCAGGGTGGATGTGTACAGGCGTCTCCAGGTGTCAGGCAGTGCAGTTTTTTGGGTGCCACGAGAACAGCTCACAGCCCTCATTAACCCTCAGAGCAGCGACACCTGACTGCTTCTGTCACCATTTAGTTAACGGTGCCACCAAATGACCTGTGCGACGGGGCAGCACGGGCCTGGAGCGGCGTTTGAAGGCTGGAATTCCGAGGGGCAGCGCCTGTGTGCATCCAGCGGGGTGCCCGGGCCAGGCGGGATCGGGAGACGAGGATCCAAGGGAATCCAAAGCGGCCGCTGTGCCGGGAGAATGGGTTTGCTTCTCTCTGGTGAAAGATGAACAGTGAAAACCAGCGCGGGGTTAGCGGAGCAGTAGAGGGAAGGGACAGAAAAAAGAGCTTCACCTTCTCCTCCCGCTCCTTCCTGAGGCATCGGGAGCAGGGACAGACCTGCAGCCCCCCCCGGCTGAAGTTCGGAGCTGCCTTTGCTGCCGCGGACAGCCAAGAGCTTCCCCAAGGGTGCGAGCATCTGCTCAACGCCTGGGGAAACTGAGGCAGCCCCGGAGCGCTCCGTTCACCTTCTCCCACCACCGCCTCAATCCCCTCCCCTTCGTGTTTCCCACGCGCTCTCCTCCGGCCTTCCCGGCGCTCGGGCACGCCGGGATCGGCTTCCAGGCAGGCCGGGGTGCCGCTGAGCAGCGGCCGACAGGGAGGAATCCGCCTCGGCAAACCAGCGCTGCGCAGCTGCTGCAGCCCCGCGGGGGCCGCGGGGGCCGGGGCGGTGTCCCCGGGGGCTGGGGGTCCCGGTGCGGTGTCCCCGGGGGCTGGGGGTCCCGGTGCGGTGTCCCCGGGGGCTGGGGTCCCGGTGCGGTGTCCCCGGGGGCTGGGGGTCCCGGTGCGGTGTCCCCGGGGGCTGGGGTCCCGGCTGGACTCAGGGGTGATGCTCACTCAGGGAAAGCCGTGCCGGGGCTTTGGGCTCCCCTCGCTCAGACCCACCCAGGGGCACCAGGGCGGTGAGTGGTGCGGGAAGGACGGACAGAGCGCCCAGGTCAACCCGCGGAGCTCAGGCCAGCACCGGGGATGGCTCCGCATGAACCCAGCCCTGGGATGGGGCGGGATGAGCGCTCTGTGTCCCGGGAAGGTTCCTCGGCAAGGATGGAGCTGTGCCCCATCCCCAAATCCCCGTCTGGGCTCGCAGCGCCCGGCCGGAGCCGCTCCCGCCGCCTGTCCCCTCCATTAGAAGGTTAGAGGCACTCGAAGGCCACTTCATCCCCGCTTAATACATCCTTAATTATAATTAGGTTAGGATGGCTGCCAAAAGGAGCCCGAACGCTGCGCAGCGCCCTGGGGAAGGTCCTGGAAAACTCGTCCTGACAGACGGCAGGGCTCTGCCCAGGGCTGGCTTCCAGCACCCTCCCCTGGTTTTGGGGTGCCAGGAAGGCCCCAGCCCTGTCCGATATCCAGAGATTCCCTTAAGGATGATACAAACCCATAACGGGGATGGGGCTGTTGCGTGACCCCCTTTGCCCCGCGCCAGCCTTGCTGGCTCGATCCCTACAAATCTGCCCCTCCTGCCCTCAGGGAACAGGACGCTTTCTGGAATATATATATGTTTATATAATTATTTCTAAACAAAGTCATTATTTGGCAAATGGAGTTACCCAGAGCTGGGAATCCGGAGCCTCTGGGGGATCCTTGTGTCCATAATCCTGCTCCTCAGGCAGCTGAAATCCACCTAGCCCTGCCTGCCCTGGCCCGGCCTCTGCCACACTCCCTCCCTCGCCCCTGGAGGCCCAGCCCAGGTTCCACCTTTACCTTACACCAGCTTAAGGAGATCGAGTTCCTTTTCACAGGGGAGAGCATTCCCGCATCTCCCACACCCGGCAGCAGATCCCTGAAATCCTGCAGATGGCTCCGTCCTGCAGATCCCCGAAACCGGGGTCACAGAAACCCGCGGGGATATGCCCTCTGTCAGTGCAGGGCTCCTGCCAGGCCTCCACCAGTTCAGAGCTGGTGTACAGGGGGGTTTCTCCAGCTGTGCTGGGCCATTCCCAGTGGTCTGAACTCCCAGTTCGGGGATTCCTTTCCTCTGGAGCTCAGAACATTGTTGTGAGGTCACTCTTGCCCCATCCCTGTAATGCATTGCTCAGAAAAGGAATTTTGACTGGGAAGCAGTTCCCCAATGTCGGGTAGCCTTGTTCGGGGTGCAGGAGGGGCTGGCCTCCCGTTTGGGTGTTCCTGGACCCGCTTTTCCCTGGATGAGCCCCCGGCAGCATGTCCAGCACACGGAAGTGTTTCCCAGCCTGGGATGTCTGTGCTGTGCCCCGTCTGCACCCACACAAAGGAAGCCGTTTGTTTCCGGCGAGGAGCACACAAATAAATCAAAGGGTTTGACAGTTTTGCCATCCAGGAGCCCCCCTGTTTTCCTGGGAATATCTGGGACCCACAGTGCAGCTGAATCCACCTGCGAGTTCCTGTTCGGGCCAGCCGGGAGCTCTCCTGGCTGCCGGGCATCCCGCAGCTCTGCTGAAAATAAATCAAATATCGCTCACTGAGCTTCCCAGCCTGCCCGCCCTAAAGAAAACATTTTGCAAGAGGAAAATATAGTATTCCGGAGGCTTATCTCACTTGGTGGCAATTGTGGGTGTGTAATTGAAAACCGAGCTGATCATTAGAGGTTCACAGAGATGCTGAATAGCCCAGTGTTCAGTGGTCTCCGCCAGCCACGGCCAATTTACATTAAAGGCTCGATTCCTTCCCCAGCCCACTTCTCAGCCCCTGGGAAATCTCCTCCGTGCTTATCCCTCGTTTGCAAGGACGGTCGAGTGCGAGGAGAAGTCTTTTCTGGCTCTGCTGCCGCCGCTGCCCAGGCTGAGGCGGGATGCCCCTCGCTGACCGCGGGCATTTGCCGGGGGTTCAGCGTCAGCCCCATGCCCAACTCCCCCATCCCAAACTGACCGTCAGGCTCCACCCGCCCTTCCCTAAACGGTGACATTTTCACGTCAAATTCGTTCATTTTTAGTTCCCCCTCCATGAATGAGAGGAGCCAGAGGTGTGGTCTCCCGGGAGCTGAAGAGAAAACTGGATTAGGGGCCGAAGACCTACAGAGCGATCGGGGAAATGACACTTGTTTGGGAGCAAAGCGTAAATATTAGAGCGACAATAATAACAATAACTGCCCGCCGGGAGCCACGGAGCGTTAGGGCGGAGGATTAAATGTCATGTGCAAATGTTGTCATCTGTGCTGGCACAGGGACCTCAGTCCGGAAAGAGGAGCCAGCGTGCCCTCTTCCCTAATTGCCTTGGGACCGCTCTGTCTCCCTTTTCTCCGGTGTTCCTATGACCCTCCAAGCCGAGGACGGGGAACCGAGTTATGGATCAGCATCCCTGCACAACCCCTCGCCCTCCCTTCTTCCATCGCAAAGAAACCACCGGCTGATCGTTTTCACAGCCCCGAGGCGGCCCTTGGGAGCCGAGGGGATTCGGGGATGCCCCGGGCTCTCCCCGCGGCCGCTCAGGTGCCCATGAACCGCTGCCAAGGGGTTTGGGGGCAGCGGGGCCGCTCCTCCCCGCGCCCCGGAGCACAGGTGACCGAGAGTCCCGGTGACGGGGAGCGGGGAGGTGACCGGGACTGCCCGGAGGGGCCCCAGGAGCCGTGAGCGGCACAAGCGGCCTCGGCTGCGGCTGCGGCCCCGCCCGGAGCCCCGCCGTGCCCGGCGGCCCCGCCGGAGGTGAGAGACGCGGCAGCGGCGGGGTCGTGCCAGGGCCGGGGCAGGAGACCCGGAGCGGGACCCCCGGCGTCTCCTGGGTCGTTCCGCCCGGCTCCGGCCGCCGCTGCCCCCGAGCTTGCCGACCAAAGTTTGGGGGGTTTGAGGGGAGCAGCCCGGGCCGCCCGCCGTGCCCGTGTTTAAAAGATCGAGGAGATATTTTCACACCTCAAACCGCCGCCCCCCCACCCCCCCTCTCCCCTCCAGCCCCCATCGCCTTGATTTAGCCCTTGGTAATTAATTTGGCATTTCAGAATAGCTACTGGGCTGGATAATGGCCTCATTCATCTCCCCAGCCTAATCTGAACAGAATCTGGAAGAAAAGCTTTCAGAAAGACAGAAACTGCCATTCGGCAACTGCTCAAAAGAACTGTCACTCCAGGGGAATAAATCGCTCCTGATTATTTCAACCCGGGTCTTCTCTGCTTTTCCAGGCGCTCTCGGTCCCGCCGGGGAACGGCCCCCCGAGAGCCGAGCAGGAGAAGAGCCGCTCGGCCTTTCCCCCTCCCTTCCCCGAGCCCGGGCGGTGCAGGGGGAGGTGGGCGAGGAGCAGCGCATTGTTCCCGGGGAGGAGGACGAGCTCCGGCACCCGAAGCCATTTGACTTTTAAAACAGGCTCCGAGCGCCGGGGCCGCCGTTCCCGCTGAAATAAAGCCTTTCCCGGTTCTCCGTCCTCCGGGGGCTTCTCCCGGGCCAAACGCGGGGGAACGGGGACGGTTCCGCTGTGCCCCGGCCCGGCCCGGCCCGGGCCCGCACGGGGACCAGCCACGCTCCGGGAAGGGACCGGGGCACCGGAGATGATGCTCCGGTGTGATCCCAGCGATTCTCCGTCCCCGGTGTAGGTACCGGAGACACTCCGGTGTGGTCCCAGCAGTGTTCCGCCCCCGGTGCCGGTCCCAGCGAGGTTCCGGTCCCGGTGCTGGTACCGGAGATGCTTCGGCGTCTCACCGAAGGGCAAGGATCCGTCCCGTCCCGAGGCAGGACGGGGCCGGGACTGGCTGGTGCTCCATGACAGGAAAATCAAACTGGAAGTGGGAACGAGGCCGGGCTCCCCGAGCATCCCCCGTTCCGTCCTCCCGGGACGGCCCCGGCAGGGCCCGGCAGACTCGGGCCCGGGCCCGGCGAGCTGCGCCTCGGTCCCCGCGGAGCTGCTTACATGCGTTTAATAGCTCGAGGGCGAGGCAATTAGAGGAGAAAGCCTCAGTAAATCACGTTAATGACCGCAAGAGCCATTACAAACCCCGGGGGTTGGGAAACACCGAATAAACCCAGCGAGCAGGGCAGGAGGGAGGCGAGAGCCGCAGCCCCGGGAGCCGCCGGCGGGCAGCGCGGAGCCCCGCGCTCGGCAGCGCCGGAGGTTGTTAAATTAACACCCCGCTAATGGGATTAGGCAGCACCTCGGCTTCGCGGGGGAGTTCCGCGGGGGCCGGCTTTCCTCAGAGTCACCCCAAGTTTTGCTGGAAGGCGGGGAAGGACCGTGCGGGCTTTGAGGGGCCGCCGGGCCACCTTTTTAGAGACCCTCACGGGTTTTAAGGCCACGGTGGCATTTCAGCCCTGCCCTGAGCACCGAGGGCATTCCCGGGGTCGCTCTCGGGCCGGCGAGAGGGTCCGGGGCCGTCCGGAGCCAAACCCGGATCTTACCCCGAATAACCGGGTCCCGGCAGCGGCACCTGCTGCGCCCCGAGCGGGCCCCGCGTGTCCCTCCCGGGCACAGGAGCCGTCCCCCTGTCCCTCTGCAGCCCCGCACGGCCCGGGCACGGGCGCACAGGGTGACAGATGGTCCCGGACACGCGTGGCCTCAAGGAAAAGCGCCGGGCGAGTAAAGCGGGGATCACAGACGACGAGCGGAGATGCTCGTGGCAGGAGTCTGGAGGGGTCTGTGGGACCGAGCTCGGGGCTCTGGGCCTGGGATTCTCATCCCCGTTGTCCGCACAGCCCGCCCGGAGCTGGGGAGAGCCCGGAGCGGGCGGTGATGTGCCGGGGCCTCCCGCAGCCTCCGACCCCCACGGCCCGGGACAGCTCAGTCTGAGTTATCCCCTCCCTGAGGCGCCCTCCCGGAGCTGGACGGGAGCACAGACCCCCCCATCCCAATTCTGCAAACGGGGCCGCGATTCAGGAGCGGGGTTAAAACTTTCTCCGGGGCTGGGTTATCCCGGGACTGTCCCTGAGCGTCCCGGGTGCGCCGGGCTGCGGCCGAGCCCTTGGGTGGCTCTAGTGGGACCGGACCCCCCCAGTCCCATCCCCATCCGCACACCGCCCTCCCCTTCCCCCGGCGATGGAGGGGCAATTTCCCGGGGAAGAGTTAACAAATCCCGGCAGCGGCGGGGCTCGGGGGGCGGCTGGGGGGGCGTCCGGGGGGAGCGATGGGGGCAGGGAGGCTGCGGAGCCCCGCTGCCCTGCAGGGAAGGCGGTTGCATTGCCAAAGACGCCCCGCTGGGCTAGCAGGCCCGGGAGCAGATTAATCAGGCACTAATTCAATTTACAACAACCACTTTTATTCAGCTCGGTGGCAAGGAATTCAAAGCGGGGAGAGGGGCGGGCGGAGAGGAGGGGGCGGAGGCCGGCCCGGGGCTCGCCGCTGCCCGGGCAGCCCCCGTCCCCTCGGGCAGCCCCCGTCCCCTCGGGCCGAGCCTCTCCGGGGAGGGGACGGCGCCCCGTGCCAGGGCCCGGCCGCTTGAGTGACACGGCGTGGGCAGCGCTCCGAGAGAGGGCACCTCCGTTGGAAAAATAAAAGTGCCCTTTTAATCAAAGAGGGAGCGGAGGGGGGCCAGCGGGGCGGCCGGGAGCCCAGGGAGGGAAACTCTCGGCTCCCTCCCGGCACCGTCTCTCCGGGGTCTCGGGACCCCCGGGAAGAGCGGGGCCGGAGTGGGTCCGGGGGGAAGCGGCCGTCGGCGGCCGGGGGTCCGCAGGGTGGGTGGGAGGGGGACACCGGGGCTGGGACAAGTGCCGCCCTTTAACCCCTTCCTCCCCTTAACGGGAGAGCCGACAGACTGCAGAGCGAGGCGGGGGCGGCAAGAGGCGCCGCGCAGCCCCCCGTGCCCGGCCTGTGCCGGGGCTGTGACACAGAGACTGCCCCTCTCGGCCCAGACCAGCCCCCTAAAACAACCTGCCGAGCCTCGCCAGGCCCGGCAGTTCCCGTGCTGTTTTCCCCCACTAAACTTCCCCGGGCCCGGGTTTTCTGTCCCAGGGGCGAAGGCTGCGGGAGCCCGCTCGGGCCGATGCAGCTGAGGGGGCCAGTCCCTGTTCGGCCCGGTGGAGAGCGGAGGGGAGGCCAGCAGGGACCAGGCGGGAGATGTCCCCATCCTGATCCCCCCGGCGTCCCCACAGGTGGGCGTGGGGCTCCTCCCGGCCGCTTCCCCCCCTTGGCGCTCCACGCCCACGGAGCATCCCCAGCTGCGGGGGGTGCGGGAGGCCCCGGCTCCCCCCGCCCCGGCGGGGCACAGAGGGGCGGGGGGCGGCAGAAGGGCCCTTGCCCGGCTCCTCGGGGCGCCTCGGGAGCCCCGCGGCGGAGCTGGCGCCCATCACCGCCGTGTCGAGGCGGGCTCCGTCCCACTCCCATCCCCCCCCCCCCCCCGCCGCCCTCCCCGAGGCCTGTGCGCGTCTCTGGCTGAGCCGCCAGTGGATGTCGTTGTTCTGTTCCTTGAGCGCGATGTCACTCCTTTAGCATGACCTCAAACGCGGCGGGGGCTGGGACCGCCAGTCATTCTCCGTGCGAGGGCCGGGGCGGGAGGCAGGCGGGACCCAGCCCCGCCGCCAGCCCCACTTTTGTGGTGCCGCCGCCGTCGCGGTCTCCCCTTTCTCCGCGGGGCTGGCCGCGGGGCGGGCGATGCTCCGGGCTCCCTGAGCCGCCGCACCGCGTCCCCCGGCGGCCGAGACGCCCCGCGGAGCGGCTCCCCGGCGCTGCCCCGTGTCCCCCTCCCCGCCGTCCCCAGGGTCGCGCAGGATGCCGCGGAGGGGAGCGGAGGCGCCGCTGGCCCTGCTGCTGGCGGCGGCGTGGCTGGCGCAGCCCCTGCGCGGCGGCTACCACGGCGTGAGCATGTTCGCCGTGCAGAACGCCCAGCCCGACCCCTGCTACGACGAGCACGGGCTGCCCCGCCGCTGCATCCCCGACTTCGTCAACTCGGCCTTCGGGAAGGAGGTGAAGGTGTCCAGCACCTGCGGGAAGCCGCCGTCGCGGTACTGCGTGGTGACGGAGAAGGGCGAGGAGCAGGTCCGCACCTGCCACCTCTGCAACGCCTCCGACCCCAAGCGCGCCCACCCGCCCTCCTTCCTCACCGACCTCAACAACCCGCACAACCTGACCTGCTGGCAGTCCGACAGCTACGTCCAGTATCCCCACAACGTCACCCTCACCCTTTCCCTCGGCAAGAAATTCGAGGTGACCTACGTCAGCCTGCAGTTCTGCTCGCCGCGCCCCGAGTCCATGGCCATCCACAAGTCCATGGACTACGGCAAGACCTGGGTGCCTTTCCAGTTCTACTCCACGCAGTGCCGCAAGATGTACAACAAGCCGAGCCGCGCCGCCATCACGAAGCAGAACGAGCAGGAGGCGGTGTGCACCGACTCGCACACCGACGTGCGGCCCCTCTCCGGCGGCCTCATCGCCTTCAGCACCCTGGACGGCCGCCCCACCGCCCACGACTTCGACAACTCGCCCGTGCTCCAGGACTGGGTGACGGCCACCGACATCAGGGTGACCTTCAGCCGCCTGCACACCTTCGGCGACGAGAGCGAGGACGACTCCGAGCTGGCCCGCGACTCCTACTTCTACGCCGTGTCCGACCTGCAGGTCGGCGGGCGCTGCAAGTGCAACGGGCACGCGTCGCGCTGCGTCCGGGACCGCGACGACAGCTTGGTGTGCGACTGCAAGCACAACACGGCCGGCCCCGAGTGCGACCGCTGCAAACCCTTCCACTACGACCGGCCCTGGCAGCGAGCGACGGCCCGGGAGGCCAACGAGTGTGTGGGTGAGTCCCCGACGCTCCGGCACGGGCGGGCAGCGGGACGGGCACGGGGCGCCGAGGACCCCGGAGGGGAGGCGGAGGGAGGGCAGAGCCAAGGAGCCGCGGGGGACGGCAGCGAAAGGCGCGGGGACACACAGGGACACGCCGAGCAGCGCGGGGACAACCGGGGAGGCGTTCAGGGACACGCAGGGAGATGGAGAACGGGACACTGAGGAGCCGGTGAGCGTAGGGGTGAGGACGGGACGCCGAGGGAGCTCGGAGCGCCGAGCAGGGATGGGAAGGCACCCGGGAGCGCCGAGGTGGCAGCTCATGGCAGGGGACACTCGGGACCCCGCTGGTGACAACACCGAGGGACGTCCCGGTGCCAAACAGCGGCACGGGGAACCTGGGACCACCGGGCAGGGCACAGGAATTTGGGGCAGCGGACACCGACACGTGGGACGGGGACACCGGAGGCACCCGGCGGCGCAGGACGGGGTTAGCGGGGGACTCGGATGGGCAGAGCAAGCGGAGGCTCGGAAACGCGAGGCAGGAAAACCCAAGGAGCTCAGGAGAGGGGATGAGGGGCATTCAGGACTCCGGGAAAACGCCGTTCGTGTCCGGGGAAGCGCGGGGGGCCCTGGCCGGCCGGGCAGTGTCTCCGGTCCCGGGCCGGTCCCGGCCGGGGGCCCGCAGCTCACGGCCCGGCTCCGGTCCGGGTATCCCGGCGCTTCCCCGGGACACGGGCTCGGAGCCGCCGCAAAGCCCGAGAGGCTCCGCGCCCGGCCGGGACGGGGACGGGCTCTGGCCCTTTCCGGAGAGGGAAGGCGGCCGGGAGCAGGGCAGGGAAGCCCGGCAAAGCCTGCAGCTCCCGTCCTTGCGTCCTCCGGAGGTGCGGCCGGCCCTGGCAGGCGGCGGCGGGGACTTGAACGAGCCCCAGGGCCAAATGAGAACCGGGCAGCAGCCGGTTCGTTCCGTCCCGAGCGAGAAACGCGCGCCGTGCTGGCCGTCCCCGGGCGGAGACCGAGTGTCCCTCGCCTCTGCCGGGGCGGATCAGGGTTAAGGGTTCGGGGAGTCCTTTGGGGAGTCCGCACACACCCCGCCGAATGTTCCACCCCCGCTTCCCAGCGGGATCCCCGCGCGCTGCCGCTCCTCTCCTCGCGGTTTCGGGGGCCGCTGCTCAGCCGTGTGCCCGTGGGGACCCGGCCCCGGGGCTGGGCTGGCCCGGACTGGGCTCGGCTCCCCGCGCCGGGACCCCCCGGCCCCGCGGAGCGCAGCCCCGGCCCCGCCGCCCGCCGCCGCCGCCGCCTTGTTTACACGGAAAACACGGCCCCGTCTTCCAAAATATTTGCAGCTCCGAGGATAGGAAAAAAAAAAACAAACCCTCGCCGAGCGGCCGGGGTTGGCCGCCTTTTTTTTTTTTTTTTTCCCTTTTTTTTGGTTTTGTTTTCTCTCGTTTTTTTTCATTTTTTATTTTTTTTCCCCCAAATCACAATCAGATGTGTCCCTTGAAGAGAGAGCAATTTCTTCGCCGTCGTCTTCAGCAGGGAGGCACGGCCGAGGCGGGTTATCTGGCGGGGACAGGGACCCTCTCCCGCGGCCCGGCGGCACCGGGGCTCACGCGGTGGCGGCTCCGGGGGCGGGCGCGGGGTCCCGGCAGCCTCGGGGCGATGCTCGGCCCCGCCGCGGAGCCCCCCGGCTGCGGGGACGGGGGAAGCGGCCGGGAGGTGCCGGGTGCCCCGAGGCTGCCGGCCTCAGCTTCGGGTTCTCTTTTCCGCCGTCCCGCGGGTCCCGGCAGCGCTCGGGGATGGAGCCCCGCGTCTCGCTGACTTCCCAGCGCTGCCTCGAGGCCGGGGAGGCAGGAGGGATCCGGCTCTCGCAGCCTCAGCGCCGCTCCCCGCCTGCAGAGTCGCCGCTATCAGCGGTGCCGCGGGTTTCGGCGCGGTCTGGAGGTGCCATCGGACCCCCGGTCTACCCTGCGGGATCCCCAAAATGCTCCTGAAAACGCGTCCCTTCAGTTGTTGTGCTGGCGCCGTGCTCCTGCCGTCCTTCTCCCTCCCAATTTATTTCCAATCAAAGGGAAGCGAGCTCCCGGTTTCCAGTAAAACATGTCACTTTCATGCCAGGCTTTGCATTTCAGACCGTGTGCAGCCCCAGCCGCGTCAGGCTTCTGCAAACGAAAATCGCTCTGTTTTTTCCCTTTCCCGCCGACTTTGCTGGGAAGTGTATGTTTTGCAAGGACGAAACTACCGTAAACCAAATTTCCGCAGCCCAGTCCTGCGGCTCCTTCCCCGGAGCCGCACCTCTCGGTCTGTAAAACCGGGCACGGCCAAAAACCCCCGCGCCGCCCTGCCGAGCCCGCACGGCCCGGAGTAATCCCCCCGGATAAAGATCACAATAACCCCATTCAGCTCCCACCCACTCGCTCACGACCGCCGGCCCACCCTGGTTTCTCTCCCAAATCCCGAGAGAAAGTCAGCCCGGGGGTCAGCGGAGCCGCCTGCGCCGGGCAGGGCCGGGGGATGAGCGGGGAGCTGCTGCCGCTGCTGCCGTCGCTCGCTGGAAGCTCCTTCCAGCGCTGCAGAGCGATCAGAGCGTCCCGAACCGCCGTGCTGAGGGAAAGGTGAATCCGCCAAATCGGCTGAATTTGCATCAAGTAGCGGCGGGAGAACTGGTTGCTGTTTTTTTTTTTTTCTTTTCTTCCTCTTCTTTTTTTTTTTTTTTTTTTTTTTTAACAGAATTTGCTTTTTTTTCTCTCTCTCTGGAGAATCGTTGGGAGTTTTATTTTTTTTCTTTTAAATCCGAGGAGAAAGAAAAATTAGAGAATGCGTCTGCTTCGCTTAAAAATTTGGGTGTTTTCTTTGGTAAGCCCATTCCCCCTGCCAAAACTGAATCTTTGTTCCTATTCATGCTTATTTGGGGCTGAAAAAAAGGCAATGCTCTGGAGTTTCTGACAGAAAGTCAAAATTTCCCACGGGAACTTTTTTTTTGCCAGCCAGATCGAATTTTTCTCCCTAGCTCCTTGCGAGATCCCAGCCCTGCACGCAGAGAGGACAGGGCTCGTCCCAAGGAGATGTTCTCCAGGTTTCTGCTCCTGCAGAGCTTTTCACGGCTCCAGGTTCCCATCGGCTTCACCTGGCAAGTAACTCATCCACGTAGAGCTTGGCCTTGCGGTCCGGCTTTGGCCGGGCGCCTGGGAGCCGCAGGGCTCCAGGGAGGACTCGGCTTGGAGAAGAACTCGGAGGTCTGTTCTCCATCCTGCCTCTCCCCAGCTCGGCGCTGGGCCGGCCCAAGCCCCCTTCTGCAGCCCAGTTTGTCCTGGTGCAGCTTCCAGCTCCGCCGGGAGGGGAGATTGCAGCTGGGAAAGGTCTGAGCTAAAACAGCCATCAGAGCTTGTGTGGACACGGGAGAAGGCAGGCAGGGTCTTTGATCGGCATTAACATCACTAAAACACCACGGGCACCATTCCACGGCTCCTCCAGAATCCCGGTGTTGTGTAGGGAGCTGGGAATGAACCCGGACAAACACCCTCCCTCCGGTTTGCACGGAGCACCTTTGCCCGGGATCAAGCTCTGCTGGCCGAGGCCAGGCTCATCCCGCTGACAGGCGCTTGGAGAGCTCCAGACTCCCTTCCCAGCGCCGGATCCCCGCAGCCTTTCCCGGGTGGAGCCGGGAGATGTTCCCGGCGCCTGCAGGTGTTCCTGACGTCAGCGGTGCTGCAGGTGCCGGGCGCCGCTCGGGCTTTGGCCCTCGGCGATGCCTCGGGAGCCTTTAACAAAGCCGGGAGCGAGTGCAGGGAGAGAAAGGAAACACTTTGTGCTCCCAGATCGGGGATTTGGCACGGGCAGCACGGGGAGCCTGGTGCTGGACAGGCTCTGCTGCGCTGCCGAGGGGTTCCCAGGCTGGGATGTGTCTCATGTCAGAGCCATTTCCGAGCGAGTTTCTCACTCAGCAGAAAGGAAACTTCACCTCAGACAAGGAGTTGACCAGGAACTCCGAGAGGAGCGCCCGCCAAACACTCCTGATGAAAAACTTCCTTCCACTCAAACCTGGGCCTTTATCAGCTCCGTGGTGGTCCCGGGAGGCATCTGCAGGGCAGATCTGGCTAAAATAGCAAAATAAAATAGCAAACGGGCCCTCTCCACCCTCATCACAGCCAGGGAAACCCAATCCTCCCACATAGCCAGCTCCTCTCGCTCTGCTCCCACGGAGGGATGGGAGGGAGGGATTTCATGCCAGGGAGTTCCTGGTGTCCCTTATTGAATTCAGGTGGCCCCTTTCCTTTACCCAGCATTAATCACCTCTGCCTCAAAAGCCCTCCCGGTTCCCATCCTGTCAGTGGCCATTCTCCCCAGGCTGGCACTGTGGGATAGTGGAGAGCCCCATGAGATGACTCCTTCCTGTTCTCCTTGGCCTCCAAATGGAGGAAGGAGTCAGGCTGGTGGTGACTTTGGTGCTGGACAGTCCCTGCAGGGATTGCCTGTGAGGCAGCGCAGGGTCCGGGCACCCCCTGGGCCACCAGGGGCTGACAATGGCTCTCAGAGGCCGAGACACATCCCACCAGGGAGGGCTGGGCTGCTGGGAGATGTCCTTTCTGTCCTCTCCTCTCCCGTGTGTTGATGCTGAGGGGGACAGAGGGACAGAGGCGCCAGCTGCAGCACTGGGAAGGGACTGGCAGAGCTGTCAGGGCCTGGGCACACAGGGGCACATCCACTGCCCCTTCAGTTCCGTGCTGGGATGGGAGTCAGAGGAATAAAGTGGCGCTGCAAATCCGTCTGTGAGGAGAAAAGGAGTCTGAGTGTCCCCATGTTCACCCTGCTTATGGCCACATCTGTTCCAGAGGGATGGGGAAGGCTGCAAGCATCCATCCATCCATCCATCCATCCATCCATCCCTCCATCCATCCATCCATCCATCCATCCCTCTATCCATCCATCCATCCCTCCATCCATCCATCCATCCATCCATCCATCCATCCATCCATCCCTTCTTGCTTGGACAAACAACCACATTGCCAACCTGAGCAGAGAGGCTCTGAGCAGGGATCCCAAACTGCCCCTGCAGGATCCCCCAGGTCCCACAGAGGATCCCCGAGGTCCCACAGAGGATGCCCAGAGTCCTAAAGAGGATCCCCAGGGTCCCATAGGGGATCCCCGGGGTCCCACAGAGGATCCCCAGCGTGCCAGAGCAGGATCCACGCAGTGTCACCTCCTCTGCCCGCCCGAGGCAGTGGCTGGTGCCTGGATGTGGCAGCACAACCCGACTCTGCTGTGGCTGGACCCAGCTGGGGCTCTCAGGGGGATTTATTTTGGAGCTGCTCTGTGCTGGTGCTGCTTGTTGCCTCCTGATGATAACAGGAATGCTCATAATTTCTGATACCCAGGTTTGTCCTGGGCCTCCATTTTCCCGTTTATAGGGAGCAAAGGAGAGGGAGGGGGGCTCTGTAAAATCCCTTGGATTTGGTTGAGAAAGGCACAAAGACCTCGGTGGTCATGAAAACCCATCTCCCATCCCTGAGGATGAAGGGGAGATAAATTAAGAATACAGAGACAAATTTCTGTGCAGGGGCGATTGTACTGCTGAGCAGACGGGCGCTGTAGCCGCAGAAATTTGGGCCCAGGAGCTGCTGAGGCTCCAGCCTCCCAAGGTAACCCCACGTCCTTGTGCTCAGGAAACTGCAACTGCGCCTGGACCAGACCCTGAGAGGGCTGGACTTCGGGTGGCTCCCTGTGCCCTCCGCGGAGCCACAGCTCCTTCCCAGCCCCTCCTGGGGCAGCTCCCGGCGGATCGTGCTGCTCGAGCAGGGGGAGCTGTATTGCTGAGCAGATGGGTGCTGTAGCCATAGAAATTTGGGCCCAGGAGCCGCCGAGGTTCCCATTGTAGCCTCCCAAGGGAGCCTCGCATGGGCAGAGCTTTCTCACAGGCTTTTATTCTCAGGAAGCTTAAAGTTAAACTGATTTCCAACAGAAAGGTTTTTACACCAACAAACAAACAAACAAAAAAGCGCAGTTAAGGCTAAAACAAAACCAGGCTTGGCACTCCGGGTTGGACACTTGCCTTCCCTTGAGCTTGTCCACGGCTAATCTCTGCCCTCCTCTTTTCTGGGCCAAATCATGTCATCCTTATTCAGCCTCCGCTGTCCTCGCCTCGCAAACTCCCTGTGCCTGCCCGGGGGGAACGTGCTGCCTCTCCAGGGATGCAGCAGAAAGCACCCGAGGGCTCTGGAATCCCCAGTGCCTGCAAAAGCACTCCCAGGATTCCGGGGTTTTATATCCGGCCTGTGAAGTGGCAGCAGCTGGGCACACGAATTTGTCTCTGTGTTCTTAATTTGTCTCCCCTTCGTCCTCAGGCATGGGAGATGGATTTTTGTGGCCACCAAGGGTTGATGCCTTTTTTTGGCTTTAGATCTCTCCTGCCTCCCTTTTGTGACACCCGGTTTTTTGGTGGTGGTTTTGGAGGCTCTTGTGCTTTTTATGGGACTGCAGGATTTCATTCCAGGGAGTTCCTGGTGTGTCTCTTACTAAATTTAGATGATTCCTTTTCTCTACCCTGACTGATCACCTGCACCTCAAAACCCTTCCCAGTTCCCATCCTGTCTGTGACCGTTCTGTGGCTGGGCTGTGCCAGCAGGGTTCTGTTGAGGACTCTCTGGAGGATTTCGGGGTGCTGTGGTGAGTTTTTTCCTCCACCAGTTTTGTCCCGGGCAACATCCAGGGCACAGGAGATCCCGGTTCAGGATGGCTGAACAGTCTGGGCACCTGCCTGGCGTTGCAGACGCTGTAGATCATTTGACCCCTTAGCAGAAAAAAACCCCAAAGCAGCGCCAGGAGCCATCAAATCCAACATCCACCTTTTCCTGGCGCGGCTGCCCGGGGCATGGGACCCCCCCAACCCCGCGGCCGGGGGGACACAGGGGGGTTCACAGCCTCACCGGGATGATTTATTTACAGCCACATTCATGATCGCACCAGATTCCCGGCGGCGTTTCGGGAGAGAAGGGAGAGGATTCGGTGCCAGGATCAGCCCGTGCCGAGGGCTCGGGGCCGGGCCGGGGCTCGGCGGTGGCAGCGCCACAGCTGCTCCATCCCCGGGGTGCCTCCGGAGCGGTGGCTGCCGCTTGGCCTCCGCCGCTGCCATCAGCGGGAAGCGTTTGCTCTGCATTAGCCGAGCTCCCATCCCCGGCATCCCTGCCAGATCCCCGCGGCTTCCCGCACGGAGCGGGCACGGCCGCGGCTGGCACGGCTCAGCACGTCTCTGCAGCCCGGCGGGAGCGGGACGGGCGGCGTGTGTGAGCGGGGACAGGGACAGGGACAGGCGGATCCTCACCCCGGGCAGAGACCCATCCCCGCTGAGCACACTCCAGAGAGTCCGGAGAGCTGCGATGGGGCTGCCTGGAGTGACAGGCAGGCTTTTAAAAAGATATCTGTATAATGGATTTGGTTTATAAGGGGATTAGCAGGCCCTGGGGACTGATAAGGAGACGGGGAGGCTTTTCCTGCTCTCAGCCAGGGCGGCCGTGCAGGTTTTTGAGGCGGCAGAACGGGGTCTCGGCTGCTCCTCATCCATCCCAGGCAGAGGGAGCAGCGGCACGGAGAGGCTCAACCCCACACGGAGTGGGACTGTGCTTTAGGCTCGGCTGAAAACAGGGAATTAATGGTGGGGAGGGAAAAATCCCGTCTTCTTTTGGGAGATACCAAAGAAACAGATCCTGACCCGGCAGAGCACAGGAATGGAGGAGACCCTCAGCTCTGCTGGGAGATGAATTTGTGGGAATATTTTGTACACCGCTGTTTTTAGTGAGGACTGGAGTTCAAAAACTGATGGAGTGATGTGGGCAGAGAGGTTATTTTTTTCTGGGGCTCAGCGGGCACGGGGGGCATCGACAGCACAAACTGGGCACAGAACTGCTGCCCACAGCAGGCACCTCCTGCATTGCTGGGGTTGCGGAGGGCAGAGAGAGGACCAGGCAGGAAAGACCCTGGATTCATGGTCCACGGAGACCACGGAAGGAATCTTCCCGGGCAGAAATTTTCCTTTCCAGCCTTTTCCAAGTGTCTTGTGAGTGATGGGAGGGTTGAAAATTGTGCCTGCATCCCCCAGCTGGATAGAGCGTTGGAGAGCAGGGGAGGAGCAAACCTTCATTCCACCCTGTCCTGGAAGTGCAGGGTTTTCTAAATTATTTCACAGAGGGGCTGGAAGGGGCCTCTGGCTTTGCCCAACGCCTGTTGTCACCCAGGCTGTGGCTGCTGATGGAGAGGATCCCCTCTTGGGCCGAGCCAGGACACCTGGGGATGCTGCACTGGGAATCTCAGCCCAGTCCCTGCTCCCCTGGGGATGGAGTGGCGCAGGAGGCCCTGGCCATCTTCTGCCAAAAATGAGCAGCAAAAAGAGATCGTGTTGGCAGATGAGTGAAAATTCCAGTACAAGTAGGGTGAGAAACCCCGGGAATCTCTGCTTGAGGATCAAAGCTGCTGCATCTCCCATTTGGGGAGAGGATGGAGAGCCCAGGGCCTACAGCCAGCACCCCCAGTTCCCCCTGGGAAAGGGCAAAAATGCCACGAGGAACAGGAGCAGACAGTGCAGTGACCCAGGCTGGGAGCAGCCCGGCTCTGTGAGGGTTTTTTACACTAAATTTATCCTTTTTGACGTGCTGGCCTGGAAAACCCTCTCTGCCAGCGAGAAACAGGCACAGATTTGTTGGTGGTGCCTCACGGAGTGTTGAGAGCACTCCCCGGTGTCCCGGTGCACGAGGGAGGGAGGTGAGGTGTCTGGCCCTGTGGCCCAGGTGGGAATTGGAGGAGGAGCGGGGCAGGAATGCTGCTGGCTCAGCAGGCCCCGCGCTCCGGGCTCGCAGCCACGTCCGTGCCGGGGCTGTGCGCTCCCAGCTGTTCCCTCCCGGCCCGTCCTCGCAGCCGGCCCGGCACGGGAAGATGGATGAGGCGTCCACGTCATCTCCCCGGCGGTATTTCGGGGCCATCCATCACCCCGATCCCTGCCAGGGTGCTTGGGGTGGATCACTGCGATCTGGGCTTTGTTTTCACCATTACAACAACTTTCATTGGAATTATCATTAATTACCCTGTGGGAATCATTAGTGTCCCTTAATGGCAGCTCTGTGGGTACTCAGGGTGCGGGCTCAGGCAGTCAGAGCAGAGAGGGTGAGGAGAGAACAGACAGCACATATGACTGGAAAAGGGAATTTTAACCCTCACTGGGGACTGTTCCAGCGCTTGCTTTGCCTCACGGCCCCAAAAGGACTTTCCTTCAGGGTCCGGAGTGTCATCTCTGCCTGGTTCTGGGGAGAGCTGAGCCCTTCCAACAGGGAGGGGAGGAGAGGGGAGGGAGGGACAGTGCAGGCAGGTGAGACTCAAATCTCCCCGTTGGCGGCTTCCTCTTCATGCGAGACCTTCCCCCGGCTCCTCGTGGCCCGCGCGCTGCCCCAGCAGGCAGCGATGCCTGAGCAGAAGGAGCCGAGCCCTGGGGGACGTGCCAGAGGCATCAGGACACTGGAAATGGAGCAGG
The DNA here is from genome assembly GCF_029207755.1 of Chamaea fasciata. Lineage (NCBI taxonomy): Eukaryota > Metazoa > Chordata > Aves > Passeriformes > Sylviidae > Chamaea > Chamaea fasciata. The sequence continues at coordinate 11,150,004 of NW_027094104.1, read as the reverse complement.
GAAGAAGGAAGGTAAAGGATGGGAAGCGCCCCGGGCAGGCGGAAAACGGCTGGGTTTTAAAACCAGAGTTTGTGGTGCCCCAGAGCAGCCTGAGGAGCATCCTCGGGGTGGGCGAGGCCGTTCCCCCAGGGCGCTGCCGAGAGTCTGTTGTTTCCCAGCCCCATCTGATAAGCGGTGCGGAACCAGCCCCGCGTTCTGCCCTCCTCTGTCAGCCCGTCCCGAGCCGGGGCTCTTCGCTGCCTCATCCTCCTCCCCCTTTCGCAAGAGGGAGTCAGCTCTGGTTAATGTCGGAGATGGAACGTGATTACCGAAAGCCTCATGAAATTAAATCCCTTCTCTTCAAAGCGGCCGGGGAGGGAGGGAGGGCGGCGGGGAGCGGCTCGCTGGCAGCGGCGGTGGCCGGGCGGATATTGAGGGAGCAGCAGCCCGGTGGCCGGCGCTGCCCCGCGCACAATCGGGCTCTGACAGTGGGAAGGCAAATACAAACAGCAGCTTGTGTTTGCACACAAAGGCTCCGCGCCCCGCCATCCCCGGCCCCGGGCTTTACACCCTCGGCTCTGGGGAAAAAAAAAAAAAAAAAAAAGTCCTGGGAGGGTTGGAGGGAGGGAAAGTCGGCTGCATATTTAGGGATGAATTGAACTGTGCAAACACGCCTTTGGGAAGCTCGCGGGGCAGTGCCTTGGATCAGCTGCCCGCCGGGGCTGGAACGCAACCGCTGCGCTTGAAAGGGCGACTTTCACGCTGAAGCAAAACGGGACAAAGGAAGATAAATGAAACGGGCTCCCGGCAGGGTTTGGTTTGTTTGTTTTTGTAACTCGGCTAATATTCCCGCATTGTTCAGCCCAGCGGCCCAGTGTCTGTCCTTCACACGCTGCTCGTAAATCGGGGCTGGGCGGGCGGCGCAGGCAGCGGGCGGTGCGGGAGGGATGGCACCAGCAGGACAGTGGCAGGACCAGCGGGACAGGGACGGGACCAGCGGGACAGGGATGGCACCAGCAGGACAGTGGCAGGACCAGCAGGACAGTGGCAGGACCAGCGGGACAGGGTCGGGACCAGAGGGACAAGGAGAGGACCAGTGGGACAGGGATGTGACCAGCGGGACAGGGACAGGGACAGGGAGAGGGACAGGATGAGCGGGACAGGGATGGGACGAGCGGCTCTGGGGACCAGGACTGTCCCCTGCGGCCGCTGCGGTGCCGGGCGTTGGGCGCTCCGCGGCCGCGGGGCCGCGCTGAGCTGGGCAGGGCTGCGCCGGAGCGGGAGCGCGCAGCCCCGTCTGTTCCCAGCCGAGCCTGGATTCAGCCGGCGGCGGGTTTGGGCGCAGATCAGCATCCGACAGAGACGTGTCAGGGGGGTCTGGGCACCAGCAGAGCTCTGCTATCGGCTCATTCCTCAGCCGAGCGCGGCGTGTCCTGATGGCTTTTCACGGAGCTGGCAGCAAATCTGAGATTTGTCCGAGTGGGGACACCCCAGGAACACCGTGGGGACACCCCAGGGAAACCGTGGGTACCAACTCTGATGTGCCAGCCCTCTCCATCCCGCCCCATCCCATGGAACACGCTCATCCTCCCCGTGCCAGGGATGGATCCCTGCAGAGCTCAGGGCCGGTCCCGTGGGATGGAGGTGAATTTAGGATTAGGGATTGCAGGGCGGACTCAGCCAGGTTGACACAGGCGCTCGTTTGATTGTAAGGATTAGAGGATCCCCAGCGCAAGCCTCGTCAAAATTCCCTTTCCCTCCGGATTTTAGGCAAAGCAGGTTTAACACCGCAACATTTCTCTAGTGCGAGCTGAGTAAGCAAAATTTAATAATCAGTAGCATAGCAGTTTAGCTCAAGTCAAAGAGCAAGAGCAGCGTCGCCTTTAAAACATTTGAGTAACATTTAATATCCTCTGTAGCATTTACTTTTCACAAGCCTCTGCAAAACCACCAAATGTTCACGGAAATTTGGCAAACTGACTTCTTCACAAATCCAGCCCCGCAGATGAGCTGTTCGTTAGTCTCCACAAAGTTTCACCCAATCCACAACAACAACGACAAAAAAAAAAAAAAAAATCCCCAACAAAACCCCAGACAGCGCCTCACGTGCTGGGGGCGACCAAAGAAATCCCCTGATTTGGGTGACCAATGAATGTCCCCAGCAATGAAAAGCGAACAATTTGTCGGCAGCCCCTGCGCTTGAAAAAAAAAAAAAAAAACAACGAATGATCCAAATTATTCAGCGAGTCTCTCTGGATAGTGAATCCATTGAAAAGGGGATCGAGACAGAGTCATAAATTATTCATTACCCAGAAGAGAATGAAATGCATATAATCATAACAATAATAATAACAACAATCGTGACACTAATAATAGCAAGCAGAGCCCGCGCAGCTCTGCCTGGAGAGCCAGGGAGCCGTGAAGCCTCCCAAACTTCATTTTCCATTTACCCCGGCCCCTATTTGGAGCGGCTGTGTTAAATAAAGGAACGCAAAGTGGGTCGACATTTGGAATAAATGTATTTATTGCAAATGATTGGACTCGCTTGCCTTGGTTGGGGGTGAGGGACTTTGTGCTCGGGTCCCTGGCAGGGAGCGGCTCCGTGGACTCACACTCATCCCTGCTAATTGCTCTGCAGAACGGATTTCTCCGTGTCCTGGGCTGCCTTTAAGGAGCCTTTGGAAGCGGCTGCAGCGGAGGCATGTCCTGTCCCTGTGTCGCAGGAAAATTTATGGGAGTCCACGGGCTGAAAGAGGAGCGGGAAGTGCCGGCCTGACACATCCCCGGGCTCTGACTCCTCCTGGCTTCAGCGGGTCCTGCCCGCGGAGTCACCGAGTGCGGGGGCTGAGGGGAGGCCGCAGCACTTGTCACCCTGCCCGCCACTTTCCTGCTGTCGCTGGCACGCCTGGCCTTGGCCGGGACAGCCCCAATCCGCCTCGGCTCGGTGCCTTTCGGCTCCCCGGCGATTTCTGCCGCCCCGGGCACCCGAGCTTTCCTTTGGGCATCTTTGACTTGGAAGCTCCTTCCAGCGGCCCCCCTCGGGGGCGTGGGGGATTTTCTCCTCCACGGGGAGCTCTCTGCTGGGCGATATGGAACATTCCACTCCATTCCTATGCCCGCCCCGCGGTGCGAGGAGCCCGGCTTCCCCTCCGGCATGCAAATGAACCGCGGCGCAGGGGCTCGGCCGTGGCACTCGGCCATCTCCCCGGCGGTTCCCACAGGTGGCCCCGTGGTCGCAGGGAGGGCTCGGAGGGGCCCGAGGGTCCTTCCTGAGGCTCCCTCGGAGCTTCCTCCACCTGCCGCTCTGCGGGAGGACAGGAGAGGGCTCCCGCTGTGGGGGGAAAAAATGACATTTTTAAAGCTGAGGAGCGGCAGGTTGGGCAGGGAAGGGGTGAAGCACTTGCCTCGCCCGGCTGTATCACCCCTGGGTGCTGCAGAGGGGGCTCAGCACCCGCAGGGTTGGCGTCGGGGGGGCTCGGGGCTGCGGCAGGACCAGCCCGTGGGGACAGTTTGGACAGCGGCGCTGAAATAGCGTCACAGAGATGGGTTTGTCGGTTCGGTGAGTCAATCTGCAGCTCAGGCCGAGCCTGCCCAGGTCGGGAAGCTGTGAGGGGATGGGGGAGACGAGGCAGGGGCTGAGCCCGGTGCCGTCAGCCGGGTTTGGGGACACGTGGGACATGTGGGGCCCCTCCCTGCGGCCCGGCAGGAGGGCTGAGCTCGCACATCCTCTGCTGCCGGGCAGCTGCGAGCGGCGGGGAGCAGAAGAAAGAGTTCCTGCTGGCATTTTTGTTGGAAGTCGCCTGAGTATTAAGTGGAACACGGTTTTCATTACCAGCTCCGTTTTGGTGCAATAAATCATGAACTAGAAACACGCTTCTGGCCCGGATTCTGCCCTCAGTTCTGAGTGGCAGTAACCAGAGGCAAAATCCAGCCTCGGCTCCAGCCCTACAGCCCATATGGTCACCTTTTGGAATTCATTTCTTCTGGTAATTTCTGTGTAATTAGACAGCACCGAAGGCTGCTTCCTCTCCTGGGCGATTCATGGCGCTGATCTCGTGCCAAAGGTGCAGAGCAGCGCCCGAACCTGCGAGGAGAGACAAGCTCAGCCTCCGGGTGACAATCGGCACCCTGAGCAAGGGGACACCCCCAGAGCCCTGGGAGGAGCTGGGGCCACCGAGCAGCAATGCAGCACAGAGCCGGCCTTTGCTGGTGGGCTGGAAAGAGAGCACGGAGTGTCTGTGCGAGCTCCAGCTGCTGCTGGAATATCTGGGAGGTCACTCCTGCCGAGCAGGCTGCAGGAACCTGTAATTGCAACAGATGCTCTCCAACAGCGGCGGCCCCGTGGGGGAGCAGGGCCGCTCATCTCCCCCCCCCCCCAGGGCAGCAATCTAATTTATATCTCATAAGACAGTTTTATTTTTCGGGATTACCGACGGAGTCCGTGCCAGAGAGCCCCGCGGGCTCCGGCCGCTGCCTCGCTGCTGCTGCTGCCTCAGACAGGGGGAGTGCAGGGTCGTAAAAGAGACTCCTCGTGCTGGGTTATGGGGCCTATAAAATTATCCCTGCGAGGAGCCGGCGGCCCGGCTAAACGAGCGGTTTAAATGGTTTAAATGCACAACAAAGGCAGCCCCTCGCCCCCCCTGGCAGCTTCCGTATGAGCCCGGAGCTCCGATGGGGAGGAGAGCCGTGGTGGGTGGGTTTGAGGCAGGCTGCTGTGTGCTCAGATCAGAATCGGAATCAGAATCGGAATCAGAATCACCAGGTTGGAAGAGACATCTTCTGTGCACCCAGCTCTGGAAATCACACTCACTTGGTCAGGAGGGTGCGGCCGTGTCGGGTGAACATTTCCACCCATGGGAAGCACTCTGCAGGTCGGTCAGTCCATCACATCTGTGCTGGGGAGCTAAAACTCAGCTCCTCGTGCTCAGTCCCAGTGTGAGATGCCAGGCAGGGAACAGCCCCTCAAGCCCCTGGTTGTTGTCTGGTTTCAGAGTGGACACAGCCCGGGCACGGTGAGAGCAGCTTGTCCTCGCCCCGTGAGCTGGGACAGCCCCAGCCCTTCCCAGGCTGCTTCTCCCACCACCCCAAACCTCACAGGCTCGTGTTTTCCTTCGCTCCTTCCTCTCACAGCAGCAGAGAGAACCTGGGGAAGCAGGAGCTGTACCCCACTGTGACAAACAGAAAAAAATTACCGAATCCTCTGAGAGGAGAGAAAATCCCTCTGGCTTTACCCCCAGCAGCACTGTGCACTCAGGAGCCGTGGCTGTGTGTGGACCTGAGCACTTTTGAGGGACACAAAGGGACAGCCCAAGGTCTGTCCCTGCCCCGGGGTGGATGCTGGGGAAGCAGCCACAGCCTCCAAACAGCTCTGCAGGCTCCCAGCCTCCTGAGAGTTTAATTTTTTGGGAAGCTTTAACATCCCCAGCTTACCAAGCTCTGAAAGAAAGGTCAGCTAATCCTTCCCAGCGTGTGAATGAATTCAGGCCCAGGAGTGAGATTACCAGCCAGGGGAACGGGGGATGCAGGGACCCTTCCCACAGTCAGGCCATTCCAAAGAAATGGACCTTTTATTCCAGTTCTCATCCCCCGGGGGCAGGGAGGGGGTGGGCAGGCAGGCCCAAAGCACCCAACTCCTCCCCCCGCAGCGGGGTGCAGGGGAGCCCTGAAGGAGACCTGAGGGTCCCCACCCATGGGGGCACAGCAGGGCCACTGGGGTGTCCTGTGGGCACTGAGCAGCACCCATGGCCTTTGGATGCCCTGCAGTGGGTGTCAGCTCAAGCCTTTAGGAAAAAAAAAAAACAAACCAGGGTCGTTATGTCCCTCTTTGGCTGGGTTTAGCTTGCAAAGCCCTGGGAGAGGCCTCAGCAGTGCTGAGGTGCTGCCTGGCCCTGGGAGCCCCTCAGCCCTGGGTGCTCTGCAGGTCCTGCAGGTCCCACGGGGAGCTCAGCACCTCCCTGCTGTCCCAAAAGCGAGGGGAGGGATCTCTCACCCCCCCCCTCAGCACCTCTGGGTGCTCCCAGATCCCTCCTGCAGGGAATAAACCCCTGGTGCTGGCGGGAGGGGTCCGTGTGATGGGAGGTTTTCACACCAGGCCATCCAGACCTGTCCTGGAGGCGTCTGTGCTGCTGTGAAATCCAAAGTTTAATTACACAGGAGCCTGGACTCTGAGTAAAAGCCCAGATCACGCTGAGGAAATGCTGAAAGCCAGTCCCCAAAGGTGGATTTCACCGGCAGGATCAGGGCAGGGGCAGGAAGGAGCCCTGCAGGGCTGTGGGATGTGCTGGGGCCGGGAGCAGCCTTCCCTCAACTGTGACACCGGCGACAGCAGCAGGGACAGCCTGGTGCCACCAGAGGCAGTTTGGGAGCAGCCTGTGGGGACAAGGGCAGAGCAAAAGGACGGGGGCTCACGCAGAGGGACAGAGTGCAGGACAGTCATGAGCTGCAGGGTCAAAACCAGACCCACCTGCCTTTTGGGAGGGGATTTCCTCTCACTTTCTGGGGAGTTTCCGGCTGATCAGAAACCTGATCTGGAACCAAGCTGATGTTGGAGTGTCTGAGTGTGACAGCTGGTGTGACACGCAGCCCCCGTCCCGGGGAAACTGAGGCAATGAGCCCCCAGAGAGGCTCCCTGGTCCCAATTCTCTTCCTTTCCCCAGTCCTGCTCCGCTTTTACTCCAATTCTCGCTTTGCTGGGAGGAAAGAGAGGATCCTTGCCGTGATGGGAGTAAAGAGAGGACCCTTGCAGTGCTGGGGAGGGTTAACCTGGAGCCCGTGGGATTTGGGGGGATTCTCAGGTCAGTCTGGTTTCAGGCTGGGCCGGTTTCGGGTGTGCCCGAACATTTCCATCTCGTTTTGCTGTCCCTAAACGGGGACAAACATTAACCACGGGCGGCTGTGGGACAGACACCGTGCCCTGAGCGGAGAGGGCTGTGCCAGGAGGGAGGAGAAGGGGACAGCGCTGTCTCGGGCAGGACAAGAGGGTCCATCCCGTGGCCCTGCCTGTCCCCTCGTGTCGCCGCCCTGGGTGAGCCCATCCGAGCCTCCCCGCCCGCCCCCTCCCCAGCTCCCGCTCCCGCAGACGTCGCCCCCAGCTATTCAGCCTCTCTCCGGATCATTAAACATATTGAGCAACACCAGTCCTGTGACTGGTTAATTAGTAAAGACCTGACTAATTAGTTAATCGTGTTTACCGAGTGCTTTGAGAGCGCTCAGTGTTATTATTTTTAATTACGGCTGGCCCCGGGCGCCCCTCCCCTCCGCATGCCGAGCCTTGCAGGGCTCACCGCCTTTGTCTCCGCCGCCCCAGCCCGGGTCTGGGGTGGGAATTTGCCTCTTCTTCCCCGCTCACCAGGTCTTCTTAACAGCCTCTTGGGCGGGGTCTAGAAAAGCCCCACCTAAATTTGACTGGGACACTGAACCGGCTCTTCCCAATCCATCCCACCCCTGGAGGAGTCAGGGTTGGTGCATGGGAGGCTCTGCAGAGCGGAGCTCCCCTCGTCCCACATCCCTCTCCCCACCTGAAGGGAGGATCAGCCGACTTCCAGCCTTGTTCTCCCTCCCCAGATCCCGCCCTCAGCCGTGGGCACCTGGGATTTAGGAGCTTCTCATCCTGTATGAGGGAAATCAGATCCCAGCAGGACATTCCCAAATCTGCGTGGGGCTGGTCACAAGGAGAGGACAGGCAAAGGTTCCATCTGCCCAGAAGCACGTGAACGGGGTTTGTCAGTCAGGGGAGGCCCTTGACATCTCTGAAGAATCACCAAGCCTGGTCTCTTCGGGACTGTCTTAATCCGTAAAAATGTCACCAGCTCGTTAAGGACCCTCGTAAGGAGCCCCAGCCCCCCTGATCACTGTGGGATCTGCAGAGGAGGCTGCCAGCACTAGCTGCAGGAGCAGCCCCACCTCCACAGCGAGGGGAAATCTGCCTCTGGAGCACACCACGAGCTGGAAAAGCCACCCAAGGCTGCCAGGGGAGCAGGGCTTGGGGGTATTTCTGTCCTGGGAGGTGGTTGGGGTGCACACGGCCAGTGACAGTGACCCCAGTGCCGCTGCCCTCACCCCGGCCCTGCAGTCCCCGGGCTGCAGCTGGGACCTCTTTGCTTCTGCTCTTGTACAACCCCCCGAGGTGTGCTCAGGGCCTGCCTGGCCAGGTGACACACGTGAGCGGCCGGTGCCACCCCCGGGCTGTGCTGATGGGGCGGGGATGCCGGCTGGGAAGTGGGGAGGAGTTTCCCTCTGCACCCTGCATTTCCTCCTGGAAACCCTTCCTCCCTTCTGGGCTGCCTAAAACGGGCACCAGTTTATAACGTCAGTGACGATGGGGATGGAGGCCAGCCCCAGGCTCTGGGTCTGGCCACACTGGGCCAGAGAAAGCCCTGTTGGTGCAGGACCCTGCTCCAACCTGAGCAGCACCTCATCGCCTGGGAGGTGCCTGAGTATGGAGCAGCCACGTGGCAGTTGGGGTTTCCCTGTACTTTGGGGGTTTCCCTGTAATTTAGGGATTTTCTCTGTACTTTGGAGGTTTCTCTGCACTTTGGGGTTTTCTCTGTAATTAGGGAGTTCTGAACCACAAATGGAATCCCTGCAGTTCGTTTTAGTGACGTATCAGTGGTAAGAGTGGTTTCATGGCTTCCACTTCTATGGATCACACCTCCCGGACATTTTCGAGTTGTTTATTGCATTAACCGGCACAAGATGAGGGCTTAAAGAGGGTGGGACCATTTGGAGTGTGGAAATTTGATTCTCAGCTGTGCTGCGTTTGTCTCCCTGTGTGCAAAGGTCAGCAGGGGCCCTGGACCGTGCATGGGCTGTGGCCCCAGCCTGTTGTCACCCCCAGGAGGGAGCCCATGGGTCACTGGGTGCCTGCAGGGAGGGCAGGAGCACCAGAGCTCAGTTTAGTTTCTTCCACGAGACCAACTTTCCCCCTTGTCCTCCCTCCTGCCAGAACCATCTCTTGGCTCCATGAAGCTCCTGCAGCCAGGGCACACGGAAGCCCTTTTCATCCTCCCACTGCTGGGGAGGGGGAAACTCCTTTCCTGCCAAGTCCTGGGCAAGGCAAGACCCCGAGCTCTGCTCCTCATCCCGGGGGTGACAGGGTGGCACCGCGTCCCTCGGTGTCACAGCTGTCCCTCTGCTGAACCTCAGCCTTTCCAGGCAGGAGGAGAGGCTGCTCCATCTCTTCAGAGAGAGGCAGAAACCCAGGCAGGGAGGGAGACAGACAGGGCTGCACCTGGGAGCTGTCACGGTTGGTTTTCCAGCTCCGCACGGGCAGTGACAGCAGCTCCGTGGGGGCGTGAGCAGGAGGAGCGGGGCAGATTTATGGCCGTGGGTCAGGCTCAGGCTGAGCCAAACCTCCTGCCTAGCATCAGTTTTATGGAGGAGATGAAGTGCAGAACCTCCAGTGCGGGCGCCCTGTGAGAGGAGAAGCCCAGGAGAGCAGGAACCAGGGAGTTGTGTGAGGGGCCGTCCTGCCCCTCTCCCTGCTCTGCTCGGGTCTCTTCTTCCCAGGCCGGGTTTGGGCTTGCACTGAGCAGGCACGAGCAGCCCCCAGCAGCTGCTGGGGCTGGTCCCACGGAGCCCACGAGCTGTGAGCCATGAGCAGAGCAGCTGGAGGCTGCAGGAAGCGGGAGGCAAGAGCTCCCCTCTTTACAAAACAAAATAAAATTCACAGCAATTCCCAGCCCTGCAGGAGAGAACAAGGCCAGACAGAGAACTGAAACCTCGGAGACAATCCCAAATCCAACACCCTGTTGGGCACTGGGACTGCCAGGCCGGGGAGATGCCTTGGGGATTGTCACACCACCACAGGACACGAGGGCCCAGGCAGTGCCAGGGCTTCCCTTTCTGGCCAGACACCCGGACTGAAACTCTTGTAAACTCAGAAGCTCCTAGAAAAGATCAGGGGAAATTCCTGGAGGCTCCCCGAGATCAGCTAGGACTGACCTTTCTTCCAGATGTGGTGGGATTGTCACTTCATCACTGCCTGGCACGGACAGCCGGGTTTCAGCTGGGCTTTGACGAGTAATTGATGGATGGTGCAATGGTTATTGTCCCCGCGGTGTCCCCACACTGTCCTCTTTGGCAATGCCCTTTGATGTCCCTCTCCAAAGGCCGGGGCAGCTCCTGCCCTTTCCCTGCCAAGGGATACCCAGTCAAACGTAAGGATCCCTTCATCCTTCCAGCGCCGTGGGCAGGCCATGGGGCTCCTCACACTCGGATGCAGAGGGTGACAGAGGGATTGGGTGGCCCCAGGGAGTGACTGTGGGAGGAAAGGGGGGGCTCAGACGCTCTATGGACATGTAAGGGGAGCCTGAGTCCTTCTTTGTGTTTGTGCTGGTAGGAGAAAATCGAGCATGGTCTGCACACCTTGGGACTGGGAAGGGATTGGGAAGGGATTTTGGGAAGGCTGGGCCTCGTTCCTGGGGAGCAAAGCCCAGGGAGGGCCGTTCAGCCCAGGGAGCCGTGTCAAAGCAGGGATATAATGGCAGATTACAGGGAATTCCTGGGGTGGCATTGAGCTGCCCGGCCCGGCTCAGCCCAGGCAGTAACATCCAATGTGCTGCCCCAGCTCCCCCGGCAGGAAAAGCCCAGCTGGCCCTGCCCCAGAGCCCCGTTTGTGCTGTCACCGAGTCACTGACAGGCTGCCCTTTCCTCACACCATCGGCTCCCCAGGAGCCTCTCCCGGGGTGTTTTGGTGCCTCAGTTGGTCTGGGGTGGCCCGGAAAGGGCCGGGCAGGGTGCCCGAGGTCCTGCAGAGCTGGAGCTCCACTCAGCACAAACACACCCCAAGCCAGCAGGTGGGATTTGGGAAAACCCTGGATCCCAAATCACTTTTTTCTCGCTGGCATCCTTTTTTTTTGTTGTTGTTGGGACTGCTGATGACTGTGGGCAGCAGCAAGGCGTGGGCTAGCCCCTGGGAGGGAGATATTATTCCCCTCCTTTTGTGCCCGGGCCGTGTTTGAATTGGGAAACAAAGCTGAGCAGGCTGTGCCTCCTGTTGGAAGCCTTCCTACCCCGCTGGGGATCCGGGACCTTTTCATCTCAGCCCGTGCACTCCAGAGGCTTCTGCCTCTTCCCATCTCTAAGTCTTTAGTAAATATCAGAAAAGAGAACATAAAGGCGATCCCCAGGGCTCAGCAGTGTTACCTTCCCTGCATTAAACAGGGACGGGGGGAAGGAAAACAGATATTTATCCTCGTTTTAGCATTTTTCATGTGGTGCTTGAGGAGAGTAAAGAACATTTAGCCTGATTTTGCAAGCTGGGGACACTGTGCAGAAGGCGGATTTTAGTCTTCGTGTTTGTACCCAAATTTCATGGGGATCCAGACCCTGAGCCACGGGAAGGGGAAGAAAGCAGGGCCAGGCAAGTGCCAGCTGGGATGTTCCCATCCCAGCGATTCTGGAGCCATGGGCAGAGCAGGAAGGGACAGGGAGAGCTCAGCCCCCTGGAACCATCTGGGCACAGCTCAGCTGCAAACCAGCCCCCTAAAACTAACCCAGGAGTCAGGGGAGGCAGCAGGCAGATCAGGGAGGTTGTGGCCTGCAGGGAAGGAAGTTACATTGCTGCTAAGAAAGGAACAGTTTAAAAAACATCCAACTCCTTTTAATTTGCTCTCTCAGATTTGATGTGAATGTTTGGAGGGAGCTCTTCCCTTTCGATGAAGTTTGTGATTATCTGATGGAAGGCAATTCAAAACAGGACAGGAATATTTCCCTTTTTTTTTTTTTTTTTTGTCTGAAACCCAAACTTTTGGCTTGGCTTTCAAAACCCCAAATGAAATCATTTAAATCTGAAATACGCCCAGGAACGTTTCTACTACGTTGCGATGTTTTTCTTCGGGAAAATGAAAATCCTTCCTCCCACAGCCTCGGATTCCTGTCTGAGGCTCCGAGTGATCAGCTCGAGGTTTGACACCCAGGCAAGAGTCCAGCTCAGCTCCCCAGCTCTGTGCTCTGACACCAGCAGCAGTTGCACAATCCTGTTATTCCCCCTGCAGAGGAACACCGCAGGAAGAGGTTTCCTGGCTCAGGTTTGTGGATGGCACTTCTCCGCCTGACTAACGATGTTCACATGTGCTTGTTGGTCGTTCTTTTTGCTCTTTAATATTTCCTTTTCCTCCAAAGCCAGGCCAGGTTTGCTGCTGGGTTCATCTGATGTCTCCAGGGCAGCTGTTTGTCCCTGCTCCTGCTGTCCCTGAGGGGCTGGGGAGCTCCAAGGTGGCTCAGGGGACATTCAGAGCGTCCCTTGCCCACCCTGCCATGTCCCCTCTGCACAGAGCTGCCACCTCAGGAGCGTTCCTCCCTCCCAGCAGTGCCAGCTGTGGTGCAGGAGGTGTGAGGGAGGTCAGGGCTGGGGGTCACAGAGAGCACCAAAATCTGCTCCTGCCAGCCTTGGAGCAGTGGGGAGACCTGGGAGGCGACAGAGGTGACAATCCCACACCTCCCCAGTGTCCAAGCCATGGAGCAGGCACCAGGGCACCAGCCAGGAGCCCAAATTTACCCCCACAAACAGGTGTGGGGTTGGGAGCTCACAGGAAAACAGCCCCTTCCCAGGACACCCCTGAGGAGCTGCCCCCAGCTCTGATTTTCAGCCCTCGGTCAGTGGGGCGAGTCAGCCCTCCCACTGGTGCAAATACAAGTGCAGAAAGGACGAGTTTGGTGCCCTGGCTGCTTGCAGGAGCTCGCAGAAGTCACCTCCCGGTCTGGGAGAGCACGGGAGGCATTTGGGGCTCCCTCCGTCACCTGACAAACACCACCAGCAGCACTTCCCGGGGGGACCTGCCACCTGCGGCACTGCCGGTGACAAAGGAATGCTTGTGCCTGGTGTGCTGGGGCTGGTTTAAAGCTTTTCCCTGGGGTGTGAGGGCTGTGCCTGTGCCCCCCTCCAGCAAGGAATGAACGCTGGGATCCAGCTCCCTGCAGCTCTGCAGGTTCCCCCAGGACTCCCAGAACTGCCACATTTGGTTTGTAGTGCCTCATTATCTCCAGGTTTTCCAGCCCTAACACCAAAGGGGGGCTGCATTTAATGTAATTATTACTCAAAACTTGGAGAAACTTAAAGGAGGAAAACGGGGCCATTAAAGGAGTTAGGAGCGAAGTAACAAGGGTGAGTCCTGGCCCTGCCCTGCGGTTTCCCCGTGATGGGTTTGCTCGGCCTCGGGAGAGATGCTGGAGGAGGGAAGCTTGAGTGGGTTGTTTGGCTTAGTCTCTGCGCTGTCAGAGCGGCAGCCCCCGGAGAATGCAGATCTCCAGAGAAATGTGCCTCCCCTTTGAAAGGCAGCGCACATGCCCAGCTCCCAGCAAAGGACTTTTGTTCTGCTCTGATTTATACAATTCCCTGGGGCCAGGAGAAGTGGCTGTCATGGTTGCGGGGATTACTCGCCACTGGAGGCAAGGGTGGACTGTGCAGGAATAATTTGTTCTCTTGGCTGGGCACGGCGATCCCGCTCCCCCTTCTGCTCCTGTCCCCCAGCCCTCATCCACCCGGGGATGCTGAGCCCCGGGGTCCTGCTCTGGCCTGCCACGGCGGAGCCCTGTCCCCTCACAGACTGAGGGACAGCCTGAGGACACTCCTGCCTGTGGCCTGGGGTTGGAAGGGGACACTGAGGATGTCACCCAGAGGACGCTGCCAGCAGCCTGCTGCTCACCTCAGAACGTGCCCAGGGCTGAGGCGTAGCACCCCAGAGGTGGAAACTTTTCCCCTGGAGGCTCTGGCAGGGAATTGGGATGTCTGGCTCTGGGGTAGCTCGTGTGGCTACTGCAGCACGCGGTGGGCTTCTCCCAGGGCCACAGTCTGCTCATCCTCTGAGTGCACCTTGTGCCAGCTCCCCGTGCACACCCACGGCGTGGGGTGAGGCTTCCAAACTCCAGGCCAGGAAAGCCTCTGAGCCTGTCCCTGTGCCCAGGGATGTCCCCGGGGCTGCTGGAGGAGCAGAGCACGCGGTGGGGGACGTGGGCCTGTCCTGTAGAGCCCAGCAGCCTCAGAGGGCTCCGTTCGTCCATCTGGGGGTCACCCAGCACCTCCATCATCCCGGGCAAGGACGTGACTTCACTTATCTGCTCCCGGAATTTCTCTGCTTGTTTGTTCTGTTTTCATCCTGCGAGGAGGAGGAGGAGGAGGAGGAGGAGGGTGGTGCCTCCACACGCCACCTCTGAACCCCAGCGCCAGAAGCCCTTTCCATGCTCTATAAATTTTATTGGAAAATCTGTTTCTCTTGGGGGAGGGGTGGCGGTGGCGGTGCATTTCTTTGCTCCATGAAAAGGGCTCGTTAAACGCCAGCTCCTGGCTGGGACGGATCCTCCCGGGCGGGCAGAGGTGACACAGGCTGATGGCATTTCCAGCCGCGCTGTCCCCGGGGACGGGCCGGGGCGGCCGGAGGAGACGCCTTGGACGCTGCCGAGGTTGCTCTTGGCTCCAGCGCTCGTTTGTGGTGGAGAAATGCCTGAGGAGCCAGAGGCAAAGGCTGTGCAACCACGAGCTGGTTCTCGTGTGCATTCCGGGGAACACGAGCTGTTCCCAGCCCCGGCAGGGCCGGGGAAGGTGAGGGACAGACATCCCAGGTGCTCCCAGGGCTCCGGGCACGGAGCAGCGCCGGCCCAGGGCTCCTCCGAGAGCGCCTGTCTGCCCCGGGCTGTTGTGTTAACCTCGGGCTGCAGCCCGGCCCTGCCAAGGCTTTGATGTTCTTGGAAAACCCCGGGAGAACGAAACACCCTCCCAAACAAGAGCTGATGGAGGGGCTGCCGGGCTCAACGGGCACAGCTCCCAGCTGACAGCACCGAGGTGCATCTCCCTGGATCTCAGCCATTCCCTGTTCCCAGCACTGGATCTCGGTCAGTCCCTGTCCCCAGCACTGGATCTCGGTCAATCCCTGTCCCCAGCACAGGAATCTCAGCCATTCCCTGTTCCCAGCACTGGATCTCGGTCAATCCCTGTCCCCAGCACTGGATCTTGGTCAATCCCTGTCCCCAGCACAGGAATCTCAGCCATTCCCTGTTCCCAGCACTGGATCTCGGTCAATCCCTGTCCCCAGCACTGGATCTCGGTCAATCCCTGTCCCCAGCACTGGATCTCGGTCAATCCCTGTCCCCAGCACAGGAATCTCAGCCATTCCCTGTTCCCAGCACTGGATCTCGGTCAATCCCTGTCCCCAGCACTGGATCTTGGTCAATCCCTGTCCCCAGCACAGGAATCTCAGCCATTCCCTGTTCCCAGCACTGGATCTTGGTCAATCCCTGTCCCCAGCACAGGAATCTCAGCCATTCCCTGTTCCCAGCACTGGATCTCAGCCATTCCCTGTCCCCAGCACTCCTTGCCTTCAGCACTGGACGCTCCACCTTCACCCAGACCCTTCTGGAAGCCACCCCTGCCTTCTGCTGAGGGTCCTGGGATGCAGCACCAGTCTGAGAGGTGTGAGAACCCAGAGCAGCAATCCCGTCCTGCCCCGTCCCGTGCAGCTGGAGGCAGGAGGAAGCCGGGTTGTTCCCAGGCTGGCTCGGGGACGTGCCTGGGGCCACCCAAGGTGTGCTGGATGGAAGGCAGACCCCGCTCAGGAGGTGCCAAGGTGCCTGAGCGGCGCTGGTATTCCTGTGCTCAGCAGTGACACAAAGCAGGAATTCCCTGTCCCTGCCAGCTCCCCCTGCCCTCGGCAAACACCCAGCCCTCCCCTCACCAGGGTTCCACCCAGGCCTGGCCAGGAACCAGCGAGGTGCACCCAGCATTGACCCCACCTTTGCTGCAAGAGCCTTGGGCCTGGTGGCCAAGAAACATAAAGGCTTGCCACGCTTTGTTGGGCCAGGAATAAAGGGGGTTTGTGGCCAGAAGGTTCCCATGTTATACAAGTGAGGCAAGGGGAGCTGTGTTTGGGCTGGCACAGGGCAGTTGTTTTCACTCAAGCAGAGCCCAGCTCACGGCTGCTTCCTCGCCGGGCTCTTGTTCATCTTGGCCTGAGCAGCTCCAGGTCAGGGAGGCAAAGCTGTGGCTCCTCCGTGGGAAGGGAGAGGAGCAAAGGGCAGCACAGGGCAGTCCCTGTCCTGCCTGGGGCCGGGAATGGGGCTGGGGTCAGCACAGCCCCTGCTGGCCCTGAGCTCCAGCACAGGGGCCAACACGGGCCACTCCCAGCCAGGGCTGGGCCCAGCAGCTGCCCTGAGCTCCCTCCCAGTCACTCCCAGCTTGGGAACTCCCAGGATCCCAGTGGGAGCATTCCCAGCACTGCCCTGGATGGAGCTGGAGCAGAATTTGAGAACTTGGGTTTACTGAATTGGGGCTTTCAGCACTTGGAGCTGCTGGGAATGAGCGGGAGCTGGACGTGGAGGTGTGGAGCACCCCTGCCTCGGCTCTGCACCATCGGGAGCACGGTGGGGTGAGCTGGGGTGGGAGAGTGCCATGGGCAGCAGGGAGGGATTGTCCCGAGGAGGAGGCACAGGGCTGGCTTTGGGCAATTTCTGTGTGAGCAGAGCAGGGGCTGGTCTCGGTGCGTGGCCACATCCATTCTCAGACAGCTGAAATGCAGCTCTGCCTTTGCCTCTGCACCCTCAGCCCGCCCTGAGCAGTGTCAGAGCAGCTCTGGGCACAAATCCCATCCCTGCGCTCGTGTCAGGGCTCAGGGACGGGCAGATCCACAAACTGAACCCCCCCGCCAAGGATTATCTAAAGTTTCCTGCCCACAATCTTTGTAGAAGACCTGAAGCTGACCTGGAGAAACGAGACATGAATGTGGTGCTTGGCACAGAGAAGGTTTTGCAGTCCCTGCTGAGTGAACTCTTTCCGAAGGCTCATCACTGACCTGGGGGTTGCAGAGATGTCTCAGGGCTCCGTTGAGCCCAGGGCCACGGGCTGATGTCCTTCAGCTGGAGCCTGTGTCTCCCGTTTACAGCCAGGATGCCCCTAAAGGGGATTTTCTGGTCAAGTGGGGAGACTCAATAAGGCTGCTAAAAAAAATCGGATTGAACTTTGCCAAAAACGCGGTGAAAGGCACCAGTTGTGGCAGGAGATGGGCCAGGAGAATTTTTTTCCTCGATGTAGTAGAAAAAGGGGTGGCAAGTTCTGCCAAGAAACCACGGCGGGGCCTGGTGAACCTTCCCTGCCCCTTCCTCAGGGGCGCTGGCACAGGGAGCTGCGAGCCCCTGCCTGCTTTATCTTGGGTGGCTGAGGCAGCCCGTGTTAAAAGGGGATGAACACAACACAAAGGAGCCTGACTTTGTTCCCGTGCTCTGGGATTCATTCAGGGGGATTACAGGCGCTTTTCAGCCCCTTACCACCTGGAGAGGCAAGTACAAGGCAGCGCTGCTTGCAGCCGGCGTCCCACCGAGCAGCCTCAGTTCAGCCGCAGCCCGAGCCGGGCTGGGTTCAAACCGAGCCGGGCTGGGTTAAAAACGATCCGGGCTGGGTTAAAACCGAGCCGGGCTGGGTTCAAACCGAGCCGGGCTGGGTTAAAAACGATCCGGGCTGGGTTAAAAACGATCCGGGCTGGGTTCAAAACGATCCGGGCTGGGTTCAAAACGATCCGGGCTGGGTTCAAAACGATCCGGGCTGGGTTCAAACCGATCCGGGCTGGGTTAAAAACGATCCAGGCTGGGTTAAAAACGATCCGGGCTGGGTTCAAACCGATCCGGGCTGGGTTCAAACCGATCCGGGCTGGGTTCAAAACGATCCGGGAGGGGCCGAGCCGAGCCATCGGCCCCGGAGCACGGGGATGTGTCGGACTCACGGGGATGGTTAGCAGGGTTTGGATGCACAGGCAAGGACCGGCTCAGAGCGGGCTGCAGGCTTGAAACCGAGCCTAAGACCCCCCCCGAAGGGAACTGTACCCCGAATTTATAAAGGGATGGAAAATTGCCCCAGGAGTAACATGGGAGGTGGATGGGGCTGGGTTAAAGGCCTCTATGGTCAGGGGAAACCCGTCCATGCCCGTTCCCTGGGGTGGGGATTGTTCTGGATGGAGGGATGGATGACATCAGGGCACAGGAGCAGGGGTTGTTCCGGGCTGTGTCTCTTCTCCTCAAGGGAAGTGGAGTCACCCTGGGATGGGGAATGCAGCCAGCTCCCCATTCCCTGCGCTGCTGGATCCGGGGAGAGCCCCCCAAAGTGCCAGCACAGGGTGGGAGCCCCCGAAATGGGGCAGCCAGAAGGGATGTGCCATGGCTGCTCCTCAGGTCACCCCTCACTGCTGCAGGACAGGGCTGGGAGAGCTGCTCGCCCTCGGCTGGAATATTCACCCTGTGGGGCGGGGTGACAGCCTAACCCCTTCATCTGAGAGGTTCCTCCTTTTTGCACGTGATTCCCACTTCCCTGCAGTCCAGCTGCTGCTCCAGACTCACACGGAGTCTGCCTCAGTGGGAGACTGCTCCGGGCTTCAGCTGCAGCTCCTGAACGCTGCCCAAACGTTACAGAGAGGGGATTGCATTTCTCTGAAGGAAACTGCATTTCCTCCAGTTCCAGCAAGGCTGGGAGCAGTCCTGGGTTTTAATCTGGCTTCTGCCTCTGAGTCTTGGATGTTGCTCTGAGCCAAACCTCTGATCCTGCTGTGGTTCATTTT
This sequence comes from Chamaea fasciata, assembly GCF_029207755.1. Taxonomy (NCBI): domain Eukaryota; kingdom Metazoa; phylum Chordata; class Aves; order Passeriformes; family Sylviidae; genus Chamaea; species Chamaea fasciata. Next base: position 11,131,492 of record NW_027094104.1, on the reverse strand, counting down.
CAGGCGCGTGTGCCCCAGAAACTTTTTTTCTTTGTTTTTTTTTTTTTTTTCTAAATTAATTTTTCATACAGAATTCTTTCGTTTGATGGATGCAGTGAGAAACTATTTCCCAAACAGGAAAGAGGACCTCCCTCCCCCCTGCTCTGCGCCGTGGATGTTTTTAATAACGACATCAATTGTCTGCAAACAACTTATTCCTTTCTGACCTCAAAACAACTCCTGGTTAGTGCATTCCAGCATGGCCACAGACCGAGGCTCAGTGACTTCACAGGCCCTTCAGGAGCTTTTCCATCACAATGCCCGCTCAGGGAAGGGCCTGATGTGGCAGTGGGAGCTTTGGCTTTGCTGGCATGAGGACGCTGAGCAGCTCAGAAACCACCCCCGAGCGCTGGGGCTGCTGTGCCAGTGGTTTCCCTGCTGTTCCTGATTTCAGCCTCCTCCAGGCCTCCAGCCAGGAGGACATCCCTGCTTCTCCTCTGTCCTGAAGGGCCAGAATTGTTTGTGCTGTGGGCATGGCAGGAGCAGCAGGAGTGCCCTCCTGGGAGTTGCTGATCCCTTGTGCAGGTCAAGGAAGGGTTTTGAGGGACTCAAAGGGCAGGGGAGGGAGTCTGCAGCCCCCCCAGTGCCATCCAGGGGGATGTGTCCCCACCCTGCTGCCACCCACAGCCCAAGGCTGCACCCTGGCAGAGGTTTGATGGGATAGTGCAGACCCAGCCCAGCCTTTAAACCCAGGTCTGACCTGCCAAGAGGGATCATCTTCCAATTCCATCCCCAATTCCACAGGAATCACCCTGCAATGATGAGGGGGCCAGCGCAGCTGGTTCTCTCCCAGCCACCTCCCGTGCTGGCACATCAGCGAGGGCCAGGCAGTGTCCCAGGGCCGTGGCGTGCACGGGAGGCTGATCCCGGCGGAAAAGCTGGGAAATCCCTGTTTGCCTAGCTTTGATCTGGGTTAAATCCCTCCAACAGGAACAGCCTTCCCGGGGCTCTGTGTTTTCACTTGAAACCATCAAAGTTTGCCCTGAGCAACCCCAAAAAGTGAGCAGGCAGCTGCAGGCCCTCGGCTGGGCAGGGAGGGGCGGCTGCATTTCCAGGTGTGTCGTCCTTGCCCGGTGGAGGCTGCAGGGTCAGATTTGGATTCAGGATGGAGTAGATGTCTCAGTCAGGTGCTGCTGGGCCGGTGGGATCACTCCAGCCCCACACCACCCCGGGGCTGGGCTCAGTGCAGGGCCAGCAGCTGTGTCCTTCACGGGGTGTCCCCTGCTGCTGGCGGTGTGTCCGAGCCCACCCACTCCCCTCTGCCACCAGGAATTCTCCATCCCAGCACTGGCTTAAGGCAGACAAGACTTGGTCGAAGTCCCTGCCCTACAGCAGCCCCGCGACCCCAGAGATTGGTGTTTGCCGCTCACAAGTGCAGGGCATGCTGCCTGGTCTCCCCGAGCCCAGCACAGTCACAATCCACATTTGTGCCCGGAGCCTGCAGCACAAAACCATTAACAGTAGCAAGGCTGGCCTGATAAGGCAGGATAAGCCTGTCAGCTTTTGATAAACCCCCAATCTCCAGGAAAACAAAACACAGCAGTGCCTTGTCGGGACCCCAGGGCAGCCCGGCCTGGCCGGGGGCAGAGGGCCAGGGCAGACAGCTCGTCCCAACACCTCCCTGAAATTCCGTCATGTCCTCGCCTCAGGCTCATCAGCCCGAGGTTTCCTTCCCCCTCAGATGCCCCATAGTGTCACGGAGATAAGATATCTCTGTTTGCCCAGGGCGGGCAGCAGGGCTTTGTCCAGAGGTGTGAATATCCCTGAGCAAACACGGCTCTTCACACCTGTACAGCTTTTCCAAAAGCCAGCCCCGAACGATGCCGAGTCCAGGTGACTGTGGGATGGGAGCTGGGGTGAGCACCCGTCCACCACCACGATTCCTGCTTGGACTGGGCTGCAGGATTAGCTCAGGCTTAGGAAGGCTTGGAAGCAGAACTAGAACCCATCTCTGCTGAGCTTTCCCAGCTGGAGCTGAGTTTTTATGTCACCCAACACCATTCTGCAGATCCACAGACGATTCTGGCTCCTGTCGCCCCGAGCTCTCGGCCTTTGCCACAACAAAATCCTCCCAGGGTCCCTCTTCCTCCTTCCAGAAAGGGAAACTGAGGCACAGCAGAGTTAGGCCACGCCATGACAGGACCTTTCCTGCATCTGGGGAGCATCTCCTGTCCAAGGCCAGAGCAGGGGGCTGAGGCCAGGCCGTGCAGCTCCGGGGACAGCCCGGGGCCAGGTTCTGCGGGGCCGGGCTCTGCAGGGCCAGGCTCTCCAGGCCAGCCCCGCTCGGCCCCGCTGTGCTGGGTGGAAAGGAACGTGCTGAGCTGCCAACGGCTCCCCTGAGCCAGCTGGGCTCCGAGAGAAACCAAAAGCCTCCCCCAGAGCCCTCATCTGTCAGGCTTGGGTTGCTGTCTGGCACCCCGAGTGGCCAGGCTGAGGTTTGTCACTCACGGGAAGGGGAGCGCTCCCAAAGCCACCCTGAGCTCCCTGTCCTGGGGACAGGCACAGCCCGGAGCAGCTTCTGCAGGAGCAGCTCCCAGAAACGGGTGACAAAACACAGGGAACCGTCCCCTTGGAGGGTTCTCCTCCCCGGGGCTGTTGTCCATGCTGGGATTTCTGCAGGGTAAGGAGCTCCCCCGGCTCCAAGGGGATGCTCTCTCCAAGGAGGGGGTTACCCTCTGACCAGGGATCCCCTATTCCTTACTGCCACCGGGGTTTGGGGTCTGGGGGTGTGGACACACAGCTCCAGCGTCTGGCACTGCCCGGCAGGGTGAGGCTGTGGGATTCTGCAGAGAGGAGGGGAGGCAGCACCAAACCCAGTCTGGGGAAAGGCCAAAAGGAGAGTGGTGCAGACTCCGGAGGGAAATCCCGCAGGAGCTGCTCTTCAGAGAGGTGGTTTTGGGGCAGGGGCACCGTGGTGGGGATGCTGCTGGCTCTGGGTTGGGACGATGAGCCCTGGGTTGTGCCCAGCTCCGTGCTGGGCTCTGGCACAGCCACAGGGTCCCTCAGAAGAGGGGCTGGCTGGGGCTGGTTTAACAATTCCCCTGGCCCTGCTCCAGAGGAGGTTGGGAAACGAGCTCGGGTTAAAACAACACAACACGTTCCTGAAGGCTGTTGATGAAGAGGAGGCCGGCGCAGCCCGACCTCACGGGAGGCTGAATTAGCAGGGACCGGGCACGGGAGCGGCATCCCTTTAAGCCGGGTCTGCCCTGGGGGAAGCTGAGCCTGAGCTGGTTTAAAACCAGCTTTGCTTTCACCCCGGGCTGTGGGGAAGCACGGCCAAGTTCCCCGGCTCCCTGGGGCACCGATGGAAGCCGAGCTGAGGCTGTTTGTGTCCCTGGCGCTTCTGGGCTGAGCAGTTTTAATCCAGCTCTGAAAAGCCTGTGACTCTCGGCCGGGCCGGTTGCGTTATCAGCCTCGTGCATTTCGGGCAACCTTTGCTCCGAATGAGCGAATTCTCTCGGTGTCTGTTTGTGCTGAGGCTGTAACTCCGCACTGGCTGAGCCCTCCTGGGGCAGAATTTCGGGAAAGCTTAGAGGGAAATGTCCTGGGCGATCACCTGCAGCTTTGGGGTGCTCAACCTCTTCCTGAGGTTCAGGGTTCTGGTTTTACAGAAACAGGAGTATTGATGAGATCCAGCACTTGGGGACTGGGAGGAGGATTTTGAAAAGCATTCCCTCAACCTGCAGCCGTTCAGAGCTGCCCGGAGGTCGTCAGGTGGGACCAGAAACACCGAGGTGTGGGGCAGAGAGAGGAGAAAGGTCTTGGGAAGCACCAGAGCCCTGAGGCAGCTGAGGGAAGCTGCTGCTGAGATCGGGACCAGATAAGGGGGAAACCGCAAGGGCAGAGCCTAAGTGGGTAAATTGTTCCCGAGTGGATTCCCCTGCACTCCAAACAAACACTGAGGCTTCAGGAGCACCTTGGGGCTGGCCTGGGGGCTCTGTGCTGTCCCCAAGAACCCAGGGACTGCGGGCTGAGCTCTCCCATCAGCTCCTGCCTCTGAATGGCATCTACATGAGTTATGGGATGCAAACAATTCATCTCAAAGGATTGACAATCTCAGGAGACTGGGCTTGGATGGTGAAATTGAACAAAGCAAGCTGATGACAGGCTGGTATCATCTCCCAGAGTGAAATAGAGTTCACTTCTTGACTTTTCCCTTCTCAAAAAAAAAAAAAAAAAAAGAAAAAAAAAAAAAAAGGATGAAGCCCTTTCCAACCTGAAGTTTATCGGCAAACTTTCTGCACAACACCTGATTCGCAGAGAAAAATCTAAATCAAATCATGCTCAGAGCTTTCGCTGGATGTCTTAAGCTGCACCGGGGGAAGTTGAGGAGAGACATCAGAACTTTGTCCCGGTGGCTGGGCATTGGGACGGGCTGTCCGGGGAGGTGGTGGAGTCGCCATCCCTGGAGGCGTTTGAGGGAAGGCTGGCTGTGGCACTCAGTGCCGCGGTTCAGTGACAAGGCGCTGTTGGGTCACAGCTTGGACTCGGTGATCTCCAAGGTCTTCCCCAGCCCCGCTGGTTCTGTGCCTGTGAGCTCCATCCCTGCACTGTCACCGTGTCACACACCCTGACAAGGCGCTGGACAGCACAGGAGACAGAGCAGGGGCACCCTGCAGCCCTCAGGGGACATCCCCTGGAGCTCAGAGCGCTCCCAGCCGCCTCCCGAGGCTGACTCCTGCCGAGGCTGACTCCTGCTGAGGCCGAAGGCTGGTCCTGAGACTGCTCCGGGCGGGACAAGGCTCCGCTCTGGTCTCAGGGCAGCGCTGTCCCCTCGCAGCAGCCCGGGGGAAGCCAGGGCAATTTACAGCCCGTTTCCAGGCTCTTGGAGTCCCACCGTGTGTGCAGCACCAGGGCAAGGCCGCCTTTGTGCTCCCCATCCTGTATTGAGCAAGAGCGCTTTTGTCTGGGGAGAAAATGCCTTGGGTGAGAGGCTGCCACAAATCCCGACATTTCAATGCGGCACGACGGGGCTGGAGGTTCCTCCTCCATCCCCATCAGCTGCTGGTGGACCCTTAGCTGCTTGGTGGCTCTGCAGGAGCCACTGGAGGTCACCGGACACGTCCCCAGGGGCTCCAGCGAGGAGCACGGGGCTCAGCTGGACCTCGAGGGCTGCCAGCAGCTGTTGGCCACGTGTGGGGAGAGCTGGCAGTGGGGAGAGCTTCCCTGCCCAGAGATTGTTCGGATCTGGCTCAAAACCCGAATATCTGGGAGCTGTAAATCTCCCAGGAGCAAGTCTTGCTCTGGCTGCCCTGATGCTTCCCGTGGGGCCAGAAACACCCCGTGTAGAGCCAGGAAATACCTCAGGGGGTCCTGGTGCTGGAAACAAATGTGGAAAGAGTTGTGGAAATGTCTCCCTCCATGAAATGAGTCCAAACCTAGGTCAGACCCCGGCCCAGCAGGTTGAGTTCCCAGTGGCTGTTGGGATCAGCTCCTGGGGCTTGTGGGGCTGAGGATGGACGGGCAGCCGCAGTCCCTGGTGGGCGGCAGCTGCCAACAAAAGGATCCCAACAAAGGGTGCTCAACAAAGGGATCTGGTGCTCTTGGGAAGAGTTTTGGTCTCACCACGGTGCAGAGAGTTGATAATTCTGTGTGTCAACAATTAACCCTCAGCAGCTGATGTGACAGGACCTGTTCTTTCCTCCTGGGGGCTCGATGTGTGAACAGCTCTGGGCTTTGTCCCTGGATCTGCTCTCAAAACCAGACACCACGGTTTGGGATGTGGCCGTGCCCACGAGCTGCCCACTTTGGATGGGCACTGTTTCATCTGGCTCTGGGTGTTGATGGACAGCTGGTTCACCACGGATGTGCCTGGTTTGCCCCTATTGTCTCTGGGGTGAGGACAATCCCCAAACATTCACAAATCCCCTGCCCCGTCTCAACAGGCCTGGCTTTGGGCTTGGTTTGAGCAGTAAAAATCAGATTTTCAGGGAATTCAGCTGCAGAACTCCACCAGCTTGGACCAAATGTCTCCCCTTTTTCAGTGAGAAATGCAGCCAAGCTTGAGCAGCTCTTCCTAGAGACAGCAACAGACACATCCCTCGCAGAGAGCAGTGTTTTTCTTTTTAAGCCTTGGCTTCAAACCTGAGGGCAATAGATTTTCTTTAAGGAAATAAATCCCCAAATTTGTTAGGGTTGGCACAGCACGGGATTTTTCACTCGCCTTGTTTCTCATTTCCAGCTGAATCATTTTAGCAGGGACTCTTCTAGAAACAGCCTGACTCAGACACCCAGCCTCAAACATTTCAACCCAAACACTGAGTCTGGCTTTTTCTCTTTTTTTTTTATGGAAAAGAGAACGAGGGTCTTATCGTTGGAGATCCCAGGCGGGTGTCAATGTTCTGTTAGCAACTTCAGTGTCACAGGGAGTTGTTACACTTTGCAGAACCAACGCTGACAGCAGGACATTTCCAGGGCCTCTCTGCCTCTCCCGCAGGCATGTGGGGATTTGGGAACTGGCAAAGTGGGAAGTGAAGGGTGTGCAGCCCCCCCAGGGAGGTCCTGACTCACTCTGGTGACATCTCCTCCAGAGCTTTTCCACAGAACGGCAGCACCTGAGGATTTTCAGGCATGGAAGAGTGTTCTGATCCCTGTTTGTGCCGAGGGGGAGATGTCCTCAGCGTGTTCCTGCTCCCTTGCCTCTCCTACTTAGGCACCTTTGCCAGTCCCTGCTCTCACGGGTGGAGCGGGGTCAGAGGCATTTGGGCTCCATGAGGAGTGATCAGAGCGTGAGGGGCTCCCCAAAAATCCCTCACCCCAGCAGAGGTTCCCAGCAAGGCTGGGGCTTTGCCTTTCCTTCCCTCCTCCCCATCCCCACTTGCTGTAGGCTGTGTCTGTGCCCCAGGGGCGATGCAGCCACAGCTGCATTTTTTGTGCTGCGTCCACACACTTCCCTCCTTCCCTCAGCTCTGACCGGCAGGAAAACCTGGGCCTGGCACAGCCCCCGTGGTTGCCCCCCACAGCCACACCAGCCCCGAGGATTTCCCCTTGCCTGAGCCGACCCAGCCCGTTCCCAGCCTCCTCCTTCCTCACACTCTGCTGCTCACGCAGGTGAATTTTCCTGAGCAGACGTTTCTGTTTGGTGCTGGGGCTGTGGTGGTGGCACTGGGCCACACAGGAGAGCGTGGGGACGCCTGCCCTGTGAGCAGACCCGGGCCTGACCCCTCAGTCCCCATGGCTCCAAGCTCTTGGGGCCACAGGCGGTGATTGTACTCTGCAGGACTTTGGACTGGTGTTGGTCCTTGCTTGGCCATTCTGCTGCAGGCACGGATAGAAACCCTCTCCCAGCCTGGGGTCATCCAGGGGAGATCCCTGTGGGGTCACACCAGGGAGGGACAGACCCTCTCCCAGTCTGGGGTCATCCAAACCCCAAGGTGAGATCCCTGTGGGGTCACCCCTGGGATCCCTCCCTGGGCACAGCCCCGGCAGCCTGTGCTGGCCTGCTGTGGCCCAGTGACCCGTAGTGCTGTGGGAGCTCATCCTCCACTTCCAGGTTCATGCCCATCTGCTCCAAAACCTCAAACCAGTTGTCAGTGGCTTCCAGGGACACTGCAGGGACACCCTCCTGCTGTCTCCATGGGTGATTTCTCTCTACCCCCCACTCCAGACAGGTCTCCACTGGCTCTGGCTGCTTCACCTCTGTTGTCCCTGTGGGTGTTCCCGTGACCACTATGGGCAGAAATAACATCCCTGAGGATCTCTGTAGGGATTCCCTGGGAGAAAAGCCCCCCAGGATGGGCACAGGCAGGGGGTCCCTCTCAGGGACCAGGACCCTGTGTGTCAGGATTTCTCCTACAGAAGAGGAATAATGGCTCAGGCTGAACTAGCAATTTTCTGGGGGAAAAAAAAACCAAAAAAACCCCAAAAAACCCAAACTTGTTTGGAAAAAGGATAATTTTAAGGAGACTGAGACTGTTCATAAATTCAAGTCAAATTTAGAGATTACTTTCAGTCTCTGAATTCTTCCACCCTCCCCTTTTCCTTCCCCCCTCCCCCGAATTATTGTTCGCAGAAATTAAAACAAAATGTTTTGGGGTTTTCGTTTGTTTAAAAAGCAATTTGCATTTTGAAAATTGCCAAAATATAAGCTTTGGGAGGGTGGGGTCTTTTGAAAGGGCAGCATTGTCATTGCTGAATGAAAACCACGGAGAGGAATTCGTCCTGGGGGACGCAGGGCGCTGGGGACGTGGTGGCAGCGCAAAGACCACGACCACAGCTCCCAGCCCCCATTCATGTCCCTCCTTTCCTTCTCCCACGTGGAAAATCCTGTCCACCTTGACCTCCCTGAGGGATTCATTCGACCAAGTCGCCGGTTTTAACACGGAGAAGATCCCGCGGCCTTTCCTCCAAGCCGCGGCTTTCCTCCTTCCCTCTTCAAGCCTTTTCCATGTTTCGGAACATCTGTGTTTAAATGAGATCTGGTTCTCCAGCCCCCGAGCCTGGCAGCTCAGGTAGAGCTGCTGTGATGAAGCCCCGCGCATCTGTGCACAATAAAGGCAGGGAACAAAAGGCCTGTGAGGTCCTCGGCGGAGGAGAGAAAGAGGAGAGCGGGAGACAGCAGGGCTGTGCTCAGTGCAGCAGCCGGAGCCAAAATCTTTCCTCGCAGAGCCCTCAGCACCTGGCCCAGGTCTTGCTCATAGCCGGGGGTGCAGCGTTGTCTCCTCCACCAGGTGCACAGCAAAGCTTGAGGAACGGACACGATGCTAATCCTGGGAGGTGATTTTTATTACAGCCCTCAAAGGCTGTTCATAGAAAGGAAAAACCGGGTTGCTAAAGAGCCACTTGAATTCAGGGAAATTCAAACCGAGAAGCGGCGGCAGAAAATTAAAGCCAGGCCAAGTCATGTTAGGAACAAGGCAAAAGGCTTCGGCACAGCAGGGGATTAACCTCGGGCCGGGCAGAGGGAGGGCGGGAACCGCCTCTCCTGAGCGCCTCTGTCCGGGACAACGCCACACGCCCCGGGGACAGGCACGGCTTTGGAGCTGGCATCCGAAACCGTCCCGACCTGCGGCTGGGACCTGCCATGTGCCCAGGCACTGCCCGCCCACACCCCTCACCTCCAGAGTGATCCCAGCCCAGCCTTGTCCCCACAAGGACTTTGTGACGCGTGGCTGGGACATTCCTTGCATTGCCCCAATTCCTGCGTCCCTGTGTGCCATTGTCAGGAGAAATGGGATGGGGATTGTCCCTCAGTCCCCCCATCCCTGTGTGCCATTGTCAGGAGAAATGGGATGGGGATTGTCCCTCAGTCCATCCATCCCTGTGTGCCATTGTCAGGAGAAATGGGATGGGGATCTTTCCTCACCCAAACCAAGCCTGTCCCACTGGGCACTCTGCAAACCCAGCAGGCCCCAGGCAGAGCTGCCGGCTTGCCCTGCCTGGTGGCCAGAGGGTCACAGCACTGGCCACTCCAGCTCAGGCACTCAGGGTGGACACAGTAATTGCAATTAAAGCCGTTCTCCCTCAGTTTGGCCCCTTCTGACTGCAGAGACAGGTGGAGCAGGAGGGGGGGATGCTGGGAAAGCAGCCAGGTGTACGGGGTTGGGCAGGAATCACTGCCCAGCTGTTTCCAGCTGTTTCCTCGGTGCCCTGGGAGTGGAAGGAGGAGACAGAAGCGAGGCTGAGCTTCAAAAGAAGCGGAGAGGTCACAGTGGAGGGGTGGCTGTCACCCCCTGGATGCCTTGGGGAGCTCGAGGGAGGCCGTGCTGGCCATGGAGTGGGGCTGGACCAGAGCAGATCATCTCCCAGCTCACTCACTGCCTCCCTGGAGGGTTCATCCCCCGAGGCACCCACAGGATTTAGGTCGTTGACTCTGGATGAGGACAGGGATGGCTGTTTTGGGGAGCTCCTTGCAGCTTCTTCCCTTCTTCAGGATTTTCCTACCCCTGGAACACCAATGGCAAATTGATCCTGGGAGCAGAGCTGGGAGGAGCTCCGCTCACTCCACTTATTCCTCCACATTCCTGTGCAGCTCTGCTCTGGTGGCACCAGTGGGAATGTTAGCAAAGCGCTCGAGAAAATCCCCAGAGTTCTGTTTTCTTGGCTTTGCGAAAGCGTTTTCTGCTTATCAAGCAACCCAAAGAAATGTGAAGATTTTTCACTCACTCTTCGTGTGGGCTCAGCTTTGAATTTTAAAAAGGGATTTGCCAATGCAATCTTGCAAAATACTCCAGTGCCAAGTCCAGCTCTCCTAAAATACAAGTTTTAGGAGGAGGTGAGCTTTCGTTCTCCTGGGAAAACATGAATTTCTGACAGATTTAAGGGAGAACTAAGGCTTCTGTGAGGCCACGCCACTCCCTAGAGAAATGTCCCCTCCTGTTGATCCACAGGGACCAAATCCTGTGGTCTGTGGCACCAAAGGCCGAGCTGCTGGTGAGCCTCGAGGCTTTGAACGATGGAGATGTGCTGACGTGGTCACAACCTACAGTAACCCTCAGACTGAGGGATTTAAATCCTTTCTCCTCCCTTTGAGCCGAGTCCTGAGGCTGTGCCGCGGCTCCAGGTGCTGCCTTGGGGGTTAGGTGTGGCCGCAGACCATTCCCTGTGTCCCAGCCCTGCTCTGGAAACAAGGCTTGGGGAATTTAAACCCCCACCTGCTTCCCAAAAAGCTTTGCCAGTGCACTCTGCGGGGCGGGAATCACCTCCTAAGCCCTTCTTGTGGTGGAGCCGTGGCGTGGGCCGGGGCTGCTCAGCACGTGTGGGGTGAGCAGGAGGCAGAGCTGAGCTCCAGCAGGGCACAGCAGGCGGCTCTTCCTGAGCTTCCCACGCGAGGGGAAAACCCACGGGGGGAGACACACACAGCAGCGCCTGGTGCGTGCTCCCGTGCTGCTCCGAGCTGCTCAGAGTGCAGCCTCAGCACATGTGGGACCGGCTCGGGTCTGGAGGAGCCGTTCCCCGCGGAGGCAGGCGCGCTGTCCCGGGCTCCCTCACGGCCGTGTCCTGGCGGGGAGATGACAAAAGCTCCTGCAGGCTGCTGGCTCACCCCAGGAGAGCCCAACCGCCGCTCAGAGCCCTGGCCCAGCTCCTGGCAGGGATCTCTGTCCCTCACGCCTGGCAAAGCCGCCCCTGTCACCATCGGCACGTCGGGGGCTGCTGCTCCTGCTCTGCCAGCCTCGGGGGGGACGTGAGGTTTGTCCTCTCCGTGTCAGGCACAGGAATTTGGGTGGCAGAGCACGGAGACAGCGGCTCTGCCCCGCTGGGGACACGGGCACGGGGGGTTCTGCTGTCCCCTGAGCTGTCCCCTGAGCTGTCCCCTGAGCTGTCCCCTGAGCTGTCACGGCGTGTGTCAGCTGGGGATTGTTCCTGAGAAACACTCCGGGGCTGCGCCCTCATTTTCCGGGCTGAAATTCGATAATTGAGCAAATACAGCGTGGCTTTGTGTCGGGAGAGCACCATAAGGTAAACAGGAAGGAATGAGGGATTAAGACGTCTCTGCTGTGAGGGAAGGTGACGAGCCCGGAGCTGTGACACCTCCGTGCCGAGGCGAGGGGCCCAGCTGTGGGCTGGCATGGCACAGCTGCATTGTTCAGGGGTGAAGAGCAAATAAAAGCCACGGGAAAAGAAAACAAGCTATAAAATTCTCAGCAAAGCACAGAGCCCCAGCAAACTGCCTCCTGATGGCCCCGTGACAGCTCCGGGGAGAGGCGGGCGAGGGGTCGAGCTTTTGAAGTCCCAAAGTTGTCCTTTGCAAAGGCCCCCTGCTAAAATAGAGCCGGTGTTGACTTTAGGCTGCATATGGTGGAGGAATTGGACAGCTCAGTCACAGCAATCAAAGCGAGGGGGGGCACGGGTGGGAATTTGGCTGACTGGGTGTCAGGCCGGGTGGGGTGGGGGTTAGAAAGGAGGATGGTCAGGGCTGGGCATGGGGCTGGGCATGGAGATGGGCATGGAGCTGGACATGGAGATGGGCATAGAGCTGGGCATGGAGCTGGGAATTGAGCTGGACATGGGGCTGTGCCAGAGCCTGCCGGGCTGGTCCTGGGCATGGGGCTGGACACAGAGCTGAGCATGGAGATGGGCATGGGAGCTGGGCATGGAAATGGACATGGAGCTGGGCATGGAGCTGGGCATGGAGATGGACATGGAGGCTGTGGCTGCCCCGGGTGGGTGGCCAGGCAAGCCCTGGGACACCAGGTCACACACAGAGGGGTCGGCAGCACCTCCCCGGGGTTGTCACCTCCCCGTTTGGGCACGGATGGTGACAATATCCCCTCTTTTGCCTCTCCCAGCCTGCAACTGCAACCTGCACGCGCGGCGCTGCCGCTTCAACATGGAGCTGTTCAAGCTGTCGGGGCGCAAGAGCGGCGGCGTGTGCCTCAACTGCCGGCACAACACGGCGGGCAGGCACTGCCACTACTGCAAGGAGGGCTTCTACCGCGACCTCAGCAAGCCCATCTCCCACCGCAAGGCCTGCAAAGGTACGCTCCTGTGGTTCCTGTCCAAGGTTTTTCCTAAATTAGGGTTTTTTTTTCTTTTTCTAAGTTCTCATGGCAGGGTTAGAAAGAAGAGCAGGGCTTGCAGCTTGGTTTTGAAAGGTGTTTATTGAGTTTTTTGTCTCAAAGTCAGGCTCGGTAGGCTGAAAGGCACTGCTGCCAAGAGCACCAGACCTGGTGTCCAAGGTCTCTTAAAGGTTTCTAACTTAATTAACTCTTGAAACATACTATATTTACAATTTTGTACCAATAATCACTACCAATTCTAGACACGCAATTCTCTACATCACCCACATTCTACCAATGTCTCTGTGCCACCGTCACAGCAGAAGATGGAGTAGGAGTAGAAGAAGAAGAACTTAAGACACCACGCAAAATTCTCCATCTTGCCTCTATCCACTTCCATTCTAAAAACCCAAAACTCCAAATTTTCACCCTGTGACAAACTGAACCACTACCTAATTTAAATTCTAGTTGTTCTCTTTTCATCCAGAAGTGTTGGCAGTTTTTTTCCCCGTGGGCTAAGGCCAAAGGCAATGCTCTCCTGGGGTCCCGGCAGGGCTCCCAGAGCCCCCGGGGCGGTTTGAGGGGTTTTCCTGGACTCCACCAGTACGGCCTCGGGGCTGGGGTGGTGGGAACGCTCGGCTCCTCCTTCCCCGGCCTCTCCCCGCCTCTCCTGCCGAGCTCCTCCCGCTCCTCCCTCGCCCAAACCGGGTTGAAATTTGGGTGTTTTTTTTGCTGTTTGGAATGAGTTCCCGTGCCCCCCACATTCCCTGCTGTCACCTCTGAGGACAAGGCCACCCACCTCCCCTGCCATCACCTGTCCCTGCTGTCCCCAGCCTTCTGCTGAGGACCAGGCTGTGGGGATAGGAGCCCTCACTGCTGAGGAGGACTTCCAAATAAATTGTAATTATCGCTCACAAACGGTGCTTCACCTGCTCCTACCTGATCATCGCTCTGCAGGGGCAGAGGGGCACAAAGCCCCAGGTATGGCTGAGATGCAGAATTAATTTAAATCAGCCTCCTCCGAGCCCCGTCTCCAGCTCCCACCCGTCAGGCAGAGCTGAGCCCACGCGCAGAGCTTGTCACTCCTCTGGACGAGGAGAGAACACAAAAAGGGGAAATGGGTTTATTTTGAGCTGGGAGTATTTTGAGGTTTCCTCGTGTGGCCGTGGGGGCGAGCTGGGGTTCAGCTGCGGCAGGAGCAGCAAGAAGAGCAAATGCTGTAAATGAACCCTTTTAACTCTCAGCTGCTGCTGGGAGAGATGGAAATCCTGAACCCGAGGTGCAGCAAAGGAATAGGCAAACATTCAGAAGCCAGGTTAGAAAACGCTGGGGTTTCCCCCAGAAATGCTCAGCTCTTTTCTCTCTAAAGACTCATTTCAACAAGAAATGGAAAGCTTTTTGGCTTCAGATCAGTATTTTTGGCTGGGAAGTTTTGGGTCTCCACTCCAGCATTTCCAATTTTTTGCCTTTTTTGTTTTTCTTTCCTTACTGAAAACAGACATTTTTTGCCATAGCAGAAAAGAAATCCCTTTTTCAGACAGTCCTACTGCCCCTTTTTTTGAACCTGGTGAAAAATGACTCCAATGAGATATTTTTGATATTTCCCAGGTGCTCATTCCTGCTTTTCCCAGCTCTCCTCCCTGGCTAGGAGCTGAGGATGGAGCTGGGCATGGTGGCTGTGGCTGCTGCGGATGGGTGGCCTGGCAAGCCCTGGGACACCAAGGCAGGGCTCCCCTGGCATTCCGAGGTCAGGCTGCAGCTGATCCCTGCCCCAGCCACGGATCCTGGGCTGGAGGAGCCCGGTGGTGCCGCTGCTCCTCCTCCAGGGGCTCATCCCAGCGGGCAGGGGAGCAGGATGCCCTTTGTCCTGGCACAAACATCACACCCCCGGTCCTGGGCACACCCCTCCTGTGGGGGCTGCCCTGAGAAGCAGCAAAACTCGGGGTATAGGAAATTCTCATGTTTTTAGACTCAGACAAAGACAAATTGTTCCTCTTTCCTCCCTGGTTTTTGAGAAATCACCAAGAGCTCCCAGCACGCTGAAGCCCCGCTTCCAGCTCCTTCTCTTTCCCTCTGCTCCAAATGATGTTGCAAGTGAAATTCCACATCTGGGTCCTGCAAACCCTCGTCCACCCAGCTCTGCCGTGGGCCGCTGTAAATCAGGGCCCTGCTGTTGGTTCTTTTGATTAAATTCCCTCCTGATATTTGCCAGATTATTGGCACTAATTTAATTCCATTGGAGCAGGGAGTCTGCAGGGTTTTACGGCCTGGCTGTGAAACGGCTCTGCGCTGCGGGGAGAGGCTTTGCACACTTTTTGATGAAAAGATGACAAACGGGACGTGCTCTGCATGCGCTCGTGCTGAGGCTGCCAGCACAAACCCCTCGTGCTGGGGCACGATTTGGCACCTGGAGGGGTCGCACTCATCAGGGCTCTGGGAGGAAATGGGATTGTCTGTGTGCCTGGTGCTGCTGCAGCCCAGGGAGTTTTCCAGCTGTGCTGGAGGATTTGATGACTTGTGCAAAGCCCAAAAAGCGCTCCCAGCCTCCCTGCCCGTCCTGGCCTGCACCCACCGAGGGTCAAGAGCTGACATTTGCATTTTGGAGGCGGTTTGGCCTGGAGCAGAGGGAGGTGGGATCTGTCCCACGGGCTCAGCCTCCCGGCCTTGGTGTCATGGGTGCAGATAAAGGGTTTTCCCCACCCAGCCGCAGGCATTGAGTGCGGGAGAACCCGACCCCCTTGGGCTCCGGGTGCTGCCGGGACAGCCGAGCAGAGCCCCCGGGGACAGGGACGGTGGCACCAGTCCCCGTCTCTCTCCACTGACTATAGAGGGAGCTGCGTGACCAGCTTAGAGCGGAGAGCTCCTTCCCTGGGGGCCGGGCCGGGGGAGATGGAACCTCGGGGGAGATGGAACCTCGGGGGAGATGGAACCTCGCTGCTCCTGCTCGGGGTCCCGTGGGCACTTGGGGCGCAGGAGGTGGCGCGGGGGAGACCCCAGAGGCTGAGAATGGTGTCACTGCCGCCAGAGGTGTCCCACGGCTGCTGCCCTGCTGTAGGATGGGGACGCCAGGCTGTCCACGGTCCCAATCGTGGTCACCATCCCTCCGGCCTTGGAGATGTCCCCTGTCACCGCCGATCGCAGGTGGGGTGGGGCAGACAAAGCCCCCAGCTGGAGCGTGGACTGTAGAAATGCTTGTACAATGTCTCCTTCTTTGAAACTTGGAGAGAAGGAGCCAAAGGCATTGGGATGGCCTGGCTGGATCCCCACAGCGGGGCTCCAGGGCCAGCAGGGCCAGCAGGGGTGGCTCCTGCAGGGCTCTGGCCCCAGCCCTTCCTCTCTGCAGGTCTCTGCTGGGACCAGCACAGCTCTGCCCTTGAGGATTTCACCTCAGCTGAGGGAAATGCAGCCTGAGGGAGCTGCTCCCCTCTCCAGAGCTGCCTCAGTTTGATGCCCATCTCCCGTCCAGCTCAGTTGTGACTCTAAGGCAAACTCCAAGGCAATGCTTTCCAGGAATTCACCCCAGGGAGTCGTCCTTAATGGCCAGACTTCCTTCCCTTCCTGTCCTCCTTTCGCTCCTCTTTGGGTTCCAGCTGGAGCTACTGTTGAGATGAGAGAGGAGCCAGCCCATGGTGCTGGCAGGGCTTGGGTCAGGCTCTTGTGTCAGGGCTCGGTCACCTCTGAGAAATCCCTGGAGAAATTCCAAACTTCCCAGGCATTGATCTGCCAAGCGCAGACTTTAATTTCTCCCCAGGACTGTGGAGATTCTCTTCCACTGCCACAAGAAGGATTTTCCAGTTGCATTTCCGTCCTGCATTTGTCAGTGGCTGTGCCGGAGTCACCCCTTCCCCACGACCCCTTAATTCTTTATATCGATGTTATTGCACGCCCTGAGAGGTGATTTTTGGCTTCTGCATCCAAAACCTGGCATCACAACCCCCAGACACACACAGGCCATGGGAGGAGGTTTCTAGAAACGCAGCTTTAAGCTGTCCATGCTCACAGGTCGCTGTGGGAGTGTCCTGGGGCAGCTCCAGTGCCACCAAGTGTCGCCTCCTCAGCAGGACCCAGGGCAGAGCTGCACCGTTCACCCACCCGGGCTGGAAGGATCCCGGAGGAAAGGAGGGACATGAGCAGTACTGACACCACGGAAAAGAGGTGAATTTTTGTCCAAGACTCAAGCTCAGCACAAGGCATCTCCCAGCCCATGCCAGCTTTTTAAAAACCCATTAAAATCCACATTTCAATGATGGATGAGCAGAAACATCAAACCGGGCAGGCTGCCTCCGTGTGAGGCAGGGTGGGCAGGGTTTGCCGAGTTGTGGAATTCAGGGCAGGACACTGCTGAGTCCAGGGAGCTGCTCCAGGGCCCCTCAGAAGGAGCTGGAATCTCCACTGGCACATGGAAACCACCTCAGCCCCTTCAGAGGGGAGCTGAGCTCACCGCTGAGCCCCGACTCCACGGCACACACGTGGATGATCCAGCTGAATAGGAAAATGCAGACAGCGTCGATTCCCTGACAAGAGCCGGCTCTGCATTCCTGAAAAATCACATCCTGGCAATGCCGGTGCCCAGGAGGAGTTTACTGGATAAACTGGGAGCCGGCCGCCTTCCCAACTGGGCTTTGGGTTTGGGTTTCCAGCAGAGACACATCCAGGAGCGACTCCGGAGGGCGGGTCGGGATGTGGTTTGTCAGAAGTGGTGACACAATAGATGGGAATTTGCACCCCATTAAGAAAATAAAACCAGACTAAAGCCCGACTCTCCATCGCTGCTCTCAGACTAAGGACAAAAGTTGCTAAATTCACTCGCGCAGCCAGACCTTTGCATATCCACAGGACAGAGGAAAGAAAAGGAATAATTTGCCTTCCCCATAAATGTTTTCCAATAATTGAGATAATTTCCTGCTTCAGACCGGTTCTCAGGAGTGGGAAGCGCTTCAGGCTCTCAGATCCTGAGAATTAAACCCAAGCTCAGCCCTGCTCATCCCCACACTCTGGTTTTCAGCCTACTAAAATGAAAATGTTTTTTGGTTTTTTTAATTATTTTTCGGTAGGAAAGGATTTCTTTTCCAGTTAAACAGATGCTTCTCAGAGCATCACAGACGAAGGGCTGGGATTTGTGCCCCAGGAGCTCTCTCTGGGATTTTTCCCTCCTCTTGGGGACTCTCCCCACTGTGGATGCTTTGGTGTCCCGTGAGGGCCGTGCACACCAAAAGGATCCTTTCCTGCAGAGCTTTCCCAGCTTCTCCCTCACCTTCCCCACCGCCTCCTTTCCCGAGCCTTGTGGCAACCTCATTATCTCCGGGACTTCTGCTCCGCTGCCAGGTTGGATTTTTATTATTAGTGGGAGAATGCACTTGTAGGAACCTCGTTTCCTCCAGAGCCAGGCTAAAAACACATCAGGAAGAGGAAAACTTTACCTCTGTTTTTTTTTTTTTTTTATTTCCCCCCTTCAATAACAGCATTCCCAACCCACTCCTCCTCGTGCAACAATCTCCCACGAGAGCAGGGGGAGCTGGTTCTGCTTCAGATCCATGAGGCCACCGTGCCCCACTGAGCTGGAAAAGGAAAAAAATCAAAATCAAAAACATTTTTGATGGAAAAATAAATCAAAGGGATGGCATCCTCCACAACAAAACCCAAACCTTCCCAGCAAAATGGGGGTGAAGGAAAACCCCAACGCTTCACCTCAGCATCCCTGGCAGCTTCTCCAGCCCTGCTGGAGTTACGTGGGAAGCGGAGCTCTCAGGGAAAGTTTTAACAATTTTGGAAGAAGGGAATTTTTTCCAGCGTTCGGGGAAGCGCAGCCATAATTGTCCCATTGTGTGTGTCACTAATGCCTGCCCACGGTGCCCCTGCCCAAAAAGTGGATTTATTGCCGGGCTTCCAAGGCCCCGGCGGATTAGCGGCGACTCGGGCTCAGTGGAGGCTTTGTGGCCCCGTCTGCTCCTTGTGATGGAGGAGACAAAGCCAAGGTCTGATCTGTGAAATTTGGCCCCAAGTGCGGGGCACCAGAGCCCTTGGCTCCCCCGGGTGCCAGGGCAGGAGGGGAAACGGGAGAGCCCTGAGAAGTGGCGAGGGAGGAGGGACAGCAGGGGACACCCAGGGATTGTTCGGCTCTGCCCGATAAAAGGAGGAATTCATGTTCTGCTGGCAGGAAACCTTTAAATCTCCAGGAGAATGTGCCGAGGGGCGCTGAGCACGAACACGATCCTTTGGAGGGGGAAACCCAGCTCCCAGTGTGCCAGACGGGCTGACAGAGCAGTTAATGGTTAATATTTAAGGTCATTGTTGGGATTCAGAGTTCGCACGGAGACTTTCCACCCCGACTCCCCTCTGCCAACCAGCTGGGACCAGACTGGGTGGGTGCACACCCAATTCCAGCTTCTCCTCGCCATAAATCCCTGGGGGTTTGGGATCTGCAGGATGTGCTGCCCGTGCTGGGGATGCTCTGGCAGTGCCCGTGGGCTCTCCCATCCCCAGGGCCAGCACAAACCTCTCCTCAGCGCTCAGGTGTGCAGGTTCGCTCAGACTTCCCTGCTCCATGGACAAATAACCGGGATAGGTGTCCAAGGGAAGGAGCCCTGCTTCTTCTGAATTGATTTCCCAAAGACAGAAAGGCTCTGGATACACCCTGCCCTCCTTGGGACCACTGCAAGGTCACCCCTGGGATGGATTTCATCTGTGGGAGAATCCAGGAATTCCCACACCTCGAGTTCCCTGGGAAGATGTGTTCAGAGGGAGCAGGATTGAAAGTACCTGAGCTCCTAAAGACAGCGGAGCAGGGAAAAAACCCAACTCTAAAACAACCAAAAAACCCTCACTTAGGTAATAAAGCCAGAACCGCCCCTCTAAACACTAAACCATAAGGCTGAGTGAGACATGTTTGCTGCATCAGGATGCGTTGTTGAGGCAACAGGAGAATTTACATTGGATTTGTTTTGACGTTTTGACAACAAACCTGGGTTTGTTGTGGTTTGGGTTTTTTTTCAGCAGAAGTTTTCTGTAGCCAGATTTTTTTTATTTTTATTTTTTTTTTACTCCTGTTGAAGTCTTTGGAGGAAAGAAGGGAAGCAACCAAAGGGAAGCAAATTTTTGGCCATGAGTCTGGAAAAGCATTTTAAAGGCTGGTTAAATAGAAATGTGCACCTAAGGCACATTGGCTACCTGGGATTGAATTTGTATTTGTACAAATGTGATTGAATTTGTACTTCAAACTGAGTGTGAATTCTGAATACAGGAGCCTTCATCAATGATTATTGCAAATCAGGGTTTTTTCCATTTTAATTCATTGTTGGGTCCCTGCTCAGTCCAGAGGCTGGATCTGGAGCCCTGTGAGGTTTGTGATCCTGCCCCATCCATGGTGACAAGAGGAAATCTGGACACCCTGGCAAACCCAGCCTTTCTTTTTTTCTTGTCCAGGCAAAAGGATTTTTTTTCATCGCCCTGAAAACCTCCCAAGGAAGCAGCTTCCCCGAAAACAGGAAGATGCTAATTCTCCAAAAATGCAGATCTTTTCAGGCACCTTCTCCATAAAGGTCACACCTGAGGAGAGCTGAGCCTGGAGATTTATCCCTCTGTTTACTTTTCACCACACGTGTGTGTGGGGCAGGATTAGCGACTGGCAATACCTCCGCCCCAGCACCGGGGCTGCGAAAATATTTGCATTTTTGTCGTGCTATTTGTCAGCCTTCAGCGGGGCAGAACCATCTCAGCAAGTTCAACCACCTGAAGTGAAAACCCGTGGTTTTTAGTTGTTTTTTTTTTAATCCCAAGCACGGCCCCAAGATGTTTCCAGGTGTTTTTTTACCCCAAACCTGAGCTGAAGCACAGAAAGGCCGGGCTGGGCGATGCTCTGCCTCAGCAGGTTTGGACAGAAAAGAAGGGCTGATTTGGGAGCTCCAGACAGAGCTCTAAAAGCCCGAGGCAGGCAGTTCTGCAGAGCCTGGCCCCGGGGGAAATCTCCTGGCTGCCGGCGCTGAGGAGCTGCCTGGCAGTGCTTATATCCGTATATATATTAATCCCAGCTAATGTAACTACAGATGTTCTCATTCAGAGCCCTATCTAATCCTGTTGGGCCCTTGCCATGGTGTCTCGTAGCAGGAGTCCTACGAGTTAATTACGTGCGGTGCAAGGCAGCGTTTCCTTTTTCCTCGCGGAGAAGGTTGCCTTTTCAGCGCCCTCAATGTCCCTTTGTGGCTGGGCTTTGAGGAGCGGTGAAGAGGAGCACCTGTCTGACCTTCCCGGCGCTGCGCGTTGCTTTGGCAGCCCTCCACCGTCTCTTGGCAAGGCGTTCCCGATCTTTTTCCGTGGGTGCTCTCCGTGCCTTTCACTCCGGCTCCCAGCTGAGGACGTGCTATTGATTTCTATAGCGCCCTGATGGGAATTCAGAGTTTCGCTCTCTCTGCCCCCCTTTTTCCCGGCACAGCCTTCCCATCTTGTGGCTCTTCTGAGCCCGGCTGCAATCAGCCAGATGTTTCATTGACTCCCAGATCTTTTCCTGGAGTGGATGCGGGTAATTGGGACCCTTCAGCGTGGATGAGCCCCATCCTGTTCCCTCCTTCCAATTATGCCTCCTCCTGCGCTCCGGATTTTGGCTGCTCTCCCCTCATCCACTCGGCCGCTCCGGGGCTGTCTGGCAAACGGCGCCGCGGTCTCCTCACATCTGGAGCAGCCCAGCTCAGGGTGCTCACCTGGGAGTGCTCCCAGCTCCCTGCTTTCCAGGCCGCGGTGGTTTTATTGGGAAAATCAGCTGCTGGCAGCAGGGGCACCCTGGCCGCTGCCCTCGCTGCCCCTTAAAGCCTCCGCACAGACTCCTGCTCCTTGTTTTCTCCTCCACAGCCGCGTTTTCAACTGAAGAACAACTTCATTTTTCTCTAGGAATTCCTGGTCATCTCGGCCACAGACACTCGGAATGAATTTTCCTTAAAGCTTTCCTGAGCAAACGAGATCCCGAGAGTTATTTCCCTTCCCCCGATGCTCTGACAGAGTGCAGACACCCCTTTTTCCTGCTCCAGCCTCATCCCCGTGTGCTTCCCTCCCATCCCACCATATCCTCTATGGGGTGATCCTTGCAGGCAAGGCATGAGGAAAAACCTCGTGTTATCCTTATCATCCCAGGGATGACCCGGACACTGTCCTGCCCTGATCACAGCGGTGTCCTCAGCCCGAGGGCTCAGCTGAATTCCCGCCCCTCGCTGGGCGATGAGCAAATCCACAAACCCTCGCGCCCAGGGGAGAAGTTCAGGGAGGAAATCCAGGGAAGTTCAGGAATTCAAACGCGTTCCGTGCGTCCCAAGGTGCCCACGGGAAAGGCAGAGGCGATTGTTTGCCCAGTCACCCCCCGCTGGCATCCCGGGGCAGACTTCCCTCACTCTGGGGTTACAGCCCAAAGGAATTTGAACCGGATTGGAAAAAATCAGCATCAGGCACCATTCCGGGCCCTCCACGGCTGGGGAAGGAGAAGAGCCTGTAATTGCTGGCTGCAAGTGTTTGCACTGGCCGGGGAACTGTAAATTACCTTTAATTGCTCCTAATTGCTGGCGCTGGTTCAGTTTCTCGAGGACGGGGACAGCAAATCCACATCCGCAGGCTCTGCCCAGAACATCTCCCGCCTCCCCGCGCCGGGAGCGCCCAGCCGCTGCTGATTCCCGGAGTTTGGGGAAGAAGGGGCTCGGCTGCGGCCCGAGGGGGACACCGGGGGACACAGAGCCCGTCCCTGCGCCCAGAGAGGATTTTCCCCACGCTGTGGCAGACAGCGAGCTGGCAGAGCTCGGCCGGGATCTCATCCCGGTGAGTCCCTGTGCCACCCGTGCCCTCTGCGACCCCGGGCACATCACACACGGGGACATCAGAGCCCTCCCAGCAGCCCGGCTCGGGCAGAGGGGAGACAACCTTGGAGAGATTCGGCTGGGAAATAACCCCGGCAGCTCTTCCCTCGTGAGGGAAGGAAGCAGCAGCAGCAGCAGCAGCAGCGCCATTTATTTATTCATGTGCTGGCCAAAGAGCGCTCCGTGCTCTCAGCCCGGCCTCCAAGAGCCTCAGTCTGGGCATCTTACTCATCACCAGATGAGTTTGCTGGAGCTCTGGGGTGTCCCCAGAGGAGGCGGATTTGGGGTGTTTGAGAGCCAGGGGGGTGCAGAACGAACCAAGCAGCGCTGCAGGGTCCAGGAAAAGCCCTCTTGGGAGTGATGTGCCCACTTTGGGGGGCTCGGGGGCGTCTGAAGCCACTGGTGCCCACGGGGACACTGACCCCAGCGCAGCCCCTGCAGGGCCCAGGAGTGGGACAGATTTCCTCCAGCCCCCGTTCCTGGCAGGCAGCTGCCCCGAGGGGCAGGAGGACAGCGGGATCAGCGCTCCCCAGGGAGGGATTTGGCCGGCTCCTCCCCGGGGATGCTGCAGAAGAAAAGGAAAGCTTTCCTGCCTGCCTGGCCCTGCCACGGCTCAGCAGGGGCAGCCCACAGTCTGGCACGGCGCTTGCAGCTCTTAGAAATCAGGGCTGTTAACAAATGTGCGAGGCCGTAATCCTTTTGGAGCAGCGATGATAACAAGCCCTGATGCTTTTTTTTTTTTTTTTTTTTTTTTTTTTTTGGCTTTTCTTCTTTATGCCGCTTTTTTTTTTTTTTTAATTATTTTTTTCCTCCCTCCCAAACAGCTGCACCGGTAAAGTCCCACTGTGGGAAATGAGCTGGTGAATGTTTTCAAGTGCAGTATTTACATCCCCTGCCAAACCTTTCACATCTGCCCAGCTCTGCCGTCAAGGCTGCATCCATCTGGCCGGGAACAGCGGCTCCTCCAGCCCTCCTGCATCCCACAAGGGCATTTCCTTCCTGTGCCCGCAGTGCCAGCTGCCAGGGATGCTGCTCAGCGGGAAAGGGCTCGAGCCACAGCTCTGAAAGGACCGGGCTGATTTTTCTCGGAGAGCACGTGAAATGAATTCCCCAACCCTCTGCGAGGGATCGCTCCCTGCCTGAGCTGGGCGTGCCGAGGGGTGGCGGAGCCCGGCTGGGTTTGTGCCCCTGTCCCAGCCCTGCCAGCTCTCCCCGGAGCCCGGGGGGTTTGGAGCTGCCGGGTGCGGGCGGTGGTGCTGCTCCCCTGCCTGTAAATGCTGCCAGCTCCTGATCTCAGCGTTCAGGGGGTGAGGAGCTGTGTCCCTGGGATCCATCAGCCACCCTGGCTGCCCTTCTGTCCCCACAGCGGGGCTGTGACAGAGCCAGCGCTGTCCCCTCTGCCCCCAGCGCTGTCCCCCTGTGCCAGGTGCCAGCTCTGTCCCAGCTCATTCCCGGAGCTGCAGAGCCAGCGGCAGAGCAGGCAGAGCCGTGCCGGGGGAGCTGCCGCACCGCCAGCTGTGCCCTCTGTGCCCTGCCCTGACCCTGCTGTCGCGTTTGTCCCCCCGCAGAGTGCGACTGTCACCCCGTGGGCGCCGCCGGCCAGACCTGCAACCAGACCACGGGCCAGTGTCCCTGCAAGGACGGCGTCACCGGCATCACCTGCAACCGCTGCGCCAAGGGCTACCAGCAAAGCCGCTCCCCCATCGCCCCCTGCATAAGTAGGTGGATCTTCTTTCCCTAGAGATTTTAACCCTTCAAATGCTGCCCGAGCCGCTGCCCAGGCTGGGGAGCTGCTGAACCCCCACCAGCGCTCAGGGGGCAGAGCTGCCCGGGACCCCTGCCCTCCACTCTGCCCAAACGTGGCCCAAAAGCAGCTTCCAGCAGCTCACCTGCCTTGTTGGGGGGATTCTGTGAGTGCAAGTCTGCTGGGAATTCAGTTTGGCTTCATGGAGCAGAGCACATTTATTTAAGGGTGCCACACCGGGGCTGGATGCTAAAGCAGGTGGCTACAAACAGGTTTTTCTCCCCAAAATCAGGCCGTGCTGCCCTGGCACGGAGCTCAGATCAGAGGAGCCCTCCCCTGATGGAGCTGCCGTCACAGCTGGGAGCACCTGGATTGCTGAAGGGGCTCCTGCACTCACACAACCCTCCCAGAAACACGGGTGGTTTCACCTTTGGCTGCCTTGGGTTTGCTTTTCAATTCCCTTCCCGAGGCTGCCCTCACCTGAAACAGCAGCAGAAGCACCAGGTAGAGCTCCCAAAACGCCTCCCTTGCAGCATGTGCTCTGCAAACACCTGGATGCCCTCGGGCCTGCTGAGCTCTCCCTGCCTGGGAAGTCGGGCTTCAGCCTTGGGCCCCTCTCTGCTGCCTGTGGGGTTTGCTGCTGCGGGATCTTCCTGCGGTTCCTGCACCTTGTGGGACATCTCCACCCGCCCTACAAAGCAAAGCACCAAAATCAGCGTGCCTGGGATGGGATGGGAAGGAGGAACTGCTCCCCTAAGGGTGACCCCCTGCTGCTAAAAGGAGAAAAAGGCCCAGCAAGAAAAGGTTGAAGGAATCAAGCCTTTGTTGGGAAGCCACAGGCTGC
The DNA here is from genome assembly GCF_029207755.1 of Chamaea fasciata. Classification (NCBI taxonomy): domain Eukaryota; kingdom Metazoa; phylum Chordata; class Aves; order Passeriformes; family Sylviidae; genus Chamaea; species Chamaea fasciata. Next base: position 11,106,598 of record NW_027094104.1, on the reverse strand, counting down.
TCCCACACTCTTCCCCCCTCTCAGCATGGCCACTGCCAGACGCTGGGGCAGACACCCTTTCTCCACCTTCTCCTGCTGGAGAAAACACACATCCCAGGCTGCTTTGGGTCACTTGAGATCCATTTCTGCCCGTGTTGCAATGGGACAGCAAGAGCCCAAAGCAGATGCCTGTTGTCCCCAGGACCTCCAGCCGTGGCTCCAGTCTGCTCTGCAGCAAGTGTGCACAAAGGTTTATCATTAATCATTCCCCAGGGCCGGGGGAAATCAGAGAGGAAAATGTTCCTTGCATCAGCTCCCTCAGGATCCGTGGCACTAAACAAAGACAGGGCCAGGATTTCAACATGGCCCTTCCAGGGTTTGGGGCTGGGCACTGTCTGATTTCCCACTGCTCCTAATTCCCTGCTCCCAGAGACCCGCAGCCATGCAAAGATCCCCTTGAGACCCCCGTGGGGTCCGTGTCAGGCCAGGCTTTGGGATCTCAGGGCTGCCTTGTCTTGTGCTGTGTTTAATTGCATGTTTATCCCCAAAAATCACCCGATGCTGATAGGGCTGCACCCCTACGAGCTGCTGTCACCCCCCAGCAAACCCTGCCTCGGTGGCCGTGCATTTTTCCAAGAAAGCAGAAAAGAGGCAGATGCCCACTCCCAGCTCATCCCTAAATCCCACTGTCAGACTGGACTGGTGGGGTGTTCCCTCACCAGGATTCCCAGGAATGCACAGAAGTGCCAGCCCCGTGCCCTAAATGCAGGAAGGACATCCAAGGGGAGCATCCTGCGGAGCTGGGACCGTGCAGCTCCCTCCACCCACTGCCCATCCTCTCCACAAACACAGGCGGGCCTGGGAATGAGCACCCAGAGCACGACGTGGTTTCAGCTCTGCGCAGTTGGCCCCAGATCAGAGCCAGGGGCCAGGGAGTTGGCACCAGACGTGTTGGTGTTTCCTTTAAATGTGGGAGGCACCCCCTGCACCCCAGCAGAGCCGTACCTGCACCCCGCCTGTCACCAGGGGAGTGCCAGCACTGCCTCCCGCCTGGGTGACAGCAGCCGGAGGGGACGGGCAGTGACAGCAGCCCACAGGGGCTGGGAACAGGGCAGCACGCAGCCAAAATCCGAAATTTTTTTTGTTAAAACCCCCTTGGCAACACCCCCCAGGGACGCTCGGCTCCCCCAGTTCCCAGTGCACTGGTCTGGGGGCTCTTAGTGGGGCTCTTACTGGGAAGGGAACGTGCAGGGTGTGCAGGGCCCGGGCTCTCTGGGGTCTGGAATAACTGCTGCTCCTTTTCTGTCCCCGCTGCTGCCGTGTGTCCCCGGCTGTCCTGCAGAGATCCCGGCTGCCCCGCCCACCACGGCCGCCAGCAGCGCCGAGGAGCCCGCAGGTACGTCCGCCTTCTCCCCTTTGGGAGCTCCTCCGTGCTCAACGTCTCTTCGGCGCCCCTTTCCCTTGAGATGAATCGCGCCAAAGGCCTAAAGCCCCTTGTTTGTCCCGGGACAAGCGGTCTCCTTTCGTGCCCAAAGGTGTTGGAAGCACGCGTGCAGCATCCTGAGGGATGGGGGCTCCCTGGGGGGCAGGGAAGGTGCAGGAGGTTTCCTGCTGGATCCGTGAGCACAGCGGGGTTACCCAGCCTGGGATCCCAGTGGGACCACAGCTGTCCCCTCCGTGCCACCCAGGGACTCCCGTGTCCCTGCTGTGGGATGCTCTGAGCAGGGGAAGGGTCCCAGGAAAGGCTGACTCGTCCTGTGCTGCTGCCTGGAGCTTCCCGGGGTGTTTGAGCCCCAGCTGGGAAGGCTGTGAGGTGCAAAAGCTGTTTGCCTCTGTCTCAGCGGTGCAGGAGGGCTCAGAAAGGAAGGAATTAGTACTAAATGTCCCCGTGGATTGATCCCTGAGCAGGGATTGTCACCTGTGTGCTCGGGAGCAAAGGGACACCTCAGCCCCCAGTGCCACGGGAGGGCTGATCCCAGGGGCCTGTGTGGGGCTGTTTAAGGGACAGGTTTTGCCCCATGCGGACGCAGCAGCACTGCTGCCCCCCTGCCGTGGGAGAGGGGCTGTTTGGGGAGCCAAAACCCGGCTGAGATTGCACAAGGTGAATAACTGAGAACACCCCAGCAGGGTCAGACCCTTCCTGCGCTGGGCAGCCCTGGGCTGGGAGCGGGTTATCCATGATCTGGGAGTGATGAGAAGTGCCTGGACAGTGCCCTGTGGGTCCCTGTGTCCCTGGAGGACCAGATGTCCCCATGCCCTGCCCAGAGGGGTGACCAGGGACCAGGACATCCCCCCTGGAGCCTCCTGTGCCACCTCCCAGTGAAGGCTGAGCCATCCAACAGGCCCAGAATCCCACCACAATCCATCTCACCAGGATTTTATTGGAGCGTTTAGGCACTGCTCTGTCCAAGGAGCCTGAACCCTCCACCTTTCATCCCTCTTCCTCCTCAGGGCTGTGTCTCGGCCTCTCTCAGCTCCCACCCCCGCCCTGCTGAAATCTGGGGGGGCTTTCTGACAAACCCCTAAATCAGCGTCTGCCAGCCAGAGCTCCCGTGCTACGGGAGGAAAAGGGGTTGGAAACAAGATGGAAAAGGCAATCAGTGGGAGACTCTGAGTGCAGCCAGTTGTGGGAGAGGTGCTGCTCCACTTCCGTGCCCGTGGCCACGGGGGACAGAAAGTGGCCAAGGGCTGAGGGAGCGTCACCCCAGCCCGAGCCTGGGGCCACAGCTGGCCTTGGAGCCAGGGTGGGACAATGTCAGCTCTGCCGTGGGGGGTCCTGCCTGGCTCTGCTTCGCTCTCAGGGCTCCCAATCAGTTTGGGAAACCTGGCCAGAGCTGGATTGTTTGGATGAAACGCATCCGTGCTCTCCCGTGCCGGGAGGTTGGAGGATGAGGAGGGGCTGCTCCTCGTTTCTGCTGCCAGGCAAGAGGAGCTTTTCTGGTCCTTTTTTTTTTGGTCCCTCTCAGACAGGAGAGACCACAGTGAAAGGGCAAACAAAAAGAGCAGTGCAGGGGGGTGAAGGTTTACAAACCTGCCAGTCAGTCCCCTGTCTTATCTGAATCAAATCCAGATTTTCTGGGGAATGATTGTCTGAGGAGGATGATTTCAGCCAGTGGCCTTAAATAAAACCAGGTGATTGGATTGATGCAGCTGGAAATCAACCTCTGCAGTTTCAAAACCCCGATCTGGCCTTTCCAAACGTCCTTTTGGGCCCTTTTGTTCCTGCCTGGCGAGGAAGAGGCTGGATGTAAATGCAGGAAAGGGACGAGCCAGCTCGGAGGGATCCCAGGGTGCACAGACCCACAGCAGCTTTGGCTGCAGGTTGCAGCTTTCCCAGAGGGCAGAGGAGCCCCAGTGCAGAGCTGGCTGCGTGCTGTGCTATCCAAATTTCAGCCTAAATCCTCCCCCAAGAACCAGGAACGGGTTGATGAAACTGAACTGTTTCAGCATCGTTTCAGGTAGCCAGAGTATTCGTGTCCCACAGAAGGGTTGTTTTTCCTTTGTCTGAAAGTCAAAGCTTTGATTTCTGCCTGCCCACGTCTGGACTGAGGCGATGCGGAGCCACCCTCTGCTCCCAGGTCAATCCTGTCTCTCCTGGCACAATCCCAGGGTGGGCAGCAGGACTGGGCTCCTCTGCCCTCAGCAGAAGGACAAAAGGCAGGTTTCAGGGGGTGGCCACAGGCTCACGGCCCGTGTCCATGGACACACAGGGAGGGAAGGGGGTCTCTGGGATGGGCTGCCCCCAGCACCTGCATCACCCCAGGGACACCTCCCCGGGCACGGGGGAACAGGGATTACATCCCCTCTTAATTTAAGAGGTGCCTTAAATAAAGGTGACATTAATTTAAGGTGTCACTCCCAGCCCCTCACCTGGGCATCCCCAGGGGAACGAGGCCCTTTTTGGCTCAGCAGAGCCGAGCACCCCCGTCCCCAGCTCACAGAAACACTGTCCCCATCACTGCAGCAACAGCTCCGAGGGAAAGGTGACAGGAGGGAGGGATGAAATTCCCCACAGCTCCTTCTCGTGAGCTGCAGCAGCTGGGAACGAGGAGCCTGGGAACCCGGAGAGCCTCCAGCTGCCTCCACAGCATGGGCCAGGGTGGCTTGGAGATCAGTGTGGGGACAGCAGCACGGGAGCCAGCCCGAGGGGTCCCAGGGACGTGTCCCAGCCGTGTCCTGGCACTGGTATTCCCCGAACAGGAGCGCGGGATCAGCAGTGCTGGAGCCGGGAACAGGGCTCAGCCCCCTCCCCGGAGGGCTCCTGCACAGCCTCTGCTCGGTGAGGATGCTCCCAAAATCCAGGGCTTTGCACGGGCAGGGAGAAAAGCCTTCGGCTGTGGGGAAGTGTCAGCCCTGCGGAGAGCCGGGAGCATCCCGGAGCCTGGGAACAAAGCGCTGCCCGGCTCCCTGCGGTGCGGTCGGGAGGGGAAATCCTCGTTTCATTCACCCTGGGGTAAATCTGGCCTCGGCCTGGGAGTCCTCAGCTTTGTACCCGTCCAAAGGAGGAATTCATTCAGCCCTGCCCGGGCTTTCTCTGCCTTGTCCCAGCTGTAAGCGAGGTGATGGATTGGCCGCGTGATTGATTGACTGATTGATCAGCAGCATCCAGCTCCCCCTGAAAGGTTTCTCACGGTGATCCCCAGTGAATGGCTGGGAGCACAATAGGGGAGAGGAGCTTCCAGTGAGGGAGCTCCTGCTCACTTCAAAATAGCTCCCGAAGTCTGAAGGGAAAAAACCCCAAAAACCTAAAATAACCCCCCCAGAGCTGCTGAAATGCAGATAAGCTGCAGCGGGGCCGGGCTGGGGTCTGGGGGGTTCCCCCTGACCGTGACCAAAGCTCCGGGGATGCTCCAAAGGCACCCAAACCCTGCCCGGCCCCAGGACATTCCCGGGATGTGGCGGGGACAGCCTGGTCACATCCTGGGGGCGCTGGGGTCCTGCTGGAGCACCGGGGATGGTGGTCTCCAGGCCGTGCTGGAGCTGCGGGGGTGGGAAGGGGCTGCGGGGGTGGGAAGGGGCTGCGAGCTCCCGGGAATCCCTCGCTGCCGCTTTCCAGCCGCTCCAGGCGAGAGGCTTTAATCTAATTACATGCTTTATTTGCGCCAATTTGTTTTTCAATCAATCTTGCTCAGCCAGAAGAAAGGAGGCTGCTGTGGGCTCATTTGCACCTTCTTGTTCCAAGGGAGAGGTTAATGGTCGTTATCCGCTGGGATCTGCGGGAGCTCCGGGATCTCGTCCCGCAGCACAGGCAGCGGGTTCCCAGCGGGGCACTGGGATTCCCGGGATCTTTGGGACGCGCGGATTGTGAGGGCCCGGGATGCTCCTGCCAGGTGCTCCCGGGGAGCCGTGGCATCCTCAGGAGAGGTTCTGTGTGTCCATTGCCAGGGACTGCAGTGGGGTCCGGGGGGAAGGTTCGGGTCTGCAAAGCAGCGAAACGAACAAACCAGAGTGGAAATGACTCCTCCCGCTTTTCCTGTCCTGCCGGGGAGTGGCACAGCTCGGTGCCGTGGTGGCTGTGCCCGGCACGGGGCAGGGCTGGCCTCGGTGCCCCCCACACTCCTGTGCTGGTGTCAAGGGCTCCTCAGCCCGCTTTGCGAAGCAGGAGATGCTCTGACGGTGCCTCTGCCTTGGCAGAGTGGTCACAGACCCACCTCAGCTGGTGGGACAAACCCCTGCAGCCCCCGGGGACTGCAGCCCCCGGCTGGGAGGTGACAGGGACCGAGCAGAGTCACTGGGTTAAACACAGCCCAGTGCCAGCGGCCTGCTGTGCCCCCAGGCTGGGCACTGACCCTCGGGGGCACAGCCCTGGAATCCCTGTCCACAGGCTGAGGCTGCTGCACACCTGGGTCGCATCCTCTGGGTAACAGCTGGAGCAGCCCAGCCCCAGCTCATCCCAGCCCCAGGGCCTGGAGGGGATCTGCCTCCCTGTCCCAGCTCCCGCCCACGCTGGGGGAATGGCCAAGGCCACCCTGCTGGGGACAGCAGCTGCGCTGCAGCTGGCCAGGGATGGAGGGCACTCATTTACTCGGGATAATTGCAAAGGGCACCGTGCAGGACAGCTGGTCTCGGGCAGGTGAGAGGAGAAGAGCCAGTTAGTGATATCAGACACAGTTTAGTGATAACAGACACAGTTTAGTGATAACAGACACAGTTTTGTGATAACAGACCCGGTTTTGTGGTAACAGACCCAGTTTAGTGATAACAAACCCAGTTTACTGATAACAGACCCCAGTCCACTCTGTGGGCAGACAAGGGTGCAGCAAAGCACGGGACAAGCGATGCCCCTGCTGGAATGAATAACCTGGGAAGGATTCTCTGCCTTGGCTTTGCTATTTCATTAAAACTTCTTTACTTTCAAGCAGCCAGCTCCGAGGCAAAGGCTCCCAGTGGATCCTGCACAAATTAAATTACAGCAGAGATCCCTCACCGTCCCTGTGTGCTCTGTGAGCTGCAGTCCCTGTGCTGGTCCCGCAGGGATGATCCCATCCATGCCCTGGGAAAGGACAGGGCTCCTCCAGAGCATCCCCTCCCTCAGGACTGTGCTCAGCGCAGGCCCAGAGCCAGCAGAGCTGCAGCTCTCCCAATGACTCTAGCAGCCCGTCCCTGGGCCTGATGGAGGGGATGGTAAAACAATTCTTTGGGATGGAAGCGAGGGGCAGCTTCAGTGCTGTGGGAAGTGAACCCGGAGTTCACGGCCACCGGGGGAAATCTCTGAGAGCCAAAGGCATCCCCGCCACGCCTGCTGCAGGGCCACGGTGTCCTGTCCCGCTGCTGGGCTGCATTTTATCCTGTGTCCCTCGGGAGGGTGGCTCCCACCCGCCTTTGGGGTGCTCTGGGGAAGCTCTCACAAAGGTTTTCATGCCCGGGGGAACATTCTGAGCGCACACTCAGCCCCAGGGCAGACACACGAGGATCCTGCCCCTGCCTCCCCCAGGGCAGCCCCCCATGCACCCCCTGAGCTTTTCCTCCAGGCCCCTGGGATTTGCAATTTGCAGTTCCTCTGGGAATTGCAGCCACGGGCTGAGGATGTGGGGCTGCTGCTCGTAAAAGGGGCTGGAATTTTCCTTCCAGAGGCTGAGCAGCCTGGAGGAGCTCTCAGTCCCGTGGGGATGGGGCAGCAGGGAGCCCTGCAGAGCCACGGAGCAGCTGTACACCACGTCCTGCACACCCCACAGGACTGCAGCCGTCCTTGGGGGCACCTGAAAGGGTTTTGTGGTTGTTGGGTGGGCTCAGGGAGCCAGCCCAGCCTGTGGCTGAGAGCGGGGACACGGGCACAGCTGAGAGCTGGGATTCCCCAGCTCCTGGTGAAGGGAGGGATCGCTCAGGTCCAGCTTCACAAGCTACACAAAAAGGCACCTTACTCCCCGGGCCCTCGTAGGGGTTGCACAGCACTGAGATACAAACCCCATCCCTCGGGGGGACAGGCCCTCCCGCTGCAGGGGCTGGTGGGAGGGCAGGAGCTGCCCCAGTGTGCAGGTCTAGGGATGCCTGCGGAGGAGAAGTTCAGCTGAGATTTGGCCTGAGCCAGGGGGGACCTGGCAGCTGCCGTGTCCCCCACGGTCACTGCTGCTGCTCACCCCCCTCGTGCACAGAGGATTTCTGACCTCTAACACCGGGGAGGGAGAGCAAAGGGCAGGAATGTGAAATCTGCTCACCTCCAGCCTCCCCTGGCACTGCAGCAGATCAAACCAGCCCCTCTGAGGGTGTCTGGGACCCCAGGCAGACCCCACTCCTGTTTGCTCAGTCCTGCTTCCTCTGCTAAAGGAATCACGGGTTTAGGACTTGCCATTTGGGGCTGCACCTTCATTTAGTGGCTCAGTCTGCCTGGACATCCCCCCAGTGCCCACAGGAGATGGGGGCACCCGGACCCCCACCCACAGGGCCCCCAGAGGGCACAACCCCCCGAGGGAGGGCAGGAAAACGCCCCTCACCCCCCAGGGCTGGGGTCAGACTCTCGGGGCTGGGGCTCCCCTCCTAAGCCACAGCACCTCCACTTTGGCCCGCAGCCCACAAAGGCATTTAGGGCCCTACCTGGGGGAAATCAATTGGAATTTAGCTGCATAAATTTGGATTAGGAATCCGAATCCCCTCGGGGATCTAAGCCTTATATCTGCGTTTCCAGTCAGGTACCCAGGCCAAGAAATGTGGCTTTAATCGCTCTATCATGTCAGAATCAAGGGGCCTTTAATTTCCGTTCCCGACATGTGGCTTTCGCAGCGCCTCAAAGCTGATTTTGGAGCTGCGAGAGGCGCCTGGTGCAGCGTCTTCCCTGCAACAACACTCAGCACCCGCCGCTCTGCTGCCAGCACCTCGCTCCTGCCCAGCCCTGGGAGCTGCAGCACTCCGGGAAGAGCGGGATCCATTAACAAATCACGGCGTGAACACTCAGCGCCCCGCAGCTCTCGGCCTCGTCGCAGCAACCCCCCGAACCGAGGATGTTTAAACACAAAAAATGCGACTTTCTGCAAGGAAAAAAAGAAAAGGGAATTAAGCAAAACAAAGAAGGTGTTTAGCTGTGAAAAGTCTCTGCCCAGCCAGAGAATTAGTTGTATCAAGGGGATGGGCTGAGCTGCAAAGCTGCTGAAGGCTGTGCTGACACGTTTTACTGAGCTGCCAGCGACACGAACCAGGCGCCCGCCGCCACCTGCTCCCTGTGCGAGCCCCGAGCTGCAGCCGCCTCCTCCCCATCCCATCCCATATCCCATCCCCTCCCCATCCCATCCCATATCCCATCCCATCCCTCCCATCCCATCCCGAATCCTATCCCATCCCATCCCATCCCATCCCATCCCATCCCATCCCATCCCATCCCATCCCTGCAGGCTGTGGGTGCTGTCCCACCACCCCACAGCCCCCCTGGCTGCAATCAGCCCCGGGATGGATTCCCAGCAGGTCAGAGATCTCAGGCAGAGTGGAATTACCGTGGAGCAGGGACGGGGAGCTCAGCTGTGCTCAGGGATGTTGCTGTGGGGAGACCTTGCTGAGGTGACTTGGGGCTGCTCTTGTGAGGGTTCTGGGCTGGAGCCCAGGGCAGTGATGTCTCTGATTGCTGTTTGCTGATCCCAGCAGCGGTGGGGCTGCAGGAGGGTCTGCTGCAGGAGGGTCTGCTGCAGGAGGGTCTGCTGCAGGAGGATCTGCTGCAGGTGTGCTCTGGGCACAGCCTGGCTGCTGCAGATCCCTCGTGGGCTGAGCTGTGCCGTGGATGTGCAGGTGGGAGCTGCTGCCCACCCCCGGTGCTCGGGGCCAGCTGCTGCCCAGCGTGTCCTGCATTTGGCCAGGGCAGGAGGGAGGAGCAGCCAGAGCTTCCAGGCCTGTCCCTGCTCCGTGTTCACTGCCCACCTGTCCCTGTGTCACCTCTTGTTCTGCCGGGGGGCTGAGCAGAAGGTGCAGCCCCATATGTCAAGTCCTAAACCCGTGATTCCTTTACCGGTAGAACCAGAACTTCAGCAGGTTGCCCACCTGTGCTCCAGCGGTGTTGGGGAAGGAGGACGGAGGAGGAGGCTCTCGCTGTGCCAAGGCCTCCTGCTGCAGCCAGATGTGTCCTTTCTCCCTGCATTAGGGCATTCTGTGGTGCTGGGGGCACCTGTGGGTGCTGAGGAGCCGGGGGTGTGTGTGTGGGCAGCACATCCGTGAGCCCACCCCGGTGCTGGCAGCTGGCACGGGACAGCCCCTGTCCAGCCACCCTGGGGGCCGTGGGGACATTCCCTGGGTGACCAGAGGGCACTGCCCACCCAGGGCAGGGCTGGGTGTCCCCAGGGCAGGGCTGGGTGTCCCCGGGGCGGCGACAGTGGCCCGTGTCCAGGGTGGTGGCAGTGCCAGCGGGCCGTGCCAGGCTCCCGCCGGCCGCCCGGGCCAGCCCAGCGCCGGGGGCCCATTAGGAATTAAATGTTCCTCCCTGGGGTATTTTATTTGCACACTTCAGTAGAGTGGACACCAAAAGGCTTTGCTAATGCTTCATGGGCTGCTAATTTCCTCTCTGACCCGCATTGTGGCGGGGTGACCCCAGCCCGAATCTGTCGGCAATGAATGCCAAAGGCTGACACCGGCCCGGGTTAGGGGTGACAATGGGGCCTCTGTGGGCTCCGGGCGGGCTCCAGTTGGGAGCTGGAGAACAGGGGGAATTTGTGTGGCTCTCAAAAGCTCTGGGTGGCACAATAAGGGAGGCCCCCGGGGTCTCCCAGGAAGACAGAGGCGGCCGGGGAAGCCGGCCCGGGGGAGGCGGAGGGAGGACGGGGCTCCTTTTGTGAGCAGCTTTCTTTAGAAAGGAAGGGTTTTCTCAATGCCCCCTCCAGACCCAATCGGGGCCTGGCAGATGGATATCACAGGCACGCTGCTTATTCACGGCAGGCTGCAGCTTTGAGCCGTGCCCCCCTTGCCCCCCCTCCCCGCCCGCCCGCCCAGCGCTTTCTTCATTTCCAGGCGAATTTGTTTTGTTAATGTTTTCTCGTCCTCCCCCTCTCTCCGCGCAGACTGTGACTCGTACTGCAAAGCCTCCAAGGGGAAGCTGAAGATCAACATGAAGAAGTACTGTAAGAAGGACTATGGTGAGTGTCCCCTGTCCGGGGGACAGCGGTGACGGAGGGATGCGGGGCTGGAGCGTCCCCGCGGGGCTGTCCCCAAACCCAGCCCGGCTCCCGCCCGCAGCCCTGGGTGTGGCCGCAGTTTTGGGAATGGTTTTTTTGCCAGGTTTGCAGAGGTACTTGGTGGATGCCGTGCGTCGCTGGGGGGCGTGGGATGAGCTCACTGCGCACCCTGATCCGGGGGCTGTCCCCGCACCTGCAGGACACTCGTGTTTTCCAAGTGTTTGCCCCTGTCCTCTGGGTTACGGTGGCACCATGTCCCCTCTCCTCTCACTGTGCTGTGACGTGCCACTTTTAAATATTTTTCAATATTTAAAATATTTTCTTTTGCTGTGGGGATGAGCAGCAAGCAGTTCCCTGTCACCTGGATCCAATCCCCCCCGTAATTCCCGGGAGACTTCAGAGGGTGGTGCTGCCCTCGGGCAGCTCACACCGGGATCTGTTGGAGGTGTGGGTGACACACTGGCACGTGTTAAAGGTTTGGGTGACACTCTCAGTTCTGTTGGAGGTTTGGGTGACACTCACACTGGGATCTCTTGGAGGTTTGAGTGACACTCACACTCGGTTCTGTTGGAGTTTTGGGTGACACACTGGGGTCTTTGACAGCCCACACTGGGATCTGTTGGAATTTTGGGTGACACTGACACTCGGTTTTGTTTAGGGCTGCCCCGTGGGCTGCAGCAGGCCCTGGGGAGGTGTGGGTGCCCCAGGAGGTGTCCCGGGCAGGAGACACCCCTGGAGCAATGACCAGGGAGGAGATGCCGCCGGAGCAGCGATGAGAGGAGCTGGAAAGCGCTTTTCCCTTCTCTTTTCTCGCTCAGCATCACTTCTGCAGCTGCACGAGTGAGCCAGAGCCGTTTGCGGGGGTCGGTTCAGGTGCGGGGACACTGTCCCAGTGCTGGGTGCTCCCACCCCACCCTCCTGGCCACGGAAAGGCCCCCCACAGCCCCAGCCAGCCCCACAGCCCCAGCCAGCCCCACAGCCCCAGCCAGCCCCACAGCCGCGGCAAATTCGCTTTTTCTGAGGACAAACCAGGGCGGTGAGCGATGCCGGGGCAGCCCGGGCTTTCACCAGGGCCAGGGAGGGAAGAAAGGGTTGAAAAGGTGCGGGGAGGGATAATAAAGACTTCGGGACTGACACCGCAGCAGGAAGCCAATTAGGAGGCCCTTTTCCTCACCGTTCTGCTGGCACCGCTGGGCTGAATGTCCTAAAAGGCCCTAATTAGCTTGAGCAGAGTTCCTTCTCCCGCGGGCTCAATCGGGAGCTATCATCCGCCCCGCGCTCCTCAATGGGGCTTTTTAGCTCCCCGCTTCATTCAGCCTTTCAAAGGGGATATTTTCCCTTATTTATTTTTTTCCTATCTGTTTGTTTTTGTCGGGTTTGTGGTGGGTTTTCTTTTTTTTTTTTTTTTCCTTTTTATTTTAATTCGGGCTTTTTTTTTTTTTTTTTTTTTTTTTTTTTTCCCCACGAGATGCGTTTGGGTGCAAATATTTGGAGTGAAACAGAAGATTCAGGGAGGGAGGGGGGGAGGCAGGAGCAGAGGCGGAAAAGCTTTTTCTGGGTTTATTTTGGCTGCGTGGGGGAGCGCAGGGGGACAGAGGAGGGGTTTGCTGGGGTAGTGAAATCCCGGGGAGGCAGAAAGGGATTCTGGCTGAACCCGCTGAGGGTGGAGATTCCCCAAAGGAAAAGGGGATTATTTGATGAGAGCGGGTGATGCTGATCCAGGCGAGGCGCGGACATCCTTTCCCCCTCAGGCACCACTTTTTCCGCCCGATTTTGGGGATCTTCCCGCTCCCTGTGGTAAAGGAAACCCGGAGCTTTTAAATCTCCGTTTTGGCCCCGATTCTGAGCTGCCTGTGCTGCAGCAGGGCCCGATCCTGCACGGACGATGCCGGGATGTTTTTGTGGCAGCAGTGTGGTCCCTGCATCCCCACCCCGGCCCTGGGGAGGGAATGGGGCTGAGGAACAGAATCCTCATCCCCTAGGTGAGATCATCTGCTCACTTTGCCCTTTCTTGGAAAAAAAAAAAAGTAAAAAAATCCTTCCTTCAGCGGAGCCTTCTCTTAGTCACCCCCTTTGTCGAGAGGAGCTTGGCAGGGGCTGCTGGAAAAAAGCAAAACGTGTTTTCAAAAGGCGGCTTGAAGAGAGGGAGGGAGGGGGGAGAAAAAACCTGAATCCCCCCAAAAAATCCCCAGGGCAGGGGGGAATCAGCAACCTTGATACTCAGAGCCCCTGGCACTGCTTGGAAGGTGGAGAAATCCCAAACCCGGAGCTGAGCAATCCCTGCTGGAGCCGCGTGCTGAGGGAGAGAGCCGGGGCACCGAGGGGTCCCCCAGCAGCAGGGCACACCCAGGGATTAGGGACCATAAATCTCCAATATTAAACCAGTAGGAAATTGGCAACTGGAGCGAGGCAAAGCCGCCGCCAAATAAATTAAAAACTGAAAAAAGGAAAAGGGGGGGGGGGGGGGAGAAAAAAAAAAAATCACATTTTAACACTTTGCTCCAGCGAGGACCCAGCCCCTTTGCATTCCCAAACCCAGATGGTGGCGGGGTCACCTTCTGCTGCTGGTTGGAATAAAACCCACATGGACTCCACTGGTGCAGTGAGAGGGGAGCCAAGGCTTTGGAAAACCTCGGGCTGGGACATCTGTGCCTGCCACCGCTGTCCCCAGCACCCCCTCCCACCTGGCCATATTAAACACCCTCAAACTGCCCCTGCTTGGGATCTTTCCCAGGGCACCACATTCCCAGCTCCCACATGCACAGGATCTGTGGGATACCCCAGGATTCCACAATGGGATGCGCAGTTTTGGCCCTGCAGCCCAGCCCTGAGCCAGCCTCAGCAGGGGAAGCCTTGAACTCAGGAGATTTAGCACAAACTCCAAATGCTAATTTAAAAAAAAAAAAAAATTTAGCATTAAAGCTTTGTCCCAGGAGAGGGCAGGTGAGGGACAACACCAAGCCCCAAATCCAGCTTTGGACTGGGGGGACACAGAGCCCCAAATCAGGAAAGGACTGAAACCTCCTTCATGAGAAGGGAGTCTTTAAATCCCTGGGGATTTCCTCAGGGGAGCCAGCTTAGGAGCTTCCAAAAATTCCTCCTGGCCCATTTCTGCCTCTCTGTGTGTCCTGTGCCCCCTGGGAGACGCTGGGGGTGCTGGTCCCACCCCAGCACTGAAATCCCCAGGCACACACCACTGGAGCTGGGCTCCAAAACCCAGCTCAGGAGGATCTGAGAGTCCTGAATGTGAAGCTATGAGCAGAAATCTGGCTGTCAGGGCAGGCAGCTGTGGCTGCACCGGCCAAGCCTTCCTCAAAGCTTTCACTCCTTCCACTTCATTAATAAAAAGGGAAAAAATAAGAGACGGGGGCCTTGACATAAAAAAAAAAATAAAAATACAGACTGTGTGTTTTAGAGCAGAGTTTCCTGTAACCACCTCTCTCCAGTTCCTTTTCATTCATTTTCTCCATTTTGTCAGTGCGGACCCAGGCAGGTCAAAGGTTTAAGCTTTTTTGGAAAGATTTTGTTTCCAAAAAATAAAAATTGGCTACTCTTCACATTTTGTTACCTTCACACCAGACAGGGAAATACACAGTCAGAGCTTAGGGTTGGTTTTTTTTTTCCTTTTTTTCCTTTTTATTTTTTTTAATGAAAGCATCTGGCCTCCATGACATGCTCTGAAAAAAAAAAAGAAATACCCCATATATTTTGCAACGTGTTAAAAAGCTGTGCTGGGCTGCAGAGCTCTGCTTCCTCCCAGAGCCTGGAATCACTTGGTTTTTGAGACAGCGGGATGCTCCTCCAGCACCAACCCAGGGGGGGAAACTGGACTGTTACAAGGCAAACGAGTTTTCCCTGAGATTTTTGGGAGTTTCTTCTCCCTCTGTTAGTTAATACAATCAGGATTGGCCCCGCTGGGGCTCAGCCAGGCAGGTGGATGGGCAGGGGTTTATAGCTCCCAGAGCACGGAGGGAGGAGTGGGGGAAAAGGGAAAAGCTCAATGATTTGGCCAAAAAAGCTCTTTGTGGTTGTGCTGCAGAGCCGGTGCCCTGCCTGCTCTCCCAGCCAGCCCCATCCTCAGTGGGATTTCCCTCTGTCCCTGCTGGTGGGGATTCCTCACCCCACAGCTGCCAAACAAAGCCAGGAGGGCTGGGCGGGCCCTGCCCTGGGGAAGGCATTTTCCTGGAAACTGATTTTTAGCCCTGATCCAGGAAAAGAGGAAGGGCTGGAGCGGTGGAGGGCTGAGCTTCCCTCAGTCCATGGCTACAGAGGTTACACAGCATCAGCCATGGGCTTGGAAAGCAGCACCATCATCATCATCATCATCACCACCACCTGGTGCAGGGGTCACTGTGCTCCTCCCAGCTCAGTCTTGCAGTGGGAGCTGGTGGCCTCTGCCAGGACACCAGGAGGTCTCCTTGGAGCCCAGCGCTGCCCCTCAGCACCTGCAGAGATGTTTCCGTGACTCTGCCAGACTCTGCAGGGCTGGAGAGCATCTCCCAAGCCTCTGCTGGTCCTGGAAGCTTTGCTGAGACCCTCAGACGCAGCACTGGCTGCTCCTGTTCTGGGGGCTGGTCTGAGGACAGCATTTTGGGGCATCCACAACCCTTGGCTGCTGCAAAAATCCCCTTTCCTCACGCAGCCCGTCAGGTAAAGCTTGAAGTTGGTTTTCTCCTCACCAGCCCGAACACTGACACCTTTTCCCCTCTCGCCCGTGTGTTGTTTTTCCCCAGCTGTCCAGATCCACGTCCTGAAGGCAGAAAAGAACGCGGACTGGTGGAAGTTCACGGTGAACATCATCTCCGTCTACAAGCAAGGCAGCAACCGCATCCGGCGCGGAGACCAGACCCTGTGGATCCACTCCAAGGACGTAGCCTGCAAGTGCCCCAAAATCAAGCCCATGAAGAAGTATCTGCTGCTGGGCAACAACGAGGACTCTCCCGACCAGAGCGGCATCATTGCGGACAAAACCAGCCTGGTGATCCAGTGGCGGGACACGTGGGCCCGGCGCCTCCGGAAGTTCCAGCAGCGGGAGAAGAAGGGGAAGTGTAAGAAAGCCTAAAGGAGGAGGAGGAGGAGAGGGAGAGACAGACTGTGCATGCTGCTTTGTGTAGAGCTGGGGCGGGCAGGGACCGGCTGCCAGGGCGGGCTGGGGGGACAGGGGGACAGCGACCACGGCTGGGGGTGCTGGGCTCGCACCTCATGTTCCAGGGAAGACAAAACACAACAGGACCCAACGGAACCCAATAGAACCCAACAAAACCCAACAGGACCCAAGAGAACCCAACAGGACCCAACGGAACCCAACAAAATACAACAGAACCCAACAGGACCCAACGGAACCCAACAAAACCCAACAGGACCCAACAAACCCAACAAAATCCAACAGAACCCCACAGGACCCAACAGAACCCAACAGGACCCAACAAAATCCAATCACACACACGGACAGAACCCACGAGCGGGGTGCGGGCGTGCGGCACCCGGGGCCCCCAGCTCCCTCCTGCCCCGTTGCTGAAGAACTCAGAGACACCAAACTGCCTTCCAGCTGCCAACATCTGCTGCCTCCAAAGCACGGCATGGGCACACCCACCCTGTAAGAAACTAATCAACAGCGCCGCTGGAAATTAACTCCCTATCCCCGAAACACCTGTTCGCAACTTAGGCTGACCGAGACAGTTCTTGTAGAGGAAACTAAACCCAGACTTTTGCTGAGGACAGACCCGAGGATCGGCGGGCGGGGTCTTGGGGGGCTTTGGTACCCGACAGCCGTGGCCACCACCCACTGATGGTGCCCGGGGTGGCCCAGGTGTCCAACTGTGATGGAGCTCTGAGTCCACTTTAGGCACAGCCAAGAGGGGACAATGTGGGTGGGTGACTTCCTGCTGTGCACAGCTCTGGGAACGGCTCCGTGCTCGGCCCCTGGCCCTGAGGATGCTGCCCCCACCACACTGAAGGGGGGTGAGCCCACAGCGTGCCCTGTCCCCCTCCAGCCACCCCTTTACAGGCAAGGAGTCGGTAACCAGGGTCCCCAAGGAAACACCCAGACCTGGCAAAAAATGAGTTGGCATAAAGTGCCCTGGGAGATCCTGCCAGTCACAGACCCTGGATCTCCACTGTGGCCACCCCTGAACCTCCTCCATGGGCTCGGTCTCTTCTGTGCTGCTGCCGGCACACCAGGACCCCTCAGGTGGCAGAAAATCCCTGCAGGTGACACCAAGGTCCTGCCTGGTCACCGCTTTCACTCCCAGACTTGGGCAGCTCTCCCAAACCCACGGCAGCTCTGCCCTCGCTCCCTCTGGAGCTGCGGCCCCCTGAGATCCCTGTCAAAGGTCTTGGAGTCAAAGCGGGGAGCGGAGGGTGCCCGGGACTGTCCCCATGGGCAGTGGGGCCAGTGCAGAGCTCTGGGGTAGAGCCCACACAGGGCAGGGACCAGCCCAGCGAAGGGGGCTCAGCCAGGATCAGTGTGACCCACCTGGAGCTCCCCTCCTCCTGCTGGGGCTGGGGGGCAAACAGCCAACTGGAAATTCCCCAGTTCCCAGTCGTTCATGCACTGAGCACAGTGGAGCTGCCTCACCTGAGGGCAGGGCTGGCTCTGGAGTCGTCACCCCCATGCCAGGGCTGCTCCCCTGCCCATGGGAACGGGGAGATCCAATTCCTCCTCATCCACGGGGGGCAGGAATGGCTGGGGCAGGAAGGGGCGAGGGCAGGACGGTACCTGGAGGAGAAGCGAGCGTCAGTCGCTGTGAAAAGCAAAACCTCCCTGATGTTTTTCCTTTTAGGAAACTTGGAAACATCTCCTTTTTTTATGACATTTTCCAGCGGTTTTTGCCTTGTTTTATAGCAATCGACAATATTTGTATAATGACATAAACGGCCATAAAGCAGGGCAGCCGTGTAAATAGGTGCAAGGAGGAGGCTCCCAGGGCTGCTGGAATCACCACCTGGAGGGACCCAGCTCCGCTGAGCCTCCCCTGCCACCACAAGGCCCCCGAATTAATCTGGGTGTTAGGAGAGAAATCCCACCCTGGCCATCAAACAACTCCCCCTGCCTCCAAGTCTGTGTTTTCTCCCCTTTCCCAAACTGGACTTGGTTTTCCTTATCTCGGAGAGCTGACGGCTTTGCAGCCAAGGGAAGTGAAGCCACCAGGGTCTGAGGGATAAAATCTGACCTCAAGTGTCTAAAGGGAGGCGTAAAGCCCCCACACTGCTCTCCTGCAGCCAGCTGCTGCCAGGGAACCCCACAGCTGGGGACAGCACATCCCCGGGTGGCCGGGACGTCCCCAACCTTCAAATGGTGCCTAAAGGTAACAGAATCCAACCCAAAGGCAGCTCTGCACGTGGAGAGCGGGAAGGAGAGGCCAGGGCACGTGGGGACTGCCCGGAGCACACCTGCACACCCAGCGCTCACCCTGCTTCCAGCCTTGTCAGGCACAGCCGCCCTCCCCAGCACAGCCCGGACACCCCAAACCCCCCCGGGACGCCCCCCAGCCCCTTCCCTGCTCCCACCGCTCCTGGAGGCTGCAGAAGACCCCCCACCCCTCATCGCACGGCCAGAGCCCTCCAGGCACTGACAGGGCCTCAGAGGGGATGGAGCTGGCACAGGAGGACTAGCAGGACCTGTCCCTCCATCCCTGCCGCGGTTTTGTCCTTTCGGGTCAGAGCAGGCACAGCCCCTCACTCCATCCACAGTCCCAGTGCCCCCGACCTGCAGGAGCTGCTGCTGGAACCGGTGCAACTGGAACAGCCTGTGCTGGGAGGGCAGAGCAGCCCCATTCCAGCCCCATTCCAGCCCCATTCCAGCCCCATTCCAGCCCCATTCCAGCCCCATTCCAGCCCCATTTCAGCCCCATTCCAGCCCCATTCCAGCCCCATTCCAGCCCCATTCCTGCCCCATTCCAGCCCCATTCCAGCCCCATTTCAGGCCCATTCCAGCCCCATTCCAGCCCCATTCCAGCCCCATTCCAGCCCCATTCCAGCCCCATTTCAGCCCCATTCCAGCCCCATTCCAGCCCCATTTTAGCCCCATTCCAGCCCCATTCCAGCCCCATTCCAGCCCCATTTCAGCCCCATTCCAGCCCCATTTCAGGCCCATTCCAGCCCCATTTCAGGCCCATTTCAGCCCCATTCCAGCCCCATTCCAGCCCCATTTCAGGCCCATTCCAGCCCCATTCCAGCCCCATTCCAGCCCCATTTCTGGCCCAGAGCTGCAGCCCTTCCCCTGCTCCAGGACATCTCCAGGAGGACCCCTCTGCCCGGCCGCCCGGAGGGACAGGACGTCCCCTCACGCCCTGCCCGGCCGGGGGGCGGCTCTGGGGACGGAGCCCCACGGAGCCAGCCCTGGGACAGCGGTGGGGACCCCGCGGACAGCGGGGTGGCCGGGAAGGGGCTGTGGTGCCTTCAGAGAGGCTTCGGAGAGCAGCTGAAATGCCAAAACAATCATCAGCGACCGTAGCACCCGACAGAAGTCGCTTGGTCTCGTTTCTGTTCGTTCCTGTCGTGTCCGTGCCCCCTCCCTGCCCCTGCCTCACCCCCTCACAAACCTGTGTTCGTTTTTGGGGTTGTGTTGTTATTTTTTTTTTTTTGTTGATTTTTTTTTTTATGATTTCTGTTAATATCTTGAACTGTAAATGTTGTTTAGTTATGACCATGGCAGACTGCTTTGGGCGATGTTTCTTTACAATGCATACTAATATATTATGGTTATTATATATGAATATATTTAATGACACGTGGAAAAGTTGTGGATTTTCTTATTGTTTTTCTGAGTTGTTTCTTTTTTTTTTTCCCCCTTTTTTGGTTTTTTTTTTTTTTTTTTTTTTTTTTTTGGTCCCCTTTTGTTTGTTTGTTTGTTCCTTAGATTGGCTGTAATTGACCCAAAGGAGCTTGTAACTGTTCAGCACCCCCTTGGTAGAACTAAAGTCAGAAACCAGTTGAATAAACTCTTGTAAACTGTAAAAATCTCCAGGAATTTCTGCTTTTTTTTTTTTTTTTTAACTTGGCGAGGCTGTGGAACCAGGAAACGATGGTGTCCCCTGCACCCCCTGGGTCTGCCACTGTCCCCTCGGCAGGGCTGAGGTGGCACAGCTGCTTTTGACTGGCAGTGCCAGCCCTGTCCCCACCCAGCACACTCAGGCAGTGGCCACGTGGCCTCGGGGACAGCAGGGTCACCGTGGGTGGGTGGCAGGGGGGTCCCCACCACCCCTGAGGGCTCAGCTGTGCCCAGGACCAGTGGGGCTGACCCCAGGCAAGGGCTGGTGGCACCCACAGCACGGAGAGCGGGAGCTGGGGGTGGGGGGAAACTGAGGCAGCAAAACACTTCCAGGGACAAAATTCCGGGCAAAAGGATCCCCAGGTGCTGGGGGTCAGCCCAGCTGACCTGAGCCTTCAGCAGCGCCGGGGATTTATGAACCCAAAAACATCCTGGGGCGAGGAAATCTCAGATCTTTATTGCAGAGACAAATGTGCCAGCCCTCTGCTCCCGGGGGCAAATGGGCTTCCCGGAGTGCAGGTGGCCACTTGTCCGGGGGTGGCTCTGGAAGGAGGGGGACAGGGCTTTTCCCACGCAGGGCTGGGCCTGGAGCCGTTTTCCCAGCCTGGTCCCTCCCGGCAGTGTGGGAGAGGAGCCCCCCGAGCTCACCCCAGGAATCAGGGAATGGGAAAATGCCCAGCAGCCTCCCAAGGTGAGCCCTGCTCCCATGCAGGAGGTGGGGAGTTCTCCCAGGGCACTGGGACACCCTGGAGCTCACCCCAGACCTGCCCCCAGCGCTGGGATTTTGGATGAAACCACGGCTGGGAGCAGCTGAGCACGTCCCGCGGGGGAGAAACGGAGGAGGTGGCAGGGGAGGACAAGCCTGGGATGTCTCTGGGCACATTCCAGGAAGATCTTTGCTTGGAGAAGACACTCCAGGTCGGCTGCTCAGAGCCAAAGCCCCTCGTATTTTAACCTTCCTTTTTCTTTAGTGGGGCAGGGAGACAGAAAAGCTTCCCTGCACACGGCAGAGCGCTGCCAAAGCCGCTGCTTTTTAATGAAATTCCTCACCCACAGACACGTTAAATGTTGCCTAAAGGGCAAGGCTGGGAACCTCTTTGTTGGCCAGCACAAGGAGCAAATCCTGGTGCTTCCACCCTTCCCAGGCAGCCACAGGAAAAATGTGTTGGAGGATCCAGTGGGTCAGAGGGTGCCTCTGAAAGGCTCGGTCAGAACAAAGTCCCTGTGGAAGGCTGATCAGGATGAGTTACACGTCCATGCTGCCTGTCCTGGGAATTCAAACAAAGCCCTGATTCCCTCCAGAACTGACAGTTTTAATTAGAAGCCCAGGCTTTAATTAGAAGCCCAGGCCCGTGGTGTCATCTGAACAAACCCCCTGTCGCTCTCCTGCTGTCGCTGAAGATCCACCGGGCTGCTCCAGAGCCGGGGGTGAAATCCTGCTCCAGGCTGAGGCTGCTGCTGAGGAGCAGCTCCAGGAGCATCCCCAGCCTCACGCCCTCCACAGAGCTGCAGGAATGCACAGATCTGACACTCCTCTCCAAAGCCTTTCCTTGTTTCCAGCTTAAAGCTCCATTCCTAACCTGACATCAGCAAGGAACTCCTCAACCCCCTGCAGCGTCCTCCTGAAAGCCAGAGGACATCAAACCCCCTCCCGTCCTCTGGCAGCCACAGGTGAAGCATCTCTCCAGGAAAACTGAGCAGGCACAGCCTGGGCTGGACTCGCAAAGGCCTCAAGGATTTTCTCCAGCGGAGCACAGGGAACGCTCCAGAGGAGCTCCAGCCTCTCCTCCAGCTCTGAGTGCTGAGGACGGGCTGCGCACGGGCACAGAGCTGAAGCTGGATGGATCTCCAGGCCTTTCTCTCCACCAAGCTCCTCTCTCCCCTCCCCAGGAGCACAAAGGCAGGGAAATGGTCTCTGGATCCAGGGGACACCTCCCACAGGTGAGGAAGAGAAGCTGTGGCGCCCTGGGAATGCTCAAGGTTAGACTGGACGGGGCTTGGAGCAGCCTGGGCCAGGGGGAGGTGTCCCTGCCCATGGCAGGGGGGCACCAGATGGGATTTAAATTCCTTCCCGTCCAAACCATTCTGGGATTCTGTGTATTCCGTGTGTCCATGGGGCGCTCAGGAGCTCCCTCCCTCTGCTTCCTGCAAAACTCCATCTTCTCCCATGGCTCCCATCCTCATTCCGCAGCCCTCCCTGGACAGGGCGCAAGCTCCAGCCAACACCTGCACCCGGCAAGGAGACAGCTGCAGGTGAGCTGCAGCCAGCAAACCCTTAACAAAGGGGGCAGTGCCCCAGTCCCAGTCCGGGGAAACTGAGCCCAGGAGAGAAAAATGGATTTGTGTCAGTCAGGAGGGGACAGAGCACCAGGACAGCCTGGATCCCACGCCCAGAGCAGAGCTGGGTGTGCGGTGTGGGCAGAGGGAAATGAGTGCCAGAGCCTGAGAAGAGGCACCACCAGGGCAGGTGAGGGCCAGCCCTTGCACATCTCACAGATCTGTCACATCACACACAAAGTCTGACAGAAATTGCTCATTTCCTCCTCCAGACCAGCTCTTAGGACGTGGCAGCGCTGGATAAATCCTTCACAGACAGCACAAGACAGTAGGAGACAATAAAAACCCCAGGCAGAGAAACTGTATATAAATGGATCAGCTTTAATCAGTATTTATTGCTTGCTCTGTTAATCCTGAAATCAAACTGGCATGTGTAACAAAATAATTATTCTTCTTGGCCAGAAGCAAACATTTAATACTTTTTGCATTAGTTTTGAGATAGGCAATCCTTCCTCTCAGCTGCAGAAGTGTGTGAGGAGCTGTCAAAGGAAGGGCCAGAGCTCAGGGAGGAGGTGAATTCTGCTGCATCCCCCGAGGCCAGGCTGGCAGAGCCCCCGGGGGCAAAGCTCTCCACTCCCACAGGCTGGGCTGAGTCCTGCTGCTGTTTAACTCCCACCCCTGCAGATCAGGAACTCACCAATAACTCCATCCCTGCAGATCAACCACCCACCAATAACCCTGCAGATCAATCCCCACCAATAACCCTGCAGATCAATCCCGCACCAATAACCCTGCAGATCAACCACCCACCAATAACCCTGCAGATCAATCCCGCACCAATAACCCTGCAGATCAATCCCGCACTAATAACCCTGCAGATCAACCACCCACCAATAACCCTGCAGATCAACCACCCACCAATAACCCTGCAGATCAATCCCCCACCAATAACCCTGCAGATCAATCCCCCACCAATAACCCTGCAGATCAATCCCCCACCAATAACCCTGCAGATCAATCCCGCACTAATAACCCTGCAGATCAATCCCGCACCAATAACCCTGCAGATCAACCACCCACCAATAACCCTGCAGATCAATCACCCACTAATAACCCTGCAGATCAATCCCCCACCAATAACCCTGCAGATCAATCCCGCACTAATAACCCTGCAGATCAATCCCCCACCAATAACCCTGCAGATCAATCCCCCACCAATAACCCTGCAGATCAATCCCGCACCAATAACCCTGCAGATCAACCACCCACCAATAACCCTGCAGATCAATCCCCACCAATAACCCTGCAGATCAACCACCCACCAATAACCCTGCAGATCAATCCCGCACCAATAACCCTGCAGATCAATCCCGCACTAATAACCCTGCAGATCAACCACCCACCAATAACCCTGCAGATCAACCACCCACCAATAACCCTGCAGATCAATCCCCACCAATAAACCTGCAGATCAATCCCCCACCAATAACCCTGCAGATCAATCCCCCACCAATAACCCTGCAGATCAATCCCCCACCAATAACCCTGCAGATCAATCCCGCACCAATAACCCTGCAGATCAATCCCCCACCAATAACCCTGCAGATCAATCCCGCACCAATAACCCTGCAGATCAATCCCCCACCAATAAACCTGCAGATCAATCCCCCACCAATAACCCTGCAGATCAACCACCCACCAATAACCCTGCAGATCAATCCCCACCAATAACCCTGCAGATCAATCCCCCACCAATAACCCTGCAGATCAACCACCCACCAATAACCCTGCAGATCAACCACCCACCAATAACCCTGCAGATCAATCCCCCACCAATAACCCTGCAGATCAACCACCCACCAATAACCCTGCAGATCAATCCCCCACCAATAACCCTGCAGATCAACCACCCACCAATAACCCTGCAGATCAATCCCCCACCAATAACCCTGCAGATCAATCCCCCACCAATAACCCTGCAGATCAATCCCCCACCAATAACCCTGCAGATCAATCCCCACCAATAACCCTGCAGATCAATCCCCCACCAATAACCCTGCAGATCAATCCCGCACCAATAACCCTGCAGATCAATCCCGCACTAATAACCCTGCAGATCAACCACCCACCAATAACCCTGCAGATCAATCCCCACCAATAACCCTGCAGATCAATCCCCACCAATAACCCTGCAGATCAACCACCCACCAATAACCCTGCAGATCAACCACCCACCAATAACCCTGCAGATCAACCACCCACCAATAACCCTGCAGATCAATCACCCACCAACGTCTCCCCCCAAGGACCAGTCACCAGCCCACGGGGTCCTGCAGGGCTGTCGCTTCCCATCCTGTGAGAATCCAGCTGCAGTCACTCCCCAAGATTACTCCCTGGAAACCAGGGAGCCTTTTCTCTCTGCAGGAGGGATCCCAAAGCGGGGGAATTGCTGCTCTCCAAAAACCACTCCTGGGTTCCGCTGTTCGAAGCCTCTGGGATGTCTGAGCTCAGGGAGGTGGGCAGGGCGGCAGCACCAGCGTGTCCCCGGAGGCAGATGCAGGAGAGGTGGGTCCATCCCACAGCTGCCTGAGAGCCAGAGGAAGGCGGGAGGGGTGGGATGCAATCCTCTTCTCCCACTGAAACCCTCCAGATCCCGCCGAGCCCCTCAGCGCTCCCCAAGGAGAGCGGATGTCCGGCGGACGCTGTTTGGCTGCTGTGGGGTTTATTCCCAGCTGTGGAGTGTGTTCCCAAGGATGGAGTTCCTTCCCTGCACTCAGCAGGGCCCTCCCCGGAGCCCTGGAGCTCCCCTGGAGCAGCTGCCCCGGCGGGGTCGGCGTTACCCCGTGGGCCAGAGCGCGACCACGGCGATGGCGACGAGCAGCAGCACGATCACCACCAGCATCCCTGCAGGAGACACAACCAGGGTTAGCCGCCGCCCTCAGCGCTTCTCTGGGATTAAATCCCTGCAGCATCCCTGCAGGAGACACAGCCAGGGTTAGCCGCCGCCCTCAGCGATTCTCTGGGATTAAACCCCTGCAGCATCCCTGCAGGAGACACAACCAGGGTTAGCCGCTGCCCTCAGCGCTTCTCTGGGATTAAATCCCTGCAGCATCCCTGCAGGAGACACAACCAGGGTTAGCCGCCGCCCTCAGCGCTTCTCTGGGATTAAACCCCTGCAGCATCCCTGCAGGAGACACAACCAGGGTTAGCCGCCGCCCTCAGCGCTTCTCTGGGATTAAACCCCTGCAGCATCCCTGCAGGAGACACAACCAGGGTTAGCCGCCGCCCTCAGCGCTTCTCTGGGATTAAATCCCTCCTCCTCCCAGCTGGGAAGGATTCCCCCTGCTCACCCCAGCCCCTCGTGACCTGAGCAGAGACCCGGAGCCAAAGCCCACGGTGGCAGAGCTGCTCCTTCTCTTCCTGACCCTTCAAATCAAGATTTTCCACCTGAACATCTGCCATGGAAACATCAAGGGATGCGTTCAACCCCCAGCCAGGCCAGCCGAGCTCTGCTGGAATCCCTCTGGGGCAGAGGATTATTCAGGAGGAAATCCAGACTGCGCCAGGGAATTGTTTCCAACACGAAGCCCTCCTGCTTTCAGGCAGACCTCCGTGCAGGGCCGGGCTGCCAGGCCTGTACCTGACCTGGGGAAACAGGGATCATCCAGCTCCGGAGGGAATCCCACAGTGCTCTGCCCCTCCTCTGCCCGTGGCCCCATCCTGCCCCCAACCCACGGGATCCCTGCAGAAGTTAATGGCAAACGAGACCTCACAAAATGAGCTCCCCTCCCTTCTCCTTCACTCCCCGTTCCTCGGGGGAACCCTCCCCTTTCTCTGCCTTTTTCAGAGGAAAGGAAGAAATGGGACCCACCTCCCAAAGCAGCGCCAATAAACAAACTCCTCACCCAGCTGGGTCACTGTGCAGGGCACTGCCATCACACCCCTGGGCATCCCCTGGCCTTAAATCATCTTTTAATTGAGAGGCTTTTATCTGTGCTCGGTATCTGCTCCGTGCTGCCTCCCTGCCCGAGCTGAGGGAACACAGAGGGCTCCAAGAGTGGAAAACCTGTCCCTTCCTCCGCTCTGCTCACTCAGGACCATTACTCAATCACTTACAGTATTTACAAGTCCAGCTCATGGCAATTAAAGGAGGATGTATTGAAATAAACTCCTCTTTCCAAGCCGGAAAAGGATATTAGACACTGCTTTTTGTAAATAGTGTCATGTTTTCTGCGCAGAAACTGTTCCTCTGCCAGGGGACCAGGATTTTTTTTTTTTCCAGGGAAATAAGAGTTGCCACCAACAGTATTTTTCTTTCTCTTGTGCTCAGCTGAAACCATTTGTGATCCCATCCATCCCTGCCCTGTGGCACTGGGAGCCATTCCCCGTGTCCTGTCCCTCCATCCCTTGTCCCCAGGCCCTCTCCAGCTCTCCTGGAGCCCCTTTAGGATCTGGAAGGGGCTCTGAGCTCTCCCTGGAGCTTCTCCTCTCCAGACTCAACAGCCACGACTTTCTCACCCTTTCAGTCTCCTATTTTTTTTACCCCTTGGTGCACATTTTGGGTTTTTCAGCAGAGCCAGAAGCAAATAATCTGCCTAACGAGGGAAGCAGTAAGATCTGACAAAGCAGCCACATTCGCGCTCTCTGTTGTGTTTTGCACTGGAGGGAGAAGTTTTAGGGGGTGCAAATCCTTCTCACAGTTTCAGCCTAACAGAGTTTATGGACTCCAGCAATTAAGGCACAACCGAGATCGGCTGCTCGGAAAATACTCCATAGGTGTGAATTCGTAATGATAGAGAGGGGAGTTAATGGGGTGCAATTGTTCTTTGACGAGTCCCGAGGAAAACCGCCCTTAAAGCCCGAATTGTTCCCCAGCAGGAGGAGGGGAAGGTGAGGGGCCAGTACAGGATTGCTAACGGGCAGTGCCGGGTGAGGGAACTGCAGGGCACGGCCAGGGCACTCAGAGAGGGGACAGCAGAGTGGAATAACCCTCCTCTCACTCCTGCAAAGGGACTGGCATTAAAGACCCGCAGCCGAAAGAGTCAGGTGCTGTCCCGGTCCAGCCGAGGTGCTGAGCCCAGGGAGGCCAGAGCAGGAGCGACCATCTCAAAGCACCTCTGGCGCACAGATGTCACACACATCTCGCCCCCTGCCCCACAGAGCAGCAGATTAGAAGGACCGGAGGGTTTCAAACCCGGGTGTTTCCCGTGCTCTGCCCACAAAAGCCGTGGGTAGGATCTGACAGGAGTTCTGCATTCTGAGTTCCCTGTCTGCTTTGCCTTTTATTTTATTTATTTTTTTTCTTTTTGCTCAAATGCTGTGAAATATAAATATTCCCCCTCCACAAGCAGGGCTCAAAGAGGAGTTCAGAAATCAAAGCCATTCTTAAAGTCAACAGGAGTCGGGAGAGAACAAAGAAAAGACTCTCGTGCGAAGGGAAAACAGTGCCAGGAATACAAATCCGGACTGCATCTCCCAGGGAAAGGTGGGGAGCAGAAATCTCCGTGCAGCCACAGAGCAAATAATGCAGGCAGGCAGGCAGGCAGGGGTAAATGCCATGCTCCTGGAGCCGCCTCTGCTAAAGGCTGCTGATCCAGCTGCTGATCCAGCTGCTGGCCCCGGGCAGGAATGCAGGCAGCACATTCCCGGCCTGCAGAGAGTTCCAGGGCATGTTCCGTGGCAGGATGGGCATCCCCCAGCATCCCGGCAACGCCGGCACTCACAGGGCGTCACTGCTGAGCTCAGCCGCTCCTCGGCTCATGCCCCGGTCCCTGCCTCAGGGGGGCCCAGTGCTCGCCAAACCTTTTTCCAAATCAAGATCCCACGGTCGGGTACCAAAGAAAAGGTTAAATGACATGCAGTTGGGGTTAACGCTGCTCTGGGGTCTGTCAGCTGCTCTGTCCAGCCCTGAGGGCAGAGCACCGGGGGCAGCCCGAGCCCCCAGGCCATTCCCCCTCCCCGGGATCTGTCAGCTCCGGGGTTTGGGGTTCCTCATGGACACCCCTCCCCGGGATCTGTCAGCTCCGGGGTTTGGGGTTCCTCATGGACACCCCTCCCCGGGATCTGTCAGCTCTGGGGTTTGGGGTTCCTCATGGACACCCCTCCCCAGGATCTGTCAGCTCCGGGGTTTGGGGTTCCTCATGGACACCCCTCCCCGGGATCTGTCAGCTCTGGGGTTTGGGGTTCCTCACGGACACCCCTCCCCGGGATCTGTCAGCCCCGGGGTTTGGGGTTCCTCACGGACACCCCTCCCCGGGATCTGTCAGCTCCGGGGTTTGGGGTTCCTCATGGACACCCCTCCCCGGGATCTGTCAGCTCTGGGGTTTGGGGTTCCTCATGGACACCCCTCCCCGGGATCTGTCAGCTCCGGGGTTTGGGGTTCCTCATGGACACCCCTCCCCGGGATCTGTCAGCTCTGGGGTTTGGGGTTCCTCATGGACACCCCTCCCACGGATTTACTCCCCAACCACCAACCTGCCAGCTTGTGCTCACACAGGAAAGCAAAACCTCGAGGTCCAAACCCACCCGGAGGGCACCCAGGAGAGGACTGTCCACCCCAGCTGGCTCCTCGGTGACCAGGGCAGATGGTGATGTCCTCTCCCCTCAGGGAGCAGCTCTCTTCTGGACAGGTCTGACCAATGTGATCCCACCCATCATCCCCAAAATCTGGCTCAGCTGGAGCCCTGGGGAGTGGCTGTGGTGAGCTGGGTGCTCCTGAGGGCCCAGCACTGGGGACGCCCAGAGAGCAAACACAGCCACGTGCTGGGTGGCTCCTGGGGACTGAAGCAAAGTCTGATTTCAGTCCATTAAAAAAAAAAAAATAAATTCTACGGAATGTGCATGTGTGTGTGGCCAAGTCCTCTGCCCTGGCTTCAGAAGCTGCAAGGTTGCATCCAAGTCCGTTTCAACCGCGTCCAACTGGCATCTGGCAAATCCCACCCCAAAGATGAGATGTGCCCCTGGCAGTGCCCTGGCTCTGCGCCTGCAGAGGAGGCAGCCCTGAGCATCCCCCTGCACCCTGTCAGCGAATATTTCTGGGAACAGCAGCTGCCCCTGGGGTTTTCCCTGTCTTTCCTGCTGATTTCAGTGGAGTGCCATTCCCAGGTTCAACACCGGTGTCTTTTATAGATGATAAAACAACAATAAACAGCATGCTCGGGCTTTAAAGAGCCTGTAGAGCATCACATTATCTGGAAAAAAGCAGCTTGGTTTAGGCCAAGGAAGTTTTATTCCCACAGAACTGTCTATCCAGAAGTTTATGAATAAGTCTTCTTTTATAAGGGCCACGGAGCAGTAACTTATAAACACATAATGGTTGTTTTATAGGGCAGCAGAGAGGCAGGGCAGGGATGGGAGCTGCAGCAAGGGGCTGGCCGCTTTCCTCCACGGCTTCTATTTAATATCACAGTTTTAAAGCACCCAAATTTGATCTGCTGTTTCAGTAAGGTAATTTTCAGCCCGTGTTGCCAGATATATGGCAGAAACCCTGCCCGAATCCCCTTCCAAGCGCTGCTTTTGGAGGCAGCAGAGAACCAGCTCGGGGGCTGGCTCTGAACCCTCCGCACTGCTCTCACATGGCGAGCACCCCAAGAAATCCATCTTGCTGTCCTTTACGTCCCCTAAAAAAGAGCCAAAACACTTTCTCCCCCAAAAGCCATTAAAAAAAACCCCCAAACCCTTTCCCTGTAACATTTTCCCCGGGCCGGGTATTCAATTTGTGTTGCATTAAGAAGCACTTGGAGCTGAAATCCCAGGCTATTAAGCCGGCCTGTGTGTAAATACAGCCCCGAATCCTCCACCTGCAGCACTGAGCCCACCTCTCTGGAGGTTTCCCTTTATTAGTTTTGTGACAGCCAAACGTTTTCTTGGGCGAGAGGGGCCGGGGAAAAAGCGCTCCTTCCCCGCCCGGAGGAACCCGGCCCTTATTGCTTTTGACCTTCCTTTTCAACTGCTCTGCCTGGAGGAATTTAACACCACAATTGTTACCTCTCAGCCCTGACATCAAAATCACTGGCAGGGTCTCAGAGAAATCAAGACCAGGCTCGGTTATTAAAGGCTCCAAGTGTCCATGTGTTTCACTGGGTCTAGAGGAGGGGGAGAAAAAAAAAAAAAAACAACAAAAAGACACTCCTGGAAAAAGCTGAGCTCTTGTTGGAAACAACAACTGTCGCATTATTAATTCCTTATTTGGAAGAAAGAAAAGCCCAGGTCGCTCCTATGCAAGATGAAAAAAACCTCTTGGTCTGTGAGTTATTGCACACTTGGAGCTGCTCGTGCGATGCCAGATCAACCTGAAGAAACCATTTAACTGAGGGGAAGGTGCAGGCTTTTCGTTTATGCACGTTAACTCCTCACTCGACGTTATTTCACCCGCTGGAAATCGCATTTTTGGGGGGTTTGGTCACCTCAGGCTGGAGATGGGATTCCCTCTGGGGAGCACAGAGGAGTTGGGTGCTGGCACAGGCTTTGATCAGGGCGTGGGGACACCTCAGGTCACTGACAGCAGGGCTGTGGGCAAAAACTGTGTGGCTAAAGCCCAGCAGGATGAGAACCACAAACAAAAGTCAGATTAGCCCCAAAAGCAGCGTGGAGTGAGTTTATACCCAAACCTTTAGGGCTTCAGCAACCGAATAATCCCAAACCTGGGGTCCCCAACCCCACGTGCAGCCTGGCTGAGGGAAGGGAAGTGAGATAAGTGCTTCTCTTAATCCAGTATTGTTATCCTTCAATTTGCTTCTTTTTTAACCTCTTTTCCGAATTCCAGCCGCGTGCCAGGTAATGCCCTGAACCGCTTCCAAGTACAACTGCACCCAAACCCCAAATTCCTTCAAGGAGTGGCACAAACCCAACCTCACCAACAGCTCTGGGGCTTTGCTCACAGCTGCTGCTCACGTTTCTGCAGCTCCAATGGCTTGAGGTGCCACATTCGACTGTGTTTCCATCCAACAATTCCTGAGCCTCCTGCACTGCCCTGAGAACCACAAGCCAGGAAGGGCAGCTCAAAGGCAGGAAAGCTTCCCATGGAAATGAGGAAATTTAAATTATTTTAGCTCCTGAGCCACCCAGGAGTGAGGCTGCTCAGAGGCAGGCAAGACTTTTGTTTGGAGCTGAAGACAAGGCAAGAGCACAGCAAGAACTGAACTGTCACCGGTTCTGACTTTCAGGGGAGTCTGTGGGAAAGGGAACGCTCTGAGCTAAATCTGTGTCTCCCCTAAACAGCAGCAGGTAGCTGGGAGAGGACAGTGGTGGGGAAGTGGTTCATGCACCTCTGAGACACAGTGACTGAACCCGAGAGCTTTAAAGCCATCCACACCTGAACACCTTCTGCTAAGGTAATAAAATCATTTCCTGCACTCACCGTCGCATGGAGAGCAGGTGTGAGAGGCAACAGGTGACTCCTCACCCCCAAACCCCAAATCAACCCCAAACCCACCCCAAACTGCCAGCCTCAGCCCCTCTCTGCCTGTCCTGAGGGCTGGGCTGGGGCAGAGCTGTGCACACTACCCAACAAAGCCCAGACTGGAAATATCCTCATGGTTTTTCCTTTTGTTCTTCTGGAGTGACTTCACAGACTTTCCCCGCTTGGCCCCACACCGTCACCAGACTCTTTCCAGCCCCAAAGGTCATCAGCAGATGTGCTCACTGGATTTCTTCGCACGTGATTTGTTTTTCTGCTTTTTTTTTTTTAATTAAACAAGCACACACACATACACACAGAGTTTCCAACTGTCCCTCCTCCGAACTCTGGGGCATCCTTTCCCTTACATCAGGGACACCAAGGAGCAGTTGAGGAAGACTCAGCATTTCTGAGCAACAGAGCCCCAGCCTGGAATGGGGCCTGAGAAAGTTCCACAGACCTCAGCGTGCACTGAAGGTTCCCCAGGAGAAAGGAAACAAAACAGCTCAAACAAAGGTTCTAAGAATCCCTTATTTCACGTGAGGGTCACTCTGTTCACTCCCGTGAGCCCAACCAAGCCAAAGGTGCCCCCTGAACCCTTTTGCTCTGGAAAAACCAGCAGGGAGGGTGAGAAAGCACAGGTTTAACTGGGATCTCCCCACCAGAAGACATCCCCCCATGCCACGAGCAGTGAGGAGCAGAAGGGTTTGCCATGAACCTTCAGCTGTGCTGGGGAGAGCAGCTGGGACAGGGTGTGCAGCACAGCCAGGGAGAGCTCTCCCAGCAAGAACAAAACACCTCAGAAAATCCAAGGAAAATCCGGCCAGGTGGGACCTTCTGCAGCACCAGGCACAGACCACTGAAGAGCTTTCTCACTGCACTCCAGACGTGGGGGATTCGCCAGCCGGAGCCCGGTGAAATGCCAGAGATGGCGCAGTGTCCTGAGGGCTCCTCCCAAACCTGTGTCTCCATGGACCTTCTCCAGCCCAGCTCCCCTGCCCAGCCCGGCTCCAGCAGGGGATGCAGAGCCCAGCCCAGCTGGCACAGCTCCAAAGGGTTTTGCTGAAAGGAAGGGTCACAGCCCAGCTCTGCTACCTGCAGCAGGCTGGGGACGGGCAGAAGCTGTGACAGATGATCTCAGCAGGGAACTGGTGTCCCTGCACCACTCTCTCCGGTAAGAACAAATGGGCGAAGGAAAACAATCGAGGGGAAGGCCGGCTCTGCGGGCCTGGCACAGAAGGGACATCTGCCCACGTCCATCTGCCAGCAGCCCCACGCCCTGGCTTTGTGTCTGCTGGGGTCACCCCTCGGCCATTGTAGCTGCCTGAACTGCCTCACCAGGACACCAGGGCCAGCCAGGGAACAAGGTGGGAACGTGGTGAGAAGGAGCACGCAACCACCAGCTCTGCTTACTTGCAGCACTAAATTGTCCCATCAGGCTCGTAAATCGCTTGGGGAAGGATTATCTTTTGCCTCTGCCTTTGTTTTTCGCTCTGGCAAGTGCTGGGATTGCTCCCTCCCTACTTCCATGGATGTATTACGGCACCAAAATGCCTCCAAGATGCTTCGAGCATCACATGAAAAAAAGCAAAACAAAAAAACAAGAAATAAAAATAATCCCAGCTCAGTCAAACGAGCGGAACAACAACAGCAACAACCTCCCAGTGTTGCTGATCCATCTGAACCTGCAAGGACAACTTCCCCAGCCAGGCACTGACCAAGCAGAGCCTACAGCACACACACACAAAAAGATCACATTGTGTTCACATCAGTCATTTAAGGTCAGATTAAGTGCTCCTGAAGGCTGGTCCATGTGTCTCCCATTTTCCAAAGTGCCCTGCTCGCCCAGGAGTTGTAGGAACTGTTGGAAATGGGCTGCTGGCTCCCCAGTGCCCGGGATGAGTGGTCAGGAGGGCTGAGATTTCCATACAAATTGCAAAGCTCCTAAATGGCTTCCTCAGCGCAGGGCCGGGGGTGGAAACGGGAGAATATTGAATGATTAGTTCCTTATGGCTCCCACATTCCTGAAGCATATTTCTCGCAGTCCCTGGAACGCTCCTGCATTCTTGATTGCAAAATGGCAATAAGTGATTTCCTTTAAAAGCCTGGTCTTTTATTGGAATACTAAAAATACCCCACCAGCCCCAGTGCACTGCACTCTCTCTCTTTCCTGGACAGGCCCCATCAACCCTGATGTATTCTGTTTTGAAGACAGCAATAAACATTTCAGCATGGGCCGCTCAATCCACTTCATAATAGATCTTGCATTTCCAGTGGAGCCCTTCTAGCACCATAAATCATCTTTACACAGACTTAAGTATGAGAAACTCCAGCTCAAAACCAACACGGACTTTTTTTTTTTTTTTTCAGAAATTAGGAATGGGCACAAAACAGTCAAGAATGAAATGTGTGACAAGTTTAAACGTGAAACCACTGGGCTGACCCTGCAAAGCAGGGCTGCTGCAATGCCACACCGTGCAGTGCTGCTGCAGCCAATCCACTTGACACAAACCTACCTTGGAGGGGTGAAGTTCAGGAAAGATTCCCCGCACATCCACTCCATCCGAACAAACCCGGCTTTCAGATCTGCGAGCCTCTGGCTGCTGCTGATTTTAGAAAGCCACAGATGAAGATTAATGACGCTGCACGCCTGAACTGCTTCCACACACCCAAAACTCCTTTTGTTTTCCCAGTCCATCCGGCCTGGAAGCCCAGACTGTTCTCCCCTCTGCTCGTGGTGTCTCTCTCCATCTGCTAGAGGCCTCGGAGAAGAGCTCAGAGCCGGTTCCAGGTACACAGCCAGGAGGCTCCTGCCTGAGGCAGGATTGATGTCCTGGCTGAGCCGAGCAGCTTCTCCAGGAACAGCAGCTGAGCAGCCAGCCCTGCTCCCTCGGAGCCTCTGCGCCTGCAGGAGGCAGCAGGGATGGAGCCGTGAGCCCCAGCAGGGCAGGGTGCCCAGCCCAGCAGGGCAGGGTCCCCAGGAAGGGCAGGTTTGGCCGGACGAGGTGCCCGAGGCAGCCCCGAGCCGTCCCCCACCGCGGTCACTCCCGCTGGGACCCTGACCTCAAACCTGCTGCTCACACCTCCCCTCTGCTCCAGCAATTCCCCCCCAGTCCCTCAGCCACAGGGCGATTTGACGTTTGTTTGTGGGTTTTTTCTCTCACGGAACAACTGAAGGCAGTGGGGTTGGCCCCCATTTCTTGCCACATCTGAACAGTTAGCTGTATTTAGCTGTTGCTGCAGCTGACCAAGTTCCACGCTCAGTAGCGCTCGTCTCTGTTTCTCTTGATGACAGGAAGCTTTAGACACCCCAGCTGCGAGGCAAGGACTGTGAACTCCCTTGGTGGTGCCAGGGGAGGTGGGAGCACATCAGGCCTGGGGAGCTGACGTGTGACCTGGGCTGACTCTGCCCTCCCGGCACAGCCCGTCCCCTCCGCCGATGCCCCGCGGATGGAACACAAGCTGCAGCCTCCCCCCGAGCCCACCCAGCACAGGTGGGACGTGGGCACTCCTCCACGGCCCCAGAGGAAGGCGACCCTGACTCTGCTGCTGTGGCTGGACAATCCCACGGTTCTGCCCCACGGGCGGACACCCCCTGTTCCATCCAGCCTGCAACAGGCTTTGCTGGGACTCAGCTTCCCTTTCTTGGGTGAACCTCACCGCACTGAGCCCGTCCCCACCTGCAGCCAGGCTCAAACAGCCTGTAGGGTCTACAAAATAACGGGGTCTACAAAAGAAATCTCTGCAGCTGTCAGGGATTCTCCAGGCAGGCCGAACAGACCTCTGCAGAAACTGGGCTGAAACCATTTGTCCAAAGTGGTATTAAAAACCATTAAGTTTCACCCAAATGTTTAAAGAGCCACATGAGAAGATGTCAAGGTCGTTTTTTGGTTTTTTTTTTTTTTTTTTTTTTTTTTTTTTTTTTTTTTGTTCCAAGCACTTATTTTTCAGTTGACTCATTCCATGAATTTCATC
This sequence comes from Chamaea fasciata, assembly GCF_029207755.1. Classification (NCBI taxonomy): domain Eukaryota; kingdom Metazoa; phylum Chordata; class Aves; order Passeriformes; family Sylviidae; genus Chamaea; species Chamaea fasciata. The sequence continues at coordinate 11,071,395 of NW_027094104.1, read as the reverse complement.
TGGGTGAGTCTCCTGCAACAGCAGGATCTGGTGACCACAGCAAGGACATGCTCTGGAGAAAAAGGCACCTGGAGTCATCGCTCATAGAAACATCAGGAGGAAACGGATCACGGAAGGTTCTAGCACAGTTTCATGCCCCAAGCAGGGTCAGCTCAGGGAGCTGGGCTGTTTGATCCTTGTGGATCCCTTCCCACCTGAGATATTCCATGATTCCAAGGCCAGGCTCGGGTTGCTCAGGGCTTTGCCAGCCCCAGCCTTGGAAACCCTTCAGGACACGGAGCTGCTGAGGGATCCCACCCTCTGGATTCCCTGGATGACACCCAACCAAAGATGTGCCCACTGTCCCCACGGCCCTGCTGCTCCCAGGGGGGCACGTCCCGACCCACCAGAGCTGCTTTGGGAAGCCCAGCACAGCAGGGACAAAATGCTGGACTGGGAGAAGTGCTCCTCACCCCAAACACAGCCCTGAGGAAAGGGAAAGAACCTTGGTGTCTTCCTGGCTGGGTCTTTGAGCATCCAGGTGAAACTTCCTTGGTTTTGACATCAATACCACTCTGGACTAAGAGTGTTTCACCCCAGTTTCTGCAGGGGTGTAGCAGCCTGCCCGGAGAACTCCTGACACAGATACAGCTGTTATTTTGTTGAGAATTGTGTTTTCACAGCTCAAAGAACAATCCTGCTTTTAGTAACTTGCTCAACCTTTGGCAACGCAGCCTAATCAGCAGAGAAAACTGCAGAAACCAGCAACCAAATACCCCTGATTAATACCATTTACAGCTGCTAACAACTACAAGAACCTTCTCAAAATGCCAAGGGAAACAGGGTGGGTGAAACAATGCCTTGCGAACAGCTGAGCCAATGTACACAAGAGCTGTGATAAGAAATTAGGTTTGACTTGCACAATCACTTCGAAAGTTTTTGGAAAATGGAGCCTGAAGAGCAGGAGGCTGATAAAATAACAGAGTTCAGTAGCAATGTGAAAATGTCATGTCGGTGAAGTAGGGAATTCAATCCTCGCTGAATTCTTGACATCACTTAGATGTTAACAGAAGTTTCTTCTCCAAAAAAAGAAGGCAAGGCATCTCTGAAAGCCCACACACAGATCTTTGACTCCTAAATGCAGAGTACTACACAGAACTATTTTGGTTTTGGACGACTGCATTGTCTCATGTGTCAGGACGACTATTTGAGTTTCTTTTATTTTTTAATTTCAGCCTCGAGCAGAGCCAAACCTGTACAATTTATGCACGTGCAGTGCAAGAGGTCCCCTCTCATTTTGTGTCAAAAAAAGAAAAAAAAAAAAAGAGAAAGGAGGAGGGAAAAGCACAGTATCATTTCATCTCCGTACCTTCCTAAAACCTGAGAAGTTTATAAGCTCTTAACTCCAGTTCCCTGCTTTTGCCTCCCCACAGCAAAAGCAGCTGGAGCTGCCTGGAGCAGCCTGGGACAGTGGAAGGTGTCCCTGCCCAGCTCTAAGGTCCTTCCCAACCCAAACCACTCTGGGATTCTACATTTTGCATCACATTTTCTTTTTGGAGAACAGTTCCCCTTTTTCAGCTCCTTAAGGTTATTCCCAGATACGTGTGGGGGTTGACAGAGAAAAAGGATAAATATATTTAAGTTAAGGGGAAAAAAAAATCTGTGTCAGGATTGGAGCCTGTTATCAAACAAACAACCCGCATAAAAATACTTGGGAGCCATAAACTGCCTGATTTACTAATTTCTTTTTTTTGTGTTCTTTTCCTGGAGTCTAATCCCATGGTTAAATCTACAGAGCTTTCCCCCTCAGGCTTCCAGGGGGGAGAAGGAAATCTGTATCACATAAATCTCCCTGGATCGTTTGTCTGAATGCTGCTCCTGCCCAAACACGGGATGCTCCATATGCTTTTGCAATCGCTCCGCTTTGATAGAATTACCAGCACTGTCTCTTATTAATCATATTGCCACCACAAGTCCCTCGGGAGTGTTTGCTTATCCCAGGCTTTCCCAAACCCTTCCAGCTTCCTCTTCATCTATTAAAATGAAGAGGAAACTGGAAGAAGATGACCACAGTGAAAGCAAACCCCTGCTACTACAGAAAAGGGAAAATACGGGGGAGACGGAGGGAAAATCACCTTTAACCACGAACTTTTCCTCTATTCCCAGAAGATCCTCCCCCAAACACTGCTTTCAGTCCTTGCCTCCCTGATCGTGGAGCCCTGGCTATTTAGGGTAGCATTAAAATTCAAGGAACACTTTTCCTGGATGTCACCATTGGAGCCGGGATCATTGGAAGAAATTCGGTACTGGCTGGACCCTTGAGCGCCCCGCAATCAATGAGCTTGTTGCAGCCTGCGAAGCGTTCTCGGAGCCAGGCTGAAGTGCTCCGCTGGCTGGGGAACAAAGCCCCTGGCACCCCGCAGGACTGAACCCTGCTGAGGTGCAAGGCGTTTCCAAACGCTCCCAATTAACTAAAAAGAATCCACAATTAAGAAAGTCGCGAGTCCCCGGGCTGACGGAAGAAAGGGAATGTTCGGCGCAGCACGCAGCCCTCCGCAACCCCCGGCACGGGAACGGGGAGCGGGGCCAAGAGTAGGTGGGGGGTAAAGAGCAGGAGTGTTCCTTGGGGAATCCTGGGCTTCCCCAGCTCCCTGCTCCGGGGCTGGGAGCACCACGGGCATGGAACTGGCCTGAGCTGACCTCCAGCCCCTGCTAGTCCCCACTGCCAGTCCCCATTTTTAGCTCCCACTGCCAGTCCCTATTCCAGTCCCCACTGCCAGTTCCCATTTCCAGTCTCCACTGCCAGTCACCACTGCCAGTCCCCATTTCCTGTTCCCATTTTCAGTCCCCATTGCCAGTCCCTATTTCCCATTCCCATTTCCCATTCCCATCTCCCATTCCCATTTCCAGTCCCCATTTCCCATTCCCATTTCCCATTCCCATTTCCCATTCCCATTTTCCATTCCCATTTCCCATTCCCATTTCCCATTCCCATTTCCAGTCCCCATTTCCCATTCCCATTTCCCATTCCCATTTCCAGCCCCCATTTCCCATCCCACACCTGAGGACGGGCTCCAAAGGAAAGGGGGATCAGCAGTGCAGAGAAAACGCCGCCTTATGGAAGCTGCCCACGCACCCCCTGTGGGCTCTGGTGGGGAAGATCCCCGTTTTTCCCCCAGGTTTTACGTTGTTTTGAGGACTCTGCTGTCTGCAAAGCATTAACTCAAACCAAGTGATACAACTCCGCTAAAACTACACTCCCGAGCCAGCTACGTCCTTCTGAGTCACCAAACAAATATGCCTCTCCATGCACTTTTGGAATTGCAACACGGGTTTCATTCTGATTTTTCTCCCAGCTCATGGAAGAGTTTACACAAACGATTTCTCATGTTTATCTTTCCTCACAAAACCCCCAGGGATCACGCTGGTGCCGTGCTGACGAAAGCGGGGGGCAGCGGGGAGAGGCCCCGGGCTCTCTGCAGCAGGCAGGAGCCTGCAGCCCGGGCAGCCTCCAGCTGTGCTCAGGTGGACCCCACCTGGAGGCTGTGGCTCCCACTGGGAGCTGGAGGCAGAGCCCTGTGGGAGCTGTGCAGGGGACTGCAGAACTGCCCCCGATGGAGAACTCGGCGTGGGCTTTCCACCTCCGCCCCAAGGCCGGGAATGGGGCTGTTCCAGCAGGGCGCCGAGCTCACCTGGGGGCTGGGACCTGCCCAGCACAGGGGCAGCAGCAGCAGCCAGCCCTGGATCCATCCCTGCAGGTGTCCAAGGAGCACCCTGGGGTGGTGGAAGCTGTCCCTGCTCACGGCAGGGGTGGCACACGAGGATCCTCAAGGTTCCTTCCCACCCAGAGCAGCCTGAGGCTCCGTGATTTGTGAAATCCAAGACAGAACAATCAAACCAGCTCAGTTTTAAGAAGATGGAGCTGAACCCCAACATCTGCACCTGCCTCTGTGGCAGCTGGAGGCCAGAACAGGGGGACAGACAGACTCACAAGAGACTCTGAGCCACCGAGGGGAAAAGTGACACCACGACTCCAGCCTGGTGTCACCCTGCCAGGCCTGGGCGTGAGCGACTCTCCAGTCATGCTAAAAGAAATTATTTTTTTTTGTAAAAGGTTTCGTCAATTGCTGCCTCCATCACTTCAAAAGCACCACGCTGCACACGCAGCACTACAGCAGGAATAAAAGTCATCTGCAAATGGTTAATGAAATGCATATTAGGTGCAAACCACGGGGACTGCAGGGAGATGATGCCCGGCAGGGTTTGATTTCCAGCAAGCCACAGAACACGGCAGTAATTTAAATAAAACCTGTACAGTTGATCCAGTGCCTCAGCCTCTCTCTGTGCCTCTGCTCCCATCCAAGCCAGCACAGGCTGTCCACGTATCACAGAGCCCATCTCCAAGCAGGAATTTCACTCACAACGTTTGGCTTCGGCAGCAGGCAAATTAAAAACAGAGATGAAGGGATGCTTCTCCTTTTATGTTTAGCACAAATAAAGTTCGGTGGGAGGGAATCCTAATAAAATTTTAAAGGCGGCACTTCTAATGGAGTATCCTCATTTTTAAAATGAGGAGGTGGATGCAGCGATTAGTTTCTGCTTGCTAGCAGCTTTTTAATTATTTTTTTTTGTTATTTCGATATGGTTCATTGTGGTTTTCATGGCTTTGAGGGGAGGTTTTTAGCAGGACCAGCTGCCAAGAACATCTCCCAGTTAGCTGCTTTGGTCATCAGTCAGTAGCTGCCATTAACACAGCTTGGATCTGCAAATCCAATAATTCTAGAGCTACCAAACATCGTTTCCCCTCGAGATCAGTTTTTGGTGGAGAAAAACACCCTTTGGAAGGCAAACCTTTTTTTTATATATATATTTTTTTAGCTATCAAAACACATGGCGCAGCCTGGAACAGAGCTGCCCGTAAAACAGAGCTGGCTGCTCCTCAGCGAACATGGGAAACCACCAACTCCAGCTGCTCCAATTAACTGCCAGCATCTTCCTCGGAGCCCAGACAATCCCGGGCTACTTGTCATGCAAACAACCTGGGAGCTTCATTCTCCTGGCGAGGCGAGAGGAGGGCTAAATGACTGAGTTAAGTAGATTACTGGGGAAAGGAGTCACACTCGGCAGCTTTATGAGATGATTAGACCCTGGGAAATTCACACCCCAAATCCCCCCCGGCCCTGATGGGGCACACACGGCAATCAGGAACGCTCCCCGGCAGCATCAAATATTCGCTTCCCGCTGAACTTCCATCTAGCTGCTTCCCCCCTGCCCCGGCCAAAAAGGAAGATCACGTTAAAAATTTTAACAGGGGAAGAAGTTGCAGCAGCGTTTAGGAAGGCAGCGGGTCATGCTGAAACACCTTTTTTTTTTTTTTTCCTTCCAGAAAATCATCATTGTTTTTGGAGTGAGCCGCAGCAGCGGGGACGGGAGCCCTCGAGGGCACCTGGGACTGCTCAGGAGAGCAGCGGCTGTCTGCCCTGAACAGACCCAGCACGGCACAGCAGCCCCTGCCAGGCAAAAAGAGGAAAGCATCCCATTCGTGGCAGGAGGGCAGCGGCTGGGCTGTGCTCCTGCGGCTTTGAGAGCCCGGCCAGGGTGCGGGTGCCCCCGCGGGAGGCGGGTGATGCCCCTCTCTGCTCCTGAGAGCCCAGGGGGGCATTGACTACCTGGAACACCGGGAGCACTGGCAGCAATCCCGACTTTTCGCCAGCTCATGGCACCGTGAGGAGCGACAGGCTCTGGCAGAGGCTGTTCCACAGACAGGGCTTTGTTACCCTCGGTGGCACAAAAGACTCCCAAGTTTGACGGGAGTCTCTACAGCATTACTCAGCAGCCCTCCATTATCTAAAGAATCCCAAACCCCCCCGTTTTCTGGATCTATATAAAGCAAAGGGCGTGACCCCATCACGCTGGGGAAGGTGAGCGTGCCGAGAGCTCTCCCTCCCACCCGTGGTATTTTTATCAGAGATGTCTTTAAAAATACCTCTCAAAGAAAGTCTCTTATGCAAGAAGTTGAGACAGCTGAGGACTCCCTGAAGTGCGGTCTAGTTCCATCAAAAGACAACTCCACCACCAGGGATGGTTCCACCCCTGGTACCTAAAAGGATAAATTGCACAAACCCAGCGACCAGCCGGATGAGAGGGGCTCCTCTGCCCGGGAGCTGCATGGTGGGAGAGCTCTGGAGAGGAAAGTACAAGGCTCAGTTCTCCTGCCGGGAGAGCTGAGGTTATTCAGCCCGGAGAAGGCTCCAGGGAGACCTCAGAGCTCCTTCCAGGGCCTAAAGCGGCTCCATGAACAGCTGGAGAGGGATTTGAGACAAGGGATGGAGGGACAGGGTGGTGGAATGGCCTTAAAATGAAGGAGAATAGGGTTAGATGGGAAATTAGGAACAGATTGTTCCCTGGCAGGGCGGGCAGGCCCTGGCACAGGTGCCCAGAGCAGCTGTGGCTGCCCCTGGATCCCTGGCAGTGCCCAAGGCCAGGCTGGACACTGGGGCTGGGATCACCCTGGGACAGTGGGAGGGGTCCCTGCCATGGCAGGGGGGCACTGGGTGGGCTCTGAAGTCCCCTTTCCAATCCAAACCCTCCTGTGATTCTCCCAAGACCCAAGAGCAGAAATAACACATTTCCTGCCTCCCTGATCCCCAGGGAAGGCATGAGAAGGAGATGGGGTGCCCCCAAGCCTGGGGGTCTCAGGTGAGCAGCCCACAGGCACTGAGCAGAGCCCAGCCAAGCCCAGGCTCAGCCCAGGCCGGGCTCTGCGTGTCCTGTGCCAAGCCAAGCAGGAAGCAGACGACTGGAACTTGTCCGCTGTAAAACTCCTTCAGTCACATCCCATAAAAATACCTGAGTGCCCACCTACGGGCCCCATTCCCTTCTGGGAGCTGCCACCTCAACTTCCAGGCCATTCCACACCTAAACACTCCCCAATTCCGGGCCCTCTGATGACTTAACCGTGTCCTTGCTGCCAGAACTGGCAGGAGAAAAGATGGGCACCAAAAAGCCGCCAGCATCACCCCGATCTTCACTCACACGGCAGCAGAGGAGAATCGGCTCCGCTCCTCCTTCCTGGGAAGATGACCTGCAGTGCTCCTCTGGCAGCCAAAAGGCAGCACGGGTTTGGTAAGGGGAGCAAGCCTGGGCATCCTGGAGTCATGGAATCACAGAATGGTTTGGGGTGGAGGGGACCTTAGAGCTCGTTCCCAGCCCTGCCACGGGCGGGAACACCTTCCACCTTCCACACCAAGCCCTGTCCAGCCTGGCCTTGGACACCTCCAGGGATCCAGGGGAGCTCTGGGCTGGGCAAACCCAGTGGCAGAGAGGTCTCAGTGGAGCATCCCAGCACAGGAACAGCTTTTCATCACAAAAAAGAATAAATCATCATTCCATCAGGGGCAGGGCTGGCTGATCCCAGCTCGAGATATTCCTGACAATTCACACACAAATGTGCTTCGAATGCTCCTCAAAGCACACGGGAGCTCAGGGGAGGACTGAGCTCATCCCGCGTTCCTGGGCACAGCTGCATCCAGATCCAGAGCAAACAGCTTCTCCCAAATACCGAAGGTGAAGGCAAACAATTAAACCATTTCATGATGGAAGTGGCTCAGAGGGCACAAAAGCAACCTAGGAAATGTTAACGGCGCTGACATTTCCACAAAACCCAGCAAAGCAGAAGCAGAGACACCGGGAAAGGTGCAGAAATGAAGGAATTCTGATCCCAGTGAGAAGTCTGGAGAGCCTCTTCTCCCCCACGCCCAACAGCCAGGGCTGCAGCTCGAACAGGAACTGGGGACCGGCTTTAATTTAAACCTCCGCCCAACTCCCAAGGGATCCGAGCGCCCTGCCCAAACACAAGGAGACAAACGGAGTGTTCCTAGGTCTGGAAACACAGAGTGCACAATCCACAGGAAGAAATCCCATCACCTCACCTCAGGAAACTGGGACTGCTCCTGTTTATGGCACTGCCTTGCCCCATGCTGTAAAATACCCAGCATGAATCATTTGGCGCTGCTGCTGTTTTTCTACAAGGCCTAAACACGGGGCTTTTTCCCCTCACTTTTGAGCTTTTAATTCAGTATCAAGGTGGGAAATGAGTATTTTTGCATTTTACTTAAGTGCCAGAAAAACATTTGCTGCTTTTTCTAGCAGGAATGAGTCACTTTGGCTCCACTAAGGTGCTTTTCCAAAGCTTTTTTAGCAGCACTGTCACCTTGCTAAGGCTCTAGAGCTGAACACAAAACATTGTCTGCAGGGATCCCCCAGACTTTATAAACTGTGCAGTAGAACCAACACATCCAGCCCTGCAGGAGCTGGAAACTTCAGAGCTAAAGAAAATCTCCAAGCCCAGGGAAAACCATTAAAGCCAGGAATACCTCCACTTCTGGAGAGGTCGTACTTCCCAAACTCCTTGAATCTGGCAGATTTGGGACAGTTTGGGAAATAATGCCTGTGATGTTCCAAAATCTACCCCTCATGACACACGTGGCGCCGTGTAAACCACTTGTCTTCCCTCACAGGTAACCAGACACACGCAGCCGAGGGGTAAATGGCAGCGAAACTGTGAATTTCCTCTGCCCCTAGAGCAGGGCTGACCTGTGACAGTGCCAGCAGTGACCTGTGACAGTGCCAGCAGTGACCTGTGACAGTGCCAGCAGTGAGTGACCTGTGACAGTGCCAGCAGTGACCTGTGACAGTGCCAGGAGTGAGTGACCTGTGACAGTGCCAGCAGTGACCTGTGACAGTGCCAGCAGTGAGTGACCTGTGACAGTGCCAGCAGTGACCTGTGACAGTGCCAGCAGTGAGTGACCTGTGACAGTGTCAGCAGTGAGTGACCTGTGACAGTGCCAGCAGTGAGTGACCTGTGACAGTGCCAGCAGTGACCTGTGACAGTGCCAGCAGTGACCTGTGACAGTGCCAGCAGTGAGTGACCTGTGACAGTGCCAGCAGTGACCTGTGACAGTGCCAGCAGTGACCTGTGACAGTGCCAGGAGTGAGTGACCTGTGACAGTGCCAGCAGTGACCTGTGACAGTGCCAGCAGTGACCTGTGACAGTGCCAGGAGTGAGTGACCTGTGACAGTGCCAGCAGTGACCTGTGACAGTGCCAGGAGTGACCTGTGACAGTGCCAGGAGTGACCTGTGACAGTGCCAGCAGTGACCTGTGACAGTGTCAGCAGTGAGTGACCTGTGACAGTGCCAGGAGTGACCTGTGACAGTGCCAGCAGTGAGTGACCTGTGACAGTGCCAGCAGTGACCTGTGACAGTGCCAGGAGTGACCTGTGACAGTGCCAGGAGTGACCTGTGACAGTGCCAGCAGTGAGTGACCTGTGACAGTGCCAGCAGTGACCTGTGACAGTGCCAGGAGTGACCTGTGACAGTGCCAGGAGTGACCTGTGACAGTGCCAGCAGTGAGTGACCTGTGACAGTGCCAGCAGTGACCTGTGACAGTGCCAGCAGTGAGTGACCTGTGACAGTGCCAGCAGTGACCTGTGACAGTGCCAGGAGTGACCTGTGACAGTGCCAGCAGTGACCTGTGACAGTGCCAGGAGTGAGTGACCTGTGACAGTGCCAGCAGTGACCTGTGACAGTGCCAGGAGTGAGTGACCTGTGACAGTGCCAGCCGCACGCCAGGGGTGACCTGTGACAGTGCCATCCTGTTAGTGGAGTGGCAGTGACGGCAGCCCTGGACAGCACACTGCCATCCTGTTAGTGGAGTGGCAGTGACAGCAGCCCCGCACAGCACACTGCCATCCTGTTAGTGGAGTGGCAGTGACAGCAGCCCCGCACAGCACACTGCCATCCTGTTAGTGGAGTGGCAGTGACAGCAGCCCCGCACAGCACACTGCCATCCTGTTAGTGGAGTGGCAGTGACAGCAGCCCCGCACAGCGCGCTGCCATCCCGGAGCAGCTCTGCCTGCGCTTCCAACGCCCGCAGCGCGGCCGGCCCCCATGGCCGCTGCGGGATTTTCCCGCTGGGATTGGGAACGCCCGGCCTCCCCGGCCTCCGCAGCCTCCCCTCAGTCCCCTCCACTTCCAGACGTGTCTCCGGCACAGAAAGGAGGGAACAAAGGGGCTGCTTGTGTGTCAGGAGCCCTCGGAGGGGCCGTGCTTCAGTCCACCCTTCTCTCCAAAAGCAGGGCACTGTCTGGAGAGCTCTTTAGGAGTTTTCGTCTCATTAACATTTCCATGAGGGATCAAAGAATATATTAAAAAATATCTAAGTACAATTCCTGCCACGGAACGGGAATATATATTAAAAAAAATAAAGAACCTGCTCAGATGCCTTTCCCTGATCCCTGGCATTATTGCCGGATAATTGTCTCCTCAGGAACCTCAGGCTTTTATTCCCACCGAAAATCTCGGCACATCCATCCCACCGAGCCCCCGCTGCCCTGAACTTTTTCCATCATCATCATCACTGTGTTCCTCCCCAGCAGATCCCGACCTTTCCCTGCCAGGAAAGCCACGAGGAGCAGGAATTGCTTTCCATCATCACCATCACCGTGTTCCTCCCCAGCAGATCCCGACCTTTCCCTGCCAGGAAAGCCACCAGGAGCAGGAATTGCTTTCCATCATCACCATCACCGTGTTCCTCCCCAGCAGATCCCGACCTTTCCCTGCCAGGAAAGCCACCAGGAGCAGGAAGTGCTCTCGTGCTGCCCCTGGGGTGGGCTGGGAGCCGGGATGAACACTGAGGGAGCGCCGAGGGGGGACGGGGCAGGATTTTCTCCTGGGAGGAAGCAAATCAGGGAGCTGTGAGTGCCCCAGATGAGCCTTGTCCTTCCTCTCCACACCTGGAGCTGTGTCCTGGCCCCATCCCCATCCCCATCCGATCCCTGCCAGGCTCATTAGGGATGCCCAGCAACACCCCGCGGACAAAGCCACGGCAAACAAAGTGTGGGGAGAAAGGGGGAAGGAGTGCGGGGGGAGAAGGGGATTTTTTTTTTTCCCTCCCTTTTTTTCCCCCGAAGAAAGGAGTGCAGAGGAATTCCTCATTCAGTGATCTGTGGAATACATTAATATCCCGAGTGTTGGCACAGCCTCCCGTGCTCGGGGGGACCAACAATGCGAGCAATGACTCCGAGTCTGGGATCTTCAAATAAACCACCCCCGCTGTCATGGCCACCAGGAAAGAGAATAACAGCAATATTAGCTGACCTTCATTTTGTTGTTTCCCCAGACCTGACTGCTGGACCTCTGTTTGCCTGTTACTAGGATTTCTGGGCTGAAAAATGTGAGCATTTCCTAGACGATAAAGAGGCAGTTTATTAGGTAAATAAACCAGGCCCTAAGCAGCCTCTGCTGCTTGATAATGAGGAGGGAAGGGAAGGCCCAGACCTCCCTGCACCACCTAAAATAACCCCAGTCGAGGCTCTCTAACTACCACCACACACATATTTTTCGACAGACAGGTAATGAACAAGAGAAGGTCATTCCAGCCCGGCCAACTTGTGCTCAAAACCATTTGCTGAGAAAACTACGGGCCATAAAAATCCCCGCAGGCACTGTCTGTGTCCCATAAAACCGAAGTTTAAAATCAGTGTATTCCTTCAGGCTTCTGACAAAAGAGAGCATCCAGGGGAAGATGTTTCTAGAGGAGGGCTGGGGACACTCCCAGCTCTCCCAGCCAGCTCCTGACCATCTCCGGGCTCTCTCCAGCAGCTCCACGTCCCTCTGCTGATGTTCCCCGGGGCTGGGGCAGCTCTGCAGGTGGGGTCTCACCTGAGGGGGCAGAATCCCCCCTTCCCTCCCCTGCTGCCACGCTGGGATCAGCCCTGGACAGGGGGATTTAGGGGCAGAGAACACGGCCAGGGAATGCTGAGCTGCTCGTCACCAACGCCCCCAGCCCTTCTCCTCGGGGCTGCTCCCACCCATCCCCAGGCAGGCAGTGCAGGGCCCTGCACTTGGCACTGCTGAACCTCCTGAGGGTCGCAGGGACCCCCCAGTCTCCCCAGAGAGCCCCCAGCACCCCGAGCACCGCCCTGGGACAGTGACCCTGCCCTGCCCACGGGCCTGCCTGGACACAGATCCCTCCTCCTTTGCCAAGACACGACCAGCAGTCCCAGATGTGCGATGAACATCTGTGGCTTTGTTAGCGCTCAGCTGGAGGCAGGACTGCCGTGTTTGATGCCACCAGATCAATGCCGCACAAAAAGCTGGATTTTTCACCCTGAGTCAATCCATTTCCTAAAGCAACAGCAGAAATGCCCCCAGACCTGAGAAATCCCCCACAAGGGCAGGGCTCCCTTGCTGCCCTTCCCATGAGCCTGAGGGCGCTTTTCCCCCCACCGGCTCCACGGCAGGAATCCTGCCGCACTTCTGCCAAACAAGAAATATCTGAGCTCCCAGCCCCTGGTGAATTATATCCCGGAATTCTGGTGGCATCAGCATCCTCCATGCATCTCACCAAGCCCTGAGGAGACAACACAACCACTTGTCCCTAGCAGACTCATTTCTCCACTGACCACATCCTCCATGCATTGTTGTGTCCCTGCAGTGCCCGGGGCTGGGGAAGCACAATTCCAGATGCCGGACCCTTGCTCTGTGTGCTCAGCCCTGGATTGAGGGCAGCACCGCCACGAGAGGCTGTGAAAGGCTCAGCATTTGGGATTCAGGCAGAATTTCAGCCTGCAGGAATTACTACCAACGTTTTAAGCCAGATGATTCCCCCCCTAATCGAGGTTTTAACGTGGCACGAAATCCCCGAGCCTGAACACCGTTTGTGCTTCAGCTCCAGATCAGGGAGAGCAATTATTTTGTCATTGAGCACATTAGGGAAGAAAAAGGCAGAAGGAGGCAAGTTTGAGCCTCTTTGGTAATGTACAAATTAACACATTTCATCACCGTTTTCAGAAATATAAATTAATGATTTAATTCCGCAACATGTATCCTTGGAAACCGAGCTGTAAGCGCTCGCCCTCGGATGGTTCGCACAATTCCGTTTTTTTTTTTTCCAATATTGAAATACAATTAATTGCTTGTCGTTTCGCAGTGCTGGACAGCCTGGGTGAGCAGGGTGCCCGGGGGCTCATTTTACCACCAGATTTAGAGGATCCCACTACGCGGGTTGAGACAACAGCTGCTCTAAATCTCCTGATGGGCATGAACAGGCACTGGTGAAGTTCAGTCTGTTTGAACAGCTGCATATGCAAATGTAATTAAGGAGATCTCTCTTGCCTTTTGCTCGCCCCTCTCCCCTCAGCCCGTCTCCTGATGGGGAGGGTTGGCATTTCAGGCCTCCAGGCTTCCGCCTCTGCCTGATTCACATCTCACAGCCCGGCCCCAGAAATGCCACTCTCGGGGCGTCCTTAAAATCAGGGCTGGGAATAATCATGCTGAAAATGAAAAAGTGGGGATTAGCAGAACTGGAGGGGCAGGAAACTGGTGGAAGGGGAAAGGGGAAGTGGCGTTGAAAGAAGGATCGGGATGGATGGAGGTCACGGGCACAGCTCCTCCAGGAATGGTCAGCAGGGCTGATCTTCTTAAATGCCTTTATTAATGACCTTGGCACAAGAAGGAAGTGTGCTAATGAAAGCTGCTGCTGACACAAAGCTGGAAAGCAGCGGCAGCACACAGGAAGGCCGGGACCGGACGGGGGAACTGCGAGGATGAATGGAGGAAGGCTGGAATTCCATGGGATGGGAGAGGAAGCCACGCTCTGGGGATAAACAACAGCTTTTGCTGTGAGCTGGAAAGAAAATGAACTCGAGTGGAAAAATGTTCAGGAGTGAGGAAGGCCCAGGCAAACAGCTCCAAACCAAAATGACTGAGGCACCAACACAGCTGCACTTGCAGAATTTCCAACAGGCGGGGAAGTGCTGGAGCTGCTGGAGCAGCCAGCTCGGAGGGCTCACAAACACCCAGAACTGTGAGAAGGCTCCAGGGATGCTGCACTCGCTTCCTGTGGCTGAACAGCCAAAAGGTTTAAGTAGGAAGAAGTGTAAAAAAAAAAAAAAAAGACTTGGCAGGAAACAGATTAATTTAGGAGATTCAAAGGTAGAGACACTTGTTCAGCCCTGCAGAACAGAAGCTGGGAGGGCACACTGAGTGATCTCTTGGACACACACATTCGAGGGGGAAAATAAAAAAAAAGAGGGAAGAACTATTCAGGCCAGCAGAACAAGGGCTGCACGTGGGCATCATGAAGAATCCCTGACAAGTCCAGGCTGGAAATAAGTTTATGACCATTTCAGCCTCCCAATAGGAGTAATGGGGGGGAAGAAACAAGCTTGTTCTCAGAAATCCATCTGGAAGGGCTCCTCTGACCCAGAAGGTCCCATCTTTTCCTGCTCAACACACACACAGAGCTGACAGCACCAGGACACGCTGTGCTTCCCACCTGGGAGGGGAGTCACAAAGAAAATCCAAACCTCCTCTTTTTACAAAAAACCCCCCATTTGTGACTCTTAGGTCCATCCTCTTTCATCAGCTGAATCCATCCCAACACCTCAGCACCGGCAAATATTTGAGAAGTGAATACAGTGAGTGTGAGGAGGAGGAGGAGGAGGCAGAGCAAGGCCATGAGCTGGCTGGGGGGCACAAGGGCACTGCAGGAGGGAGCACCAGCCTGGGGGACACTGCCACCAGTGGGGACACTGCCACAGGAAAACGGAAAAGTCACCGGGCCAAGAAATGTCGTCCCAGCAAAGGCTGGCCAGGTGACTCAGGGCAGCCCTGAGGAATATCAGTGTAACCTCGCCAGGAGTCAGACTGCAGGAAAGGCTGAATTCATGGCAACTCCACCAGCTCCTCCTCCCCACGGAGGGAAAAAACAAATGGATGGGGACTTGCTCATCTGAACACACAGGACACGTCAGAGGAACAAACCTGAGCAGCTGCCGTCGTAATTTATACAACAAATTAAATCCATGGCAAAAAAGGAGCAAAACTGAGAACAGAGAGATCACAGAGCCCGGCAGGAAAAGGCCCCAGCCTGCATGAATCATTATTTTCTAGAGGAAACCTTATATAATCCAAGCTGCCCTGTTTTAAAACAAACCAAACCTTCCAAAAAGTCCAATTAATGGGTTTAGCCAAAGCTCTGTTTTTAATTCAGGTGTTTGGGTAAGATTAAAAAGAAAACCCCACCTGGTACGGATTAATTCGATGTAGTTTACACCCTGCTTTTGGCATCCCCGGGCAGGAAGGCGAAGGGGAGCCGGGAGCCTCCACCTGGGGCTGAGGGAGGTGATTAGATTGCATTGCCACCTTGTGGAACAGGGGAAAGCTGCTCGGGCCCCTCTGTGCTGCTCTCCAGGACACAGCTCCTGCCCCGGAGGGGACTGCTCCGCTTGTCCCTCACTCTCCTCATTCATCTGCAAGGGCAGAGGGGAGAACGTGGTCTGCTGCCCTCCGGCTGCCTGCAAGGGGATGCACACACTCATCTACCGGAAATAAAAGCTTTCTCCTTATTTTTTTCGGTTTTTTTTCGGTTTTTTGCTTGTTTTCACTGTGACAAAGTCATGATTTTCTATGTTGCTTCCCCAGGAAAGAAAAGCAGCTTTTCTCCCTGGCTACAGGAGAACACCAGAGAGTGACTGGGGTAGGACCAGGAGTGTCCCCAGTGACCACCAGCATCCAGGGCCAGGGACTAGATGAGCCCATGGAACATCTTCTGGACTTTCATGGGCTTTTCACAGACATTCCCCGGGGCTGGGACTGAAGGAATGGCTCCCGTGGGGACAGGGAGGGGGCGGCTCTGGGGGCTGAGGTTAAACCATGACATCCCCCAGCATCTCTGCATTAATTATCCTTCAATTTATTTGCAAAGTTTTCAACGCAGTCCTTCAGAGGACCTCCTAAGGGTTGAAGTTCCTAACAGAAAGTTATCGAGAAATGGCTAGTGAGTGCAGAAAGGTGCTCAGACTGGAAGGGAGAGGACAAAGCAACCCAAAAGCACCAGTGATGGGGCTGAAAAGTCAGGACTGTGGACACAGCCACTCCTGGAGCAAAGCTGCCACAGGCAGCCTGACACTGGACTGACCATCTGTGTGAAGACCCTGGTGAGAGCTCGATGCAAATCCCTGGAATCTAAGGAACTTACACGTCCCAGCAGCCCTCCTAATGCCAGCCCTCACTGTGGGAAGGGACACAACAGTGCCAGGCAGCGTTTGCAAACATCTGCCCGCGGATGACTGATGATTTTCAACAATCATCTCACAAATGCAGCGGGCTGGAGTCCCTCCCGTGGTTAATCTCCCCCTGCAATCCCAGTGCCACCAGTGTGGGGCTGCCCCAGGGCACGGGACAGCCTTCCCTGGGCACAGCCAGGGCTGCTGCTGTCAACAGCTCCGGGGCCAGCCAGAAAAACGGCCCTGGAAATCAGCTGGGAATGCAAAGAACCCACCCAGGACAAGCTGAGGGGCTGTGCCAGGCCCAGGACGGGCAGGGGCAGCTCCTGGGCCAGGCAGGTAATGCCCAAAGCCCACTGGGAACAGCCCCCCACAGCTGGAAAATGAGGTTTGCATGAGAGGGAGATGTTGAAATATTGATTAAAGTTGGGTTTTTTCACCAGCAATTCTTTGATTTTATGATTGTACTGGCTGCTAACAAAGACACACCCATTAATGCATTGCATTCCTGCTTGTAAAACCGGGATTATTCCATTATTGCAGCCAGTGTGCTCCGCTTGTATCCACAGCCCCTGGCTCCAGCACAGGCACTCATCGGGAAAATAAAAAGACATCATGATTTCAAAAAGGAGGGGAAAACACTTTAACAGCCACATGCTGGAGCAGAGTGGAGACTGGGGCTGAGCACTTCACCCTGCTTTAAATCCAAAGTCAGGCACCAAACCCAAGGAGTTTCTGAAGACTTTATCAATTCAAGTGATAAAAGGGACACTCCGACAGAGTCCCCTGGCAGGTGCCACTTGTCCTGCTGCTTGGCCTCATTCCAGGGATAATCGGTGTGCAGGGAGGGTATTTCTCATCCCAGCACTCCAGTCCATTGCAGTGCCAGGGATAAGGGTGGGAACGGGATGGGAGGAATGCCGTCAGAGCCTGTGCCCTCAGCATCAGCCATCTGAGGCAATTCGGGGTTTACTCATGCCCAAATTGTTATGCAAACACAGGAAGGCCTATGGGAGCAGAGGGAACAGGCACCAGAGGCAGCACTTCTCACCAAAGCAAAATGTTTTTTCAATGTGCAAAGGGTGAGAGAGGTCACCCCCCAGGAATCCAGCCCAGCATCCTCCTCCTCCTCTGAAATTCCCCCGGCAGGCAGGATGGGCTTCTCGAGTTAAAGAGACAGCCTCACCACACAGCAGCGTGTCTGGGGCTGCACTTGCACCTAAAGGAGCCTAAACCTGGGGAGAAATCCCTCCTGGATGCCGTGGGACTGACCCCCTGCCCGCCCCCCCCATATCCAGCTGGGCTGCCCTGGACTCGTGAGGAAAACGAAGCCACAGGAATTAAGGGGAGACTCCAAAGGCACACAGGGGTACTCAGCATCATTCAAGCGCACTCAAGTTTTAAATTAAATCCATCTTGCATCAACATTCGGGATCTAAAATAAAAGAGTCAGTCATGAACTCTGCAGTCACGCCTTTAACTCCATCTGCAGTTGGTACGCGAGGACTCGGAGACAAATGACTCTGACAAGTCAACTTTAACCTCCAGAAGAAGCCACAGGTTTTCATCAGCCCACATCAACCAAGCTTTCAAAACCTTCTCACTGACGGAGAACCAAATAAATCCCTGGAATTGTCAGTGCTGGAAAGATGCTTCACTGCCAGTCTAAGCTGGGGAGCCTCTGCACAGAATGAAACCTCCCAGCAGCCACAAACAGGTTGTGACACACCAGCCCTCGGCTTTCTCGACACAAACCAGATTTCAACAACTCCTGACTCTAAGTCCGATTTCTGCAGAGCACTGCGAGTGTGTCCTGTGAGGACACAAACCACGGACACCAGGAGCAGACGTGCCACCACCTCAGCCGGCCGCTGTCCCCACATAAAGACATTTTCTGCCACCATCCACAGCATCCCCTCCTGCTCACTGCGCGCAGCCCTCAGCCCTCCATCCAAACCTGCCTGCGATTATCACCCCTCTGCAGAGAGAGGCCAGTTCAGCCTCAGCAGCTCGCACATCACTTCAGGAGCCTCCAGGAAGGATTCCCTGCCCGGCAGGCTCCGAGCGCTGCTGGGCTGAGAGCTCGTTCCTGCAGGACACCCCCGGGAACGCTCCCCGCCGTGCCAGCTTTGTGAGAGCTGGTAGCGAGGCCTGTAAAGCTAATTAACATGCACGGCTCTAATTTCGAACCGTTTCGTGCCCAATCAGGATATTGTGCAAGGCTGGAGTCAAACGGCTCAAGGAAAATTGACGGCACCGGCACTTCAGCACAGCCAGTCAAACCTGCGGGAGACGTTTGGAGTGCTGGGGTTTGTGCCTTCGAAAGGAGCTGTCCTGGGGGGGGAGCGGGGCAATTAGCAGCAGTTAATGACCGCACAGCACCAGGCGAGAAGCGCCCCGGGGCGGGATGGTTTGTGCTGAGGCCGTTTCCTACCGCAGGACGTGGATTTCTTGTCCACCAGCTTCACGTGGCGGGTCTGGGTGCGCAGCCGGCCGTCCGTGCTCTCCACCAGGTTGGTGAGGTCGTCGATGATCTCTGGGGAAAAGAGGGACAGCAGCGTCAAATCTGAGCCCACAGCTCCCCTGCTCACCCACCCTCCTGCTGAGAGCTCCAGGACGGGCACCGGCTGCGTCCTGCAGCGCTCACACCACTGAAAGGCCAGATCCCGGGAAACACGGCACCGGAGACTCCAGAGTCACCGCAACAGGGGAGGAGAACGCGCGGCCTGGAGTGGAGGGGAAAATACAGCCTGACACAGCTGCATCCGTCTAGGAGGACAGGGAACACAGGATGATGCACCTCACCGAGCCAAGGGGAGGGAATTAGTGCCTGTGCTCCAGGAAATCTGGAATCTCAGTCCCTGGGCCAGTATCTCAGCACTTGGGCACGACATCATCCCCAAACCACAGGCACCATCTTCACAAAGGCTTCTGAGAGCACCCAGCCACTGCAGTCACAAAGCCCTGCCTCGGCTGCCTCCTGCAGCTGTGGGTCTGGCAGCTCTCCCTGCAGCCCAGAAGGTCCTCTGGGAAAAGGAAAGTGGGCAAAGCTTCCCCTGCACCGAGCTGTAAGAGAGGAGAAAGGAAAGCTTCCAGCCAAGCCACCCTCAGCCTCCTGTAAGCGATGGCTTTAATTTTGTCATGGAAAGCAGAGCTGGTTCAAGGCTTACACTGAGAGTGGTTCGTGGCATGGCTGAAAATTAAAAGCCACATTCAGGCACTGAATTTCCCTCTCGCTGCCTGTCACGCTCTGATTTCCCTGGAACACACAGCCGGTGCTCCTGGTGTGTGAACACACCGTGCCTGGCTGCCCTCAGCCCCGCAGGTCGGAAAGGCTTCCTTTGTGCATGATGAATCAGGAGAGGACCGCAGCCAAGCCCCGAGTGCTGCCGCACGGCCTCTCGCCCTGGGTGCACCTCCAGCACCCTCCCCACTATTGATCCCTGTCTCTGTAAGGCCTGCCTGCCTTCGAGCCAGGCTTGGGGACAGTGGCCGTGCCCTCGGCTCCTCTGTGCCCCAGCAGGTCCTGGCACTGCAGCTCTGCCCTGAGGAAACCAACCCTGCCTTCCTAAACCCTCAAGCAACAAAAGCAACAGTGAGAGCACAGAGCACCCAGTCAGCCAGGCAGAGCGATATCCTGGCCAGATGTGTGGGTCATAACCCTGCGTGGACGATGGCAGAGGGTTAAAGGACATTTGAAGAACACAACTCCCACCAACAGGACGGGGCCCTCATTATTAAACCTTTGCTGTATTCCTTCAGATGAAAGATTTCCCAAATGTCTCTGCAAGGAAAAAGGGGGTGACAGTGGAGAGGGAATTCCTTGTACTGCCCAAAGTTCCCTGTGACACTTGTCCTCACAAGTGCCAGAGTGTGACATCAGCCCTTGCAGCTTCCCTGCTGCCACCCCCGGGACACCAGGAACTGGGTGGGAATGGTTTTCTGCACCATTCACCTTCCCAGAGCAGATCACAGGAACTCCTGAGCTGGAAGGAACTCACCAGGATCACCCAGCCCAGCCCCTGTCCCTGCCCAGACCCCCCAACAATCCCACCCTGGGCATCCCTGGGTGTCCAAAGGCTCCTGGAGCTCTGGGGCCGTGCCCGTTCCCTGGGGAGCCTGGGCACCTTTCCCTAAAATCCAGCCTAAACCTCCCCTGACGCAGCTCCAGCTGTTCCTCCAGCTCCCAGATGTTCACTATGGAGGGCGTTCATGTTCTCAGCCTTATCAAGGAACAAGCACTGGACCAAACGCAGATAAACCCAACCTGATCTTACACAGAGATAACAAAACCCACATAAAATGATCAAAGTTCTGCAGGCACGGAGGAAATGTCCAAGGCACAGGGAGCACGGAGGTTTTGCTCTCCCAGAGAGCTGAGACATTCAGGCATCATCCTTGCAGTGCATGTTTCCATCTGCTCCACAAGCACTCTGTCATCTCCACTGAATCCCTGTGTAAAGTGATACCAGCCTCTAAAAAAACCCCAGTACTCTGAAAATACACAGCTTTCCTAAAAGATGAGCTCCTGATCCATGTGCTGCAGCCCAAACCATCCCAGAATCCCCAGGAAGGGAGGGCAGAGGGCAAACATCAACCACCTCCCTGTGTTCTACCCTCTGGATCTGACCCATCCACCCCACCAGCACTGCTCCACTCCACACACAACCCCTCCGTATTTCCAAAGCCGTTTGCAATACCGAAAACTATGTTTCACCAATATCATTGCACTCAGTATTGTCCACCCTACACCAAAACACATTCTCCCAAGGGCCGGGGGAGCATTTTGTCTGAGCTCCAAGGTTTGCTCAGTCTGCGCTTCGGATATTCACTCTGCCCCTCCTTCCACCCGACCTCCCCAGGTCTGACATCTGCCAAGCCAACGGTATTTTGGGGAAACTTTATCTGTCCTGCGTGATTCAGCACACAGGAAGAGCAGGACAATGCTGCCTGCAAGGGCAGGACTGCTCATGTTTGCCTCTCCACGGAAAAAAAAAAAAAAGTGCTGCGAGTTCCCATCGTTGTCAAGGACAAAGTGATAAGCATGCTTGGGAAATTGGAGACTTTCCTCTGCCAACACTGACCAGACCCTCCTTGAAAAACATCCTGGTGAACAAGCTGTGGCTAAATGAGAACAAATGCGAGCAGGGAAATTTTCTGTCATCGTTTCAAAGCCCAAGGCGCTGCGAATTGGGATTCTGTGTGGAGCCTCTCCTTTCCCATCCCCCTGCCAGGATTCATTTCTGAACCAAAGGGCTGCCCTGGACGTCCTGGAAGAAGCATTTCTCCATATATATTTTATAGATAGATATATATAAACATGTTTTGTGACTCAGGCAGGTTCCAGGGGAGCAGGGAACTTCACCCAACACACAGCCCAAACTCAACAAGCACCCAAAGCACGCAGCCCTTCGATGTCTCACTTGGGACCTGGAGAATTCTGGAGTGTTCACGGCAGGACCTGGAGGTCTGAGCAGCTGCAATGGGGTGGGGGAAGCACAACGGGGTCCTGACCCCACTCCCAGCTGAACCACAAGTCCAGCCCAGCAGGTACCCCAGGCCAGAGTGCCCCTGTGACCAAAAACCCACGGAAGAGAAACATCCATCCCTCTATCCCTCCATCCATCCATCCATCCATCCATCCATCCATCCATCCATCCATCCATCCATCCCTCCATCCATCCATCCATCCATCCATCCATCCATCCATCCATCCATCCCTCCATCCATCCATCCATCCCTCCATCCCTCCATCCATCCCTCCATCCCTCCCTCCATCCAACCCTCCATCCTCTGCACCCACAATCCCCCTGTTGTGGTGACACCCAGGCACAGGGCAGTGCTCCACCACCTCCCTGAAAATGAAATGCTTCTCCCCACTCCAAAGCAAAGGGAACCAGTGTTGGCTGAGGCGGAGCTGAAAAGCAGCACCGCATTTCTGAGGTGGGCACGGCCGAGGAAGTCCTCAGAGCACTGACACTCCAAGGTTCCCACCTTTCCTGACCCACCTGCCACCCCCTCTGCCCTCCAAGCTGGCAATTCCACGTCCTATCCCCTCCCATTTAGCTGGCTGTGCGAGGAGCAGGCTAAAAAAAGATGGAGAGAGACCTGGAAAGAGGGAAGGAGGCAGGTGCCCCCGGCGGGAGGGAGCAGACGGGGACGGCAGGCTGGCTGCTGGTGACCTTCCAAAGGACGTCCCTGTAACACGGCACTGCAAACCACAGCCCAGCCAGGAACACTGAGCCAGCCAAGGTCTCCTCTCAGGGAAAAGCAGGATAAAAACCCCAGCTTTTATTGAAGCAGAAGATAAAAACCCCAGCGCCCGACCCCGGCGCTGAACTCGGAGTCGGTTTAAGCGCGGCTGAAGTGGGAGAAGTCCGAAGGTCAGTGCCGGAGGGGAGCTTGGCCAGGGGCTGCTCCAGCAGCAGGGACTGCTCAGAAACCACCGTCCCCATCCCTGCAGACGTGTGCCCGTGCTGCAGTGCCAGCCCCCAGCCAGGCAGGAGGTTCTGGAGCTGCCCAGGAGCTGAGGCAGCCCAGCACTCCCATGGGAAGTGTCCAGTCCCGCAGGAAGGCAGAGGCACTGCCAGGTGTCCTCAGCTCCCTCCTGCCCCTACAAATCCGGGTGCTTTTCCTGGTGATCCAAACTGTAAAACGCGGGATGGAGCCCCCAGCAAGGGCAGGATTTCTTCAGGTGTGTGTCAGGCAGCAAAACCATGGTGGGATCTGGGGTCAGCACAGACACACCTGAAACCAGGACAGAAGTCATGGCAGGTCTGCCCCGGGGACACAGGCGTGGCTGCAGTGCTGCCAGGGCAGGGACAGCCCCTCAGGAAACTGGCATCGATTCCACACAGAAAACACCCAGGGAGGGAGCAGCAAAGCCAGCCCGTGACAGGAAAAAGGTAGGTTGATATATCCTGACCTACTTGACTTTTTGGGTTTGTTTTTTTTTTGTTTAAAATCACCCAGCAGCAGTTCTTGAGCTCAGGCACTGTGGTTTGGACAGGGCAGAGCAGGCTGAGCGTGGGTCCAGGTCAGAAGAAGCATCCCTGAGGAAGAGGTGGGAGAGGCTGGAAGTGCAGCCCTCTCCCATCCCAACATAACTGGGGGAAGGGGAGAGCTGTTTACTGGAATGAGCCTGAGCAAAGTGAGGAAAACATCCTCCTATTATTTTTTTTTAACCAAATAAATTTTGGTTTTGTTTAATAACTTCCATTAAATGTGCAAAGGAACAACCCTGCAGCAGTGGTAAGGGTGGACGTACACACATCCCTGAAACCACATCTGCTAAGAGCTAAAAAAAGTAAAGATTTATGCAAAGGACACCAAGGGAAGACAGATGATAAAAAACCGAGCAGAAGAAATTGTATGGGATCCTTGGAATTTCCCAGGGGAAAAAAAAAACAAAACCAAAACCCCCCCCAAAAAAAACCCAACTCATCCTTCATTTCCCTTTCCCTTCAGAGACTTTGCCGCTGCCGTGAAAATCAGAAACGTTCCGTCTGAGTTCCTGAGATCACCGACACCTCCTGGGAAAAGCTGCCTGTGCTTCTCTCCAGCCACAGCATGGATAATTTCAGTGCCTCCCAGGGGCCCCCCAGGCTGGAGCTGTAACTCATCCCTGCAGGAAGGAAGGGAACACAAACCCGGCTGCGCCAGAGCAGCCTGCGCTGTCCAAACGGCTCCTTCTGCTTTTCTCCTCTGCTGCCCCTCCAAAGGGACCAGCTCAGGGCCTGCCTTTGCCCACAGCCCAGACACAGCTCCTCCAGCAGCCCTCCCGGCTCATTTCCCAAATTCCCAACGCCTCTGCTGACATTCCCAACAACCCTCCCCGCGGGTCTGGGGCCGGGCGCCTCTGGCAGCCCCGTCTTGTGTCAACTCAGCCACCGAGTCTTTCTGCAGCTGCCCCGGAGTTTTCCAAGGGGGAAGTTTCCCCTGGAAAGCCGTTTGGCAGATGGCAAAACCAGCCCATCCCAGCTCCTGGGACCACCAGCCTTTCACCTCCTCCAGGGTGCCCTTAGTGCTGGAACTCCTGCCTGCCCAGCCTGGAGTGAATAACCAAACGAAATCCTGTTTTGCCAACAGGATTCTGTTGTTTCGGCAATCGGGATGTTTTGGCAAAATCCTGATTGCCAAAACGAGGAGCCCAACCTTTTCCAGGGAGCAGGAGCCCCTGTTCCAGCTCCTTCAGCCACTCTGTCTTTCCTCCCTCCCCAGACCCCGCCGTGCCCGGCCAGCAAAGGGACTGTGAGGGAGCAGATCCCACCACAAATTAACATTCCACCGTCCTCTGCAGGGCCCCAACAGCAGCGAGGGCACAGAGGCACAGCACAGGCATCAAGGGCCACGTTCCAGCCAAAAAAAGGGTCACTTTGGAGAGGACCAGCCCCAGCCCGAGGGGCAGCACGGGGACACGGAGGTGGCCCTGTCCCTCTTGTTCCTCTCAGTGCCTCCATGATGTTTCTCTGTTAGGGAGATCCTTCCTGAGACATTAACCACCTGATCCTGGGGAAAGGTTCCTCACAGTGGTGAAAGCCAGGCAGAGGCAGAGCACCAGGAACTTCATGTTTCATTCTGCAGGAAACCATGGGCGGTTTTTCCCCAATTTTTCCTCACTCCAGAGCAGGAAAACGACCTGGTTCTTTTCCATCCTGTGTCTCCCCATGTCCCACGCAGCTGCACCACCTTTCTGAGAGCACATCAGCCGGTTTTTTCTTTTTGAAACCCTCTCCTTAACTCATGGAATTCCTTGGGAGGGACGACCATCTCTTCCCATGAAGCGGAACAGGTTTTAAAGCTCTGACTTTAAACAGATTGATTTTATTGTTTCATTTGTTTTTCTTCAAAATGCAAAAAAACCCACCCCACGTTTGGCTTTGGCAGCTCCCCCTCTGACCCGTGCCCGTCCTGCCTGCGGAGCGAGAAACCCAAAAGCCAAGCAAAGGCAGCCACGTGAAACCCAGCCCTGGAAGGGAGAGGAACAAAGCCGGGGGTTTGATCAGTTTAGCAGAGCAGTGCTGCTGACCAAACCTTTCCTCAGAGTCCTTTGGGTTCTCCGTGCGTTGGGACTCACGGATCACTCAGCGGCGTTTATCGATGAGTAACGCACCCCCACCGCCGACCCCACTGAGTCATGGAAGACTCCAGTCAGCCCTAAGAGAACACACAGAGGACTCAAATCCCTGCACAAACCCAACCAGAGTGAGGCTGGAATTTAGTGGGGACGCCAAGCAGGCTTTCCCTCCCTGCTGCAGGTCCCTGGGGCCTCAGGAGAAGAGCTGGATACCGGAGAAATGAATCATGTGGGGAATGCCAACCTCTATACGTCCAAAGCCCGTAATTACAAGTCAATAAGAAAGCAAAGCATTGTTCCAGGTGCCAGGGCTGTGAAATGAAGATTGCAGCTAATAGAAGTACACCAGAAACCTGAAGAACCTCAGCAGCGTGTGCCAGCTGTAATGTCAGGGCAGAGTGAAAAGAGAAAAAAAGGCAGCAAAAACCCCACAAAGCCAGGAATCCTGGTTTCCGTCCCTGCCTGCAGCCGTGGCGGGGTTTCGCAGCCCCTCTGAGGCGTGCAGCTCCCTGTGCCAAAGGCAACACAGGAGAGCACCGCTGGGCTTCTCCTGCTCCAGCTCCACCCCAAACCCCGCCGTGCTCCCTGCTCCACAGGGCACTGGGACACCAACACCCCCTGCTCTGGGCAGCCCTGCGTTTCCAGCAAACACCCGGATCCCTCCCTCCACCGGCCCGAATTGAGCTGAGCACATTTAATCTCTGCTTTGGCAGAACTTCCCGGGAGCGTTAGAAACCCAAAAATACAGACTGCTCCAAGGGGTCCAACCAGCGTGTTCCTCCGCGCTCCAGCTGCCTCACTCTTCAGCTCTTTTAATTAACAGGGATCTTGATGATCCCTGGGGACAGGAGGGTTCACAGGTTCTCTCTGGGCTCCTGCTGGGAGCGTGTCGGGATGTGAACTGGAGGCAGCTTTTTTACAGCTCCTACAGGGACATTTCCGTCCCAAAGGTGAGCGCTGCAGTGCCAGAGCTGCAGGGACGCCGGAGGGAACGCCACCCCTGGCAGCTGCAGGTGGCACAAGGACGTTTCTCACCCTTTCCTGCCCCACTGGCAGAGGAGCAGGGCTGGACTGGAGGCCCAGGTCACATCCCAAGGCACTCCGTGCTTTCCTGGCAGAAGGTCCTGCCCCTCCCAGACAGGAGCTCCAGGCCGGGCCAGCTCCTGCCTGAGGGATTCTTCCAGAGGAACAGCAACTCCTTCATTTCCAGGGCTGCTCCTGCCTCCCGGAGCCCTTGACAGCAGTGACAGGCCCAGGATGGAAAGAAGGAGCTGCTCCCGAGCCCTGTGCCCTCTGCCTGCCCGTGGGAGTGAGGAGCAGCCCCAGCGCCCAGCTCAGAACGCCCAGGACCAGCCCACGCCTTCCCCAAGCATCCCTCACCACCCTGGGGGCCAACACGTGGCGGAACCAGGGGAACCTGCTGGTTCTGCCACCGAGAACCTCTCACCTGCCGCAGGGACACGTGCGGCGCTCTGCTCCCACCCCACCGCACCTCCCTCGCTGCCTTCACCCACCCCGCGACATCGGACTGTGTCCGGCTCACACTGTGGCAGCCCCAGGGCACTTCACCCTCCCCGAGCAGGCCCAGGAGCAGCAGATGGTGGCCGGAGGTGACACGGAGACATCCAGGGACATCAGCGGTGGGAGCCACCGGCAAAACAAGCAGTGCCATCAACTCCAGCTCACGCGGTTATTGCCGAGGAGCTGTTTCAAAAGCACACACTGAGAAGTTCTCCCCTTCTCCCAGCCGCTTATTTTTGTTTGATTCGAACAAAACCCCGTGGACATTAATTTTAGCTGTGCTTAATTGAATAATTTCCCCGGGGAACGGCTCAGGGACAGTTTTAACGCAGGCTGTTTCCAAGAGCCATTACTAATTGGCACCCAGCACAGCCCCAGTGTGCCAACCAAAACAGTCCTTTTGAATGTTACTGGAACCGCTCTCAGCCCAGATGTGCTGAGAACTCGCAGTGATACAAGGCAGGCAAGCTCCATATTCACAGGATATGGCACTCTGGGCTTCCTCTCCCAGTTATCTGCCAGGAGATAAAAGTCTCCTTCCCTGGAAGTCCTGGAGTGCAAAGCCATTTGTTCCTCCCCTTTGCTCCTTTCCTTTTCCTCACCGTGTTCAGGGCACAGCAGCGCAGTCACCTGAGGCCAAACTCAGCTTCAGAACAAAAATCTCCTCGTAGGAATTACAAAAAGTTCCCTCCAGTTCTGAATCCCCCGGTGCCACACACCCAGGGCTCTCCAAGCTCATGTCGCTCACTGGGCTCTCTGCGTTTGTAATTTATAATTATTTTTGCTCAAATCCAAAATCCAAACGCCCCCAACAACAGGGAGATTTTGGGTCCAGACAACCCAGACTTCCAGCAAAATCTGCAAATTACAGGGACAATGCCACCAAATTATCTTCCTGCAGATGAGACTCTGGGAAAAAGCAAGGGAGTCCTGCTAATAGATAAAATCCCCATAAAACCGGCGTGCCTAGGGAAGCCTGGAGCTTTCCTGGGAGGCTGCAAGGCCACTTCCATGGCCACAACAAACCCCAGCCAAGCAAAACACTTTTCCTGCTGCAAATGTGATTGTGCTCTGCAAACTTGGAGCAGAAAACGAAAGGACAGAAGCTGCTTCAGGCTCCACATTTGTTTGTTTTCCCTTTGTCCAAAATCTAAGCAGGATTTTTTTTCAAATGCTGCCTTCAGAAATTGTTGGTAGTGCTCAGCCCTGCTTCCCTTTAGCAACTCCCATTTTTCCCGAGTTTTTACACCATTGCAACCCTTTCCCATAGATACCAACAGCTTTCCTTACAAACACACATCGATTTCGATACAATACACCACAATTTCCTAGGGCAGTGCAGCAAATCCCCACAAAACACTCTTTGGGCTGCTCAACACCTCGGGCTGAGGTTTCCAGCCCATTTCACAAAGAAAGAAACCAACAAAACCCCACGACAATACCAACGACCAACACCAAAACAAAAACATCAAAAAAAAAAAGAAAAGAAAAAAGAAAAAAAGCCCCAAAGAGCTACGTTATACCCCATAAAACACTATTTGGCTACTAAACACCCTAAGCTGAGGTTTCCAGTCCATTTTTCAAGGCAAGGAAAACCAAAAACCCTACAAAAATACCAAAAAAAAAAAAAAGAGAGAAACATCAAATGCAACAGTGAGGCAGAGCACCTCATCCACTCTGCTCACATCCTCACACTTTCCTGCCACCAGACAAAACCCAGTTCTCAGCTGCTGGCTCCGTGGCCAGCACCTCTAAAGACAGGAGAGCTGAAATTCCTGGCATGGCTAGCAGGCTGAGCAGGAATTCATTTGATTTTAGGAATATTTTAAATTAATTTCTAGGATTTTTATTTCTGCTCAAAAGAGAGAAAACCCAAGAAGCAGGACCACGCCACGCCCCACGTTTCTCACATTGAGAAGCTCCGGAGCAGTGAAACACTTCACCGCTGCCCAAAGCCCTACAATGGGGAATTATCATCGTTCAACAACTGCAGATTGAGAGCTCTTGGTTTGCACACAGATTGGAGAAAACGACCAGCAGGGCTCCTGCACAGCTGGAGAGGAAGCTGTGGAGTGAGGGCAGCTTGAGGAGGAAAAATTGGGATAGAAGCTGAGTGCAGGGCTCAGGCTGAAGGGCTGCCTCCCTTCCCTGCCAGCTTCACTCGTTTCCAGAGCCGGCAGTGCCCCCTTCCCGTGGCACAGCCACCAGGACCACTTCCAGGAGGTTTCCTGAGGACACAGCTCACGCCCTACCACCCTCAGCCCATGGGGTTTGCTGTTTCTTTTCCTTTTTCCTTTCATTTTTAAACTGAAAATGCACTTTAGAACCTCAACGAGCCCCTTCCCCCAGGCAGAGCAGCCTGACCCTCCGCTGTGTGTCTCAAAGGGTGACCCAACCACGGCGAGTTCCCCTCTGCAGAACCCCAGCAGCAGGCAGCAGCACATGCAAAATTTAGGGTGAAAGAAAAAGGGTCCACTGGTGTAGTCCTGGATCTCAGTCATGGGAAGGCTGCCTCAGAATTCCCACAGCTCTTGGAATACTGGGAGTGCACCCAGCCCTCTGAACGACCTCAGAGTGCAGAGCCAGGGGAGATGCCACCCTGCAGCACGTCCCCACGTGGTGACAAACCAGCGACAAACACAGCAGAGGAGGCCATGAGGCCAGCAGCAAAGATCTCCCTCCCCCCTTCCACCGAGAGCAGCCGAGAACTCCAGGAAAGCTCCCCCAAACCAGACTCAAAACGACCAGACACCTCTGCCAAGGGCTAAAAGCAGATTGCCAGGGGTCCTGCAGGGCTGCACATCCACAGCTAAACCTCTCCTGGAAGACCTCAGCCCCACCCGAGCACCGAGGCACTCGCTCCACTCTGCCCACGACACTCAGAGCAGAGGCAAAGGCAGAGGCCGGGAGCAGTGGGGGGCCAGGCCGGCAGAACACCGGCAGTGCCATTCCAATGAGCACCGGCCTGGGGAGGCAGCCAGCTGAGCATCGGAGCGCTCGCCCGCCGCAAGAGCCTCGTGCTGTGGACAGCTGCAGGGCATTATCCCCTTGGAGCGCAAACCAGGAGGAAAGCCACTCCAGAACCCGCCTATCAATCACGGGAGGAACCAGAGAACTTGCAAGGGCTTCATGGCTACGGTATTGAAAGCAGCTGATAAAGCGAAGGTCAGCCCAGGCATCTGGGACTGATCTCCAGCTGACACCCTTCATCGAGCTCCACTGGAACCAGGGATAAACCGAGTGAATTAGCACGGGAACGCGTCACCCAAGAGCACGCGCAGAGGCGGGCAAACGGCAGGGACTGGACGGCCCGCAGCGATGGCGCTCCTCGCATCCCGCTGGCAGCAGTGCCCTGCCTGCCCAGCCACCCGCCCAGAGCCTGCCAGGCCAAAGGCAGAGAGAGACACACACATCTCCAGGGCCGGTGGCTCGAAAATATCCCGTTCCCACTCCGCAGGCACGGAAAAAATCGTCCTGATTACTCAGAGAAGTGCTTAAAACAACAGACAGGGTGGAAGAAGAACTTGCACAGATAAGACGACCTCGAGTCCAGGCATCCCCGTCAGCCTTAGCTCATGATTTTCTTCCTTCCCACTTCCTTCCACCAAGGGCTGGGCCAACTTTCCACAAATCCCATGGATTTTGTGCAGATGTGGCTGGAGAGCTGGGTGTTTGGGGTGGCTCTGTGCCCGTGGAGCTCTGCAGAGCACGAGGGCTCCCACAGCTGCTCGGCCCCTCGGGGACTTTCCCCTTCCCACCCGGAGGGATCCGCTGGCACCAGGGGCTGGGGACACCGGGGGTTGGGGACACCAGGGGTTGGGGACACCAGGGGCTGGGGACACCGGGGGCTGGTGGCACCAGGGGTTGGGGACACCAGGGGTTGGGGACACCGGTGTGGCTGCACCCTGCCCTGATCTCCACACACCAGTTGTGAGCTCCAGAGTGACAAAGGCCAGTGCAGGAAGGAAACCCGGAGCCTCCACTTTATCCAGCTGCACAAACAGCGGGTTTATCAGACTGCAGAGATTGCTGGGGCTGCTCTGCTGCTCCGGCACCAGTGTGCAGGGCTGCCCCGATGGCTCTCAGTGCACGGGAACAGTGAGCACAGGACCCCACTGCAGCAGCCAGGGTTCAACACCAAACGACATCTTCTTAGCCAAAAATACATCGTTTCCAAGGAGAAATTAATTTTAAAAAGTGAAAATATATATATATATATATGGCAAAAAATTAACTCCTAGTTCTACCTGTGTAATCTCAAAATTGGCTTTTTTTCTAATTACTCAGTTTAGGACACCCCCGTTTAAAAAAAAGATACACTGATATTACAAAAGGCACTTTTGGCTCAGGGGTTTTATTTTCTTCCTGATTTTTACCTAGGAAGAACATAAGCCATTTTTGTCATTTGTTAAAGCTGCTTTTTAGCAGACTTGCACTCATCTGTTGTTCCACAACCTGGGATAAAGGCAGAGATCTTCCTGAACCGAGCAAAAATCAAATCTCTGAGTGTACAGAACGTGCCTCTGCTGCAGTGAAGTCACTGTTGTGCAGAGGCCTCCTGAGCCTGACCAGAACACACCACCAGCAGGATTATTTGTTCCAAATAAAGAGCCACAAGCTTTTTACAGCTCCAGTTTTAATAAATCCCAATAAAGCCCATTATATTTCCCAAGGCAACTGGAGGATGACCTGCCCTGCAAGGTCTGCCCCCTCTGCCTTTGAGGCTGTGATCTCAATTTTAAGACATCTGGTAGTGCAGACTCCTCGTGTTTGCTCTTCCCATCTGGGCTGGCAGAAAGTTCTGGATGTTTTCACGGTTGCTCTGAAAGGACAATGAACTCTTGCTGCATTGTTCCCAACCCAAATAATTCTGACACCCAAACGGGCATTCATGGGCAGATGCATTGTCCAAATCCTGACGGGCACAAAGGATCACATTCAATGGCTTGGCCGAGGCCATTGTGTTTCTCCCTTTAAAAAGATGTTTTGGGCATTAAGCACCACCGCCGAACCCTCTTCCAGCTCAGCCACGACCTGGTGGCCTGGTCAGACCTTTCCCCCTGCAGTGGGGATGCTGGTGAACAAACCTGCACCACCTGGGCCTCCCACTCTCGCTCGAACCCAGAAAACCGTCACTCTGTCAAATCAGAAAACACCAGCTACTATCCTTAGCTCTGGAAACGGGGGAAACGTGGTCGTTTCCCAGAGAGCGCCTGCAGCTGGCCCCTCACTGCACAAACCCAAACCACCCTTTAACCTGCACTGGTGGCATGAAGACGCAGAATTTGATCACTTGACATCCTGTAAAGCCTCAGGAACAGGCAGGGTCAGGTGCTCCAAAAGCCACAGGGAACTCACAGCCTGGCCACACTTCCAAGCGTCGTGATTTTGAAGTTTCACATCCCCAGCAGTATTTCAAGACTTCACATGTTGGGTTCGGGGCCTCAGCCTTAAATTTTTTTTTTTTTCAAACCCTCTTAAAACGCATCTAATCCTTTGTTTTCTTTGCGAGGAGAAAGGTTTCACATCTGGACTGTCAACCTGCATTCCACAGCGTGAGCCTGGCAAACCAAAGCAGCTGAGCTGTAAATCTCCCAGAAGAGAACTTGTCATGGAAATCGAAACTCAGCATTAACTGCGGGCCCAGTCCAGCAAGAAAGCCAACACAAAATGCCAAAACAACGCAAGACAGCTTTGGAAATGAATCCTGCTGCTGCCTGAGAGAGCAAACCAACCTCATCCAACCCCTCCGACTGGGGCAGCATCACTTACCTGGGTTTGATCCCAAACAGACACCTCAGAGCCCACCGAGAGCAACTCACACAGCTGAATTTTGCACCATTTTCTGCAGCCAGCACCCTGATTTCATGAGCAGAGTGCAGTTTCCAGGAGTGCTCTGTGAGAGCCGAGTGCTCAGCCCGTTCCCTTGGGCTCCCAAACTGCTGTGCACAAATGTGGGGACGCAAGCAAGGAGACAGAAAACAACAAGCTGAGCTCCAAAGATTTAAATTCCTCCAGCCAGATTTCAAGAGAAATCCAAATATGCAATATGCAAGGCTGGTTCAGTGACAAAAGGGTGTAGAACAGTAAAAATAAGAAAAATAAAAGTACCAAAATCACCCAGAACAGTTACCAAGTGACTCAGCAAAGGTGTTCATGTCACATGTTTTGATCATTGCAGCATGTATTTGTTAGGTTTTCAGATTTAAAAGGTTAGCTGCAAAAAGGAAATCAATTTCTGCCAATAACTCGTTTCTTTTAGAGGGAGAGCAGTTTTGGGAAAAGACAACTGAGGCTAATTCACAGAAGGTCTGAGCACCAGGGGTGTGCCTGCTTCACTCCCCTGTCAGCACTCACTTCCCAAACACCCAACTCCCTGATTCCTTACACTTTACACCAAAGCACTTTCTGAACTCTCTCTTCCTCCCACACACACAACGCAGAGCTGTGTGTGCTGGGCTCTGGGGATTATCCTGTTCCCTCAGCTCTGTGTCTCCACTGGTCTGAGCCCACCAGACCGGGTCCATCACTGCTGAACGCCAAGGCTGAGTCCTCTTTGCCCCAAAACTGGAGAAAAACACTCTTCACCGTGGGTTCTGCTGGATTAACAGCACAACCACGAGGCTCTGCTGCTGCCAGGGAATCCCCTCATCCTGTCAGAGCCACATCTGCGACCCAGCCTGCCGACACCCAGCTACTAAACCCACACCGAGGCTCAGCCAGCAGGAAAACACTGCAAGTTTTTCTCCAGACTGACACCACGTGACACCTGGACACCCAAACCAGGGTGTGGGAGCACTTTGTTATCCCCCCCAAGCTCTGCCATCAGCATCCTCAGCCACCTCAACATCTTCCTCTGCTGTTCCCGTGCTGTCGCCCACCAGCTTTTCACACTTCCTGCTCTTCTTCCTTCCTTCCCTTGGCCGCAGGAGGAGGATGCTGCGGCCGTGGATGCTGGGAGCAGAGCCCAGGTAGCCACCAGAGCGAGCATCTCCTCCTGGGCTGACAGCACTGTCGTGATTCTGGGGCAAATGAGCCCCCACCCAAACAGGCACTCGTTTGCTGCTGGTTCTGGGCTGAGGTAATGGCTCTGAGCTTTCACAGCACACTGGGTATAATACAACCTTTTGAAGTCCAGCAAGGAGGGAAAAAAGGGCCCACGAATTAGGGATATTAACAGAATTTAGCATGTCCTAGAGCAGGAAAGGGGCTGATGGCACTTGATCCTCTGACCCCAGCACGGACCCACTCTGCATTAAATCACTTTTCCTGCCTGGGTTCCTTCTGACTGCCCCTGCAGCCGAGGACAGAGCTGTGTGACAACGGGTCACGTACTTGTAGGGCTGCTCACCCGTGCCAGAAAACCTCCCAAAGCGGTGGCAGAACACTGTGCGTGCTTATCACACTTTGAATGCAAAGCCTGATGTCACGTTTCCTTCCCAGAGCAGCTCCCTCCTGCCAGAGCGGCCCTGCTCGTGGCACTGATGTTTCATTTGCAGAGTTCACAGCTCAGCTCCCAGCTTTGGATTCCCAGAGTGATTCCCTCGTCCCCCTGAGCAAGGAGCAGCCGGCTCTGGGGCAGTGCCAGCAGCACTGACAGCTCCCCAGGCTGGGCACAGCCACCCCCTGCGCCCACCAGTGCCCGGGGAACTCTGCAAACCTGGGACACTTACAGAAATCGGAGGTTTCATTGCAAGGGTCGTGGGTTAAAGGGGTCTGCCTTCAGCCGCCAGCCTCGGCGGGAGGGGAGCCCCAAGGAGAGAGAGAGAAGAGGGAAAAGCAAAAGGGGTGAGAGCAAGGGGTAAGAAGGGAAAAAGGACAAAAGGGGGGCAAGGGAGAGCCAAAAAGGCACGAAGACCCCATTACAATACATCATATCTTCTTCTCCAATGAATATTCTATTTTACATTAACCAACCGGCGCGAGATGCAAAACCCACAAACTTTGCACGCAGCCCGGGAGAACTGCTGTATTACCATATTAATCCGCATTCCAAACTCCAAAGCCTGCTTTCTTATCTACCTTTTCCCCGATACCTTGGCGGGGCCACTGCCCAGAGCCCCTTTTGTCTGTTACCACCCAACCAAGCGGTGTCTCCCTGCCTGCCATGCCCACGCCTCAAAGCCGCCTCTCATCTCCACATCCCTCCCAGGTTTTATATTTTCAGTATTTCTTGCCAGGCAATGGTATTCGCAGGCTTTCCCTGTCTCACCTTCCCCAACACCCACGACTGCTCCACCCTCGCTCTGCTTCCACTTCAGGACCCCCCACTAAAGCTCCTTTTTTAAGCCTCCTCCGCCCCCCACACTCCCTAAATTCTCTCCCCTGCCCCATTAAGATCCCTCTCTCCCGGGCTGTAATTTCCTGCAGGATAAACCGAGCGCTGCAAAGCTGCTTTTGCAACCCCAGAGGGGGCTGAACGGAGCATCTCTGAATGGAGCATCTCTGAACGGAGCATCTCTGAACGGAGCATCTCTGAATGGAGCATCTCTGAATGGAGCATCTCTGAATGGAGCATCTCTGAACGGAGCATCTCTGAACGGAGCATCTCTGAACGGAGCATCTCTGAACGGAGCATCTCCGAACGGAGCATCTCTGAACGGAGCATCTCTGAACGGAGCATCTCCGTGGCACAGGGCTGGTGCCAAACACGCCCCGGTGGGTCCAGCACCCGCAGGGATGTCCCAGCCCAGCCTCCTCCCCAATCCCGATTCGTTCCGGGAGGTCCTGCCCGTGCCTCTCCTTTGTGTGCCCTGCTGGAGGAAGGCCGAACAAACCACTGCCGTGGCAGCGTCAAGCTGTCAGCATGACCACAACCGGCCCGGGTTTGTGAAAGGGCTGAGCTGCACAACAGCCTCGGCACCCAGGGGCTTGTCAGGAGCCCCGAACGCAGCAATTCCTGCTCGGAAAGACTCAGAGCAGCACTCTGTGCTCAAAAAAAACCCCCAACAAACAAACAAAAACCAACAAACCAAAACAAAACAAACAAAACAAACAAAAAACACACAAAAAACCAACCAAACAAAAAAACCCCAAAAAACCAAACAAAACCAACCAAACAAAAAACACCAAAAACAAACAAAAAAAAAATCCCCAAAAAATCAAACCAAACCAAACAACAACAACAAGAAAAAAACCCCAAAACCCCCCCAACCAACCAAAAAACCCCAAAAACAAACAAACAAACAAAAAACAACAAAAAGACCCCCCAAAACCCAACTGATACAGGCCATAAGGAAGAAAGAACATTCCAAAGTTTTCTGAAAAAAGGAAATAAAAAGAGCCCAGAAGAGCTCCAACCATTGAGAGATTTGAGGACTGGAGTGTCTAAAAGCTTTGGTTTAGCTACTTAAACTTAACAAAAGGTTTGAAAGAAGCTGCGTTTTACCTGGGGAGGGAATCCCAGCTCAGGGAACTTCCAGCTGCTGGGGCTGAAGGAGCTCTACAAAGAGCCCAGCCCTGGGGTGATGCAGCCAGGGCAGTGACAGCACCTGCAGAGCTCCTGCAGGGACACACAGACCCACTCCCCAAAAATTCAAATACTACCACCAAAAGCAAGAGGAAACGGGAACTAAAAGTGCCAGAGATGGCAAACTAAGAGAGAACTCTCTTTTTGTATTATTATTTTCGGGTTTTTTTTCCCTTTTGGAGAAGAGCAGGAAAGTCATTTCCTTACGCAAGCTGTTTTAATTCACATTTTCCTCCTGACATCTCCTTCACAGGCCCACCAAAACAACCCCGGGGAAAAGGTCAGACACAGCCATACATTAAGCAGCAAGGAAAAACAAGGCACATCCCACGCCGAGGCCACGCTAATGGCTCTTTGGAGTCAACGCTTCCCTAATTCACTTTTTAAGACTTTCAGTTGCAGATTTTTTATTCAGCTTTCACAGCACAAATAGCCACAAGAAAGCAACCCCAAAGCCCCAACTCGCCACGTCAGGATTATTTGATATGGAGGTCACTTCCTCCAGCCCCAGGCAAACTCCTTCAAACCCTTCAAGAGACACAAGGAAAAAGGACAAGGAATGCTTGGATCGATTTTAGGAGATGAGACACTGAGTGCACTAAAATAATTCCTCCTTCTAGAGGAATAGAGAAGCACTGAACCCTCAGAAATGCCCCGTGCTGGCATCTGTGGGGTGCAACAGTTAATTTAGGAAGACAGATGAACGTGCCCACAAACCCTCCCACGTTAAAAGGCAATTCTGACCCCTCCAGACTGGCTGCTAACGTGATATAGGTCCAAAAGAAACCACCCTGTTCTGCTGGGAAAGAACAATAACTCGGCCTCCTCGCATCCAGTGGTTAAAGAATCTGAGTTCCTGACCCCGAATGTTTCCCTAGCAGGATGCTGTGCTGTAGGGAACAATCGGGACGACATTTGCTGAAATGTGTGGGATTTATGATATAATAGGTTGCACATATGTGCCAAAGGAGAGGAGAAAAAACAAAACAAACCCTCTTAAATCCAAGCAAATCAAGATTAATTAGCTATTAAAACAGCTCAGAGAACACAGTGCAGCACAGGTGGTACAACAAACCAGCTCCCTCTCCCTGCAGCGACTCCGGTTGTTTGTGGGGTCACGCCGCCCGTGGATCTGCGAGCGCACTCTCACTGGGAAAAGCAAAAACTGCTCCTCCTTGGTCAGCTCCTGCTCTCTGCAGTTCTCCAGGTCTGCACTTCCATAAACAAACCTCGGGCAGCAGACCTTTTTGTAGGAAGCCCCCCGAAGCGCACAGGAAAATCCGTTTCTGCCTGGCTTTGATCAGCGGGACAGGCTGAGAACGAGAGCTCGGGCTGTTTTTACAACTCGTGCTGAGGAGAGGCCAAAAGCTGCTCACATCCACTCCAGCACATCCCCTCCAACTCTCCCCCTTTCCTCCAGCCCGGTGACTTCTTGTTTCCTTGCTGC
This sequence comes from Chamaea fasciata, assembly GCF_029207755.1. NCBI lineage: Eukaryota > Metazoa > Chordata > Aves > Passeriformes > Sylviidae > Chamaea > Chamaea fasciata. The sequence goes on along the minus strand of NW_027094104.1, from coordinate 11,033,832 downwards.
TAATTGCAATTACAGGTGTCCCAAAGCCCGGAATGCCAGCGCTGTGCGTGTCCAGCAGCCCCACCGCGCAAACACTCCTCAGCGGCCACCACAGCAGCCCGACCCCTCCGTCCCTCCCCGCCGCCCCGGCAGCGCCAGCAAGTTGTTCATACCCTGCAATCTGCCCGTTTCCCTCTTAATCCCGGTTTTTAAGCAAGGCCGCGCTCGCAGGAGATGCCACCAATGGACAGAGCCAAGGGTATTGTGAGCCTGAGGTGGAGCGGCCCGCTCCCAGCAGGAGCTCCGTCTGTGCGAGGAGCCGGCTCTGCTCGGGCAGGGGCAGCCACTGCAAACCGGCCGGGCTCCCTGCGACCGCACATCTGCCCGACGGCACATCTGCCCGACGGCACATCTGCCCGACGGCACATCTGCCCAACAGCACACCTGCCCGACAGCACACCTGCCCGACGGCACACCTGCCCGATGGCACATCTGCCCGACAGCACATCTGCCCGACGGCACACCTGCCCGACAGCACATCTGCCCGACGGCACATCTGCCTAACGGCACATCTGCCCGACGGCACACCTGCCTGACGGCACATCTGCCCGACAGCACATCTGCCCGACGGCACATCTGCCCAATGGCACACCTGCCCGACGGCACACCTGCCTGACGGCACATCTGCCCAATGGCACACCTGCCCGACGGCACACCTGCCCGACGGCACATCTGCCCAATGGCACACCTGCCCGACGGCACATCTGCCCAATGGCACACCTGCCTGACGGCACATCTGCCCGACGGCACATCTGCCCAGGCTCTGCTCAGGCAGGAGCAGCTCCCACGCTGAGACTGCCCTGCAGGGAGGGACTGAGGGATCCTTCACCCCACACACCTTCACCCAGCTCTCCACACCGCACAGAGATCGGGAACACGATGTAGGAACAGACTTCTTGTAGGCACCAGTGGTGGTTAGTGGTCTTTGTCCCCTGAAAGGCTGAGCCACGTCCCTCCTTCCACCTGAGGGATTTGCTCTTTCTTCCCTCCCAAATCCTTGTTCTGCAACAGGGGCAGAATTCAGACAACCATTAGATTTATTTTCACACCGTTTTCAGCACTGGAGATGTTCCCATCAGGACGCAGTGTTCAGCATTTTCAGTCCTCATGTGCCACATTTCCAGCACTGAGAGCAGCGCTGGGCATCCCTTGGTTAGTTGTGCACAGCCCAGAAACGTGAGACGCTGATTCACCACTGCTCCACACCCCCATCGGGCCTCTGCCACTTATCTGGAGAGGGGAAAAGCTCCTTGATCCACTCTTGAAGCAGCAGAGCTCCCTGAGCAAACTGTGACCTGCCCCACACAGAGAAAGGGGCTGCTCAGCAGAAACCTCCCACGTGAACACCCTGATCCCAGAACTCTGAGAGACAAAATCAGCAGGGAAAGGCTTTGAATCCTCCCCAAAGCTCACTCCCGTGAACACTTTTTGGGAGAGATGGAAGGGATGCAGTTAAATCACACGCCACTCCCTCACACCAGCACTGGCAGAAGGCATTCCCAGGGCTTTGCGTTTCCCAAAAACACAACCTGAAAGCGAGGGAAGATCCCTCAGCGTGGCTGGGGCAGGACCTTACCCCGGGATTACTGCATCGTTACTCCAGCACTGATGGACGGATTAATTGGAGACAGCTGCAGGGAGAACTCTCCTAACGACATGATTCATTAGTTTTCATAGATAATTACGTCTGCTCATGGCCTCACACTGAATCATTCATTTCGGGAATTTTTGGGGGGGGGCATTAAATTTAAAGGCAGTGATCAGATTTGTTAATCCCTGGGACGAGGCAAACCAAACACAATTTCGTTCAGGGGATTGTTTATACTTCCAAACGCTGACACGAATTCAGCAGCAGGGAAAAATTAGCAGCACAATGTGTGCTCATGAAGGTCAGAAATTATGAATGGTAATCTCCCTGCCTCCCCCAGTGCTGCTGACCAGACTGGGCACATTTCCTGCTCCTCCTGGGCTGCAGGTTCCTTCCCTGGATGCATCTTTGTGCCTTACACAATCCACTGGCTTCCTCAGAATGCACAAGGATTTTTCTGATCATTTTTTGATAAGAAGCTCTTTCCATAGAATGAAAGAATGAAAATAATTGAGTTTGCCACTCTCTAGATTCAAAATACAGCTGGTTTTTCATTGGTGGTGAATTAGACATCAAATAATCAGTTTCAAACACGGTTTAGTTGGTTTTATCACTCTGAAATAGCAGCACACACTCACAGATAGAAACCCCAGAAAGATCTGCAGATCCAGGCCAGTTCCCTCCCTGTCAAGTCACAAACTTTTTACTAATCTGAACTCCACTTTAAAAACTGGTGATTTTTTGCCCATTTTTTTTTCTGGAAGCTCCTTTGGAATTTCTCATCTCTCAGTTAAAAAAAGAAAAAAGAAAAGTAATTTTCTCATCTGTACTAGTTATGGTCAATTCATGCCCATTTTTTCTTGAACCAATACCCTTCTTCAGCTTCAGCAGTTTTTTCCCTCCCCAATATTTTCCTGCCAAAACACGAACAGAAAGCAAACCATTATCTGCAATCCATCCCCAGCTGGCCAGACTGCACAGCCCAGACATCAGAGCCCCCTCTGTGCTTTCCCACTGGCCTCCACAGCCCTCACTTCTACTCTGGACCTTCTTCTCCTCCAATTTATTCCTCCGAAACAAGAAGCAGAGAGCTCAGAGAGGACTTTTCACAGAGCTGTGCCCAGCTGCGGTGACTTGTCCTGGCCCCAGGCACAGTTGTCACCTGCTCCAGCTCATTTTTCTGTCCCCACCAAACCAGCCAGGGTCTGCTCAGGGCTGGGACGAGCTCAGGACGTGGTCAGCCCATCAAAAGCAAACCCAAGGCTTCATCCTCACAACACCTCAGCAACTCCACCCTCATCATCATCATCATCATCATCACCCCACGAGCTGAACCGCGCTGAGGAAACGATCTGGCAGGAGGAACCTCACGGCACATCAAAGCTTTTCAGCAGATCACCTTTCAGAGGGGAGCAGCTCAGGTTCACCAGCACCATCCCAGGGGGAAATCCCTTTTTCGGGGGGGGCCCAGAAACAAAGGGCAAGGCACAGAACCCTGCCCGAAACCAGCCAGGAGCAGCAGGGCACAGCTGCTCCGTGACAGCCACACCAGAGCGGCTCCTGGGGGGACAGCACGGAGCACCACAGCTTGGGTTCCTCCAAACCCACGTGCTGCTGCTGAGACCCTGACATTAATGTGCAGCTGGAGATCTCCTCCTCCGCTGAGGCTGCACCTACGCACTCGTATTTATTCCTGCTGAGGTCTGGGGACACGGGGGACTGCTCCCTGGAAGGCTGGAACGAATTAATACTGCCCTGAGAGTTATTGTTTTAAGAGAAAGAAGCAGCAGAGGCACAAAGGTAAGCCAACAGCCTCTATTCCCCTTTAGTGGAGGGTCTGACAACACGCAGCGTGTTTTGTCGGGATCCGTCCCAAGCTCCACACGGCGATAAGCTCCTGGCGAGGCTGTTACTGGAAATCATCCCGGGCCCTGCAGTCACGTCCCCGTTTCTGCAACACCTCCAAAAGCTCACGGCCCTGCCACAGAGAGAGCCTTTCCCGAGGAGCAGCACTGGAGACAGCTCCTCACCCCTTGCCTGTGTGACTGGAGACGTGCCGGGCCCTCTCCCGCCGTGATTTAGGCTCTGTCGGTGTCAGAAGGAAAACAAAGAACAAAGATGCTGAGGTATCCATCATCCCAGGGCGGCCCGTGGGGAGTAGCTGGAGGAATGCAGCGCTTCCAGGGCAGCCTCCCCTTCCTGTGCACACCGAGAGCACTCGGCAAGGAATTCACCTCTCCCAGCCCAGCCAGGAATTCTCCTCTCCCAGCCCAGCCAGGAATTCTCCTCTCCCAGACCAGCCAGGGCTCAGCACCCAAAGGAATTCTCCTCTCCCAGCCCAGCCAGGGCTCAGCACCCAAAGGAATTCTCCTCTCCCAGCCCAGCCAGGGCTCAGCACCCAAAGGAATTCTCCTCTCCCAGCCCAGCCAGGGCTCAGCAGCCCTGCAGGAGCTGCCTGGCCTGCAGGCACCAGGAGATGCTCGGTGCAGTGACCACAGCAGGTTCCTGAGTTCCTGCAAGGAATTCAGCAGCTGGAAACAGCAAACCCAAGAGCCAGAGCTGTTTGCTAAGAGGGGTTGTGGTTGCTAAATGCAGAAACCCACAGAAGACTTTTTTTCTCTTGCTCTGCCAGAGAAATGGATACACACACGTGTTTTATTAGTGCACGAGTGCCATGAAAGGAACTCATTTCCAGGGAAAAGTGAAATACCAACTCCCCTCTCATTCACCGAGGAAAGCGAGCACAACTGGGGAGACAAATAAACCAGAGAAGCGAGGCAGCAAGCCCAGTGAGGAGCCAAAGGCCGTCCTGGGAAAGAGCAGCACAGAGGGACCACACTGAGCACAGGAACGGCTCCACGACAGCTCCTCCAAGGAAACTCGGGCACAAGCCCCAGGAGCTCGCTGAAAGGGGCAGGAGGAACTGGGAATTGCGTGGTCAGCAGCTCTTCCTGCCCAGCAGCTCAAAGGAAGCAGAACTTGAGCCTTCCCCTTATTTTTCTCACTGAAGAGTTCATCAGTCAGACCTTGAGGGGCACCCCAAGCACTCAGGGCTGTTTCCAGGAGCAGGAGAACCAAAGGAGCAGAGCCACAGCCCTGGAGCAGCAGGGCCGGGCAGGGCTGCGACAGCAAGGCCAAAACGGGGGCTCAGCACCCTGCAAAACACACCCGGGGCACCACCAGCACCGCAGTGCTCGGAGCCAGGGACCCTCTGCCAGGACAAGACCGGAGATCCTCCTTACGGAGGGGCTGGATGTGCTCTGAGGCTTCCCTGGGGTGTGGCTGGGCAGCAACACTTCCTCCTCCTCCTCCTCCTCCTCCTCCCCTCAGGCAGCACTACCTTGTTTTCCAACAGTTGGGCAACTGTCTGAGGAAGTCTAAGAGGGGAAAAACACATTCCTCTGGAACAGCATCGCCACCAGGCCCAGGACTGCAGGGTCATCCCACCTCACTGCTGACCCCGCGCTTAAAAAGCACCTTGAGAGTCAAACGCAGCCATTACTCCAGGCAATACTAAATGCAAGAAGAAAAGCAGTGCCCTCTTCTTGCAGAGGACAAAATGGGTTTCTAACTCTCCTTTTTCAACGTTTTGTGGGGGTTTTTGTTGGGTTGTTTTTTTTTTTCCCCTGTGCTTCTCTCCCACGTGGAAGGGATGAAGAAATCTCGGGGAGGGTGGTGGCTCAGGACAGTTTAAGTGTGCATGAACCGGCTGTTGGCTCCCAGCACAGCACTTGTGCTCCAGAGGGATCAGCCCAAGCCCACGACACCGCTCCTTCCTCCAGCAGACCTTCATCAATCCCGGCTGGAGACTCCTTTTCCTTCCCCCGGGGCCAAAGGGAAACTCACTGATATTTGTCATGTTTAGGATGTGGGGAAGGACACGCAGGGAGCACGGAGACACATTAAATTGCTGAGTTTCTCTTCCCCCCACTCCTCCTCAGTGTTTTTTTTCCAGAAGAAGGGAGTCTTCCAAGCCCCAAAGCAGAGCAGAGGAGCAGAGTGCACGGGAACAGCCCCACCAAACCCCTCTGAGCCCCTGTGCACCACACAGGGGTCACCACAGGCCCACAGCAGCCACCCCCAGCCCCTCAGCTGGTGTCAAAACCCTTTTTGATTTGGGGGAACAGGAGGAGGAGCATCCTCTGCAGGAGGGAACACAAAGCCCCTGGCCCAGCAGCACTGGGGGCAGCTTTGGCTGTGTCAGCAGCTCAGCAGTTCGCAGCCCCGGGCAGGAAGAGCTGCCGCCAGCAATGACACATTTCACCCAAGATCTCCTGAGCAAAGCTCAGTTCGGAGAATTCGGTGTTTATCACCATTGCTTTGATCCAGAAACACCAGAGGAGGGGATGGGAGCAGCCACGGGCAGCCCAGGGACACCTGGGCGGGACCGGAGCTGTGTCTGCGGTTGATTTTCACACAAAAACTGTCAGTGAGAACGTTTGGAAAGCTTCCCCCCTTTCCAAAACCAAACCTCTCTCTCTGAAGCCAGCAGCGCCAGTCCGCCTCTGAAATGTTTTTATCCCCAACTGAAGGATGGGGGCTTTGGCTGTGTTTGTGCTTGGCAATGTCTGGCCTTTTGGATGATTTAGGCAGACCAGATCTGCTGCCTTTAACGCCCAGCTGCTCTATTTAATCCCTGTTAAAACTGGTTTTCCCCTTCCCGTTTCTTTAAACGCTACTGGGAGGCTTGTTTCAAATACATCCCTTATAAAGGCTCCTGGCAAGCCTGAAATGCGAGTTTTCCTTAATCTTCCTGCTAACTTCAGGGGATAAAGTGTCCAGCTGTCCCCGTGTGACAGTGTGGGTGATGTTAATGAGCTGGGGGAGAAGCCAGGGCGCAGAAATCCCGAGGTCTCGCTCCACTTCCCTCTGCCGGGGTCTCCTGAGGAGCTCTGACACACCAGGAGCCCCCAGGCCCTGCAGGAGAGCCAAGCAAACACTGATTGAGGTCTGCTAATTAAGGTGCTCTTCACCTGATGGTCCCAGGTGTCCACCAGGACTTGGAGAGCAGGAAAACGTTCCTGGGCGTTTTTGTGCCTGGAAGTGGATCTGCCTCCCTGCAGAGATGATCTCTGTAGGTCAACTCAGTTACATCAAACACAGACAGATTACGATAAAAAAATAAACGTATATAACATATATATATATATATATAAATGTATATAGTAACTGGATAAATGTAACCAGCTTTAATAAATGCCAAACAGGAGAAACTCCACAGGTATCAGAAATGGTATTGATTTGGCTTGGTGTCCTGCACCAGCTGAAAGCCTGAAGCAGAGCAAGCCTGTTTCAGGTTCCCCCGGCCCTGTGTTCATGGGGTTTTTCCTCCATCATTCACAGAACTCCCGAAGTTTCTCTTTCAGCAGGGACTGAGGGACAATTTCTACCTTCAGAACAAAACCATGTAGACACACAGCTGTTCAGGGTGGTGTGCCACCACACTTGCACTGTGAACTCTCCACAGACAGCAGAGTGAGAAATCTGCCTCACGCTCACAACAAAGCTCGGAGGTTCCTTTTAAATCAGCTGTGACTGTTGCACTTTTTGATTTACGTTTGCTTCCGAGGGGTGCAACCTTCCCTCACCCAATAAAACCTCCTGCCATTCCCTTCCAGGAGGAATTCCACTCCGGCAGAGCTGGGCGGGAAGCACAGGGCAGGTCTGGGGGTTGTTTCCACTTCAGAGAGTTCCCTTATGCCAGGGAGTGAACCATGAACCTCTCCAACACCCCCCTGCAGTGGGGACAGCTCCCAGGTGCTGTGTCCTGCACGCTGCCTTAGAGCCCTGCTCTCCTCTCCCCAGGGATAAAACCAGATCCAAGTGCTCCGGGAGGTTCAGCAGCAGCACCAGCCACTGAGGGTGAGGGCTGGAACAGAAGGGAGGAAAGCTCTGATTTTACACCGGAGCCCTCAGCCCTTCCCTCCCCACAGTCCTGTGGTCTCCAGCTATGAAAGTCATTTTCCTCTCATTGAAAACACACCACCCACACGAGCCACCAGCAAAACCACTGCAGTGCCCCTTGTAACAAAGCATCACGTGGAGCTTTTCCACAAGAAGTGAGGTCACAACAGCTCCGCCAGGGGAAAGAACCACACTGCAGCTTGAAAAACCACACTGCAGCTTAAGAAATCACACTGCAGCTCAAAGAACCACGCTGCAGCTCAAAGAACCACACTGCAGCCTAAAGAACCACACTGCAGCTCAAAGAACCACACTGCAGCCTAAAGAACCACACTGCAGCCTAAAGAACCACACTGCAGCTCAAAGAACCACACTGCAGCTCAAAGAACCACACTGCAGCTCAAAGAACCACACTGCAGCCTAAAGAACCACACTGCAGCTCAAAGAACCACACTGCAGCCTAAAGAACCACACTGCAGCCTAAAGAACCACACTGCAGCTCAAAGAACCACGCTGCAGCTCAAAGAACCACACTGCAGCCTAAAGAACCACACTGCAGCTCAAAGAACCACACTGCAGCCTAAAGAACCACACTGCAGCCTAAAGAACCACACTGCAGCTCAAAGAACCACACTGCAGCCTAAAGAACCACACTGCAGCCTAAAGAACCACACTGCAGCCTAAAGAACCTCACTGCAGCTCAAAGAACCACACTGCAGCCTAAAGAACCACACTGCAGCTCAAAGAACCACACTGCAGCCTAAAGAACCACACTGCAGCCTAAAGAACCACACTGCAGCCTAAAGAACCTCACTGCAGCTCAAAGAACCACACTGCAGCCTAAAGAACCACACTGCAGCTCAAAGAACCACACTGCAGCTCAAAGAACCACACTGCAGCCTAAAGAACCACACTGCAGCCTAAAGAACCTCACTGCAGCTCAAAGAACCACACTGCAGCCTAAAGAACCACACTGCAGCTCAAAGAACCACACTGCAGCTCAAAGAACCACACTGCAGCCTAAAGAACCACACTGCAGCCTAAAGAACCACACTGCAGCTCAAAGAACCACACTGCAGCTCAAAGAACCACACTGCAGCCTAAAGAACCACACTGCAGCTCAAAGAACCACACTGCAGCCTAAAGAACCTCACTGCAGCTCAAAGAACCACACTGCAGCTCAAAGAAGCACGCTGCAGCTCAAAGAAGCACGCTGCAGCCTAAAGAACCTCACTGCAGCCTAAAGAACCTCACTGCAGCCTGAAGAATCACACTGCAGCTCAAAGAAGAACGCTGCAGCTCCAGTTCAAGTCTGAGCATCCCTAAAGTGACCTGTGATTGGTGACCTGGAACTGCTGGAAAACCCAGCGCTGACCCCAGCTGCCCCACAGAGGCACCAGCACCAGAAAATCCTCATCCAGCCCCAAAACTCAGACCTTGGATCATGCAGCCCATGAATTTGTGCCATGCTGGGGTTTTCTCTCTCCCCAGGCTGGTGCTGTGAGGCAGTTTGGACCTAACCATGATTTCCAAGCGAAAATACTTTTCCATAACAAGCACATCTGAGGTAGCCCATGTCCAGAGCTCAGGCAGAAGGAAGCTTTCCTCCCAGCTTATCCGATTTTCTATTCATTATTTCGGAAGGCCACAGCAGAGTTCAGCTCACACTGTTCATTTTCCTTGGCCGGGCCCCAGGTTATCTGCAAACCCTGGCTGAGAACCCAACTGCAGCACTGGGACACCCGCACCCCGCTGCACAGCAACTGGGCAACGCAGGCATGTGGGAAACCTGCATCACTCCGAAATAATGAATCCAAAAAAACCCACCCTGGATCCTTCCAAAACAATTGATCCAAAAAAAACCCTGGATCATTCCAAATAATTGATCCAAAAACCCCATGATCATTCCAAAATAATTGATCCAAAAAAACCTGCGTCACTCCGAAATAATTAATCCAAAAAACCCCTGGATCATTCCAAAATAATTAATCCAAAAAACCCCTGGATCATTCCAAAATAAGGGCAGGTGGCAGAGTTATTACCATCAGATCCCAGGGGGATGTTTGAGAGGCAGGGAACAGCACAATGAAGAGACGCCCTCCCAGTCCCCAGAGTGACCCTTCCCTGTCCCGCACTGAATGTCCCATGGGCACCTCCTGCTTTCCCTCTGCTGCTCCTGTCCCAGCCTCCAAACCAGGAGCAAGGAAAGCTCCTGCAGGCCCAAGCACAGCTTGATCAGGGAAACATCATCTCCAGAAAATGAAGCAGGGAAATGAACAGGTCCCTGCTGGAGCAGCAGATTTCCTGATGGATTTTTTCCTCAAGCCAAGGACAATCCCACACCAGTCCCCTCCACCACGACCTGTCTGCGCTACAGCACAGATAACACACCTCTGCAATGCAATTAAAACCCTTAAAAGAGTTTTAACACAGCAAAATTAACGATTTCAAAGTTTCTTGCCCAAATCACGTTTCCCACCCTAATTCCCTCACACAAAATGACAAAGCCCATAACAACCAGCCAGCAAGAACCAAAAATCCTCCCTCTACACCCACAAGGGCTTCCTGGCTCCACAAAGAAGGAGAAGCTGGATCCTGCTCCCTCTTCCCTGTGCTGACACACATCTGGGGCTCTGGCACTGGCCTTGTGATCCCATAAACACAAAGCTCAGCCTCATACAGAACATCTGGGCACTTTACACCAAACGTTCTCTTATTTTTACACGTGATTTGCCCAAACCAGACCAAGCCCAACCTTCTGGAATCCTGGCAGGGCTGGGAACCAACATTCCTTGCAGCATTTGTGCTCACACCTGGAGGAGCTGATGCAGCAGGTTCAGCTGAGCAGCTCCAAACTGGGAATTCTGGGGTCCCTGGTGCCCAGTCCAGCTGTCCTGCTCCAAACTGGGAATTCTGGGGTCCCTGGTGCCCAGCTCACCTGTCCTGCTCCAAACTGGGAATTTTGGGGTCCCTGGTGCCCAGCTCACCTGTCCTGCTCCTAACTGGGAACTGTGGCCTCGGTACCTCCCAGCCAAATCCATCACTTTATATCACAAAGGTATTGTGATAAAAATATTGCTTGAATCCCTACCCCGAGCTTGGCAAAAGACTGTCAGGCCCAGATGTTTCAGACTAAAGACTGGCCCCAAACCAGCATTTTTCAGCAAACTTGGTCCTGTAAGAGAATTTCCAACGAAGTTTTGAGATCAAACAGCCCTGGAGCTGTTTCAGCACAGTGTGATCCACGCAGCCAAAGGCCAGATTTGATTGTGCCCCTGCACTTCGACGCCAGACCCTTCATATTTTGGGACCTCGTGTACCTCGTGTGATTTATTCCCTCCACGCTGAAGTGTTCCTTGTAAAACTGCTGGGAGAAAGTGAAGTGGAATTTTGTCTGCTTCCACATCCAAGACTCGTACTACTGTTGTGCTGGAGGATTACTGCAGTTATTGATGTCTGGAAAGAGCAGCTCACTGGGAACAACAAGCACATCCCACTCCCTCCCAGGGCTCCCCGGGATCAGAGGAAAGGGCTGGAGTCAGGCAGCAAGGCAGAGGATTTTTCACATAGAATACCCACACCAACCTGGACCGGGATGCAGAGGGATCAAACACATTTAATTTCATCCATCAGCAATCCAGACAAAAAGTTCCAGCCAAGCTTGCAAGAAGTCGCTTTAATTTCTACTAATAGTTGTAGCATAATGATTTCATCAGTTTTTCAGTGATATTGGGATGCTCTAAGATACCAGCCTCACCATTTTAAAAGAACGCCACGTTTGTGTGACGATTATTTCGTTTCTGACTGAAACACGGCTTTGAGGCAGTGACTGCTCCCAGCTTTCCCTCCATCAAGCAGAGAGGTCTGACACAGCAGCAAACCCCTCCTGTGAAAACTCAGCTCCCACAAACACTGCGGGCACCACCAGCCACTTCCAGCTTTCTTCGAACTTCCCAATTAAAAAATGAAATGGCAAACCCACCCCCAGTGCTGCACCTGGGAATTGGCTCTGTTGGCTCAGCCCGACAAACCCGAATTGTCACACTGGGAACGTGGGACAGCTCCACACCAGGGGTTTGGGCATGGGAAATCAGCAGCTCCAGAGGACTGGACAAAAGAGTCAGAAAAGCAATATATTCTGCTCAGGAGAGCAGGAGGGATGGGAGAAGATCTGGGAGAGGATTTGGGAGGAGGGATGAGCCGGCCACGCACGCAGGGGTGATGGGAAAAGCAGGAGAACGTGCTGGAGAGCCCCGAGCAGCCCAGACTGCTCGGATTCCAGCAATACCTCCCGAGCACAACGTGCCCAGAGACGTGGTTTTCTCCCCCTCCCCTGTGCTGGAACCGTGCAGCTTCCAGCCCCTGCAGGTTTGCTGGGAAATCTATTAAAAGTGCCCAGCAGAAATCACCACGACACAGGAGCACCTGGCTCCCTGCAAGCATGACTCCCTTTAGAGGCTGGAAATCACCTCCCCAACACTGCCTGGGCAAGCAGCTCCTCCAGGGATGTGGGACAGAGCTGCCACCTCCTCCTTCCCCCCAGAAAACCCTCCCCCAGGGGGGGAAGGCACAGAGGAAGCACTGAAGTCATTATTTAGTGTACACACTGAAGGAGAAACCATCGAGCTGCATTTCACTGCCACAAATAGCAAAGAGTTAAAAATAAAACATTATTTTTAGCCCAAGTGGAGCTCGAGGACTGGAGAATAAACCCTTGCCTGCCCAGAGACAGGGAAATGTCACCACGAGAAAAGGCTGAAGCAGCCGTGTCCTGCTCAGGGCAGAGAGAAAACATTTGGGGTCCTGCCTCAAACCTTAAAACCCTCCCTGATCCAGCCAAAAGGCAGAGGAGAGTGACAGACACACCTGGGTGTACCTACAAGGGCAAGATCAGTAAAATCATACAGAGACTCACAGAACATTTTCCTTTAGCAGAGGCTGCTCTGCACAGGGCAGTTTATCCCTTTTCTCTGCCACAGGCAGGGCCTGTACGGCCAGGACAGAGAATTCCAGCTGCTCCCAGCCAGGTAGGGATTGACAAAGAGGGGCTGTAAAGGGGAACAGACTTGTCCCTTCCTGCTCCTTTACAACACAGGACAGACGTCCTAAGGAAGCCAGGCTGGGAAAATAAATCCCCTCCCCACGGTCCCAATTTGAGATTTTCTTCAACGGAGGAAAAGTTAAATGAACATGGAAAAAAAAAAAATCGGCGTTTTGAAATCTCCACAATTGCAGTTGGGTTTTGTTTTCTTTTTAAACAGCTTAAATCAAATGCCTGTAGAAGCAGATGGGGAACCCTCGTGTGCTAAAAGCTGAGGCTCCTACCGGAGCTCCCCATAAGGAAAGCAAAGACAAGGCTTAACAAAGAAGATGTTAAAGATCACAATTCTTATTAAAAAAAAATAAAAATAAAAATCCTGAAAGGCTTCAAGAAGTTGGGAGCTCATTTCCCCAGCAGTGCTGGTCCCCGTGCAGACAGATGGAGGGAGACAGCTCCCCCTCCCCAGCTCGGGGTGGGTGAGGTAGGGCTTGACTAACCGTGGAAAAATCCACATCATTGAGAAGACAAACGTTGAACAGTCATTTTACAGCTCGAAGCACTCAAGGAAAAAGGCTGCCCGTGCCAAGGGGCCAGGCAGGCTCATTGTGTGTGTGAGCAGCCCCGGGCAGCTTCCAGCCCCCACCAGGTGCTCTGAGGGCTGCAACACCACCGGGAGGGGCAGCAGCATCCCCCTGGCCCAGGGAGCACCAGAACCCACCCACGTTTGGCCAACCCTGAGACTGATGTGGGAAGGAAAACGCCAATTCCTCCACGAATTCTATGTTAATAGAATACAGCAGAATTCTATATTATATAAATTCTACACATATATAATATATAAAATATAAAATGTCATCTATAACATCTATAATAGACAATTCTACATGCATATAATATAGAATTCTATCTGTCCCGTCTAGGAATTTTCAGCAAGGCTACGTTATTTTTGTTATGACTTAGAATTTAACAGCAGAGCCTGAGAGGCTGAAAAAGGATAAAAACCCATCCCAGCAGAGTCTGAGAGGCTGCACAGGGATAAAACCCCATCCCAGCAGAGCTGAGAGGCTGCACAGGGATAAAACCCCATCCCAGCAGAGCTGAGAGGCTGCACAAGGATAAAACCCCTCCCCAGCACAGGGATGACTGCTCCCTGCTCCCCCCGTGCTGTCAGCAGCCCTCGGTGAAGGCACGGCCGGGACACCTCACACCTCCCTCGTGCTGCTCCCATCACCCAACACTGCTGAAATTACCCTGGGCCTGAGCTCCAGAGCTCCCTGCGCGGGTTCCCGGCCGGCCTGGAGGCACACCCAGCCTGCAGTGCCTCCCCTGCTTTTTCCACGGCCGCTTTAAGGACACCAGGAAATTTCACGGATAAAGAAACTCTGGAAATACTGAAGCAGCAAAATCTTGTGCTGAATAGGTTAGGAAACACTATAAATACATTTTTTTTGTGCAGATACCTTTCCCAAAGCAATGCAAATGCAGTGGAACCTGGGTTCCCATCACCCAGCAGGCGGCACAGGCAGGGTGACTTCCTTGACAGATACCAAATAATTTGTTTTATCCTCATCACCCAGCACAAGGCTGCATCCCTCATGGACTGCACACAACTCCAGCTCTGCTCTGAGGAGTTAAAGCTCCCTCCCAGACCTTCCCACGATGCCCCCTGACAGCAGGTCTGAGTGTACTTTGATTGTGACAGCTTCCCTGGGAGATGAAACACTCCTATTCTACCTCAGATGGAAAACAGGAAAACTAAGAGTTACAGTTTATTTTGGACGTTCAGCAGGAGAGAGTTTGGATCTCTCCCTTTCAAAACCACGTGCAAACCAAACCTTATCCACCTTTCCAATAAACATTGGATATATTTTGATGCGTTTCAGGGACACGACCTCGTGGCGGACGTGGCAGTGTCACGTTCACAGCAGGACTCGGTGATGTTAAAGATCCTTCACAGGGAAATGAGTCTCCATCCCCAATCCTCCCTGGGGGATGGCCCAGATCATCCTCAGCCCAAGGATTCTGTGAGTCCCTGCACCCAGAGCTGCCCCAGAGTGTCCTGGAGTGTCCTGGGGTGTTCTGGGGTGTCCCGGGGTGTCCTGGGTGTGTCCTGGTGTGTCCTGGGGTGTCCTGGGGTGCCCTGGGTGTGTCCTGGTGTGTCCTGGGGTGTCCTGGGGTGCCCTGGGTGTGTCCTGGTGTGTCCTGGTGTGTCCTGGGGTGCCCTGGGTGTGCCCTGGTGTGTCCTGGGGTGTCCTGGGTGTGCCCGAGGTGTCCTGGGGTGCCCTGGTGTGTCCTGGGGTGTTCTGGGGTGCCCTGGGTGTGTCCTGGGGTGTCCTGGGGTGCCAGGTCAGGCTCACAGAGGGATCCACTCCTGCAGGAGCTCTGCTGGGATGGGTTCACCCCCTCAGTCCCAGCTCCTGGGCACCACCACAGACGGTTCATGCTCTGAGGTGACATTTATCTGCTGCTGCCACAAACCCTCCTACGAGCCTGGCCTCGCTCTCTGAACGCTCCCCCACACCCGGCAGGGACCCTACAAACAGTTTGTGTCACCACACACGCACACTTCCACCCCAAAGAGATCGACTCCTGAGCACAGAACGAGGCAAGACCTGCAGAAAACAGCGTGCAAGTGGTTTAGCAGTAAAAATACGCCCAGGAAATTCAGTGTAAGCTCAGGTTTGCCACTCCCCACCTTCCCGGTGTCCACACCCAGCCTAAGCACTGCACTACTCAGACCGCTCAAGACCAAAAAGCCAAGCTAATTTTTCCCCCAGGAAGGGTTAAAATCCACTTAAAACAACGTGCAGTAAAGGCAGAGCAGAGGCCCAGTAACACTGAAGTTGTTTCTGGTCCGTGCTGTAAGCTCAGGAAGCAAAATTAAAACCTGTCTGCGTGGTCTGAGGTCACTGGGGCCAGGGATGGTTGGTTTAAACCCGAACATCAGAAACATCTGGGCCTCTCTGCGGAGGTTTCTAGGCAAACTGAACCTGCTGGTGCTCAGCCTTTCCCAGGGAGTGCTGAACACCTCCAGAGCCCACCAAGCAGGGCTGGAGCCACCTCCAAGGGGCTCCCAGCAGGCAGGATGGAAACACGCATTGTTTAGACAAGATGATGAACATCCCCAAAACCTGGCTCTTTAATCATCTGTGATTTACAGACCAACCCTAACAATGATGCAGTGCCTGCCCAGCCCCACTGCTCCGAGGCTCATCACTCAAGCACGGCCCATACACAGCGCTAATTAGTTCGTCTTACAGCAAAAACGCCCTTAATAAACAGAAACGTGAGACGGCTGTTGGGTTTTGCAAGGGCCACGTGAATAACGTGAATAACGTTCAGGAGAAGCCCTTCAGTGCCCATCGCCTGGCTGGGCTGGGACAGGGGAACCACACTCCTGCTGCTCTTCCCAACAAGTCTCGGCGCCACCAGGAGTGTTTTCCCTCCCTTTCCTGACCATGCCAGGACAATTCCCTCGGCGTGCTCGGAGCAGGGCTCCGGCCTCCAGCGTTCTGCCGGCAGGCTCAGGGTAACCAAAATCTCCCAGCGGGCTGAGCCGAGCCCTCCCCGGAGGATTCTGTGCCACCCACCGTGACCAGAGGCGACACTGCAACCTTGGCTTGCAAAGCTACCGTCAACAAAAACACAGTGCCAACCGCTCCTGCTCGGTTTGAGAAACCCGATTTTGACAAGAAACTCCGAGTGTTACATAACCACCTAATTAAAGGATTATTATGAGAGACGGTTTCCTTAAAATGATCCATTTTGGTTCAGGGCATCCTGACTGGGCACAGCGTTCTCCTAAGCAGGGAAAGGACGGAAAGTGCCTGATTCTGCAGCTTATCTATTCCTGAACTCATTTGTGCTCTGCTAGAAACTTCAGAGGAGCCGGAAGCAAAGGGACAAAGCAGAACAGAGCAAAGCCAAGGGACACTGACGGGGGAAAAATGCCAAACAGGGCAAGTTTTGCAAGCTCCCAATATTTACCATCCATCCCAGAGTACTCCTTTCTCATGCAAGCATGTCACAATGAGAAAACAACATCTCTATAAGGGTAAAACAAACAGCATTCACAATTTCTGAAAGCATTCTTCCACAATTATTGCACTAGATTAGATTGCCTCATCACCAGGGCCAGAGGCCATTTACACTATTTTCTTTCTCTCTCCCCCTTTTTTTTTTTTTGTGGAACAGATGAAAGGATTACAGAAAGTTTTCTGGGGCCAAATTTGGAGCTAATGATGGGAAAATTCTTTTGCTAATCCCCACTGCTAGCAGACTCCTGAGGCTGGGGGGTAAAAAAAAAAAAGTCTCTTGGTACCCTGCTTCTATTTTGCTCATCAGCGCAAAAAATGCCCCGCTCAGGAGGTTTGCAAAGGCCCAGCAGCTTTAAGCAGAGCCACAAAAACCTGCCGTGAAAACCTGAGTGAAGAACCACCTGGGACTCCCATTAAAACCTGGATGCCACAGTGGAAGCCAAGGACGGGACTGAGCCACATCCATCCCAGCTGTACTCTGGAGGGAAAATGGGACTTTCCCAGGATATCCTGTGCCAGGCAATCCCACCTGAGCAGTCCCTGCCAGCTCCAGAGGATTCCTGAGTGGAAAGATGTGGAGCTCAGCCAGGCTGGTGTCACCTGGTGTCCCCACCTGTGCACGGGCACAGCTCCCAGCAAAGAAAACCCAAAAAAAGCTCCAGCCCTGCTCCTGGTGACGGTTTTGGCTTCTTTGTTCCTTTGCCGAGGTCAGGATGAAGCGGAGTGCTGGAGTCCTGGAAACTCAGACTTTGGGGTTTGGTGGGTAGGAAAGACACGTGGTATCTAAATTTGATGCATTACCTAAAGCCTCAGGCTGTCTAACTGGCAAATTCGCACTACTGGAAGCACGAGCAGAACATTCTATAGAACTCAGTATTTTCCTCAAACCATCGCCCAACAAAGGAATTAATTCTACAATATTACTGAGCTCCAAACTTTCCTTTGGCTGACTGACAGGTCAGGTTGCATTGCTGAAGGCCAACAAAGCAAGATCCAAACATGACACCCGATTTTAACTTCGCGTTTTTTCCCTTTGGTTGATTTTTGATTTGAGGCATTTGCTTTCTCATCCTTAATTTCCAAGCAAAACCTTTTTTTTTTTTTTTTGGGGGGGGGGTCTGCTCAGCCCAGCAGTGCAGGAGGAGCAGACACCAGCAGAGGCACCTCCCTCCCAAAGGCGAAGTTTCATCATTTTTTGCACTCATTTAACAAACACAAAGGAATTTGCATGAGCCGGGCTCCGCGTGAGGAGTAAACTTTGCATAATTAATCAACCCCTGGGTCCTGGTGCATCTGCAAAGGCACAGCTACACCAGCTGGCACTCAGGGGAAAATGCCTGCGACCACCTCGGAGAGCTGGGAAGCGCAAAACACCTTCAGGGAGCCTCGGAATGGGAAAAGCAGACCTGAGGAGCGAGGCTGGAAAATCAGTACCCGACTCCCTGAAGCCTAATCCGTTAATGCACACTATCAGCTACTCGTGGATTCAGCCAGGTTTTATTTGGGCACCAGGACAAGCTGCAGGCACCTGCCGGGCTGCAGAAGGTGGGAACATCCCCGGCGAGGTCGGGGAAGTGGAAGTCAAGCTTCCCACAGAAAAAGGGGAGGTTTAGCTGGAAAATCTGACTGGAGGGAAAAAGAAACGTTGGAGCAGCACTTAATGAAGATGAACTTCCCGTGCCTCCCCACAGCACAGACGGTGCCATTATCACTCAGCACTAGGAAGGAAAGGGATTCCAGGGAAGGGGAAATTGCAGGGCAGTTATCCTCATCAACCCGAGCGTGCAGCAGTGACACGAGCTTGGCAGAGAGCCTGAGCAAAGTCTGCTCGTGGTTAAAAGCACAGGGCATGAAGTAAGATGTGCACAGGGAAAACAGCCCCTGGAAAATATTGCTAAGGGCTTCAGCTTTTCCAAGGTGCCAGCGGCAACGAAATGTCTGACCTTATCCCCCCCCACAATATCCGCCAAAGAAGCCAAAAAACCCCCCAAAAAGTCAGCGGAAATATGGGAGTTCCACTTGCCTGGCAGGGGAGAAGCCAAGTGCCGGGTGATCTGCCCCCACATCTGTAAAATCAGGCTGATTCCCAGCTCCTCTGGCCAGCTCCAGCCCCTCCTGGTGACACTTCCGACAGGGCTGGCAGGTCTGCTCCTGGTGGCCGAGGGGCAGAGCTGGGGCTCCCAGCAGTCCCCCTACCAGCACACACAGTCCTCACCACCTCCTGCTGCCTGCTCTCAGGGAAGTTTCCCCTCTCCTGCAGCTCAGGGCAGAGCTCCCATGGAAACGCAGGGGTTTTGCTCAAGGCTTCGTAGCTGTCTGTGAGACAGATGACACCGGAGCTGTTCGTGTTATTTGGGAGAAAGGAGGGTGAAACATGTCCCGTTTCACAGATATTTCCAGGCCTGGCTGCTGGAAGAAGTCCGGCAAAAATGCAATGGCACAAAACACAGAACCTACAGGGTCCCCAAAAAACAAAAGACTGGGGAACCATCCCCGACCCCCAACAGAGAAGTGGGACACAGACCGTGTATTTTCCTGAGGAGAAACTAAAGTTTCACAGAGTCCATAAACATGCTCATGCTTCCCACCTGTTTCCTATTTAGAGCAAAGGAAAAAAAAGCAATTAAAATGACTTTTTAAGCAAGGATTAATAAAGAAACCTACGAGATGAGACCCTTAATTGAAAATGTCTTTCCCCACACGAGGCAGAGGATCAAAACCTGACAAGAGCACTAAGCACAGCCTCTCCCAGCTGCACAAACCCTTCCTTAACAACCTCAAGATTAATAAACAAAGCCATATTCCAGGCATTTCCTATCCCTCCTGGACTGAGCCGTGGCAAAGAGGAGAAATCCATCCTCCTGCCTCAGCACAGAGCTCCTCATGGCAGGGGTGTGAATTTGGGAGCCCCTCGCTCTGAGAGAGAAGTAAAGGGGGACAGCACCCCGGGAAGGAGCAGGTCTCAGGATTAGATTTCAGCTGGCATTTTTCAGCAAGCAGAAGGACACTGCCCTGCCCAAGCCCAGGGAGGGAGAAGCTGGCAGGTCCCGCGGCTCTCACTGGATTATTCCTGGAAAATCAACTCCCTCAAGGTTAATTCATCACTGCACATTTATCAGCTACTCGCGACTTAAGCCAGGTTTTATTTGAATACCAGGACAAGCTGCAGAAGGTGGAAACTGTGATCCTTGATGGATCCCCAGCAAGGTCAGGGAAGGGGAAGTCAAGCTTCCCACGGGAAGGAGAAGGAATGGAAAAGTCAGGAGCACTGGAGGATCTGCTCTGCCGGGGCCAGCTCATGTTATATGCACAGTGAAGGGAGAAACAAAGTGGATTTCCCAGGAGAGCAATTCCACTGCCTCCTCTGGCAGGAAATAGGTGCTGTCCTGGTTCAGTATCGCACTTGATTTGATCCACATCCTCTGCCACAAACCCTCCCAAACCCAATAATCCTTTGGGGCAAACAATGCAATCAATGCTTCTCCTCCAACAGCTGGCTCCAGACTTTTCCATTCAGTCCATCAGGGAAAGACACAGAATGAGAAAGCTCAAGTGAAGCCCTGCAACACATATAAACTGGCATGGAAGGGAAAAAAAAATGCAGAAGATGGAGTGCAAAATGAATTCTGTGCTTTGGACCAGCGTCACTTTGTTCTAAAGTCAGGCTTGGGGAAGCACCCCAAGGGTCACACATGGAACACGGCCCCCAGGGAATGCCGGGAGGCACAGAAGTAAAATCAGGTGATGAACGGGCACAATCTGCAGGGGTTGCTTGGACAGAAACCTTTCCTGTCAGCCTCCTGCGCTGTGGGCAGGAGGAGCAGCTGTGTGAGGAGAGAAAAAAACAAATCCCAGTCTTACATAAAAGTGAGGCAAAAATCTTGTCCTTACCGTTCTGCTCATCCAGCTCATTCCCAATTTCCTGCCCCATCTGTTTTTGCCTGGATATGATGGAAGAAAGAGCATCGAGTCCAGCATCTTGTTCTGCACCAGGAAAAGATATTAAATTACTTGAAGAAGTTGCTGAAGCGCCAGGCTACATAAAATAGGTAGAAGCAAAGGAAAAGAAAGAAAAAAAGAATCTACTCTGTGCTTAAAGGGCTAAAATGTATTAAAAGAACACAACATGAAAATTAATCCTTATGGCAACAGTACTCTTGAAATAATCCGAGTGATGGGTAAGTAATTCCTCTGCTCTGGCTGGGACCTTTTGCTGAGGATCCAAAAAAAAAAAAAAAATCCAAGAGTTGAACGTTGAGCTGTTACTCAACCATAAATGCAGGGGATTTTCTGGCACAGGCAGCGAGCTCCTGATCAGCCTTTTTAAATTTTCCAAGCGGCTTTTAAGAGGAATAAAAAGAAAAACAGGTGATGCAAACACCAAAGAATCCAAAGAGGTTTGTAAAGCTGCGAGAGGACACAGAGAGGGTGGCGGAGAGCTGAGGGCATGAGGGCAGGGAAGGTGTGAGGTGTTCTGCAGAACTCCTGGGTGAAGAGCCACATCCC
The DNA here is from genome assembly GCF_029207755.1 of Chamaea fasciata. Classification (NCBI taxonomy): domain Eukaryota; kingdom Metazoa; phylum Chordata; class Aves; order Passeriformes; family Sylviidae; genus Chamaea; species Chamaea fasciata. The sequence continues at coordinate 11,012,717 of NW_027094104.1, read as the reverse complement.
CTGTGCCCCTCAGCCAAAACGTGCAGCTCTCCCTGCCCTGAGCCGCCAGGAGAGGCACAGGAGGGTCAGAGCCCAGGGCACGGCAGGGATGCCCAAACGGGGTGGCCAGGACACCCTTCCCTTCCAACAGCCCCCCAACACCTCGCTCAGCCTCCATTTGATCACCCCAACGTCGTTAAATCCCAGCTGAGCTTCCCCCTGGCCCATGCAGGCTCCCCTGAGCTGCACACAGGGTGCTGCCGTGCAGAGTGACGCCGGCCTTACCTGGAGACTGATTTCCTTCCATCACCTCCAGTGTTTTAATTGCCTGGAAATGGCCTCATTAACCACCCGATCTCCCCAGGCTGAGGTTGCCCAACACTTCCAGAGTTGGACATTCCTTGTGGGTGCAAGGGGCCAAAAATCTGAAGACCCTTTTTTGGATGAGTTAACTCTTACCTCGTTCCAATTCAACAAGACATTTAGTGCACCCATTAATTAACACCCAGGGCAGTTACGTGATCACACTGCTCACCAAAAAAACCAGGAATGTGGGCAAAATCAGCACTTTCAAAATTTAATTGAAGAAGTCGCCTCCAGTTAAGATCACTGCAGGCACAATGCTGCTCCTGCAAACACAGAAAACAGCTGCCTGGGGATGAATATATCTGCAAATAATAAAACTTCAGCACAGGCTGGTGTATTGGGGTCCAAGGCTCCTCCCAGAGACCCAGAGATGCTCAGAACGACCAGAAAGGCTCTTGTACCTTCAATGATCCTTCTCTGCTGCTGCCTGAGCTCATCAAAGCCGAGTCCTCTGGTCTCCTCCGATTCTTCCAGGAGCCAGGGGTTGGTGCTGCCTTGTTTGGCCCCTCCTGCCATGAGGCTGGATCTGGAAAAAGCCCCAAAAAGTGACTTCCAGCCCCCCTGGCAGACAGCAGCACACAGGGCTGAGCACCCCACGGGGCTCTGTGCGACCCCAGGAGCAATCAGCCGAAAGCAATCCCAAAAACAAACCCACCTCACAGGCTGGAAGGAGAGAATTCATTCTACAGGGAGAAACAGATTGTATCATCTATCCACAGACTGTATAATATATCCAGGTGGTATAATGTATCCATATAAAATGCTGGTTTTGCATGTAGAGCACCCAGCATTCCTGGGAATACACGTTATTCCTGCATTTGCTACGTGATCAAAGCACAAACTTATAAAAATATTGCTACAGCCTCAAACGCGAAAAGGGTCCACTTGTTAACAGAGGTGCAAATCAGATGAGACTTTTAATTCCCTGCAACCCTGACCAAAGCGAAGCAGGAACATTCCTGAATTTCAGAAACTGGAGATGGACACAGCTCCCTTCCTGCATTTCCAGCCTGAAGGAGAAGCCAGGAACACACACTCTGAAATGGAAGAGTAATTAAATAATGGGTTTTCTTTTCAAAGAATTATGACTTGAGATTATTCACATTGCAGACACTTCCCTGGTGACCACAGAAAACAAGTTTTCCATGTCCAGGGCACATAAATCCAAGCAGTAAAATGAAACCCCACTTAAACATTTCCTCAATAGCAGATTTCTGGTTTCTGCCTTTCAGCTCTTCACTGGTTTCTCCTACAAGAAGAAAGGCTCATGACAGACTGAGAGTCCCCTGAACGCAGAATTGCAGCTCAGGTTTGGGGGTGAGGCTGCTCCCCCCACAGATGTTCACAACTTGGAGCTTTTGCCTCCTGCTTTCCTTCCTTTAAACTCCCTATTTCACTCCCATTTTACCTTTTCCCTGCTCTTTCCCAAAGCACCCCCACAAACAACCCGACAACAGAGAAGGTTTTTACAATCCTCTCAAACTCCCAATGTTTTTTAATTACACCAAGACCTGAATTTGAAGGTTGCAGTTGTTTTGGTGTTTTGAATTGAGTCTTTAATTGAGTTTTGAACTGGGTTTGGAACTGGGTTTTACTGAGGTTTGAACTGAGGTTTGAATTGAGTTTGGAACTGAGTTTGGAACTGAGTTTGGAACTGAGGTTTGAGCTGAGGTTTGAATTCAGGTTTGAACTGAGGTTTGAACTGAGGTTTGAATTGAGTTTTGAACTGAGTTTTGAATCGAGCTAGAACTGAGTTTGGAAAGGAGTTTTGAGCTGAGTCTGAGCTGGGTTTTGCCGTGCCCAGTGCCCACACCTGCTGGAACCCCCGTGTGTCCCCAGGCCGGGGCAGGAGGTCGCTGTGCCCGGGGGCTCAGGGCCCTGCGGGCACCGGGGGGCTCGGGCCGGGCTCCGGCAGGAATCCCGGGCAGCTGGGGACATCTCCTGGCCGTGGGATGGAGCAGCACTGCTGGAGAATCCCCCACACGGCACGGAGCTCTGCAGCTCCTCTCCCTGGCTGCTGGAACATGGGCACGGCGCTCCAGCTCAGGGTGAAGGCAGAATGAAAAACGGAAAAACACAGAAAAGTAGGAAAAAAAAATTTAAAATAGGAAAAAACAAACCTTTTTTTAAAATAAAAGTGGCTAAAAAGCACTTTTTATAAACCTGAACATCTCCCTTAACCGCGGCAGTGATGCTGAACACCCAAGCAGAGGCAGCCCAGCTGGTGTCAAGGGCAGCACCAGAGAGGAGCTGGGGTTCTTCTTTCACTCATTCCAGTCCTGCACCTCCATCAAATTTCCACGCATTTATCGAGCTTGGCACGCAGGCTGGATTAGACAAACTCACCTGAAATGCAGTTTTACACACCAGCCAGCTCTGCCCCCTGCTTTGGGGGATTAAATCTGCTCTTTTATCCCCCGGGCTCAGCTCTGGCAGCGGGTTTGTGAACCCCACAGCAGCACTGCTCTGCTGGAGATGGAAACATCACTGCAGCTCCCCCAACTCACTTCAATTAGAAGGACACAAAACCCAGGGGAACACCACCTGACAAAGCTGTTTAACCAAAGCCAAGGGAACATAAAGCTCTCCGCGCGCTGAAAGGAGCACGACTACCTCTGCCCGTTCAAAAAACAGCCAAGGCAAGCAAATTTGAAATAATGTGGGGCTCTGCCTCCCTCCCTCCCTCCCTCCCACCGGTGCTGTGCCCCGTTCTGGCAGGTTGGGTCATGACAGGCGGTCTGCTCGTTACAATAATCTTTGTGACATGTTTGGCAACTGCCTTCCCGCACAGCACAACTTCCTCCTGCCCCTGGCCGGGGCTGCCCTGCCCGGCCGGGCTGGTGTGAAGATTAAAGCTTATCCAATTAGCCACCCACCGCCTCCGCCAGGTTAATCACCCAAATCTGGGAGCCTCGCAGGGCACTGGAGTGTGTGGGGATGCCTTTTGATGCTGGGAGCAGATTTAACTAATTACAAGGCTCAGCAAAATGCTGCCCGAGTTTAAAAGGTGACGGGGGGTTTAAAATCAGGGAGCTCTGCCGTCGCCTAACAAGGGAGGGCTTGTCTTCTTGTTTCACTGATCATTCTTAGGACACCTCCCAAGGAACTTAGATTAGTCAAGCAGCACCTGCTTTAGGCCAAGGCCACACATCGAGGCTTAGGGCTTTACAAGGCTGATGGGCAAGACTGAGCCTTAAACAAAACCTGGGTCATCTGACAGTTGGGTGGATGATCACTTGAACATTCCCTGAACTGCAGAGGGGCGCTTTGAAGCCCCCGGGGTCACCCTCCACAGGGGTGCTGCAGGGCTGGGGCATCCTCTCACTTTCAGGGCTCGCTCTGCATTTTCAGGAAGCTCCAAGCTAATAAATAAAGCAAATATAATTTTAACACACAAAACAGAAACCCTCTCTGCCTCTCCGAAACCCCCTGAGAGGCCACAGCAGCACAGGCACTTCCAAACCCCCTCCAGGTACCAAGCCAGGTGAGATTTCCCCACGAGAACCTCTCCTGATGGGAAGCCTGCAGCGTTCCCTGCAGCTGGCAGAGGACTTCCAGCCCCAGCAGCACAAGAACCGCTGTTCCCCGCGTTCCAGGAATTTCCGTGTTGCTCTGGACACCCTTTCCCTTTGGCTGGTCCCACTGCTCCAAGGACTGGGAGCTGCATGGCTGGGGAGGGTGCGGGACCGTCCTGACCCCACAGTCAAAGGCACATTAATCCTGGACAGCCCCAGACCTGATCCTGGCACTCAGGTGCTCTCCTGGATGGACAATTCCCTCTTTTCCCACCCTTCCCATCCACCTCCCGGAGCTGAGGCCAGCCCCATCCCAGCCAGGAGGCTCCAGCAGGAGCTGGGAGGGAGGAAGGACTTTCAGAGGCACCTGAACAGCTCTTGTTCATTTGATTTCCCAAGGAGCATCTGCCCCCCACCAAGAGCAGCCAGATTCCCAAAAGCATTTGACACCTGAAGCCAGGCACTCAGGGATTAAAAACCTGTTTGGCATCAGGCAAAATTCCTGTTTGGATCAAGGCTGGAATACCTTCCATCTGTCAGGCAGGTGTTCAGCCAGGAAAAACGGTGACCCACAATGAAGAGAAAAAAGAACATGGACAATTGTAAAATGTACCTGGGGTAGCTCTAACCGAAGGTGCTCTGTGTCCCACAGACAGCACAGAAGCTGTCTCTGTTTTTGAGGAATTCCAGGAGACACCAAGGAAGGCCGGTGGATTTCTGGATTCTCTGGTGACTGACGTGGACTTCTCCAGCCTGACACCTGGTCAGACAGAAGCAGGAGCATCCCCATCCCTCTGCCTCCACAAATGTTTAAATGCTCTCCAAGTCTGACACGAGACATCCAGCAAGTCAACATTCCCAGGCTGCTGTTCCCAGCCCGCCTTTGGGATTGGGGTGAAGCCCTGGGAATCCTGCCCGCTGAAGCCCCTGTTCTAACCACCCGCACTGATCTCTCCCCAGGAGAAAAGGGGGCAGAAGACACTGAACTGGTTATCAAAACCCAATTAAAGGAGATGTTAACGGGCCCTGCTCAAGGGGAGCCGTGCAAACAGCACCGCCTTCCCCCGGGAAATGCCAGTGGCACCTCAATTAGGGCCGGAAGGGGCAGGAATGTCCCCGAGGCAGGGACATGCCCGCAGCTGTCACTTGGGATCAACCCTGATGGCGTTAAAGGCCAGCCCTGCAGCCCAGAAACAGCCTCAGAGCAGCTTTCAAAGGATGCAAAGCTCCCTGAGTGCTGACCAAACGTAAACCAGCTTAATTCCAGGGAAAAGCCCCCAGCCCCGCGCCCTGGGACAATAAATATGTGATCAGTGGTGCAGGAAGGTTAATGAAGGGAAGGGCTGCTGGCCAGAGCAGGGCCTGGGCACCGCGGGCTGTCACTTCAGGCCTGGATTAGACCTGGAAAAGCAGCACAAGCCAGGCAAGTGTCACCGCTCAGCCCCATCAAACTGCAGCTGCTGATTTTTCTAATGCAGGGAAAAGCTGAGTGGCAGCTCCAGGCACATTCCAGGCTGGGCTCTGCCAGCCCCAGAACCCCAGAGCTGGGCCAGGGCTCTGCCAGGATTTCAGGGGCACCCCGGGCTGGGAAGGGCAGCTGAGCCCTGCGGACCCTGGGGGCTCCGTGCCTGACACCACAAGATCCCTCCAAGAATCTCTCCAAAATCCTTCCAAACTCCTTCCAAAGTCCTTCCAAGATCCCTCCAGAGTCCTTCCAAATTCCTTCCAAGATCCTTCCAAGAATCCCTCCAAACTCCTTCCAAGATCCCTCCAAAGTCCTTCCAAATTCCTTCCAACCTCCTTCCAAGTTCCTTCCAAGATCCCTCCAAGAATCTCTCCAAGTTCCTTCCAAGCTCCTTCCGAAGTCCTTCCAAGCTCTTTCCAAGCTCCCTCCAAGCCCCTTCCCCTCCAGACCCAGCCCCAGCCCCGGCTCAGGCACGAGAGCAAAGCTGGATTTCCTGGCACAAGGTCCAGGCGCTGGGTTGTCTCTGCTGTACCCCAGAAAACCAGACCCACAGGGGACACCAAGGAAGGAGTGTGAACCCACCAGATGGAATATCTGGCACAGTTTCATCCATTTCTAATAAAGGAAGTTAAAAGAGAGCTATAAACCATCAAGCCTTGCAACACTAGCAAACGAACCCTCTCCCTGATGTTATCTTCCACTGGAAAATACCGGATTCCTGCTTGTTTCCAGTGAAATTATCGAGGGATTTGGGCGTTTTCCTCCTGCTTGCCTCGACACCTTCTGCCTGGGGCAAGGCAAGGCAGAATCCCTGCGGCAGCACCTTGCCAGCACAGCAGGGAAGGTCACAAAGGCCACAGCAGCCCAGGGACTGCTCAGGGCCGGGGACACTCCAGAGCTGTCCCACATGCCAGCCCCACATCCTGCCTGCTCGCTGGTTTACGTCTTGTGGGGGACTCAGGGATGGATTTTGGGGCCAACACGACACCAGGGGCTGCACTGAGCTCTGGAGAACCCGAACCCTGAACAGTTGTTTGGGTTCAGTCCCGGTCTGGAGGTTCAGCACCTGCAGCAGGTGCTGCCCCGAGGTCTGGATAAGCAAAGGTGACAAACAAAATGTCACAAAACGGGCTGGAAGGGACCTTGGAGATCACCCAGCGCCACCCCTGCCACGGCAGGGACACCTCCCGCTGTCCCAGCTGCTCCCAGCCCCGTCCAGCCCGGCCTGGGACACTCCAGGGATCCAGGGGCAGGCACAGCTGCTCTGGGCAGGAAGGGCAGCCCAGGCTTTGGGTGTAACAAACGCAGCAGAGAACATGAGCACTGAGGCCAAGCCCTTCACCTCCTCGCTGGGGAGACCCTCAGCAGACAGAAATACACCCAGGAGTGCAGAGAAGCGTCAGCCGAACTCTGGGCACCACCAAAACCAGGGCCAGCACTCCCAGGGAGCCGCCGGGAACTGACAGAAACACTGACAAAAACACATCATTTGTACACCAAAGCCTCTCCCTCTGCTCCCTGCGGGGCTCAGGGAGCTCAGGGATCACCTCAGGTGCCCTCCAGGCACAGCTCTGGTGGGACTGGAGGGGACAGTGCCATACCTGCTCATGTCTGGCTCCCAGCCTTCATTCCTGTAGGATGCCTCGAGCTGTTTGTGCCGTGTCAGGAGCTCGTCCACCAGGTTCTGCCTCCTGTCTCCCTCCAGCTGCGTGCTGATGGCTCTGGGTTAAGGACCAAGCTCAGAAACACACAAAAGCTTTCATTTCATTGTGTAAAACAACGCCTGCTATGCATCCTTGAAATAAATCAGACTTCCTGATCAGAGAAATTAACAATTTTAACTCAAAAATAAAAAGGCTGCGAGATCTAAGATTCACATTGTTGTGAATGAAACCTGCTGTTATTCTAAGTGTGTTTCTGATCCTTGCACAAATGTTTCATACAGTGGCCACAGAATGATCTTTATGCCGTCATCTCAAAGTAATGAGAGCACTGAAAGGATATTTACTGTCAAATTAGCACTAGGAATAGCATTTCCCCCTCCAAAACCCCAGTGAAGTCATTTCTGGTTTATTTTTTGGTGTCCAGCACTGACAGTGTGGCAGTTCTGCACAGGTTCAGCCCAGGGAAGGATGAGGTTTCTTAAAAGAGCTCCAAACGAGCCTGACAGCACCAGGGCAGGGCCAAGCAGAACAGAGCCTTTCAAAGCAGCAGGGTATTTCACATCTCACTCCACTGGAGGCTCCTCACACAGACCAGGGGAGCAGCTCCCAGCCCAGTGATCAGAGCGAGAACCCAAACTTTCCTCTGGGCATCTGTTTCCACTTGCAACTCACGGGCAGAGGAACAATTCACACGGTGCCTCTCACCAGCTGTGCCTTCCACAGGGGAGACGTGTGGGCTTTTTAAAATTAACCTCAGGGACGTCCTGAAGGACTTCTCAGTCTCTCCTGGGTCCTGCTGAGTGGGTTCAGCAGTGCTGAACTGGTCTGTGTGTGTTTCCTGCCACAGCAGCAGCCACTGGGCAGGGAAATTCCAGCCCTGGCCATCAGCACAGCACTCAGGCTCAGGAGGGATTTCTGCTGAAATTAAACATTCCTCCCTCAATCCAGACTGCACCTGGACACCTTTAGGGACGTGCCTGTGACTCCTGAACCTGACTTTTCCAGCATGGCCCAGTCTGGCCATGGGGTGACACTCCTGGCAGAGCGTCTGGCATTTCTTCCCAATGAGTATTTCCAAGGACTTTGATCAATCTGAAGCTGCAGATTGTTTCTTAATTGTTTCTTAAGTCAGCCAAAGTCAGGATACCCCAGAGCCCCTGCCCACAGCCTGAACAAAGCATCCTCCTTCCTTCTGGCAAGGCCTGGCCAAGAGAAAATGCCAAGAGAAAATGGAAGAGGAGAAGATGGAAGAGAAAATGGAAGAAAATGCCCTGTGGCCAGTTTAGTGCTGGACAAGTGACCTTGCTCATACACCAACACAGCAGCACCAGGGCAGCCCTGAGGAGCCTCAGACACCTTGTTAAGCTCCTCTCAGCCCATCCTGTTAAGGATGGTGACACAGAGGTGACCAGGAGGGTGACACAGAGGTGACCAGAGCCAGGCTCTGGCTCTGCAGCTGCCATGAAAACAGCCACCAGCAGCACAGAGAAAGTTCTGGTGACAAACTCTCCTGCAGAGGGCATGAGGGGGAGACCCAGAGCGTGTGGCAGAGGGGTGACAGCACAATTATCCCTGAGGGACAGGGGTGACAGGATACATCTGACGTGTGGACACCGCCCGCAGCAGCAGCTCCCTCAGCTGATCAATCTTCTCCCTGAGGCTCTGCAGAGAGGACCTGATGGCCACATTGACCTGGGGACACAGAGATTGTCACTGCCCTGATGGCCACGCTGACCTGGGGACACAGAGATTGTCACTGCCCTGATGGCCACGCTGACCTGGGGACACAGGGATGGTCACTGCCCTGATGGCCACGCTGACCTGGGGACACAGAGATTGTCACTGCCCTGATGGCCACGCTGACCTGGGGACACAGGGATGGTCACTGCCCTGCTCTGTCAGCTCCACATGACATTTCATGCTGTTTCATGACAATATATTTCACTTTCCCTGCCCAGAGGCAGAAGCCACTGCAGGCTGCTTAGAGAACAATGCAAGTTTCACCAACACAACCCTACGGAACTAATGCTGGTGAATATGGAAAGCTGTCTCTCCAGTCTTTATAAACACGCTTCTTTCATATGGGCAAAACACCTCAGCACGTTTTAATGTTTTCCAGATAAATTTCCAGCTCTTTCCTCTGATCTTCAATAAAAATACAGGCGCCAGCTTCGTTTGCCACCAGGTTTCTTTCCCAGGAACAGAGAGAAGGTTGCCACAGGTTCGCACATTCCCTGCACTGAACCCCTCCAGACCTGAAACTTAAGACCCCAAAGAGATTCAGATTGTTCCACTTCCCTTCTCAGCAGCACCCAGGACTCCCAAATCCTCTCTCAGCACTGACCTGCCCAAGACCCACATGTGTGTTCCCAGTAAAAATGTAATTCAGTCCTCCTTCCCCGCTGCAGGCAAACCCCAGGCCTGCAGGGCTCCTCCTGCTTCCTCCCCACCCCTTCCCAGCTCAAACTCTCATTGTCCTCTGAGCTTGTCCTCCTCAGTTGTTCTTTCTTTTCATTCCAGTTATGCAGAGAAAACCCCACTCTAACTGCAATTAACAATGCAAGCCGTCCTAATTAAGACTCGCCGTGCCTTTTGTTTACCAGCTGTGGCTTGCAGCGGGCAGCACCACGGCAGCAGCTCCAAACCAGGGTGGGGGATCAGGGATTTCGGGAATGCTGAAGCCTCTGCGTGGCCTCCAGCTCTGCAATCAGGTAATTAAAGGTCTCTTCATTTGTTCTCAGCTCCAGGTGGAAAATGCTGCGTTTGAGTGACCCAGAACAGCACCAGAGCACAAAGGCCAAAAAAGGCACCCAACGCAGCCACCTGGCCAGAAACTGCAGCCAGGGGACAAGAGAGTTCACCTCCTCTACAGAAAACTGAGAAAGAAGAGAAGCAGGAAGAAAAGAAACCAATGGAAGTTTTATGGTCAGCTCAATGGAGCAGAGTTCACAGATGGTGAGTGCTGGATGAAAATCTTTCCTCGCAGTTTATTTTTCCATTTTAGATTTCATGCTCTATTTTCGGCTCAGCAACAAGCAAGAAGTCTGTCAGCCATGCTAATGGCAAAATACTATGAAAATAAAACCCTGTTTACATTCTCCCTACCAGGCCAATGTTGTCCAAAGACATTTCCCTGCACTGCAGCCCGCGGGAGGCACGGGACACGCGCCTGCTCAGCCGTGGGTTTCTCAGCAGCATTTCTGTTATGAAAACACCTCTCTCCTCGCTGGAAACTTGTTTAGAGTAGAATCAAACGCTGCCAAATATTCCCCTTCACCTGTTAATGGATTAAAGGGAGCTGGAAAACACAGGGCACGGGACAAATGACTCTATGGGGAGGTCAGTCACCCGTGCCATGTTTCCATAAAACACAACCTCGGAGAGTTCCAGCCCCAGAAAGGCTCCGAACAACACCAAGCCCACGTTTCACTGGGGTTTGGACTCCTCAGAGGTGGCAATAGAGGACTTTGCCCTCCATAAATACAGACAGATTGAGCAGCAATCTTTTTATTGGCCTTCTGTTGTTGAGGTGGATCTGTACAACTGTGATACTTCACCATCCTGAAAGCAGGGATTTAACCTGCACCTCCAAACTCTCCAGAGAACACACTGCCCTCAAATCCCACTTATCTGGGGTTTCTGGAACCTCTTCTCAACTCCCGCTGAGCTGAGGCAGCCATTCAGCAGCACTGGTTATTGTGCACAGCCTACACACACTTTTCCTCAGAGTTTCCCCCAAGGAAACATTTCAAAAGTGACACTTGATTTGAACACCCCTCAGCAAAGGGAGTGGCCCAGCAGATCCAGTGAGCAGGCACTGCATTACAGCCCTGACATGGAGAGGGGGGAGAAAAAGCACTGGGGCTTTAATTATGCCAATTATCATAAACGACCAACTCAAGGGCTTACAGCAATTTTCATCTGAACGCAGCCAGGGGAGCAGGTAAGGAAAGGATGAGCCTTTGACCCCAGGGAAAGCAGCATCCTGAAAACCTTACCTTACCTTTATTTTATTTATTTTATTTTATTTTATTTTATTTTATTTTATTTTATTTTATTTTATTTTATTTCCTGAGCAGGAAGTGTGAAAATGTGGAGAACACAACATCCCTGGGTAAGCTCCAGCTGCTGCTTCTCATTCCCATTTAACTCTGGGCTTGTATTTTAGAGATGCAGCTACCACAAGGCTGCAAAATTCCCATTCCCTCTGATCTGCAGCCACGGCAAGAGGCAGGAGCCAGCCCTGGGGGAGGAACATCTGCTCCCCGTTCACAGAGGGAGGGCACAGAGCAGCTGCTGAGGATCCCAACATCCCTGAGCCTCTGGGACAGCTCCATCCCAACATCCCGACATCCCAGAGCCTCTGGAGCAGCTCCATCCCAACATCCCGACAACCCTGAGCCTCTGGAGCAGCTCCATCCCAACATCCCGACATCCCTGAGCCTCTGGAGCAGCTCCATCCCAACATTCCAGAGCCCCTGGAGCAGCCCCATCCCAACATCCCAACATCCCGGAGCCCCTGGAGCAGCTCCATCCCAACATCCCGACATTCCGGAGCCCCTGGAGCAGCTCCATCCCGACATCCCAGAGCCCCTGGAGCAGCTCCATCCCGACATCCCAACATCCCTGAGCCTCTGGAGCAGCCCCATCCCAACATCCCGACATCCCGGAGCCCCTGGAGCAGCCCCATCCCAACATCCCGGAGCCCCTGGAGCAGCTCCATCCCGACATCCCGGAGCCCCTGGAGCAGCCCCACGCCGGCAGGCGCAGGCGGGAGCGGCAGCAGGGCGAGCCCGGCACCGCCACAGCTCCTCCCCAGCCCAGCGCCGCTCCATGCGGAGATCCGCCGCCGCTGACCCCAAATGACCTTTGCGGCACCGGGAGCCGCTGCTCGTCCCCGGACTGCGGCCTCGTTGGCTTCACAGGCACCGCAAGGGACTGACAGTGACACTGACAGTGACAGTGACAGTGACACTGACAGTGACAGTGACAGTGACAGTGACACTGACACTGACAGTGACAGTGACACAACCTTCCCCCGCGGGGACAGCGACAGTGACACAGCCCGGCCCCGGCCCGCCCTCCCTGGCCCCGCATCCCGGGATTCCCGCACTCCCGGGAATCCCGCATCCCGGGACTCCCGCACATTCAAAGGCAGCCCGTGTCCGGCCCGGCCCCGACCCCCCCGCCGGGGCACCTTGGCCGAGCTCTCCCCGCTCCGCTGGCAGCGGTTCCGCTCCTGGATCCTCTCGGCGATGTCCTGGGCGAGCTGGCGGGCGGCGGCGAGCTGCGGGAGCCTGCGGGCACGGCAGCGGCTCAGCCCGGGCCGCGGGACCGGCTGCGACCCGCCGGGATCGGGTGGGATCGGGTGGGAACGGATGGGACCCGCCGGGATCGGGTGGGATCGGATGGGAACGGATGGGATCGGGTGGGATCGGATGGGAACGGCTGGGACCCGCCGGGATCGGATGGGACCCGCCGGGATGCGCTGGGATGGGCTGGGACCCGCCGGGATGGGCTGGTACAAGCCTCGGGAAAAGGCCCGGGAGGGGAGAGCACAGCAGCCCCAAACACGGCCCCACCAAGCCCGGGCTGGGCTCCGGCGGAGGAACCCCGGGCAGGGCAGGCACAGCAGCCCCGGCACACGCACGGCACGACGGGCTCTGGGCACGCACAACCCCCGCCCCGCACGGCCCGGCCCCGCTCCCGCCCGCGCCGGGCCCCGCGGGCTCCGGACGCTCCGCAGCCCCGGCGGGGCCGGTCCCGGCGCGGTTCTGAGCCGCTCCCGAGCCGCTCCCGAGCCCCAGCCCCGGCGCGGCCCGGCGCTCACCAGGGATCCGGAGCCATCGCGGCCCCGGAACCTTCCCGCCGCTTCCGCCGGATCCGCCCGGACGCGCCGCGCGCAGGCGCCGCCAGGGGACGGAGCGGAAATGGGAAAGGGGAGAGGGAGAGAGGGGAGAGGGAGAGAGGGGAGAGAGGGGAGAGGGAGAGGAGAGAGGGAGAGAGGGGAGAGGGGAGAGGGGAGAGGGAGAGGGAGAGGGGAGAGGGGAGAGGGGAGAGGGAGAGGGAGAGGAGAGAGGAGAGAGGGAGAGAGGTACCGGGCCGGGGGGACTGCGGGGAGCGGGGCCGAGGGCACAGCCGTTCTGATGTGCGGTGCAGGGGCAGCGGGGCAGGGCAGGCGTTCAGGGGGCAGAGGGGCAGCTGCGTGCGGTGCAGGGATGAGATGCAGATGTTCAGGGTTTAGAGGGGCAGAGGTTTGCAGTTTCAGGGTGCAGGGATGCAGATGTTCAGGGTTTAGAGGGGCAGAGGTTTGCAGTTTCAAGGTGCAGGGATGCAGATGTTCAGGGTTTAGAGGGGCAGAGGTTTGCAGTTTCAAGGTGCAGGGATGCAGATGTTCAGGGTTTAGAGGGGCAGAGGTTTGCAGTTTCAGGGGGCAGGGATGCAGATGTTCAGGGTTTAGAGGGGCAGAGGTTTGCAGTTTCAGGGTGCAGGGATGCAGATGTTCAGGGTTTAGAGGGGCAGAGGTTTGCAGTTTCAGGGTGCAGGGATGCAGATGTTCAGGGTTTAGAGGGGCAGAGGTTTGCAGTTTCAGGGTGCAGGGATGCAGATGTTCAGGGTTTAGAGGGGCAGAGGTTTGCAGTTTCAGGGTGCAGGGATGCAGATGTTCAGGGTTTAGAGGGGCAGAGGTTTGCAGTTTCAGGGGGCAGGGATGCAGATGTTCAGGGTTTAGAGGGGCAGAGGTTTGCAGTTTCAGGGTGCAGGGATGCAGATGTTCAGGGTTTAGAGGGGCAGAGGTTCAGCGCACAGAGGTTTGCAGTTTCAGGGTGCAGAGGTGCACAGCACACGCTGCAGATGTGTGCAGATGTGCGCAGATGTGCGCGGCACAGAACCAGAGCTGTCCCCACGCCTCCCTCCCGTCCCTGCTGCCGCATAAACGCGACACCGAGCGGTGGCACCGGTCCCCTTCTCCAAATCCCCAGCCCAGTCCCCTGTCCCAGCCCATCTCCGGCGACACGCCGATGTCCCCGGTGCCGGGTGACACTGGCGGTGCTGGCACTGTCGCTGTTCTGGCTGCGGTGGGCGCAGCCCCTCGCTCCCGCCGCACCTCCGTCCGAGCCCTTCCCATCCCTGATCCGCCAGGATTTGGCCTGTCCCTTTGTTTTTGGGTGCCATCGGTGACGCAAACCGAGCACAAAGCACCGCTGGGGCGTGTTGGTAAACGATAGTGCTGACGATAGTGATAAGGACAATCATAACAATAGCGATAACGATATCGATAACGACAACCAGCGCGTCCTCGTCAGCACGTTCCCGTTCCTGATCCCGGTTGTGTTCCCCCATCGCGGGGCTGATCCCCCCCGTGCTACCCCAAGCCCGGGGCGGCTGTGGGGGGTGCTGAGCACCCCAGGCACCCGCAGCCCCCCGGCCGTGCCCGCAGCAGCCGCAGCCGGGGCGGGCTTGTCCCCGCGGCCGCGGTGTCCCCCTGGAGCGAGCCCCAGACGGGAACACCGAGGTGATCCTCGGGCCAATAAAGGCTCCGTTCGGGGCTCGTGCTGCTGTTTGATGGGATCTCAGCCCACGGGCTGTTTACAGCCCCCAGTCCGGCTCGGAATTGGGGCAGGAAGGGGCGATGCGGGCGCGGAGCCGCTCCACCCCTGGCCGTGTTTACCCCAAATAAACCCCGGGGCCGCGGGCTCGCCCTCGCCTTAAAAACCACGGCGGGCGGGTGCGGGGCCAGAGGGGACCCGGCAGGGGTGGCCGAGCTGGGACATGCTGCAGGTGGGGCTCAGCCTGCCCCGCTCCCCCGGGGCCGCGGCCGCCGCCTTCCCCGCGGCCGAGCCGGCCCAGGACTCGGGCACCGGGCCAGGTGAGTGCGCCCAGCCGCGGGGCTGCGGCTTTGGAGGGGGGAAAAGGCCCTCACGGTGTGAGGAGAAACCCCGACACCCAGCTGGGACCCGGCCCCACTTCCCCGGGGCCCCGAGCGATGGGAGCGGGCGAGGGCAGAGCCCGGAGCCCTTCCCTCGGCAGGGGAGAGCAAGGAAACCCGGGACGTGGCTGCGAGAGCTCCGAGCGCGCCCGGGCAGGGCGAGACGCCGTCGGTGGGGCGGTGAAAGGCGCTCAGTAAAAGCTCTTTGTCCCGCAGAGGCGCTCGGCTCGTCCCCGGTCACCATCGTGGTCACGGCCGAGGCCGACACGTGGGACATCGACACCTCCCCGTGCCCGGGCCGCGGGCACTTGGTGGACTGGGACAAGATGCCGGAGCTGCAGCCGCCGGCGCCGCTGCCGCGGGACGTGCTGGGCCGGTCCCCGAAGGAGCTGAAGAGGCTGGCCAGGGAAGGCTGCTGGGCCGGGAGCCACGCGGGGCGGGCCCGGCTCTACCCGCGGCTCATCCGGCAGGTCTCCTGCCGCCTGGTCACCCCCGACGCGCTGGTGTACAGGGACGTGGCCGCCCGGCTCTTCGGGAAGCCCAGCGTGAGCTCCCACCCCCTGCCCGAGTTCCTGGAGGGCTGCCCCATGCCCACCTACTGCCTCAGCCCGCACGGCGTCACCGCCCTGAAGAAGATCCTGATCTGCGTGGGCGCCCTGTTCCCCGACATCACGCACAGCCCCCTGCTGCCGGCGCTGGCCGCGCTGCTGCTGCACTACAGCCAGGACGAGGCGCAGTGCTTCGAGAGCCTCTCGCGCCTCATCGCCAGCAACGCTCCCCACGCCGCCTACGTCGACCAGTCCTTCCTGGCCCACCAGGCCTCCTGCATGACCTTCGGGGACCTGGCCAACAAGCACTGCCCCGCGGCCCACAGGCTGATCGCCGGCGCCGCCGACAACGTCCTCGAGGTGTACTCGGAGTGGCTGTGGTGGCTCTTCCCCGGGCTGCCCTTCGCCTACGCCGTGCGGGTGCTGGACGTGTTCCTGCTGGAGGGCCAGAAGGTGCTCTACCGCATCGCCCTGGCCCTGCTCAAGCTCTTCAGGCTCTCGCTGGGCCCGGCTGGGCCGCAGGGCTCCGACATCAAGGCGGAGCTGCGGGCTTTCGTCAGGAACATCGCCCAGCACGTGACCGCGGACAAACTCCTGGAGAGAGCCTTCGGCATCCGCCTCTTCTCCCGCAAGGAGATCTGGCTGCTGCAGATGGCCAACAGGAAGGCCTTGGTGGAGAGGGGCATCACCGTGGTGCAGAGAAGGTGAGGAGAGCCCTGCGTGCCCCAGCCCTGGGAAGCTGCTGCAGGGGGCCGTGCCCCCAAAAGCAGAGGGGCCCCACAGCCCCCCCGATGTCCCTCCCCTCGCAGGCCGTCCTTCCACCTGGCTGTGGACATGCAGAAGTTCAGCTCCAGCGCTGTCACGGCGCAGGAGATGCGCCTCGTCTGGTCCTGGATCCCCGAGCGCTTCTCGCTCTTCCCCCCGCTGCTGCTCTTCTCCACCTCCCGGGACGGCTGCAGCCTGCAGAGGTGAGGCCTCCCCTGCCCGGCGGGGCCGGGGCACGGGGACACCCGGGCAGGGCCTGGTGCTGGAGAAAGGAGCGGCACAAGTGGCCCGGGGCAGCTCTGGGGCTGCCGGGGACCCTGCTGGGCTCATTCAGGGTCCCCAGCGTGGCTTAGGGGAGAGGGCAGGGGCTGGGCCGACACCTGAGCACTGCCTGGGCACACGGAGCCCTGTGGATGTGCCGGGCAGGGATGTCCCCGAGTGCCACCCTGTGCCAGGGACAGCCAGCACAGCCTGCCCAGGGCTGCCCCCGAGCCCACCCTCGTCCGCCCCTGCAGGTTCTACACGTGCTGTGAAGGCTACGAACCCACGGTGCTGCTCATCAAAACCACCGAGGGGGAGGTGAGCGTTTCCCGGGCAGGGCTGGGGAAGGGGACAGGCTGCGTGACCCCACAGGCACCTCCCGGAGCACCCACGGGCTGCGTGGTCCCTGCCCCGCCCCGGGTCTGTCCCAGCTCCCAGGAGAGAACAAACTGCACCTCTGGCCACCAGGACACCTCAGCCCGGGGTGCTGGGGGAAACAGGAGCGGTGGGTGAGGGGGAGAGAGGCCACGAGTGAGGCTTTGATTGCAGATACAGGGCAGGAGGGAGCTGGCACTGCGGGGTTTGGGGCTGCACTGCGGGGTTTGGGGCTGCACAGCGGGGTTTGGGGCTGCACAGCGGGGTTGGGGGCTGGCACAGCGGGGTTTGGGGCTGCACTGCGGGGTTTGGGGCTGCACAGCGGGGTTGGGGGCTGGCACAGCGGGGTTTGGGGCTGCACAGCGGGGTTTGGAGCTGGCACAGCGGGGTTTGGGGCTGCACAGCGGGGTTTGGGGCTGGCACAGCGGGGTTTGGGGCTGGCACAGCGGGGTTTGGGGCTGGCACAGCGGGGTTTGGGGCTGCACAGCGGGGTTTGGAGCTGGCACAGCGGGGTTTGGGGCTGGCACAGTGGGATGGAGCTGGCACTGCGGGGTTGGGGGCTGCACAGCGGGGTTTGGGGCTGCACAGCGGGGTTTGGGGCTGCACAGTGGGGTTTGGGGCTGGCACAGTGGGGGTTTGGGGCTGCACAGCGGGGTTTGGGGCTGCACAGCAGGGTTTGGAGCTGGCACAGCGGGGTTTGGGGCTGGCACAGCGGGGTTTGGGGCTCTGATTCCCCAGGGGACGGGGCAGAGACCCCGCCCTGCTGAGCCCGGGGCGATGCCCGGCGCTCCCGGGGCTGGCTCCCCTCCCGGCCCGTCCCCTGACGGCTCCTGTGCTCTCTCCCGAGGTGTGTGGGGCGTTTCTCTCCTCCGACTGGAGCGAAAGGAAGAAGAGCGGAGCCACATCGGGGTTTTTTGGGACGGGGGAGTGCTTTGTGTTCACTGTGAGTCGTGGTTTGTGTCCGGCTCTGTCCCCTCATTTCCGTCCTGCCGGGACACCCCGTCCCGTCCCTGCCCCGCCCCAGGCCCGGACGCAGCTCTCGGCCCCAGCCCCCGAGCAGCAGCAGCGGCACGTTCCCCCGCGGTGCCCGGGGCTCACCAGGTGTGTCCCGCTGCCCAGGTGCGCCCCGAGGCAGAGAGGTACGAGTGGGTGCTCATCAAGAAGCCGGAGCTGGCCAAGGCCGTGCCGCGCTCCCGGCAGCGCTCGCCTTCCCCCGCTCCCGAATCCCCGCCCGGCTCCTCCCGGGGCAGCCGCGGCTCCAGCCCCAACCACCTGGCCGTGCCCTCGGCGCACACGAGAGACCGCCTGTCCCCGTTCCTGGCCGTCAGGCACTTCCTGCTGCCCTCCAAAACCGCCTCCATGTTCATGTCCGGCTCCCGGGACGGCATCGTCATCGGTAAGGGGGGGATCGGTATTGGTAAGGGGGATCGATATCGGTAACAGGGATCGATATCGGTAAGGGGGGATCGATATCGGTAACAGGGATCGATATCGGTAAGGGAATCGATATTGGTAATGGGGATCGATATTGGGAAGGGGGATCGATATCGGTAACAGGGATCGATATCGGTAAGGGGGGATCGATATCACTAACAGGGATCGATATCGGTAAGGGGGGGATCGATATCAGTAACAGGGATCGATATCGGTAAGGGGGGATCGATATCAGTAACAGGGATCGATATCGGTAAGGGGGGATCGATATCAGTAACAGGGATCGATATCGGTAAGGGGGGATCGATATCAGTAACAGGAATCGATATCGGTAAGGGAATCGATATTGGTAATGGGGATCGATATCGGTAATAGGGGATCAATATTGGTAAGGAGGATCGATATTGGGAAAGGGGGATCGCTATAGATGAGGGGAGACCTTTATCAGTAAGAGGTGATCTCTATTGATAAGGGGTGATCGCTATCGATAAGGGGTGATTGCTATCGATAAGGGGCGATCGCTATCGATAAGGGGGGGTCGATAAGGGGTGGCCGCTCTCGGTGGCTCCCCAGGGTGGCGCCCACCCCGCCGCTGGGCCGGGGTCTCTGTGCCCCCGGGCCCGGGGCTCGGCACAGGAGCCGCGGTGGGTCGGGGACCCCCGCGGGAGCAGCCCGAGCCCCTCCCGGCCCCGGCAGCGGGACAAGGGACAAGGGACAGCGAGCGGGGGGGCCGGGGGGAGCCGGGCCCCACCCTGCGCCCGCTCTGCAGGTGGAGGCGGAGGCCAAGCCCTGTCCCTGGACGCCAGCCTGCTCTGGGGACACACGGAGCGCTGCGAGACCTTCGACAACCCCCCGCTCTGCCAGGAGAACTTCCAGGTGCAGCTCTTGGAGGTGTGGGGCTTTCAGAGAGCGTAGTTCCCGGGCGGACACCCCACGCTCCGCAGCCTCCGGGGGCGTCCGGGACTGCCCGGGGTCCGCCAGCCCCCAGAGCCTCCTCTTGTCCCTGGCTGGAAGTGCTGCCAAAGCCCTGCCTGCGGTTTGTGGGGTGCAGCGACAGCCCCGGGGGGACCCCGCGTTTGGGGCTGAGCCCTCTGCTCTGTGCCCAGCCCAGGACACGGGGACAGGAGCTCCCCGACCCGCTGGAAATGCGTGAAGAGCTCGGCTTTTCATGTGCCCTCTCTGTTTTCCACGCAAACAAGCCTCGCCCGGGCCCCGCAGGGTGCAGGGCATGGGGAAAGGCTCGGGCTCCTCAGCTCGCATCCCGAGCCGTGAGGAGGTGATGCCATCCCCGGGCGCCGCCGTCCTGGGCAGGTGCAGTGCCTGCAGCCGAGGGCGCCTCACACCCTCCCCTGGGTCTGATCCTCGTGGGAGTTCCCTGCCGGCCGCCAGTTCCCGCTCTGATTTCCACCCACGTGGGATGGAATCCGGCGGCGGCGGTTCGGGGCGGAAAGGCGCGTGCGGGGCCGCGGGGACGGGCAGGAGAACGCTCCCGGGGCTCGGCCCCCGCTCCCCGCAGCCCTGGGCTGGCGGCTGACTCCCTCCTGTGGCTGTTCAGGCCGTTACGGCACACCGAGGGACGCAGTGGAAGTTCAGAAAGCTCCTTCATTGTCGCTGCATGTTGTCTTCTATACAGTTTTTACGAACTTCGAAGGCAACTTCTAATTGGTTAACAGCTATCTTGTTAATTACTCTGTTGGTTAGTAAAAGGCATTTCACTTGTCTATCAAATCTATTTATTCTCGGATTGTTCACACATTTTTTTACTGATTTTCCTGGGACAAATCCCTTTTATTACAGGTGTGTTGGAGTCCTAGAAACTTAGAATTTGGGGGGATTTTTTGGTATTTTTTTTTAAATTTATTTTTTTACCTTCAGAATAGATTGTTGTGTTAAAGGAACTTCTCCTTCTTAAAACAGCTCCGTATGTGAACTTACAGATTGCTTGTTAGCTGCACTTGGAAGAAATGACAGGCTGGATTTTTAACCTGTTCCTCCCCCAGCCCAGTGGGCAGGGTGTGCTCCCAGGGCTCCTGCCTGCCCAGGGCACATCTGGCTCACGGCCGCGGCCCAGCTGTGCCCACTGGGTCCCCTGGGAGGGATAAAGGCTCTCACGGGGAGCGAGAGGCAGGACAGGGAGTGTGTCAGAGCCCGAGGATGGGCACCAGGGCTCAGCAATCCGGCACAAAATCCCCCAAACCCGCTGAGTGTCTCAAGCAGGGTTGCAAGGCTGGCCAGGGAGGAAAGGAAAAGACTCAGGGAGCTGTCACTTCTTGGGAACTCTGCTCCTTCCTTTCCTCATCTGCCACAAGTGTTGCTGTAAATCGGGATTTTCCCAGCACAGCACTCCGGCTGCCAGACCGAAGCGCTCCGCTCGTGCTTTTGTCCCTCGTTCCTCCTCTGCTCTTTGCTTCCCCGTGGCCTGTGCTGGGAATTCCAGCGCTGTTTTGTCAGGAATGTGTCAGCAGTGCCCTCCCAGGGCGCCGTTCTCCACAGCCCCCGTTCCTG
This sequence comes from Chamaea fasciata, assembly GCF_029207755.1. NCBI lineage: Eukaryota > Metazoa > Chordata > Aves > Passeriformes > Sylviidae > Chamaea > Chamaea fasciata. The sequence continues at coordinate 10,991,913 of NW_027094104.1, read as the reverse complement.
TCTGGGATTGCACAGCCCGGGCTGGGAAACGCAGGTGGGTGCTGAGTGCTCCGCCTCTGACGTGGCATTTCCAGGAACAGCGGCGGAATTGTCCAGTTCTGGCTTCATTTCCTGCGGGTTTTCCACCTCTCCTGGTTTGGAGGCGTTTGGGAATCCTCCAGGCCCACCCTGGTTCCCGGGGCAGGGTGAGGCGCTCTGCTCCCTGGCAGGGAGGGCTGCAGGTCACCGAGGCTCTCCCACAGCTTGGGAGGAAAATGGATGATTTGGGGCACAATTCCTGTCCCCTCCATGCAGCATCCCAGCCGAGTTTGCAGCTCCACAGCTGCAGAGGCTCGGCACAGCTCCGCAGCTGTGCTGGAGCCAGCGGGCAGGGTCCCGGGGGTTGTGTCACCGTGTCACCGCAGGACGCCGAGGCACGGAGCAGTCTGGGCCTCAGCACCCGTCCTGCATCCCTGTCCAGGGTCCTGCGTGCCCTGCCAGGACAAGGACAGCCTTCCCCGAGCTCCACACGGCGTGGAACTGTCCCCAAGCCCCCCCGTGCCTCCCCCGGGACCTGCCCCGCTCGGAACCTCCCAGGCTCTGGAGAAACCAGACCAGGAGAAGTGTTGGGGCCGTCTGAGGTGACAGCGGTGACAATCCAGCTGTCGCCGTGCCCCAGCCTGGCCTGCCGGGGAGCTGCTCCGACAGGGAGCATCCCTGTTCCGACAGGGAGCATCCCTGCTCCACGCAGAGCCATCCGCCCGCGGTCTGACGGGGAGGGATTTGCCTCCACATTCCCGGGCCGGGAGGAAGGGAATTCGTCGGGAACAGCGCGGGTAGAAATCCTCGCTGGGAGTGGCATCCTTGCCCAGGGTTACCCGTGAGACGTGGCAGGGAATATTTGCTCAGGGAAAGCGCTGAGGTGAGCCCAGGTGAGGCCGTGGTCATGCCCAGGGCACTCCCTGCTCCAGCTTGGCCCCAAAGAGTCGGGACGGGGCTCGCTGCAGCTCAGGGGGCACCACAGGAAAATCCGGAGCTGTACCCCCTCCCCAGCTCAGCCCCGGCCCAAAGCCGTGCGGGGAGAAAGGGGAGTCGGCTCCAGCCGTCCCTCTGGAGCTCAGCAGCTTTGGGAAGCAGCAGCTGCCCGTGAGGGCTGCACCAGCTCTGCTCTGCCCCGGCAGAAAAGGGCTTGAGCCCGCCTTTAGCTGCTTCCCAAACGCTGTCTCGAGCCAGGAGATGTGGCCACACTCAGCTCCAGGGGCGCAGACACGGGAAAGACAGAGACTCAACAAGGGAGGAGAGTCGGTGCGGCCACATCCTGCAGTCCTGCTCACGCGGGGGGTCTTCCTGCCCTCCTGCAGGTCCCCACATCCTGCCCCGGGCTGCCCTCGGGGGGGGCTGGCACCTCGCCACCGGGCAGCCGGGCCTGAACTGGCCTTAGAGCTGGGCTTTGCTCCCTGGAGCTGCCCCCAGCCCGGCCACGACCGAGCCGGGCAGGGAGGGATGGTCAGTGTACAAAGTGGTCACTGCGGGATGGTCACTGCACAATGGGCACTGCGGGATGGTCACTGCAGGGTGGTCACTGTGGGATGGTCAGTGTACAAACTGGTCACTGTGGGATGGTCACTGCACAATAGGCACTGTGGGATGGTCACTGCAGGGTGGTCACTGTGGGATGGTCAGTGTACAAAGTGGTCACTGCGGGATGGTCACTGCACAATGGGCACTGCGGGATGGTCACTGTGGGATGGTCAGTGTACAAACTGGTCACTGCGGGATGGTCACTGCACAATGGGCACTGTGGGATGGTCACTGTGGGATGGTCAGTGTACAAACTGGTCACTGCGGGATGGTCACTGTACAATGGTCACTGCAGGATGGCCAGTGTGGGATGGTCACTGTACAAAGGTCACTGTACAATGGTCACTGTGGGATGGTCACTGAGGGATGGTCATTGAGGGATGGTCACTGCAGGTCCCTCTGCTGGCCAGGTGCTCTCTGTGATCCCTGACACAGACCCCGAGTGCAGGAACTGCTCCCAGCTGGAAAAAGGCTCTGCAGGTCCAGGGAGACAGGAAACATCTGCACTGTCACAGCTGGCGACTGCTCTGCAAACACAGGATGTGTCCATTGAACGGCCGATTTCCCTCCAGGCTGCTGCCAGGGCGGGCTGTGCTCAGGTGGGACCTGCAGCCCCACAGCCCTGCTCCAGCCCCCCAGCCCCTCTCCAGCTCCCCCAGCTCTGGAGCAAGCCCTGGGTGAGGAAAGACTATCCCTGCTGTCCTTGAAGCCACCGGGGAGTCCATCAGACAGGGAGGACTGCTTGTGGAAACCCCGTGGCCGGGCGGAATGGGACAAGGGAGGGCGCTGACCCCACGGCGTTTCAGGCTCTGCTTGCCCAGCGTCCCTGCAATGGTTACAAGAACTTTCGAAAGGGTCGCTCATCTCCTGGCGGAGCAAAGCTGGTGTCTGCATCACGCACAGGCCAGGCTGGCCTGATCCACGCCCTGCCACGCTGGGCCAGTGCTTTGCATCCCCTGGCCTTCCCCGCACAGCCCAGGGCTCTCAGCCAGCCCCGGGAAGGCCCCGGATCTGAGCTGCCCGTCCTGGGCGCTCTGCCCGTGGAGGAGGGAGGGAAGGACGTGTGGCACATGCCGTTCACCCTCTCCGGAGCTAAACCGAGGCCTCTCGGTGCTAAACTAAATTAACCTTGAAAATTTCATTTCCACAAACGACGGCAGCAATTAGCTGCTTTTAATGAGCTGCTTCGCTCAGGCTGGTGTCTGCAGGTCCTGGAGGAAATCAGAATCCGCGCTCGTGCCCCCGACAGCCCGTGGCTGATAGGAACTGACAGCCCCTTCCCACCTGCTTCCCAGGGAGGAATTCCCACGTTTGGATGTTGCCCACATTCCCAACGTCTCCACACGGATTTATTTCTCTGTTTTCTGCAGTTTTCTGCACACAGATTTATTTCTAAGCCCTGCTGCTTCACTCCTGAAGGCTCCTGAGCCCAAAGCTCTGCTGATTGTCAGGGAAGAGGAAAGACAGTGCTTTTCTGTCAGGTGATGGCGAAGGACAAAGCCCAGCAGCGGTTTTTTGTGTGAAATCCACAGGGACGCAGCAAGGGAACCGTGCTGGAGCTGCAGCTTGGTGCAGGGCAGTCCCCAAAAATCCCACTTATGTTTGAGAAATGGATTTTCCTCCCTTCCTGCAGTGTTTGGGTTCTGACTAGAAATAGATTGTCTAAAATACAGGAATCGGTTGAGAAAAACAAACGAACCAACAAAGCTGGATGTCAGCTTTCCGAGGCAGAAGAGACAGGAATGAGGGGAGCGGAAGGCTTGAGAGGACACGGTGGAAAAAGAACCAGTAGCTTGGAGGTGCTCATCTGTTCATAAAATCCCCTTATCAGACTATTTTTCTCCCTTCTCTTCTATCCCTCACAGCCTGGAAATCCCGAGTGATCTGATCCTAGTGTTAGAGATGGGATGGAATTGTTTCCCTCCCAGCTTACACTTCTGGAAGCAAGAATAGACCTGTGGAAGTGCTTACACAGTAAAATCCAAAAGTATCGTAGGCAAAAAGGAAATTCGGGCATCTCTCCTGTAAAGGGTGAGGCAGCTGAGGGCTGCAAGTGCCATTCCTCCTCCCGGGAGCTTCCAGGGAGTTCCCCAGCCCGCGGAGCCCCCGGCCCTGCTCTGTGCTTCACCTCAACCCCGCTGCAGGCTGCAAAGCAGCTTCAGAGGATGCTGCAGCCGAGGTTGGGCTCATCAACCCTGCCCTGCTCCACCCCAGCCCCAGGACATCCCCCGGGGGAGCTGGGCTTCCCCTCTGCTCGGAATAAAATCCTGTCCCCAGCCCTGTCAGCCCAGGGGCTCCTCCTGCCCTGCAGTGACATTTCTCAGGTGCCAGCCCTGTCCCCAGGCAGGCTCAGCAACCCCGGCTCAGAAGAGCTGAGATTTTCAGCCTCCGGGGTCCCAACCTCTGCAGGATTTGCCGTCACAAAAGCCCCGCACGAGCCCAAACCTGGCGTTTCACCGTTGGCAGGTTGGGCCAAAGTGATTTTGATTTCTAGAGATGTCTCTGATCTTTTCCCTGCGTCTCCCCTCTCTTGCTGTGGCCTCAAGCAAACACTGTTAAATCTAATGTGGATCTTTTTCTTCAAGTGTGACCTCCTCTTGTGGATGAGCTGGACTCAGCACAAAGGCTCTCAATGTTCACTTTTAAAAGCTGTAGCCCCATAAACATCTCCCGCAACAAAACCTCAAAGCAGCTCAATATTTACTCGTTAACCGCCGGGAGAACGCCAGTGTTTTGTCTTGTTTCCTTTCCCCAGCGCAGTTTGCTCTGCTCTCAGAGTTCCCCGCTCTGAGCCCACAGCTGGGATGGTCCCCATGGAATTCTGGGCATCCAGGAATTCCTGCCAGGCATTCCCTGGCCAGTGGCACTGTGGGATTGAGGTGAATCTTTTCCCACTGGCAGTGCCCATCCACAGGCATCACTGCAGGGGAAAAAAACCACCAAGTGTCAGGGGGAGAGCTCCTTCCCAAAATCCCCACGGAGCTGTCACCTCTAACCTGGAAATCAGAGTCACCCAAAGCAGATCCCTCCAGCACGGGGCAAACCCGGATGGAGCTGGGCCTTGGAATCTGCTGCAGTGTCCAATTTTCCTGCCAGAAGTGTCAGGGAAACCAGGAAAGCTGTGGCAGGACGTTGGAGGGTTTCGCTGAGCTGCACGAAAAAAGAAAAATAAATAATTGCGTGCAACAATTTGAAATGTCCCAAGCCAGAATCCAATCCCTAAGCTTTGTCATTTCCTGGGCAGTGTCCTAAAGAGGGGTTAGAGTGTCCCAAACCCACCCCGAACGGGGCAGATTTTGCAATCCACCACCCCAGAGCCCTTCCTAAGCACCGCACGTGCTGGGCAGGCTCTGGGGGAGCACAAATACTGCCAGCTCTGGCGTTTTTCTGCTCAGACCCACTTTCCAGGAGCTGCTCGCCCTTCCCAGCACATTCCCCGTTGGAGATGTGGCCTCAGGTGCCCAGGGGGGCTGAGGCCACAGGGCTGGGGAATCCATGGATGGTGCAGAACCACCCTGGGAAACTGCTGCGTGTCGGGATCAGGCTCCCACCTCAAATAACCTCTCAGACTTGATTTTATTTTTTTTTTCCTTTATGCATTTTTTTTTCAGGGTCTGGCAGTGGGGCTGAGCTCACACTGATGACTTTGTCTTGATGGCAGCCTACATGTGGGTCTGGTCTCATCTTTCCCAGATTTTCTTGCGGGAATAAACCATTTTTGACATTTTAATGTCTCACTTGAGGCTGGTAGGAAGGGGTCAGCATATTCCAGCTAGAGGCAGCAGGCAGGGAAACAGAGCAGCTTAATCTGCAATAAAAGTGTTTTTGCAAACATTTACAAAGCAATCCTCCCTTGCTATTTTCTGGATTTTGTATTTTCCTCTTATTAAAAAAAATTAATTAATTTGTGCACTTTTTCGACAATAAATATGGATTTACTGGTGATTTGGGTTCTGAGCTGATTTCTGGTCAGGGTGGTCCCTGGGATGGGATGGATGCGATGGGATGGGATGGGATGGGATGGGATGGGGTCCATGGGATGGGATGGGATGGGATGGGATGGATAGCATGGCCTGGCTCTGCCAGCGCACAGAAACCAGTCAAGAGCAGATAAATCCTCCTGCTCATTCCAGCCCCTCACACCCTCTGTGTGCCTCCGCCTTGTTCCTGCAGAGCTCCCAGCGCATTCTTCAGGATTTGATCATCCTGGGGCTGAGAGGACATTCCCAGGGCAGCGAGGGGGCCGGGAAGAGAGGAGGGCAGGAGAGAGGAGAGGGACAGATTGTTTTGGGTGCCTGCACGGCCCTGGCTGGGTTATTTCTAAGGGCTGAGGTCCGGATGAAACACCCTCATTTCTGCTGTGTGAGCTCTGAGATCAGCCCCCAAACACAGGCTGGACGTGGGGAGCCGCCCCCAGCCCGGGCTCTCCTCCTGCTCCTGCACAAAGGGACACAGCACCGAAATCATCCAGTACTGAAGGGAGAGCGCGAGGCTTCTCAGAGCACTTTCGGGGTGTTGTGGCAGGTGTGTGGGACCTGTCCTTACCCTCTGCTCAGCTCTGCTCTTTGGTTTTTTATTGTATTGTTTTGGATTAGTTGTGATATTTTGTATTATTTTATTGTAGTATTATTATGGTTGTACTACTATATTATTAAAATATAAAAATAAATATAGAATATATAAAATATAGAATATAGAATATAGAATATAGAATGAATATAGAATATAGAATATAGAATATAGAATATAGAATATAGAATATAGAATATAGAATGTAGAACATAGAATATAGAATAGATACTGTATATAAAATAATAAATAGATAATATATAACATATTATATATTATAATATATATAATATATTATAGATGTTATATATGATAGTATATACATTATAATATATATTACAATATAAATTCTATTCTATTCTATTCTATTCTATTCTATTCTATTCTATTCTATTCTATTCTATTCTATTCTATTCTATATTGTTAATACTTTATGTGTATTACTGACACCGTTTGGCTTTTTCCGGACACACTCGACCATGCCCTCTCCCTGTGGGTTTCGGCCGTTTTCCGTGGGGCGCTGGACACCCTCGGAAGGATTGAGAAACTCAAGAGACCTCGGCTCCGTCCCCTCGCGGCGGGAAGGGGCTGCCGCAGCTCCTCCCGGCAGCCGGGCTCCAGGCGGGCCCCTCGGTGAATTCCAGCTCCCCGCTCCCCCCGGCAGGCGTTTGCTGCGCCCCGGGAGGAGGCAGGTGTGGCTGAGATGGGGCAGGACCCAAGCGTTGCCTTATCCGGGCCTTGCGCAGCAAACATCACCAGGGATCTGTGGGAAAACCGGGATCCACATGGCAATTCACGCTCCAGCTGCTGCCTTATCTCCTGCAAGCCTTATCTCCCGCCAGCTGGAGCCGGAGCTATTTGCCTTTCAACCGAGTTTAAAAAAAAAAAATAATAAAAAATGTGTCAGCTTTATATATTAGGCCACGATCCCACGGGAAATTAATTTGCCCAACAGCAGAAATTCTGTCATCGCAGGCATCAGTCAGTCTGGGAATGGGGATCTCCAGACCGGGCCCAGAAATCAGGGAAACGGCTTAAAACAACAACGGCGGGAGGATGTGGGAGGGTGAGCAAACGACCGCAGCTCCGTCCTGGCTGCGAACGCGTTTTGGGGCGTTTTGTGGCGGGGACAGGGATGCACAGCCGGGGCGGGGAGAAGGGTCTCAGCCCACACAGACCCCGGGGGCCAGGGGTGGTCCCCGCTGTGTCCCAGGCTGGGTCTCCTGGATGTCCCCGGGCAGGGGCTGCGGGTCCCGGTGTCGCCACCTGAGCCCTGGGTGCTGCAGTGCCCCAGGGAGCCTCATCCCACCCCTCCCTGGGGCTCCCGGCTGGGGCTGGGGGCCAGAGGCATCACCTGGCCCCTCCGGGGTTGGCGGAGGGGACAGAGACCCCCTCCCCTTGGGGACAGCTCCCCTGCGGCACTGGCACTGCCCTGCTCTGCCTCCCAGCTTCGCAGGTAAATTGCACTTCTTCCTTCAAATTGCACTTCTTCCTTCAAATCCAGGGGCTCCCTTGAAGCCTCAAAATGCTCATTGAAGCCTCAAAATGCTCCCGGGAGCTCTGGTCCTCCCCTCCCTGGCCATGCGGAGCACACGGGCTGGGCTCGGGCTCTATTTTCTCTCTCCACTCGAGAAGAGCCCCGAGCCCTGCAGGTCCCAGGAACAAACCCTGTTTTCTCAGGGAGACACTCCCACCATCGAAAGCACTCAGGCTGGGCTGGCAGGATCCTGACTCACGGCCAAAAAACACCAAATCTGCGCCAGCCTCTTCTCCGCACCAGTTTTGTTTTATTTTATTATTTTATTTTATTTTATTTTATTTTATTTTATTTTATTTTATTTTATTTTATTTTATTTTATTTTATTTTATTTTATTTTATTTTATTTTATTTTATTTTATTTTTCGGAAGACCAAACCCATTTTCGCTCTTCAGAATTTTTTGGGTTTTTTTTTCTGAAGAGCAAAATCCCTTCGCTGGGGGCAGCGAAGGGGTTGATGCCGGGGGAGCCGGGATGAGCTGATGCTCCCGCAGACGAGGATTCTCCGCGGGAGCCCCGAGCCGCAGCTTCGCACGGCGCAGGGAGCCTGGAGGAGCACCAGGCTGCAGAAGTGTTGGGAGGAACAAGCCCGAGAGATGCTCCAAGGCTGACGTCAGGGCAGCCCGGGCTCTGCCTTCCCCACCACGTACCGAATTTTCCCATATAAGGCCGAGGAGAGCAATAACTCTCCTGGCAAGCAGATCAATAAAACCAGATGGTGGGCTCGCAATTAGAGATTAAGCACATACCGATCCAGAACAAACAGGCCATAAATCATCCGTGAGGGAGGGGGTTTATAGTTTAGATCACATTCCTTCATTAATTCAAAATGGCCCAGAAAAGAAAATAATACCAAACTGCTCTTTTTTTTTTTTAAATTTTTTTCCCCCCTGCTTTGTTCCTGCCTCGCTTTTGCAAAGCTGCATTCTTTCCTTGGGGGGAGCAGGGGCAGCCACGGGACAGAGTGAGGGGTGCAGGGGAGGGGAGCGAGCTGGGAATTGGCAGGGAGCAGAAATGGGGTGAGCAGCCGGGCCTGAGGGGTGCAGGGACAGGGCTGGAGCACAGCTGGATGTGTCTGCAACAGTGGGAACGGGGTACCTGAGGCCTCTGGGCACTCCAGACTCCGGGAAGCCCCATCCAACGTTGCAGCTCTGCACTCTGTGGGGTTTTTGGGGGGTTGCAGACCCCAAAGCACGAGGGGCAGTCCTGGCTGTGCCACCCCAGGGCTCCCAGCTGATGGAATCAGGCCGGGGGAGGGGGTCAGGTGTGACAAACCCCACGAAGCTCTGTCACCTCCGAGGTGACATTTCCCCTCGCAGGGAAATGCTTTGAATAAGAAAATAACAGCGGGATGACTTCTCCAGGTGTGCTTCGTGAAAGAAAAGGGTTTAATAATGACAAAAATAACAACCAGTGTCAAACAAAAGAAATATAACCGAACACAGTGCAGAGAGACCCCGTGCACTGGCTGAGGCAGTCCCAAAAATCCCCCGGGGAGTTCTTTCAGTCTTTTAGGTACTGAACGGCCCCGGTGGGATTTTTGGCACCTTTCCCAATGAAATCGGCAGCAGGTTCGGAGGCGCAGGTCCAGGTGTCCGGGCGGTCTCTCTGCTGGGCGATTCCTGGGCAAAGGGCTCCGAAGTCTCTGCCTCTTTTACCTTGTAAGAGCAGCAAGGGGTGGCTGTGAAACCTTTCCCTGTACGGGAACACCTGCCGGGGTGTGCGGGGTGCATTCCTGCCGGGCAGGGCCCCGGGAGCTGCTCAGCCCTGCCCTTATCTCCCATCTGGGACGAGCGGCGCTTGTGCAATCCCTGGGGACTGAGGACGGCGGGGCTGTGCCCCCCGATCCCCGGGGCGGTGACACTCCCGACATTCCAGAGCTGTGCCACCCCTGTGCCACCCGGCTGCCGCTGTCCTGGAAGTGCCCACAGGGATGGACACTCTCCTTGTGCTGTCCCTGGAAGTTTCCACAGGGCTGGACAGGTCCTGGAAGTGCCACCAAGGCTGGACTCGCTCCTTGTGCTGCCCTGGAAGTGCCCAGGGAGCTGGACAGGTCCTGGCAGTGTCACCAAGCCGGGACAGGCTCCCTGTGCTCCCGTCAGACAGACAGGAATGCCAAACGTGTCCCAACCACCAGGATCTGCGAGTCCTCCGTGCTCAGCGCTTGCTGGGGGTGGCTGCTGTCCCCTCGCTCCTGTCTGTGTGCTTTCATCTGCTGTGAGATCACTGCAGGAGTTCTCCTCTAGCAGTTACTCATCCTCCTCCTCCTCCCTCCCAGAAAAAAAAAAGCCAACAACAACAAAAAAAACCCCCAACCAACAAAAAACCCCAACCAAACTGTTTTGTCAGTAAATGCGATAAAAATCTCCCCTTCGCGTAGATTCAAGGTGAAGTTAACCAAAATATTTACACAATCCTCACGCAGTGCCCCCGCCAGGGGTTTCGTGGTGCCCTGACTGAGGCAGGTGCCCCTGGAGCCTCGGCCCAGCGCAGGGGAGCAAATCCCGAGCTGGTACAAAGGGACACCTCACACTGTCCCCGTGCTGCTTCCCAAGGTCCCTGTCCCACCCGGCCCTGCTGCCCCCGAGGGGCTGGGTCTGGCAGCAGCCGGGAGCCCTGGACATCCATGGAAGCCTTGGACATCCATGGAAGCCTTGGACATCCATGGAAGCCTTGGACATCCATGGAAGCCGTGGACATCCATGGAAGACTTGGACATCCATGGAAGCCTTGGACATCCATGGAAGACTTGGACATCCATGGAAGCCTTGGACATCCATGGAAGCCGTGGACATCCATGGAAGACTTGGACATCCATGGAAGCCAGAGGATCCCGTGCCCACCTTGCCCAGGTGAGGCTTGAAGTTTTATCTTTCCTGCTGCCCCTGCCCTCTCAGCTCTGCAGGAGAGGGGCTGGTGATTCTAGGAGGGGTTTGGTGATTTTAGGAGGGGTTTGGTGATTTTAGGAGGGGTTTGGGGATTTTAGGAGGGGTTTGGTGGTTTTAGGAGGGGTTTGGTGATTCTAGGAGGGGTTTGGTGATTTTAGGAGGGGTTTGGTGATTTTAGGAGGGGTTTGATGGTTTTAGGAGGGTTTTGGTGATTCTAGGAGGGGTTTGGTGATTCTAGGAGGGGTTTGGGGATTTTCCAGGGCCCCCCCAGCCAGAGCAGGGAGCGAGGGGCGGCTCCTGCAGCACCTCCAGGAGGACATCGCTGCCTGCAGGCAGATGTGAGCAGAGATTTTTCCGGGCAGCTGCGGCAGATCCTGGCTGAGATGGCAGCAGGAGCTCGGTGTGCCTTTGCTGACAGCTCCCACACCTCGCCCTGCCCGTGGCACCAGCCCTGGCACCTCCCCGGAGCCGGGAGCTGCCTGCTCTGGCCCCGGGGCTGATTTCACCACGGATTGCTCCCGTTTACGGGGCTGTGGCAATTAAGTTCTGCATTTCCCCTTTTCTCGACTGAACTATGTCAGCGCTGAGGTGTGGGCCAGCCCCACCTCGGTGCTCTGCATCCCCAGCGGCTCTGGGCGAGCTGGCCTGGAGAGCTCCGGGATCCAGAGCAAGGCCGTGGTGTGGTTTGGTTTAGTTTTGTTTAGTTGGGGCTTTTTCAGGCACTCTAAAGAACCCCGTGCCCCTTTGCTGCTGGAGATAAGCTTTTCCTGCACCATTGTTCCAGGCTCTTTTGCCTTGATGTGCTCTATTTTTGGCACATGCAAGAAGCCCCAACGTCCTCCCCTATCTCTGTGCTTGCTGGAGTTCACGTTAAAATATTCCTGGCCTTTCTCTTCGATTTTTTTTTTTTTTTTTCCCAGCTCTGAAGCAACACCACCTCTCCTCCAGCCCGTATTTTTGTCCTATGAATCACCAAGGCCCAGACAGGCCCCCACCGGGTAGGGAGCCCCTGGTGAGGAGGCAGCAGTGACCCAGCAGCTCCCTGAGCCTCCCCAGCAGTAGCTCTGGCCCCGTTCGCATCCTGCCAGAGTCTAGACGAGCCTCCCTGATCCAGCAGAGAGGTATTAGCTCAGCCTTCGCTCCCACACGCTTTTATCAGAGTGCATTGGGAGCCTCTAAATCTCCTCCTGTTAACAGCCCCTTTGCAGATGGAAAAGGCATTTCTGCCGTCCTGGGGGGCAGTCTGCCAGGCGGGTCTCGCTGATCTCGGCTCTCTGTGAATAAAGGCACCAAATAGTCACGAATGTTCACGCCGGTGTCTCCTCCCCCGCGGGACTTGGATGCTCCAGCCACAGGTTTAGTCCTGGATCTCACTGGCATTTGCTGCCCTTGGCAGGAGGACACAAGGGAAGCGTCCACGGAGAAATTGCACTGGGAGGTGGAAGGGGGTCCCAGCCAGCCCAGGCTGTCACCCAGGAGGTGTTTGTGGTGCCCCCTCCCCTGTTCCTCGGCAGCTCTGACCTGGGCAGGAGATGTCCTTTCACAGGGGCTGCTGCCACACGCTCACCTTCAGCCCTTCCTGCACCAGCTGCCCGCTCGTTTCCATCACGGGAGATTTATTGTGGTTGGTTTGGTTTGTGACTGAGCCTCAGCCCAGCCCTGGCCGCTCAAGGCTGGCTCAGGCTCACGAGGCCTCTCCCGTTACTCTTTCCAGCAGAAAACATCACCGGTGTAAAAATGCCCAACACACCAGTATAAACCAGAGAATCCCGCACTGGGCTGGGTTGGGAGGGACCTCAAATCCCACCCAGTGCCCCCCTGCCCTGGCAGGGACACCTCCCACTGTCCCAGGGGCTCCAACCCCAGTGTCCAGCCTGGCCTTGGGCACTGCCAGGGATCCAGGGGCAGCCACAGCTGCTCTGGGAATTCCATCCCAGCCCCTCCCCACCCTCCCAGGGAACAATTCCTGCCCCAGATCCCATCCCGCCCTGCCCGGTGTCAGTCTGAAGCCATTCCCTGTGTCAGTCTGAAGCCATTCCCTGTGTCCTGTCCCTCCATCCCTTGTTAACAGCCTCTGTTCCTCCTTCCTGCAGCCCCTTCAGGCACTGGAAGGCCACGGTGAGATCCCTGTGGAGCCCCAGCTGTGCCAGCCTTCCCTCCCAGCAGAGCTGCTCCATCCACCCCCCTGCCCATCCCGGCGCCCCTGGGCCCCTCCAGCAGCTCCCTGGTTTTGTTTTCCTCTGCCACCCGAGGGGAGCGAGGTCGGAGGATCCTGCAGGAGCTGCACCAGCCTGCTCCTGTTTTTCCAAGCCGACCTGCCAGACCCTGCTCACGCACACAGCGGCAAAATATTTGGCACGAGTCACCTCAGGCGGGATTTTCCCCCTGGAAAGCAGGGGAACTATTCCTCCTCCGTGTGCAGAACGCTGGGGCTGGGTGTGAGTTCGTCCCCGCCCTTGCGTGGGTGGCTGGGGCACTGTCCTGCCTGCCCGGCCCTCCCGTGGGGCTGCACCGGGCTCTGCTGCCGCTCTGCAGGAGCGGCGGGTTCCCTGGGCAGGGCAGGGGCTCTGAAAAACCCTGTCCAGCTCACCCACCCAAGGGTGCTCCCACCGCAGCCAGGTGAGGGCCAGGGGCTGCAGGGGAGCACCCAGGTGTCCCCGCACGTGTCCCCAGTGGCCTGGCCTCGAGCGGGGCCACCACCACCCCAGGACACGGCCCTGGTCACCAGGTGCCGCAGCCACCTCCCCAGGAGGGCCCCGGGCAGAGCCTCCCTTGCCTGGCTTTGGGCAGATCAGGGGATGGGGAGGGAGAGGAGAATTCCTGAGAAAATCATGGCTGAGGGTGGCTGGAAAAATCACCAGCCACAGGAGGATGGCTGGGAGAAAGAGGGGATGGGGACAATGGACACAGCTCCGTGGACACCCCCTCCCGCCTGGTGCTGCCCCAACACCGGGGACCCCTCCCCAGCCCCTGGGGGTCTCTGCAGCCTGAGCCACTGTCGCAGCAGCACCGCGGGGTGCTGGGCTGGAGCGGCGAAGTCCCCGACGCCCCGAGTTCCCCAAGTGCAGGGCTGAGCTGAGCGGGATGCTCCCGCCAGGATGCTGGAGAGGTGAGAGGGGCTGAGAGCGGCGGGACAAAGACAGCGCTGTGCAAGCTCCGGGAATGAAAACACTTGCGGGAACTCCCTTTCCCCTGTGCCCGAGCGCTGCTAACCTCCTCCGGGCACGGCCCTCAGCCCCCGGCTCTGCACAAAGGCCACCCACTGCCCGCCAGCCCAGGAAAGGCCCCTCGCACCCCACAGTGTCTCTCTGTTCCGGAGGAGTTTCAGCTCCTGAAGAAAGGAGTCGGCTCCTTCCTAACGAATGAAACCCGACAAGCTTGGACAGAGCAGCGGGGTTTGCCCCGGGGGGGCATCCGGCAGGATCTGGGATTTCTCCTGCTCCTCCTGTCCCCAGCCACGCTCGGGGTGCTCCCAGCCCCGTGGTGGCTGCCCTGGAGCAGAGCCCGGCTTTGGTGGTGGTTTTATCCCTTCTCCCCTTTTCCCCGGGCCCTGTGCAGACACCTCCAATGCACAGTTGTTTTCAAGAAGAGAACGAGCCCCAGGATGCTGAAGTGGCCTGGCCGTGCTCACCCTGGAGTGGCTCCAGCCAGACCTGCAATGTGGGAACTCCGGGGGGGGAGATGAAATGTCAGGACTTTGCCCCAGTTCCCGAAGACTTCCCGGTAACGGAGCAGCTCCAGCGAGGCAGGCGGCAGAAATCCGCTGGTGTTCAAGCCAGAGAGCTCTCTGCCATCACTGCCCTTGCTCCCAGATATTTTTCTTGCTGATCCTGAACTTGTTTCCGAGCTCCCAGGGTGCACCTGCAAGGAGTGAAGGGCGTTAATTACTGACCTGGAGCTGGTTGTGTTTGGGATCCCCAATCTGTGCTGCAGGGCCCCTCCAGGGTAACTGCAACAGCCTCAATTAATCCTTTATTTGTGGAGAGTCAGCCTGCTGGAAACAAACAGGGGAGGAGGAGCTGGGACACTTGGGTTTGGCTCTTCGCTCTCACCTCTGACACTGACCCTTGACACGACTTGGCAGGAGAAGCCAGGCCCGGTGGAGGAGATCCAAAGCGGATTTAGGAGATCTGCAGCCAACCCCCAGCTTTGTTGTACATTCCCTCGGTCAAGTGAGGAGCCTCCTCAAAGACAAACCCTCCAGCAGCTTGTCCAGGTTTGGGGTGATCACAGAATCGTGCAATTATTAGGATGGAGAAGACCTCTGAGATCATCAAGTCCAACCTGAGACCCATCACCACCTCATGAGCCAGGCCAGGCACTGAGCGCCACGTCCTGTCCCCTCCTGGACACCTCCAGGGGGGACAGATCTCTCTGCTCAGGGGTGAGGCCGACCCTCTGCCCCCCTGGCATCAGCACAAACAGGTTTTGGCCACCCAGCAGAGCCTGAGGAGCTCTGCTGCCCTTTGCACCAGCACCCAACGTGCCGCCGTGGGGAGCAGAGCGGCGCGGAGCCACCGGCGTGCCCTGGGACCGGGCCGTGCCAGCGGATGTCACTGCAGAGGTGGCCTGGGCCCTGCCTGGTGGCACCAGCGCAGAGCACAGGAGCTCCCCCGGCCCAGCAGAGCAGCTCATCCCACATGAAAGCTGCCACAAGCAGAAGCAGAAAATAAAGTTGTCTCGGCAGGCAGCAGCGAGGCGATGCCCAAACCAGCCGAGCTGGATGGAAACCAGTCAGGCAGCCCCGCTGAGCCCAGCCAGGCCGCCTGGGAGCAACGGGCAGGGTGAGGAAACGCTCAGCAAGCTCCTTCTCGGGGCCGTGTTTGTGCAGCCAGGGGCGCTGGCTGAGGGCAGGGACGGTGCTGGGCCAGTGCCAGCCCCAGCAGACGTGCCACGGGCAGGATTTGTCCCTCGTCCCTGCGCCAGGGGGCTGCAGGGGCTCAGGGTGAGGAGCAGCAGGAACCCCTGTGGGTGGGACGGGGACTGAGGGACACCTGCCCAGCCCGGCTGGGGGGTGGGCTGAGCAGACCCCATCCCTCACCGTGGCTGCTCAAGGCACACTGGGCTGGGAGAGCTCTTCCCGTTCTGTCCCTCATCCAGGGGTGACCAGAAGTGGACAGGACCCATTTGGGATGGCGACTTGCCTCTGGTTTTTTGCTGCCTGGGCTGGGCACGGGGACATGGGCTGGGCACAGAGGGGACATGGGCTGGGCACAGGGACATGGGCTGGGCACAGAGGGGACATGGGCTGGGCACAGGGACATGGGCTGGGCACAGAGGGGACATGGACTGGGCACAGAGGGGACATGGACTGGGCACAGAGGGGACATGGGCTGGGCACAGGGACATGGGCTGGGCACAGGGACATGGGCTGGGCACAGAGGGGACATGGTCTGGGCACAGGGACATGGGCTGGGCACAGGGACATGGGCTGGGCACAGAGGGGACATGGGCTGGGCACAGGGACATGGGCTGGGCACAGAGGGGACATGGTCTGGGCACAGGGACATGGACTGGGCACAGGGACATGGACTGGGCACAGGGGGGACATGGGCTGGGCACAGAGGGGACATGGGCTGGGCACAGGGACATGGGCTGGGCACAGGGACATGGGCTGAGCACAGGGACATGGGCTGGGCACAGGGACATGGGCTGGGCACAGAGGGGACATGGGCTGGGCACAGAGGGGACATGGGCTGGGCACAGAGGGGACATGGACTGGGCACAGGGACATGGGCTGGGCACAGAGGGGACATGGACTGGGCACAGGGACATGGACTGGGCACAGGGACATGGGCTGGGCACAGGGACATGGGCTGGGCACAGAGGGGACATGGACTGGGCACAGGGACATGGGCTGGGCACAGAGGGGACATGGTCTGGGCACAGGGACATGGACTGGGCACAGGGACATGGACTGGGCACAGGGGGGACATGGACTGGGCACAGAGGGGACATGGGCTGGGCACAGAGGGGACATGGGCTGGGCACAGAGGGGACATGGACTGGGCACAGAGGGGACATGGGCTGGGCACAGGGACATGGACTGGGCACAGAGGGGACATGGGCTGGGCACAGGGACATGGGCTGGGCACAGAGGGGACATGGACTGGGCACAGGGACATGGGCTGGGCACAGGGACATGGGCTGGGCACAGGGGGTCCCTGGGCTGAGCTGTCTCCCAGGGTCTCTCCAAAGGCCACTGCAGCTTTTCCACCCAGGCAGCCCAGGGGCACAATTCCTGGGCAGGAGCAGCAGTCCCATGGCAGGGATGGAATCCGGTTTGTGCGCTGTCGGAACCCCGGGCGCTGAGAATTTCAGATTTTCTCTGCTCACAGGCACTGACCCCCCAGCCAACACTGCATTGGACCTGAGGGTGTGGAGAAGGCTCCCAAAATCGGGTGATAGCTCAGGAATAACCAAAAACTGGATGTGTGAGGGGAGGAACGTGTGCAGGCAGGCTCGACCACACACAACCCGGGCCAGGAGCTGGGAGCAAACGGATTTAATTCCAAATTCCATCCCCCCTCTTCCTGGGCTTTGCTGGAGGTGCTGTCCCTGCTGCTCAGGGCCAGAGGAATCATCCACCCGCTGTGGCTGGGTGAGATGGAACCTGCCTGGACAGACTTGCTTCATTTCTCCCCTCCCTGGTCCCACCACAGGTGTTTTGGGCCCGATCTCTGCATTCCTGACGTGCCTGGAATTCCCTGATGCTTAACCTCAGATCCGAATTTCCTGGATTTGTAACGTTTGGCTTTCAGTGAGCAGCAACGACCTTGTGCGATTATTCACAATTGCTCGCCCCAAACCTCTGCTGTTGGAGCCCCTCCACAACCCCAGCTCGATGTTATTTTTGAATGAAACTTATCAATCTGTTTGATGCTGAATCAGCCTCCAGAGCCTCGGCTCTGCCTTGCTGTCCAAACCCGTCTGACATCCCAGATGTGGGGGTGAAAAGAGCGGCTCCTGCCAGCTCCAGGGACGTGGGACAAGCCCCACGAGGGGGGTGAGTGCACGGGAAGTCAGGGGCTGGGATGGGTTTGGGATGAGGGCAGGGAGAGAGCACTCAGCAAATACCACCATGGGCAAAGCAGGCTCCAGTTAGAGATATTCACTGAATTTCTTGCTAACGAAACAATGAATTTATAGTAATAGATGAATATATATATATTCTTCCTGGCCAGCACATCTGTCCTTCGGGACAGCAGCTGGGGCTGTGTGGGGAAGGGGCTCAGGGACAGACAGACACCTGGGCAGGGACAGACAGAGCAAACGAACAAAACCGCAAAGAAACCCCAAACCAAACCAAGACACAAAAAACCCCCCAGAAAACCCAAACAAACAGACAAAACCACAAAACAAAAAACCCCAAAACAACAACAAAAAAAACAAACCCCAAAAAAGACCAAACAAACCCCCCCAAAACAACAACAAAACCCCCAACCAAACAACAACAAAAACTAACCACATTTGCATTTTGGAGGATTTGAAATCCTGACCCACACAAGACGCCCTCAAGTAGGAGCATTTCTAAATGTGAGAAAGAAATAAATTTCATTCCGCCTCCCAGGCTTTGGAGGGGCTTTTGGCTCCGAGGGAGCCCGTCAGCCTTTCCCTGTCCATGGCCCTGCTGCCGAGGGCTGTGAGCTGACCCGGGCTGGGATTGTCTCCCAGACATCCTGCAATATCTTCCCTCCTGTCAGGCTCTGCCTTTCCCTCCTCCAGCGCCTCCTTAAACGGAACCAGAAGCGCTGGCAGCAATTCAGCCCCAACTCATTACAGGTCCTGCAGACCTTCAGCTGGGGGTGAGGACCGGCCTCTTTTTGGGAATTTAAATTGAAACGGGAGGGATGGAGGGGGAAGAGCCCGATGGAAAAATGAAATTCCTGACGAGGATGTGTGTATGGAACCCCCCCGGCTGCGTGTCCTGCCGGGAACGACGAGCCCTGCTCCCTGCGGCCGGGGCTGCCATCCTTTAAACTGCTCAGGAGTTGCCTGGATGGGGCACAGTTACCCCTTCACACACCCTGAAATTTGGGGTTGCTCCCCCCGGTAATCCCAGGCCCCCAGAGCTGAGAGGGGCCCCGGGGTGCTGTGGCCCAGTGGTTTTTGTCAGTGCTTCCTCACTGCTTTGCTGCAGGCCTGGAATTAGGGGATTCCCTCACCTCGAAGCTCTGCTGGTTCCTCCTGCTCTCTTTCATCCCCTCTGGTGGGTTTTTTTATTTTTGTGCCATGCAAACCCATCATTGCTCAGCACTATTCAAACACAGCCCCTGCATGAACACTCCCCCTTCTTTGCTGATTTCCACATGATTTCACATGGAAAAATCCCTGGACGCTCTGCCCTTCAGGCACAGCAGCACCTGCAGAGGCTGCTCCAGCAGCAAGGAGCACAGGAAAAAAGGGGATTTTCTTCTTCCTGGAATCAGGTTTAGCTTCCACCCTGCTGGTGATTGAATAACAGCACACATAGAAAACGACAGCTAAGAAATAATTAATAAATAAACCGCGACAAACGGGCCAGCAGCCAAAGAGACGTTCACTCCAGCCCCTCATAACCCCGGGGCGTAAATGCACGCAGAGGAAGGGACTCGGGTACATCAGCAGCAGCAGGGTCCCTCAGCACAGGCCGGGGAGGTCACAGTGGCTCCATCCTCCTCAAATTCCTGGGCCAGACAGGCTCAGCAAACTGGTGCCCCTGGGCTGAGCGGGTGGCCCTCCCTGGGGCCGCGCGTGGGTCTAACGGGGCGGCAGCAGCCGCGGCTGCGCTGACTGACACACAAATCCCTGCACCGGCAGCGGCACCCGGGCCCGCCAGCGACCATCCCTGAGGACCAGCAGACCCTCCCCGGTGCCTTCCAGCCGGGGCTAGCCGCCCCGGTAACTGACAGCCTTCTGTTTGCCTGTTTTACCAAGAGCCCTTTCGGAGGCTCCCACCGACCCCGTCCGTCTCAAGCAGGCGAGGAAAGGCGCGAGTCCCATCAATAAACGAAACCATGGAATCGTTTGCAAAGCACCTTTGCCTTCTTGGTCCTAAAGCTCTGCCGAGCCTGGCCCCGTGGTGCTCAGGCCTCCCCTGCCTGGGAGCAGTTACTGAGCAGCGTGTGAGCCTCCCCACGCCCCTGGCACAGGCTGCGCCCGTGCCAAGGTGGGATTTGGGAATGCTGCCAGCGTGGGAGCAGGGAACGGGAACGGGGAGATGCTCACAGGGACAGCCCCATGGAAATGGTCCCAGAGGAACCGGGGAATGACCACGGGGATCAGGTAATGCTGATGAGAGGGCTGGGATGGCCGTGTTGGCAGCACCCTGATGGTCCCAGGTGCTCTGGGATGTCACGCTGCAGGAGCTGTGCTCTGCGTTTCTGGCAGCCACGTCTGTGCTGCCCAAGAGCTCCAGGCTCTGGCCCTCTCCCACTCCTCCCACGGCAGCATCTGCATCTCCCACCAACAGAGCTCGGTCCAGTGCCATTTGCAGGGTGGGGGCAAGCACTGAAGATATTTCAGAAGTGATCCCGTGGCTGAGCTGTCCCTGCTGGGATTGGTGAGGGTAACATTACTGTAGACTGAAATCCTAAAATTCAAGCTTCCAGAATTCCAGCAGGAGTGCCCTGCTCCAGCCCTTTGCCAGTGCAGGGTTGCTCACTGCGTCAAGGGGAGGCTGAGACTTTCCCCAGCCAGCCCAGGCAGCGGCTGCAGGTCCCCTTCTGCCAGCTGGGGACACCTCACCCCATCACCACGGGCATCTGGGCCTCACCTGGATGAGCTCCTGTGTCCCCTGCTCAGGGTGCCCCTGCCTTGGCAGAGGGGCCGGACCGCATGGTCTCCAGAGGTCCCTTCTGACCCTGATGATGCCGTGATCCTCTGGGGGACAAGGCAGACCTGCAGAGCACATTTATGGGGTCTGGAGAGGGCCAGACACTGCCAGCAGGATCACAAAGGGGGACGTGCCCTGAGCCTGGCAGGGCCCTGCAAGCTCCTCTCCCCTTGGGCACAGGGGGGCTGTGTGGGGCTGGGCTCTGCAGGATGTGCTCTGTGGGCTGTGCCAGGGTTTGACTGCTGCTCACCCTGCGCATCCTCACGGCCCCGGGGCGCTGCTCGGCTGGGATCGATCCCCCAGCCCAGGGGAGGGCTCGCCATATGAGTTACAAACTCAGCCGCCAGCTGATAGCCGAGTATTGGCCGGTTAATTAACCCGGCAGAGTTCAGTCAATCATTAAATCGGATTGAATGAGGCTGAATGAGAGCGTGGCCGTGGGCTGCCGTCCCAGGGCCGGCCCGGCTGCCAAGGGAGCTCCTGCTCCCCCCGGGCTGGGAGCAGGAACATCCCCCAGGAAGAGTTTATCTTCCAGCTTTTACCTTCAGGACTCAGCTGCCGGCTTTCCAGGGCAGAGGGTTTCTCCAGCTATCATTAACCAGAGTCTGGAGCTGGTGTCCACCGGGCTGGACCCTCCTGCTTCTGAGCCAAAGAGGAATGACCACGGACGAGACTTGTGGAGATCCGTGGGCTCCTCCAGAACCTGACCTAACAAACTGTGTGTAATAAACTGGAAACAGGAGAGCGCCCTGCCGCCTCTCAGGAGGCTTTCCCACCCCCCTGCAGGACAGGGATCCTTCACACCTGTGACACCGCGGATGGAGACTGTGAGCGGCAGCAAAAGACACATCCTAAAGCCACTGCCTGTCACAGTCCCTGCTGGGCACGGGAGGGTGACAGCAGCTGCCACATCCTCCTCTGAGCTGTCCTGAGCTGGCAGTGACCAGGAGCTCCGGCCTGGACTGCACCTCCTGTTCCACAGCAGAAGCTGCGTTTTGCACCCTGGGAGGGTGAAAATCTCCAGGTGAGAACCTCAAGGCCAACTCTGCAGGGCAGTAAAGCCCTGCGGAGCCCCAGAGCAGCGGTGCTGGAGCTGGAGCAGGGAGCAGGGGTGTCCCTGAGCTGCTCCTGCTGGCCCCCAGGGGCACCCCAGGCTGCACCTAGAACGCCCCCCCTCAATTGCCTTCCGAGCCGGCGATCCAATAACGAAATGCAAAAGTAATATTAAAGCTGCCTGCTGTGCCAACTGCTGGCTGTCTGCAGCAATAAAAACGCCGTAAATCAGCTCCAATTAAAGGCTGCAGAGTCTAGCAGGAGGCCCCAAGTGGAGCTGGGAAAAGCCCCAGCAGGCTGGCATTGCCTGGGCAAACCCTGCGTGCTGTCACTTGCCCCTGGAGCTGGTCAGGGGTGCAGGGCTGGGGCCGGGCTGGGCAAACACACTCTTTGGGGGTGTGGGAGGGTTGTAGGGGGCGAGGGGAGCCTGTGCCGGGGTCCGAACACGAGGCAGGGCTTGGGAGTGCTCCTCTGTGGTTTGTTTGGGTTGACGCAAGCTCTCGTGCTCAGGTCTCAAGGAGCTGAAGTTGCTGCTGGCCCTGGATGCTGCTGGTGCTCTGGATAATGCCTGTGCCTTCCTCAGGTGGGCCCTGAGGGGTTCTCACCATCTCACAAGGCACGGAGACATCCCAAATGCATTATTTGTCTTTAAAAACGGGGCCCAGGCTCCCGAGGCACCTCAGCAGCCGTCAGTTCTCCGCTCCTGCTGGAAAAGCTCTCCTCTGGGGTCTGTTGGATGCTGTCCTCACTCAGTTCTCTGGTGTTTGCTCCTCAGAGGGGGCTCTGGAGGGTTTTTCTCCTTCTTGGCACATCTGGGCACTGGAAGAGGCTCTGATGGCAGGTGGGAGCGCAGGGAGAGGCTTGGTTGGCAGTGAGGTGCCATCCCGTTCCACCAGCACAGCCCCAGGGCCGGGGGACACCTGGGCCAGCCTCGAGCGTCCCCTCACTGCTCAGGGTGCCACCTCCCTGGCACAGCCTGAGCCCAGAGCAGAGCGCTCCTGTTCTCCTTGTCCCCAGGGCACGGCCAGGCCTTCCACCATGGGCACTGCTGGGAACTTTTCTGCACTGTCTCTTCTCTGTTGACCCCTCAAGCGGGTTAAAAAAGGGATGTTCCAGTGAAGTCTCCTCCACAAAGGAGTGATTGGTGTCAAATGGAGGTTCTGGCTCAAGGGGAAAGGATTTGGTCCCTCCAGCCCAGCCAAGGGCCACTGCAGGGGGGTGACAAACTCGGGGCTGTACAGGCACCAATTCTGTATTTTTCTGTACCAAATGTCAGACAATCCAGCTGGGGTCAAAAGGTACAATCGGGGCGTTTATTCCCCCGTTTTACGGGGCATTTCTTTCCCCATTTCATGGGACACGCAGTTCCCCCAGCAGTGTGGGCACGGGGCCGGGGGATAACTGGGGTTTCCAGGCAGGCTGGTGGGTGCCGGAGCAGGACTGAGCCCCGCCTGTGGGAAATGGAGATGGGGCAGGAGAAAGCAGGCCACCAACGCACCCCACAGCCAAACTGCGGGGAGGGAATGTTTCCCATCAGGAGAGCTCTGCAGGGCAGGCTCGTGCTGCTGCCATCCACACACCTAATCCGGCGGTTGTGCCGAGTAAAGGCCAGCTCTGGACAAGGCTGAGATGCCTGGGGAAACGTGCCCTTTGCTAGTGGATCCATGGGAAACTTCCACAAAATCCCAGCTAGGCTGAACTAGATGATCTTGTGACGTTCATTCCAGCTTGATTCTAAGACGCCCCATAAAACTTCCGTCTGGCCTTTCTACTATATAACAAATAAATAATTTAAAAAAATCCTTACAGTAAAATTCCCTTAAGAACAATATAGCAGGTGACGAGCGCTTCAGCAAACTGGTGTAACTGGGATGAGAACTGGAAGCCTCAGCTGCACACAGTGCCAGGGCAGCTTCCCAAACCTGCCACACGTGCTTTTCCCGGGCCATTTCCGATCCCAGGGCGTGGTGGGCAGGGCAGGGGAGGGCAGAGCTGGCAGACAAACCCCGGCTTCCAGGGGAGAAGGGAGGCTCTGATTTCTGGATGGGTTTAAGCCGAGATTTGAGAACGAGCCTTCCTTTTCCTGGAGGGAAGAGCCAAACCCTTGTGCTGGGAGTGGAGGGCACGGTTGGGAAAATCCTGCTCTGCCTTCCCAGTTCCTGCTCCTCCCCAGCGGGGTGGGTGGAGAGGAGGAGGATGGAAAGCAAGGAGAGGCAGAGCACAGGTCCCCCCTGCACACTCAGGTCCTGCTCCGGCACAGTCTGGGCTGGATGTCAGCCCTGTCCTCTGCTCCAGCCCTTGGGGATGCTCCATGGAATGCCCTGGCTGCCAGCAGGGCTGGGAGGAAAGCTCAGCAGGGCTGGGAGGTGTGAAGACATCCCATCCCACCCCTCTGCAGCCCAGGCCTTGCCTCACTCCCTGCAGAGGTGGCTATTTCTGCTGCTGTGACATCAGGGGCACTGCAGCCTGCCCGGCCAGCCCTTTGGAGAGCAAGGTGCAGACTTTCCATTCCTGATTTAGAGAACTTTTCAAACTCTCCAGGACCGAAATAAATGCTGGGTGAGACAATGGAGCTGGTGTTTGCTGCTGATCCCTCCTGTTTGGGAGCGTTTCCTATTGACACACGAGATGAAATCACCGGTGTGGCCCTGGAGGACAGCCTGCTGCAAGAAATAAATGTCACCTCATCTCACTGCCATTCAGGACAGCTCAGAAAGCTTTGGAACCCGAGCACCGAGCGTGAGGCTTGAATTTCCCATTCCTTTCAAGCTTCTCGCATCGAAATGTTTATTATAAAGTCATTTTCTCGTGGTATAATTTACCTTTTATCCCTACACCTCTCCGTTTTGATCCCACACAACAAAGCAGTTTGTACACGAGCGATTCTGCCTTTTCCTCCGCCTTCCTTTGAAGGAGTCACAGCGCCTCGTGCCTCAAATGTGACCTGTGACATGGCAGACGGGCACAGTGACATCTCTCCCCTGTGGCAGGGGAGGTGCTGGGGCCACCCAAAGCCTCAGCAGCTCAGGATCTGAACTGGGAAATGAATTCACGTGGATTTTACTGAGGTGTCCCCTTGCCACCACGGAGCACAAACCTTGATCTGTGCATGTGCTGCTCCTGCATTGAAATACTGAATCTAAACCCCGGCTCAGAATTGTTCAGGGCTTGGAGTTAGGGGGGATAAACCTGACCCAGGAAGAGGCCAAGACGTTCTGCTCTCCAGGGGCTCCTGGGGGGGGCCAGACACGGGTCTGTAACTCCTGGAGATGCATCCAAAAGCTCCCGCAGACAGAGAGGGAGGACACCAGCCTCTGCAGGAAGCAAAAGTGCCAAACAGTCAAGGAACGAGGGGGTTTGGGCTCATTTGTGGGTGCTGCAAGGCCATGGGACAGAAGAAGCAGCCGTGGGGTGTCAGGGGTGCCTTCCCCTTGCAGGGTTTTGTCCTGCCTGCTGCCGTCCCAGGCAGCCTGGGGAGGCAGGGGAACATCACCCGGTGTGGAGAGAAGCTCCACAGGACATGCCACCGGTAGCACGACCTCTAAATTAGAAACAAATGGAGCATTTTTTTTTGCTTAAACTCTTTGTGTTGTTTTAAACATATCGAGTGCTGCTTCAGGCTTCAGTGGTTTTAATTACCTGCCTGGTTCCAGCTCTGGAAACACCCATGGCAAAGGCTTTGCTTTAAGCATGCCCTGGTAGCCAAGGTATCAAGAGACTTCTGTGTAAATTTCAGGATTAGTGACCAGCTGAATTTCTGTTTAAATCAAAATCCTATATGGAAGACGTTTCTCTCTGCTTTGTCCAGCCTCTGCTCCTTCCAGTCTCCTGGGCTGGAGAGAAATGTTATCTTTCCCTCCATGGGTTAAAGACATGGAGAGGATTTGGAGAATTCCTTCCTAACGGGAGCTTGGATAAAAATAATGGTGCGATAAAAATAATGACCCGACGCTGTACCCTGTCGGGCTCCACATGGCATCTCCAGGATCCGCAAAGATTTGCCATGGAAATAATTTCCTAGAAGGAACCAAGCTCCTCAAACAGCTTGTGCCTGGATTCATGTTTTCTGGGCGGGGTTTCTATTTCTCTTGTAAACGACGCTGAGCGTGTAAAAATGGAAGTTTTCTGGGAGCAGGGAGATGTGGACGTGCTGCCCTGGGCCGTGAGGGCGTCCAGGTTTGGATGCTGCACCATCCCCAGGCCTTGGCTGCCTTGAGGGGTGACCACAACTGGTGATGCTGCTGCTCCTGGTGCTGCTCCTGGTGCCCGGGATCTTTCCAAAGGCAGCAAAACGCTCATCAGGCTCCTCCACTGGGAACTTCTGGCGCTGCCAGGGAGCTGGTGCTGCTCTGTGAGCGCTGCCCGAGCCTCTCACCTCACGGAGACCGGACAGCTGAGCAAGGAAAAAGCGAAAATCTGGGGACGTGCCTGTGTTGAGGCAACCCACGCTCCAGGTGGGGTTGCCTCAGTGCGCTGCCTCGGGGCCGTGGCCACCGGGCCGGGCTGCCCGGGAGTGGCACAGTCCTGGCACAGCGGAACGCAGGGGAGGAACCGGCCGAGCCTTTCGGCTTTCATCTGCCTGCGAGTCAACACCCGGATTTTTCGGAGAAACAGGACGTGCAAGACCTCCCACTGCCGTGGTAATTACGGGGGAGACTTGCCGAGAAAGGCGAGCGCCGGGAGCTGCGCGGGGACTGCTCGGTGCCGTGGGCTGGGGTGACCCAGCTCGGTGCCAGCAGCCTGGCACCCCGCGGTCTGTGGGATTGCCTCCCTCTGAGCCCTAAAACCCGTCCCAAAATGCTGGCGTGGACTGGAATGGCAGGTGCGGTTTGAAACGCTTCCCTTGGAGTGAAAGGCCTGCGTCCTGAGCACGGGGAGAACGGGGGACATCCCTGCTCCTGCCCCCAGCCCAAATTCCAGCTCTGCCCCCGGGCGGCTCTGATGCTCCCTCCTGCCACATCTCCCCGCTCGCAGCCAGGAGGACCCAACAGAAATCCCTTTCACCAAAATGGCTTCAATTCCCGGGCCCCCGGCGGGTGGGGCAGGCACGGGGCCGGGGGCACCACGCGCGGTCCCCGGGAGGCTGGGGCAGGGAGAAAACACGGGAAAGGCCGGGAAAGGCCACGATGCCGGGAAACCCTCGTGCTGAACCCCGGAGTGTGGGGTCCAGCAGCCCCCCGAGGCATCCCCAAACCCACCGGCACCGCTTCCAGAGCGCAGCGAGCCCGCGGGGCGCTCCGAGGCCCCGCAAACGCCTCTCCGCCCCCGCCGCAGCTCCCGCACCCCCGGCTGACCCGCGAACGGCGCCGCCCGGCGGGCCGGGGCTCCGAAACCTCGGCGTGATGGTTACGGAGGGGAAAACCGCGGCCGGGCCGAGGGGCTGCACGGACGGCACGGGGACGCGGGGCCGGGACACCGCGTGTCTGCGACCGGCCGGGGAGTGGCCCGGGGGCGGTCGCCGGGGGCTGCGGCCGGGTGCGCGGGACGGGCCGCGTGGGAACCGGGCCCGGGCTCTGCACAGCCCGGCTGCCAGCCCGGCCGCATCCCCGCCGCCGGGGACGGGGACGAGCACGGGCCCCGGGGGCGCGCGGGCGGGTGCGGGGGAGGCGCGCGCCCCCGCTCTCTGCAGCACCGGGGACGCGCCCCCGCCGGCCGTGCTGCAGCGGGGGGCGCGGCCCGCCCTGACGGGCGTGGCTACCGCCCAATCAGAGCGGCGCTGCGGGGTGACGAGAGCCAATGGGCGCCGAGGGGGCGCGGCGCGGCGCGGGGGCGGGCCGGCCCACGGCGTGCGGAGGTTGCTATGGCTGTGGCCGGAGAGCGGCCGCGGCGCGGGCCAATGGCAGCGAGGGAAGGCGCTGACGGACGGGGCCGAGCACCAATGGGCGCGCGGCGCGCGGCGGCGGGGGCGGGCGGTGCGGCGGGGGGCGGCGGGGCCGGCGCGGCGCTAAAGGAGCGCGGCGGGCGCGGGGCGGAGCGGGCGCGGCGGAGCCGGCGGGCGGCGGGCGGGCGGCGGCCGGCGCTGCACAGGTGAGGCTGCGGGGCCGGCGGCGCTACCGGGACCCTGGCCGGGGGCGGCTCGGCGGCGGCCCGCCCGCGGCGGGGGTGTGGCGGGGGCGGCGGGCCCGGCACACAAAGACCCCCTTGTTGGGCCGCCCGGGCCGCGCCGCCCGTGCGGGGAGGGGGCGGTTCGCGGCCATTTTCTGCTTTCCCCGCGGGCCCCGGGCGGGGGGCGCGGGGCCGAGGCCGCTCCGGGCCGGGCCGCGGCCGCCTCTTTGTCCTTCGGGCCCGGCGAGGGGCAGCGCGGCGGCGGCCCCGGGCGCTGCTCGGCCGCCCGAGCCCCGGGGGATGCCCCGCCGGCCCTGCCCCGCCGTGCCCCCGCTCCCTTTTTGTTCGCAACGTGTCCAGGGTTTTGGGGTTTTTTGGGGGGGTTTTTTCTTGTGTTTTTTTTTGAGGGGGGGATTTTTTTTTTTTTTGCCTTTATTCGCACGTCGCCTTTCGGGAGTGCTGGATTCCTGCATGATAAATGCGCTCATTTGTGTGTTTCATTTGAATGCCATTGTTAGCGGAGGAGCCCTGGGTAGGGTGAGCTGCGGCTTGCTTTGCTTCTGCCGAGGGTCTTTTGTGATGGGCTTTGTGGGCTTGGAAACCCGAGGCGAAGAATGACCCTGAAAGTGCTTTTGATGCCCCGATGTTAGGGTTTATCCCCAGGAGCTGCTCTGAAGTCAGTTACACCGTTCGTGTATGCCTGGTGCATATACTTGTATATGAACGCGTTAATTCCAGTCTTCCCCTTTTAATTCCGCCGGGGAGCAATAATGGTTAGTTTGGTCGTATGAGCGATGTTTGACCTTCAGGTTCCCGTGGCTGTCGGTGTGTGAGAACGGAGCCCTGGCTGCCCTGGGCTGTGTCTCACCTGCCCGGGGAGCGCTCAGGAGCCGACACCGAGGGGCATTGGCACGCAGGGCTGCCGCTGGTCCCAGGGCTCTGCTGGAGTCTGGCTCAGTGGGGA
Organism: Chamaea fasciata; assembly: GCF_029207755.1. Lineage (NCBI taxonomy): Eukaryota > Metazoa > Chordata > Aves > Passeriformes > Sylviidae > Chamaea > Chamaea fasciata. Next base: position 10,963,482 of record NW_027094104.1, on the reverse strand, counting down.
CAGTCACCTTTCTCCCTTGGGGTCCAAAACTCGCTTATTTAACCTGTGGGCTTCTCCAGCCAGAGGTGGCATTCATTGACTAAACCTGCATCTTCCTGGCGGAGGAGTCCAGCTATCACACTTAAGGTGTCCTCTCGACGGTTCCATCTTTGCTTATGGAAATTTTCTCTGAGAGGCTCTTCTAAAATACTTTAAATGTTGAGTCATCATATCTCGATTTGAATTAAGCCATCTGTGCTTAGGGCTCTGCTCCTCGCACCTCTGGAGGGTTCAGTGACTCCAGGCTTGCTTCACGGTGAAGTTGGACAATGTGACAAATCTTTCTGCCTTAGATGGAGACACAATTATCCCGGTTAATTACAGGTTCTTCTCAGGAGGGTTGGGTCGCAGAACTTCCATCAGGGCGCGTGCCATGGTAGCCAAGGTGACAAACGCAGTTTGGGGACCTCCCTGGCTTTGTTCCCCGGCTGGCCTTTGGGTTACCTGCTGGAAAAGGGTTCCGTAGCCAATGTGAGGTTCTTCAGCAGGGAAGATGTTGTGTGTTACAAACCAAGGCGTTTAAAGTCCTTCATACGAGGAGTCAGGCTTTACCTTGGTGCTCCATGGGCAGTCCCAGATGGACCTGCCAGCTCCAGGAATCCTGGCTGTGATGGCAGAGCCTCTCTTGGATAGAGGCAGACAGGTAAAATGAGTGTGCAGGGGCTCTTGTCAGTCAGTGGTTTTTCTTTCTGCTTCAAATTACCCGTGGAGCTGTTGGAAAATCCAGCATCATTCTTTGCAGTGTTTTGAGCCTCGAGGTAAACTTGAGATCTGGAGACATTTTTTTGGAATATGATGATGTCAGCAGTCAGGACCGAGAACAGGAGCAGGCTGTGGAAATGCAAAGCTGTTCAGGAAGAATATGAGCGAGGTTTAGCTGCCTTGATGGCTTGCAGAAACCCCAAGTGTCCCAAGTTCTTGTCTGGAGTTGAAAATCCCCATTTTTAACAGTAATCCTTGCCGCCTTCTGGTTTCTGCAGCAGAATCTGCTGAGGGAATTTATGGGCTTGTATCTGTCTCTGTTTTTTTGTTTCCCACTGTTCCATCACAGCTGAGTTTACTGCCAAGCTTCTGCCCTGTTTGCTCTTGTTCCTTATCTAAGCCCAGCACACAGGTGCGTGTTTTTCCTGCCTGCAGCCCTTGCTGTGGTGCCTGTCCCTGGCTGCTGCTGCACAGCTGGAACCGGGCTGTCCTGAGCTGGGTTTGGGTGACGCCTGACGGGCCGCTGAAGGTGACAAAAGGTGCGGCAGGGGCTCAGGTGTGCAGCAGCTCCTCCAGGCTGGGAGCAAGGCCTGATGCCGATGCTGCTGGTGGATCAATCAGGGCGAGGTCGGGCGTGTAACGTGCTCCTGCTCTCCCCTCTGTGCCGCCAGGGTGACTGCGAGTGGACGCCTGCTCTTCCCGGGATGGCGCAGCGGTTGGGCCAGGAGGATCCGGAGCGTTACCTCTTCGTGGACAGGGCTGTCATCTACAACCCTGCCACCCAGGCTGACTGGACTGCCAAGAAGCTGGTGTGGATCCCCTCGGAGCGCCATGGCTTCGAGGCGGCCAGCATCAAGGAGGAGAAAGGGGATGAGGTGTTGGTTGAACTGGCAGAGAACGGCAAGAAAGCGCTCGTCAATAAAGATGACGTCCAGAAGATGAATCCTCCCAAGTTCTCCAAAGTGGAAGACATGGCAGAATTAACCTGTTTAAATGAAGCCTCTGTGTTGCATAATTTAAAGGATCGCTATTACTCTGGGCTCATCTATGTAAGTATTAATTATGGGATCCATTCTGGGTGCTAATTCAGCTGACCTCACCCGATTCCCGTCCCTGCTGTTAGAGTAGATTGTGTCTTTGATTTTGGCAGCCTAAATACTTTGTATCCCCAGCGTTTACATCAGTCCAGAGTCCTTTTCCGTGCTGTGTGCAGGTCAAGAACTCCGTCATAAAACAGATAACACAATTCTGTGAGCATCTTTCAGGCACAGAATGTAAAATGGCAGCGTGGGGGGCTCTGCTGGTGCTGCCCCTTGGAGCACTTGCCTCCTGCTGAACTGATCCAGTGAGCGCTGGCAAGTGGCCTCCTTGAGCTGAGGGAGGTGACAAACCCTCACTTTGCTGGATTGCTGTGTTTAACTGCTCATGGGAATGAGCACGTCTCTTGTTTTAACTTGCTGCATGCTAAAAATGGCAATAAGAGGCTCTGCTGGTATTTAAAAGATGAAGTTTGGGAGTACTGGGAGTGCAAAATGTCTTTTTGGAACTGAATATCAGCCTAGTGGCCAGGAAGGGATGTGTTCAACTGCTTAAAATAAACCAATAAGATAAAGCTTTTCTTTTTTTTTTTTCCCAGTGGTTTTGAAGCACTAATTGAACATCTGGCTTATCAGCATCTTGCTCTGGAGCTGGGAATCGCAGCGCCCTTGGTGCTGTGTCTGGCCCTGCTCCTCCCCTGGGCTCTGTCCCAGGTCTGTGCCTGCAGTTGGGAGCAGCTCCTGCTCCCTTGGCAGGCTGATTGCTCAGTGGCTTGTTGGGTCAGGGAGGCAGGAGCAGCTACAAGGAGACTTTGTCTCAAAAGACACTGGAACATCTGCTTAAATGCTTGGTTCACTTTGTACACACTTAATGCCTAAATCCATTTTATTTAGTCCTGATAGCTGGCTCGTTTTCCCCTCCATCTGGGTACATTTTTAGCTTGACCCTTGATAATATTTGGACTTATTAAAAATTATATACAACTGCAAAGTGCTTTTTCTGTATTTGTGTGCCTTTGTCAGCTTCCTCTTCCAAGGCCTTACACCACGGTGCTCACAGCAGGGCTGGGTGAAGAATACTTCTGGAATGATTCCTGCATAAGGAAACTAATTGGATAATTAATGGAGACTGGATTGAAAACTCAAAGTAAACAGGTTGATAGGTCAGAAGTGTTCAGTCTGTGTATCAATCCTAATTATGGCTGTTAGGAAATTCATTGCAACTATTATAGCCCTGTTTCATTATGGAGGTTAAAGACCTGCAGGCCTTAAATGTCAGAGGCAGCTCTGGTGCAGGGCCTGCAGGCAGCAAAGCCACCACAGTGTGTCTGGGGGCTGGTGTCAGAACCTGGCACTGCTGTGCACAGGGGACGGGACTGTGCCGCTCTGGGTCACTGCAGACCTCCCTTTGGGAGAGGCTGGCTGCTCATGGACGTGGGGTTTGGGGCATCCTACAGGTGCCTGACCTTAGTTCCCTTCCCAAAAGGATTCATTCCTTCCCTGTTGAGGCAGGCTGGGGCTGTGTGATGCTGCTGCCACGCAGGGGGATCAGTGCATTGTGGATTTTGTGACAGACCTCCCTGCCCCCAGCTGGGAGAACTTGGTTGGGGTTAAGGAGCTCCAGGATTTGTGGGGCTTTGCTGGAGGCCTGAGTTACAGGGACACTGCTGGAGGATGCTGCTCTTCCCAAGAGAGCTGTGAGAATTGCCTTCTGGGCTGAAATGAGACCTGGCTCACTTTGTGAAGGTGTGGAGGAGAGATGTGTCGAGGACTGCAGAAATTCCCAGGCCAGAGAGATGCTACAAGAACTGGAGCTGGGGGTGTTTTAGTGTCAGGGCCTCTGTTGGACATCCCTAAACTTCATGACTGGCACTGCTGCTGCTGGCACAGCCCAGAGGCATTGCCCACGATTCCTGTGTGCCTGGTGTGAGGAAAGGAGCCAAAGTGAACTGTGCTGAAGTGAGTTCTGGTGATACTGACAGGAGCTGGTTAAAGCTCTGCTTTGATTTCCAAATAGTAACAACCAAATGAAAATGGTGTATTTTGCTGTTGGTCTCCAGCAGCTGAGGTGCAGGTGGTGAACCTGATTTGGTGTGCTGGAATTTCCCACCAGGCAGCGTGGAGCGTTGCCTTTCTAGGAAGTGAAAGGTGCAAGAATGTCAATTGGAGTGGCCACATGTTTGCTTTCAGTCCCTAGAAAGGAAACAAACAAGCTGAGGGATTTGGGGTGGGTCCAGTCCTGTCTGTGATCCCCAGGTCCAGCTGACGCTGCTGCAGGAACAGGAAGGCTGACTAAAGCCCAAAGTGACCTGGGCAGTGGTGCTCACTTCCAAGGGTTTCATGTAACATCCAAGTAGGGATGGCCAGCAGCTTCTGGAACTTGCAGCATCTCTGGTGCCTGCCAAGTGACATGATCTCAGGCTGTGAGCATCACTGCCCAGCTCTGGGAGGGAAACGCAAGTGGAGAGCATGGAGGATCAGGGGTTTGTGCAGGCATGATGTTGGTGCTTGGTCCTTTCTTTCTGGGCCCTGGTCATGGCAGCACAGAACATGCAAAGGAGCAGGACTTGTACAGGAACTGCTGGGAAGGGTGGTTGTAGTGTAAATTATGGTGATCCCAGTTTTGCTTTGGAGGTGAAATAACTTTCATTTCTTGCTCCACTTTTACCATTGTCTATTCCATTGATTGCCACGAGGTTTATTTGGAGTGTAAGTGCTGGTTCTGTGATGGTGCAGCCACCTACAGCAGGCAGTTTAGTTGTTTCCTCCTTGCTTCTGCCTTTGCTTGGAGTTTTCCCTCTCCCCTGTGTGTTTCATAGCTGAACTTGCCCAAATCCTGTGCTTTTCTGGGGATATCAATGTTTCTTACGTATCATTTGAGTCACTGATGCTCTAAATTGATCCTCTGTCCTGCTGGGCTGGGTTTTGGTTCCTGTAAATGCTTGTGAACGTGGATTGTCCAGCTTCAAAACTGCACTGTTGTGGCTGCCCTGCTTTGGAGGGGCCAGCTTTAATCCTGGCTTCAGGCTGCATTAGTGACATCCTTCAGCTGCAGCTCAGGAGTGGAGGTGCTTCACTGGGGGGGCACCCAGGAGGAGTCCCCACAGGCTTAGGAGGTCCTTTGAAGGTTTGGAATAAACATGGGTTTTGCTCAGGCTGGTTTTGTGGTGGGTTTTGAATATCCTTAGCCCGTGCACTGAGTTCCAGGGGACTTTCTGGGGGTGCTGGTTTAAGAAAGGAGTGGTTCTCATCAGGGGTTCTGGATCGCTGAGTCAGGAAACATCTTTATTCTTGTAAGAGCTGCATGTGAAATGCCACTGTGGAGGCTTCTGGATGTCAGGCCTAGAGTTTGGTTTGTGCTCAAGCTGTGCCTGCAAAATACAATTTCCTAGGAGGGAGAAGTCTTTGAATCAGCCAACGAGGTGGAGAAATGAAATCCACTGGGATTTCAGTGGATAGTGAGGATCCTTCAGCCCTGCCTGCTGCTTTTTCACCACCACCCTTAATTCTTTGTCACAAGCTGTGGTAGACAAATCACTGCTTCAGTAATTTTCCCTTCATGAGGTTTGGGGTTTTTCATGAACCACCTTCCCCACTTGTCATGTTAGTCCTTTTTTTCACTTTCAGAGCAGGATGACTGTTTTCCTTTTGACCTCAATACAAATTTTAACACAAACTATGCCAGTTTTTGAGCTGCAAAAAGCCAAGCGGTTCCTAATCGCTCTAAATAATGTTTCAATGCTTTGTTAAGCAGCATTCTCCTTGTAAGTTTGGTAGTATTTTGAATTTTGAAGTCATGAAACACCAGAGTGGGGTGGGTTGGAAGGGATCTTGCAGCTCACCTTGTTCCGGCCCCTGCCATGGAAGGGACACCTTCCACCAGACCAGGTGGCTCAGAGGCCCCAGGCAGCCAGACTGTAAAAAAAAAAGGATGAGCAGCACTTCTGTGGATGAAAATGCAGGTAATTGCACGGATCAGGAGTGTAAATACCTTGTTCCTACTTCCATGGAAAGCAGCTTGTTCTTGCTATTGCAAACCCTGGCTGGAATTGGAATGAACAAACTACTAACTGTTCATGCTTCTAGCTCAGGGCTTGGTGACACTTTACCCAGCAATTTAGAGCTCTTTTGATGGCAAGAAAGACTCAATCCCACATTTAAAGTGTATTTTAAATTTAGAAACATCACCTCCTGTACTTCTTGTGGACAGAAATATTCTGCTAAAAGCTGTGGGTCTCTCATGGCTGCACAGGTTTGCCACAAGGTTCTGGTTTTCCAGAAAATCCAACACCTGAGCTGCAGGTGGCTGTGTTTGAATGGTCTGACAGGTGAACATCTGAACAGTTCTGGGATAAATGCCACCTCTCCCACTCACTGGGGCTGTGAACTTTGGAGTCTGAGTGCTCTGGCAGGACCAGAAGTGAGCGTTGTGCAGCCAGAAGTTCCCACTGCAGCAGGATGGGATGGAGGAATTGCTCACTCAAACACAGGGTGCAATTGAGCTGCAGTAAAAACCTATGTATTCCAATTTCAGTGGGCTTTACAGTCATTTATTTTAAAAAACGTTGCTGTTGCCACGTCTGCTGTGGGCCCAGCTTTCCTGGAGGAAGGCCCTTGCCCGCAGGTGGGTGTGTGGCTTTGGTACCCCCAAAAATCACTGCAGCCACTCCTGGATTAAAATGAATGGAATTTCTCCGAGGTGCCAGTACCCAGATGGTCTCTGTGACTGCTGGGGGTGTTGGGGAGCCCCTGGGCCACGTTTGGGGGCTCAGCTGGGGACAGGTACCATGGTCTGTGAGCTGTGGGGAGTTCAGGTTAGAGCTGATGAGTTTTGCTGTTCCTCGAGGAAGGACAACAGGCTGGTGAAGCTTGAGGAAAGGTTTGGATCCAGCTTCAGAGTCCCCCAAACTGCAGTGAACTGTGCATTATCTTCCCTGCCCACTCCCCCACGGGGTTTTTTTTTTTAAGCCAAGACTTTGGAAAAAGCGTTGGAAGCTGTTTGTGAGAGGCTTAGAGTTCCTGGAAGCCTCCTGCTGGTTCTGCTCTGGCACAGGGCTGCTGGGTTTTCTTCCCACCAGTGAAGTAGAAAACATGCTCGCTATTGTGCAAGGAAAATCCTGCAGCAGGTATTTGTTGCTAATTGCAAGTGTTACCCCTGTAATGGGGCTGCAGCCCTGTTAGTTCATTTTTTGAATGCACTTTCCATTTTATTGGAGTAGAAGAGGGGAAGAATGAGAGCTGTGCCCTAGTCCCCAGTTGCAGAGCCTGCTGTGGGTGGCAGCTCTCACAGCCCTGCACTGGAGGAGCTGAATTTAAGCTGTTCCTTCTGTTAAGCCTCCTGTGAGGCCTGAGTGTAACCTAGAACAGTCTGGGGTATTATATAAGCATCTGTGTTCTAATTGCTTTAATTTTCCTGCTGGTCCAGTTGGGAATGTTTCACGTTACTGAGTGTCAAGGATTGGTATTAAAAGAAACCTGCAAGAAGTGGAGTTTATTTAATTCTGTCTTTTTCCTACAGCACTGTCACTGGATCTAACACCCAGCATGGGGCAGCAGAAATTCAGGGCGTCGCATTGGTGGAGCTGCTTTGACAGAAGAACTTTTTTTAATATTGATTCTGATTTTTGGAAGACTCAGAAATGTGCTCAAGTTGAGGGAACTCTGTGCAGGGTTAGAGATGTCTGAGGGGCTCTAAGGGAGCGAATCAGGCAAGCAGGGGTATGGAGAAGTGCTTGTTCTTGTCAAACTCTGTGTTTCTATAGAAAAGGGTGGATTAAGAGTGTAGAAAGGAGCAGCCGTTTGCCCTGTTCGCTCCTGCCCAAGTGCTCAGGTGAGTAGTTGTGCTGCAGGACACCCCTGCAGCCCCGTGCCTGTGCCAGAGCTGCTGTGAGCTGCCTGTGGGGCAGTCAGGCTCTGACATGCAGCTCTCCAGGAGCCCTGTGCAGGGATATTAATGCTCCTGTGCTGCAAGCTCAGCTCATGTTTTAGCTGTGAGCAGTTGCTGAGGCAGTTCAGGGCCCAGGCTGTGACCCTGAGTGTGCCTGTCTGGGAGAGAGCAGGAGCTTGCAGGGCAGGGCTGCACTGCTGGGCTGAGGGGGGATTTCTTTCCAAACACATCCCCTGAAGGCTGGGAATGTGGGAATTCAGCACTGCTGAGCCCCTGAGAACAGTTATAGACAAATCATTTGTAGTGTGGGCTGAGCTTTTCCATCCATAGCTGCTGTGTGTGTTGTGCTCCTTCCCTTTCTCACTCTCCTCCTGAGCTGCCCTGAGTAAATCTGTGGCTGTGTCATCTCCCAGGCTCCCTGACCTGACCTTCCTGGGCTGTTCTTACCCTTATTGAACAACTTTATTGTCCCCAGCACAGGGCACAGCCTCACCTTCATCCCCTCTGAGGCTGAGGAGCTGCCTGCCCTTCTCTAAGGCTTGAATCGGATAATTTGGGGGAGAAAAGGTGCTCTGTGAGAAAACCAGGTCTGGCTCAGGGAGCTCAGTAGGGCTCAGAGAGCCAAAGGTGAGTCTGTAACCTCAGGAGGTGAAAGCAGGCAAAGAAAATGCTCTGCTGAGGCAATTTATCACTTGGGGAATGTGCTCCACTTCATTAGCTGTGGGGTACTGCCTGAAGCTTCTTGCGTGCTGGGCTGGGAGTGGCTGGGTTGTGTTTCAGGTAATCATGAGAGCTGTCTGGATGCTTACTTCAGCTTAATTATTTATGTACTAATAGAGTGAATCTGTCACTTTTTACATTTGAAGAATTGGAGATAAACGTTGAGCCTGACTTCTGGGGTGATGCAAACAAATGCCCAGGCCGAACCTGCATCTTGCTACTGTGCTCTCAAGTGGTGCTTTAAAGAGCCCTTTTGGTGGCACGGCAGAAGAGACCAACCGAGCAGCCACAGCAGCTTGTTCCTGGCTCCAGGAGCTGTTAATCCAGGGGATAGCACCAGGCTTTTTACCCTGAGCTTCTCCACGTGTGTCAGGCCATGAAAGCCACGCTCCAGATGAGGAACCTGAACTCCCAAGTGTGTTCCCCTGGGAATAACTCACCCCGTTTGTCCGTTGTTCACTCACACCCTCCTCCCTTCCAGGGATGGAATGGAGTTTGGAGCAGGCCAGTGCCAGGATCCTGAACTCTGCAGGTTGGGGCAGCTTACCAGAACCCAAATTCCTGCATGATAAACCGCTGGATCCAGACTGGAAGCATCTGGAAACCTTCAAGCTGCACATTTAGTGTCCTGAAGGGGAGCTTGTGTAACCAAGCTCTCTGTCAGGGCTCTCCCTGACTGTTTGTGTCTGGAGCCCTGCCTGGACAGTGCATCCCAGGGTGTCCTGTGGCTGTGGCTTGGTGCTGGCTGTTCCAGGGAAAAGCAGCAATTCAAACAGCTGATCCATCAGCCCAAGGTGAATCAGCATCTTTGCTTGCCTTTCAGTTCCTAATGTGCACATCCCCCTCTGTCAGCTGAAAAATGAACCGAGGCTGGTTCTGCAGCCAGACTGGGCTGTTAGTGGAGCTCCCCAGTGCTGATCCCAGCTCTTACTCCCATCTGACAGTTCCACCAGGGTCCTGCAGGAGAGAGTTCATTCAATGGGGTGTCCATTTGTTAAGCAGATGCTTATGCATTCCTGATAATTCCTCCTGGGGCTGCTCACCAGGAAGCTTCCTTGAGGCCTTTTAAACAATCTCTACTTCTCGTGTGTTTGGTTTCCATGCACAAAGCCCTTCCCTGCTTTTTTAGGTTCAGTGATGCACTGTGAGACTTGCAGTTATAAAACAGCTGTGATGGAAGATTTTGGTGCTATTTGCCTCCCTCCCAATTAAATTTGGCTCATTAAAAGCATCCTTTCTGTGTTCCTCTGCCTGCCAAGCCATGAAGACAGCCCACCAATATGTTCATCTATTGCTTTCTGCAATAGATGACAGTCGGGAGATGGGGAGAATTCAGCTCCACCTTCCTGTGAATGAACGAAGGCTGTGCAGGGTGGTGCTGGTTTGGAAAAGGTCTCACTTTGAAATTCTGCAGGAGGCTGAAGTGAGGAACGTATTCAGGAAATGAAGGTGTTGGAGGTCAAGGTGCTGCATGCGAAGAGCTGCCGTGGCACAGAGGGAACGGTCCGGGGTAAAAGCCTCTCCTTAGATTTAGTTTCAAATAAATGAACCCCAGCACTGGCAAAACGTAGAATTTGGTGCTTCATAACTTCTGATTTGGCCCTGTGCAATACAGAGCTTTTTCAATTAACCCCTTTCAGTTGCCCAGGATATTTGTTGGCCTTCTCCGGGTTGGTTATGTTGGGCTTTGCTTATTCTGATCCTTGCAGGGTCACACCTTCATCCAGCTTCAGGAGATGGCCTGGCAAGGCTTCCAGGTTAGGTGTTACCAGGACAGGTCTGAAGGATTGTTAAATTTGTTTTTCCAGCTTATTAATTCTTTATGTAGCTAAAATAGTAACGTTTACTCCATGTCTGTGCTGGGGAAATAAACTAAAGGTGCCAAAGCAACTGGGGGGGGAGGAGAGAAGGACAGTCTTCAAAGAACTGTTTTATCCCAGCACTTAAGATTTTTTCTTTTTTTTAATTACTTACCAGATCGATTTATTTACGTCTAGGGAAGGCCAGTGCTTCTGGGGAAAAAACAACAGCTTTCCTTTGGGAACATAAAATGCCAAAACAAAGTCAAAAGTTCTGGGTGAACTTGCAGAGGAATCAGGTGTTGCTGTTGGAAGAGGGTCGCCAGTGTAGGTGGGTTTGGCAGTAATTCCCTTCCAGCTTAACCAGCCTCTGCTCTGGGAGTTGTCTCCTTGCTCAGGTGAGGAGCAGCAGCCCAGGGAGGGAAGTGGCAAATCCCTGAAGCTGAGAGGGTGGAAAGCGGAGCAGGGCTCAGAGGGCTGCTGGCTGAGGGGGCCGAGCCCTGCTGGCCTCGGCACGTTTGGTGCCACGGCCGGCGCTGCTCAGAGCGTGCTGGGACAGCTCTGGGGGGACTCTGCTCTGGGAATTCCTGTCCCAGGCCCAGCTCTCCCCTGCGGGCAGCAATAACCAGCTCTCCTGGGCTGTGGAGGAGCACAGGGCAGGTGCTGCTCCGCGGTTCTGAGCTCCGATTCTGTGGTGGGCTTGGCAAACGTGTTCTTTCTGCTGGTTACCCTCATTGGAAGCCTCGACTGGAGGCTTGTGGCGGCTCTCAGAGCCTCCGTGTCACTGCTGGTGGTGACAGAGGGATGTGGGTGACCTCAGCTGAGCCCAGGGAAGGTGCCTGGGGATGGGTGCCCACTGTTCAGCAGTTAATTGTTCATTAGTAGTTAATCTCCTTGGATGGTCGTACCAAGCTGTTAAAAAAATAACTGCCCTGCCTTCCCTCCCTTCCAGTCTCACCAGGAATGAGTTTGGGCAGGGAACTGCTTCTGTTTCCAGCCAATTCCATCTGACACTTGTCTGCAGGAGTACCCAGGTCAGTCAGCAAGGGCAGGAGCGTGGTGCTGGCCAGAGGGACAGAGGTAGGAGAGGAGGCTGGGGGGGATCTGCCCCCCTGCCAACTGCCCCGTGTTATGTTGAGTTAATGACTGATAAGTTGTTCTTTATGCTTGGGTCAGTTGCCCTGATTAGATCTGTTTCCTTTCTCTTGAGAAATAAACACCTTGTCTAGGTGGGAAGGGCCTGCAGTTATCACCCAGCAGATCTGACCAAAGCACAGGGAGCATTTTCCTGCAAGGACGTGAGATGTCCCTATGTCAGGAAATCTGGCTTTAAACCAAGTTCTTTCTCTTTGCTGATGGTGCTGCTGGACTCAGTTCAGAGAACACCTTCTGCCTGTCTTTCCAGAAGCTGGTGGAGGTGTAGAAAGGACAAGGCGGCACCTTTTCCTCCAGATAAAATCTTTTATACTTACAAAATAATAAAAAAAAGGCAGATTGGGACTAACTAGCTGCTGTGCTCATACCAATGTAGCAGATTTAAAATACTTTTTAAAATGGACAAATGTTCTATCCTGAGTGACCCGCTCAGTGCTCTGGGCTCTCAACAGCTGTTAATGCTTTCTGCTTTTTCTCCCCGTTCCTTTTCTCCTCTCAGCCTGCAAAGGTAAGAAATGTGGTTTTCCTGACATTCAGAAAGATAATTCCTATTTCTGCCACACCTGGTGTCTCTTGCTCGCTCCCTGAGCTGGTGAAGATGGGAATTTCAGCAGTGACCAAAAGGAGCACACAGTCCAAGCATGTGGGGAGATAACAGTGAATGGAGAGATTCTGCTCTCTTAGAAGCAGTCAGTTGTGGTTGCTGCTGCAAGGGCTGGAGCCAGCCAGATTCCTTGGGCAGGGAACAGCCTGGGAGAGCTCTGGGGTGTGCAGGGAGCTGAGCTCAGCCTCTGATCCTGAGCCAGCCCAGGCGCATCTGTCCCTCCCTCACAACCGAGTGTCTGTGGCTGCCTCTGCTCCTGCTCCTGCTCCTGCCAGGGATGTTCCTGTCAGAAATTCCTTAGGAATAACTGCTGGGGAGCAGGGATGGAACTCCCTGGAGCAGTCTGTGGTGCCTGGATCCCAGGGAAATGCAGCCCCACGGGGTCAGTCCTGGGACACTTGGGGCCTTTTGGCTGAACAGAAACGTCTCAGTGAAATCAGCAATTTGTGCTGCCTCCTTGATACTCTGGTAGTCACCTTCTGTGGAGTGTCAGCTCTGACAGGAGAGTGTGAAACGTCTGCTGGGCTGGGGCAGGGCAGGGAGTGACCCCTCTGTGGGGTTGGAAAGGGCTGAGGAGCAGCAAAGATGGACAGTTCTAGACAATAACAGGATAACAGAAATAATGGTGCTTTGAAATAAACTCTTCCCCCGTTTAGATTATCTACTAGAGCAATGGGTATTATCAGCTCCTTCAAAATGGAAATAACTTGGAATGCACATTCTACTGAAGGAGTTGAACATCAAAAGGTGCCCATGAAGCTGGAACTTGGCAAACGGAAGAGGGATTTAAATGTCTGTGGGAAAGAGATCAGATACTCCTCTTCAAATTTACCTACACTTATTATCTTTAAATTACTTTTTATGCAGGTAATTAAAGAGCCTTTTAAGAGAACTAGAAACCAATAATTTGAATATAGCATGCACTTGGAGCTGCTCTACAAAAAGCACCTCAATTTTGTTTTAAGATAAATATTCCAGAACCTGTGAAAAGGCTTTCTGTTCTTTACGACTTGATTTCAATACTGTTTACTAACAGAAAATGTTTATTTTTTTTTTCTTTTCCCAGACCTATTCAGGGCTGTTCTGTGTAGTCATAAACCCTTACAAGAACCTCCCAATTTATTCAGAGAACATCATTGAGATGTACAGAGGGAAGAAACGCCACGAGATGCCGCCGCACATTTACGCCATATCCGAGTCTGCCTACAGGTGCATGCTGCAAGGTAAGGAACAGCCACTGGGATTTAACACATCCTTCGTGTTCCTGCAGCTTGGGATTCCTGTATCCAGCTACTTGGAATCAGAATTTTAAAGAGAGGGGTCAGAATTGTGTTTTGCTGCTGAGGCGCGGCAGCAACGTGACACCGACACGGCTGTGCTGGGCCATTGGTGCTCTGGAAGTTGTGTCACAAATACTTTGTTCCTAAAAACCAAAAAGAAGAGCTAAGCTGCATGTCAAAAGATGTTGTGCACTGGCTCTGGATGAAGGAAGAGTGAAAGAGTGAGACTGGAAAGGCAGTGCTATAAAACTGTCGGCGTTTTGGCAGCTGACAAATAATGCGAGGTGACAATGGAACAATGGCGTGTTTGAGTTCAAAAAGAGGGCAGGGAAATACTTAACCTGCAGGAATTTCTTTTTCTTACTCCTAACTGATGGATGTCTGTAGTAGAATTGAGTGAGTTTATGGAGGTTTGAATGATGTTTCATGGTTTGAATTTTGGCTTTAAGGCTGTTCTGGGCAAACACAAAAACCGAACCTGACGTGATACAAACTTGCTGAAATGAGCACGTGCTGTTGAACTTGCACAGCTGCATTTCTCACATGGCATTTTGGAAGCACAGCTCATTCTGTCCAACACTGATTCCTGTTTAGGGGGCTGTTAAAGGTGTGGGGACAGCAGCACGTTGTATCCAGACAGGTGTGACCAAGAGCCAGCTGCGCACACCTTGCTGTGTGTTGTGCTGTAGCTGTCGATGCACAGGAAGGAGGGGAAAAGCTGTTTGACCTACTTCACACAGACTGAGGGAAAGCTGTTCCTGCTACCAGGTTAACCAACCATTTAAATGTTAACTTTTCTTTCTTTTTAGACATTTGATATCTTTAGCTACATCACACAAGTCTCGGTTTCTTCAATTGTGACTTTGCCTTTAGGGCTGCTTAATAATCAACTGCAGGTTGCTGAGTGTCCTTTCACCTCAGGAGAACTGTGCTGGCAGAGTGAGGTGATGCAGGGACAGGCAGGGGAAGAGCAGCAAATTGGGGTCACCAAGAGTTGTTCTGCTTCCCAGTGGATATTTAGGGCTCTGTTTTCGTGTGTTTTTGTGAAGGAAACTCTGACTTCTTGGCCAGAGCAACAGCCTCCAACAGCTCAGATCAGAGGACCCCTAATAAGTGCATGTGGAACAATAGCAGAGCAAATCTCAAGGTTTATTTTAAGGAGTTTATTGTAGCAGTCTCAAGTGGATTGTGATTAAGTGCTTCCCAATCTGAAAGCACCTCTCGAGATGGTCTCAAGAATACCCTGAGATGTTCTAGAGACAAATGTCCTCTAATAAAGTAAGTCAATGTCAGCAGTTACCACACTCTGCGTGCTCCATATATTTGCTCACAGACCCTGCTGGTGCTGATTTGTATCTCTGGAACTCTTGCTACGTGGACAAATGTTACTATTTTTGGAGGATGGAATTAAAAAAAAATGCACATGGTGGTGTATGTTTGGTTACAGCCCTCTTTTCTTTCCTTCTGATGCAGGGAGGTTTATATTTTGTATCAATCTCCCTGTGCTTGCTTGCCTTCTGATTTTGATAGTCTGAGTTCTCGAAGGCATAGCTTGGAACAAGAATAGATGAAAGCCATGCAGTGGGGTCCATTATTTAGGGAATAACTTGTTTCAGGGTAACTAAATCTGTGTTTCTGGTGCCCTTCACCTGTATGAAGCCACTCCCTGTTTGTTTGAGGAAGCGTTTGCAGGAGTTAGTGAGTTTCCCATGGATGGTTTGTCTGCACAAGTGCACTGCAGGGATAAATGAAACCTCCAGCACAGGTGTTAGTGCTGCTGAGGGTGAGCAGTGAGCGTTTGTGTCAGGTGGAGTGGGGAGCTCTGGCACTGACCCTGCTGCTGCTGTGCTTCCAGGACCTTGGGGTGGGCCCTGATGCTTCAGGGGGCTGAGATTGTCTCCATAAAAATAAAACTTGCAGTTACAACAACCAAGGTTTTGTACTCATTAGAGCACCAAATAATATTTGTCTTTTAACAGTAGCAGATTATTACATTATTCCCTTTGTTTTCTGGTTATCAGTGGCAACGCAAGGTCAGCTACTGAGCGTGCCCAGGATTTGGTGAGGTTTTCCCCTATCAAGTATTTGACACAATGTGCAAAATGTCTTTAATCTTCCAGCTCTGCCTCGTGTTTTACGCAGCATTCAGTCTTCAGTGAAACAGAAAACGTGTGTCAGAAAGTTTGGGCTGGTAGAAGTATGTCTCTAACCAAGAGCTAGCTGGGTTAATCAGAACGCTTCAGATTAATCATCAGAGCTCTCTGCAAGCAGTTTATTTGCAGCAGAATCCTTGGCCAGGATGCTGGTGCTGATAAGTTACTGACACATACTTGTAAAAGTGTTGTTGTGCAGTTCCTGTCTGTGTCTGTGCACGTAGCTGCTGTGGGAGATAGAGCTGGGGTGGCAGAGAGAGGGCTGGCGAGAGGAGTTGTTCCAGTATTAGTGCAAGTCATGCTGCTGCTGTTACAGCACATCCAGAGGTTGCTTTTGAGATGAATGACTGCTGTGTTTCCAGGATTTGACGTCTGAAGTTTAATTATTAGGATTCAAACCTGAAATTGAAACCATAGGAATGCAATTCCTTTGGAGGCTCTGACCTTCCCCTAATAGAAATATCCTGGCCACTAATTTAGATTAATGAAAGTGGTTGGCTGGATTTTCCTGGCCTGTTCAGTGGTATTTTGTGCAGTGTAATCATGTTTGTTTTCCTTGCAGCGGATCACAAACTGCTCATTTCCAGGTGTTTGTGAGCTGTTCACTGTGATTAACAGGATACCTGGGCCTGAGCTGTGACTGACCAACCTGATTTCTTAAACCACAATTTTTTCTGTGCTGAGAACCGGGCACAGTGAGTAAAGTGTTACTCAGTTTCTTGGTGCTTTCATGCCTCTAATCCAGAGGATGGATAGTCACAGCTCAGCTTCCACTTTCTGCTTTGCTGAGGTTTTGTATGTTTGATATTTAAATAAATAAGAAAATGGAGATTTTTTTTTAGATGTTGAAAGCATACAATTTCTTGGTCAGCAGAACTGGTGCATGTGCACCTCCACAGTTAATCCTTGTCTTAAACGTTGCTGGAACACTCTGAATTTTCCCATACTGGGGATACAAACAGATCCCTGCAGCTCTCCACGTGTGCTGTGGTCGGAAGAGTCTGTGTGAAAACATTGCTGCCCGCCAGCCATCAAACCCTGCTCTGTTCTTGGCCCCCTGAAGAATTTCCTGTTTGGGGGGACCTGGTGCCCCTCTGGCTGCCCAGGTCAGGCCTCCCTGTGCCCTCTGAGGAGGGAAGAATGGGCTGGAAATGTGGGTCAGTGCTTGCCAAACACCGAGGGCACAGGGTGGGGGAAGAGCTCTGACACACAGAATAGGTCAAGAGCCCAGTTTGGAGGGGGGATGGATGGAGGGGGACACAGAATGACTTCTGGGAGGTGCACAGTTGTTCTCCATGGCTGGGTGTTGCAGTTGAAGGGGTCAGTGGTGGGGCGGCTGGGAGGCCACAGGGATTTGGGGCCAGTTCTGCAGGGAAAAGCAAAACTCAGGCAGTGCTGGTCTCCTGAGTGCTGCCTTGGCCGCAGCAGCTGCATTACAGATTGGGTTGTTTGAGACAAGCAGGACTTGGGCTGCATTCTAGTTATGCCAGTCAGGATTTCTCTTCAGGAAAAGCCTCATTACCCAGTGCCTGACCGCAGAAGATAATAACCTGCAATTCAGCTCTCCAGACTGGATTTCCCCTCTCTTTCCCCCAGTAATTATTTTTTCAAAGTGCTGTGGTAGTAGGGTGTTACTTCACAGGTGGTTTAGTGGATTTCTGCTGCACTTTCCCTTCATTTCCCTGAGGAGGAGGTGAAGCAGGGAGTCCCCATATCCCAGGGGTGCTGGAGGGAAATAAATCCCCCAGCAGTGGGGCAGGGCTGCTGCTGGCCCCACAGAGCATTGCTGCACGGTTGACATGATCATGGGGAATTGCTGCTCTAATCCCCGTGACAATGTTGACCTTAATTCTGGTTGGTTATACAATTTGCAAGCCTTACTAGTGTTCTTCAGTCCTGCTAAAAGTTATGGGCCATAAAAATTCGGCCACAGACTCGGGTTTTCTTGAGGAAAATGAATTTTCTAGGGCTGATAGGTCTGTGACAGTACTTCACCAGCAAGGCAGATCTGACTGTGCAAAGGCAGCGCTCGTAAATTTGCCTCTAGTGCTTTTTCCACAGCTGACTTTCTCTTTTCTCTCTTCCTTTCCAATTTTCCCAGTGGATTTCTAGAGGAAGCATGACTTTGTTTTATTGTTCCTCTTTCTTCAGTGACGTACAAGTTGCTTCGGAAGGAATATTCAGGAAAGCTTGTTGACTTTTTGTCACTAAGGCCCAGCCTGCCTATTAATATTGCTCTTGTATAATTATGCTTAGTCTCTCCTTTTTATCCCGTTTCCCTGAGGACATCTTGATGAGCACCAAATTAGCCCTGATATTTTAGGCCTGCCTTTAATCCTGTTGCAGAGAAGGTTTATCGGAAACGGCGTGAGACGGGAAGGGAGCACTTGGTGTTGGAGGAGCCAGAACTGCCTTCAGGTGCAGTGCTTCTCTCTCAAAAACATCCTATTGGTCTATATTTGTAGTTAATCTTGATTTAAGCCCTCCCTTGAGGGCATATCCGCCCCCAGATACGGAAGAAAAGAATTGAAACTAAAAGAAGACAATTTCTTTTTTTTGCTTTTCAAGGTCTATTAAATCTTCAAATGTAAGAGGGGAAAAAAAATTGCTTTGGGACTGAAAAACTTGGGAGTGATGGTTGGTGTTCTCTGTTGTGAGGAGCAGATGGAACCTGATAAGTGTGCCATTAATGTTCTTGGTATTTTCATTACATCTTGACTTCCCAAAAAGGGTCCCCAAGGCCCTTTTAACGAGTTACAAAGTGCAGGATGATGATCCCAGCAGAACTGGCTGCTTGGTAAATGTCATGTGAAGGATTCCCAGGTCCCTTTATTGTTACATGGAGAATTCTGGGGTTTCACTTGGTCCACTCAGGCAGGTTTGGAATGTAAATCCTCAGGTGACAATACCATTAACACCCAGATAGCCTGTACACCTCCAGGAGTGTCACAGGCAGTGTCTTCACAGCTGAGTGCAGGGAAAGAGATTCTTGAAGCAAGAAACAAAGTAGGAAAACCAGGAATCCATCGTGCTGAGACAGTCTTGTGCCTTGTTATTTTTGAGTTTGAAGTAAAATGATGAATACTTCTGTCAGCTGAACTTGGTTTGCAGTATTTCATCTCCTTCCCCTCATTTTTGTCTTCTGTCTCTTGGTATCAAACCTGTGATTCAGGGGCTGGGAGTTGTCGTGACTGCAGTTGTTGCACCTTGCTTGGCTAGCTGTGAATGGCATCAGCAGCAAGTACTAACTGGACAGGCTCAGTTGAGCTTACACAATCTAGTTCGAGAAACTGCATTTTAAACTTTTTTCTGTTATTGTTGGAAAAGTTTTAGTTCTTACCTGACCTTTGTCCTCCTCTGTGTCGAAATGTGACTGGATCCCTGTTTATTGTTCAGCCTCAAGGCTGGGCACTTCATTAGGAATGGTGATATTTACAGCTCTCCCTTGAGGCTTTATTGCTTCAAAGTTAACATCTTTTTTTAATGTATTTCAGTAACTTTCTTGTATTTACAAATGAGACAGGAGTGACAATTGTTACATAAGGAATTTTTAAGTTCTTGAGTGCCTCGGTTTTCTTCCCACTTGTGAAGTGAAATGCTGCAATAGATGAGCCACTTCCATGGGCTTTTTTGGTTGATATTCTGAGCAACCAGAGATGACTTTAATTTTAAAACTTGCCGTGCAAGCTGGCCTTATAATTGAATTGTGACTGTGCCTACAGACAGGAATTCAAGACTAAGTGCACCCAACTTGGGAAATCATTCATGAGATGAATCATTTCGTGCGATTACTCAGTCAGCACCTGCTCCTGCACTGAAGCTTTAGTTTAAATTAAACCCCTTTTATTTCTAGGTGGTTGTGAAATGGATAATTTGCTCCTGCTTGGCTCAGGCTTGGAGATGACAGGCACAAGCAGCAATGCCTTGATGTAACAAACCCTTCAATGTGTTCTGATCTGGAGAGCAGCGTGAGAGCCCGGGCGGGCGCTGCACAAAGCTGGGTTTTGTCAGTCGTGCCTGCATTCCTCTGGGCTGCTGAGCTCAGGGTGCAGCTCTGCCATCACTGCCAGCCCTTGCAGCAGCTCCTTTTTCCTCCCCCTTCCTCCTGACTTCAATTTCTTTGTTTCATCCTTTGGCGAGGAAGCCAACAAGCAGCGGAGCAGGGTTTATCCCTCAGCCAGTGAGGGCTGCTGGTGTCCTGCTCCTTGTCCTTGACCCCAGGCTCACATCAGCAGCACAATTGCTAATTTATGTTTTGCTGGATCTCCAGCCTCCTTTCACTTGTCCAAGCTTGATGCTCTCAGGTATTTGGCCGCTCAGGAATTCCTGGCAGACTTTGTGAGCCTTCCTCAGGGACTCAGAGTTGCAAGGAGTTGTGCATCTGTTTCAGAGAGCAAGGTGGATAAAAGCTCATGGCGTTCTGGTCACCCTGGGGCATTCAAATTCATCCTGCTCTAGGGCTTTTTCCAGGTGGTGGTGAAACCATCAGGTGGTGTGGAGAAGGAAAATGCAGAAGAGAAAGCAGGAAAAAATCGGTGTCTACCTCTTTATCTATATCAGCTGTGAAGTTCTTCAGGGAAGTTCCTGTGGAAAATAGCAGGAGAGCATTCTCTGAAGGGTTAGTAAATAGAAAATGCTGAAAATAGAAAATCTACAAGAACCAAATCCTCAATCTCAGAGATGGACTAGCTGATGGACTGTGCTGCACAAAAACATTAGGCAGCAGAGCAGCCACATGTGAGCTTCTGGTGCCGTCTCTGAGGGTCCTGCTCAAAACCTGGAGACCACTGTGCTCATGATCAGCTTTCCCAAAGGAAGTTGATGAACGAAATGCATGAACAGGAATACTTGGATGAGGAAACTGCAGGAGGATTTGGTGGCTGCCATGAAATCCGTGGCTGGCCTGGCTTTGGGGGCTGGTGTGTGAGGTGGCCTGCGCCCTGTGTGTGGCTGAGCACAGCCCAGACCATGGCCCTGCTGTGTCACTGGTGTCACACTTGCTATCTCTGCAAACTGCCGGAGTTCAGGCGTGATCAAACAGCTTGGGAAAGAGGGCACTGCCCTGAGAGTCGCCAGCTCGTTTTGTCAAGTGGTTTGTGCTCGGTTGTTTGTTTGGAAAGGAGGAGAGCAGAAGTTAAATGAGTGAGCTTACAGGGCAGATCTTACAGCTAAAGGGCCTCCTTGAATCATTGTCTCAGCTGACAGTGTAATCTTTGTCTAAACAAAATTATTCTACGTGGGAAGTAGAGCAACTTAAGCAGGATTGATGGAGAATGGAAACCACTGCTGTGCTGAGTGCTCTGCAGTCCAAATAAACCTTGTCCAGCCCGTGGCTTGCCAGCTCCTACTAATCTTGGGTTACTGCTGAGCAGAATGCAAGTAAGAACCGAAATGTAAGTGTAGGGATGGCCTGTGTGGCTTTTCAATTCTCCTGGGAGGGCTCCTTGGGAGCCACAAACCAGGGAGGCAGAGATCTGCTGCTCTGTGTGTCTGTAGCTCCACAGGGGAGCAAATCCTGGCAGCTCTGGCCGGGGCAGTCAGAGTTTTTCTCTCTGCATTGTCACTGCCCTCGAGCTGGGCTGCTGAAAGCCTCCTGTGTGCCCCAGGCTGGGCACCGAGCTGGGCACTGTGGATCAGGAGCACTCACACAGCCCAGGGAGCTTGCCCTGGTTTTCCTTCTCCAGACTGCAGCTGCCTTGTGTGCTCTGCTCATCTCCCAAATTCCAGCGGCCCCTGTTTGGAAAGGCTGCAGAAATCACCCCAGACCTGTTTGAATTTGAACTGCTGTTCACAAACATAGCAGCTCTGTTGTAATTTCTATATTAGATCTACTAAAGCTTCTCTTAATGGTCATTAATAAAGGGAGCGAAAGACTGACAGTGAAAAGGAAACCATATCTAAGGTTCTTCCAACGTAATTGGGGCTAAAAAGTCAAGTGCCAGTTGTCCCTGGTGGGGTGCAGAAGCTGCCCCCAGTGTCGGTGGGCAGGACAGAGTCCTGTTTGTTCTGTCCTCTGGTGCTGACTCAGCCCTGGCCGGCAGCGCTCAGCACGTCACCGTTCTCTCCTCGGGAATTTGGGGAATTTCAGGCTAATGTTGCAAATGCCTCGCTCGTGATTTCTAAAATAGTCACAGCTCCCAGCTCGGCTGAGCCCTCCCAGGCCGGGGCTTTGCTGGTGAGGGAATAATGAGAGTGGTCACCTCGTGTGCTGCAGCCACGCAGAAATCCCTGTCTGCAGTGCTCTGGGTCACTGTGACGAGTGGCACCATAAGCCATGCCTGGGCTTTGGGTGACCTCTGCCTTGTATCCCTGCTAATTATTAACTTCGTGTACCAGCCAGCAGCAGACCTGGAGCGTGGCTCTTGGGGTTTATCTCAGATCTTCCAGGCGAAGGGATAGGACCACATTTTTTTTCCCCCTTTTTTAATAAAAGCTGTTATTTTAACTTCACAAATAGCAGGAACACCTGGAGTGTTTACACTCACAGTGAGGAGGTGTTTTACTGAGCCGTCACTGGAGATCTGCAGCAGTGAAGTGCTGGTTTGTCCCAAGGCTCAGTGGCAGCTGGAGCTGCCCGTTCTCAGGAGGCAGAGGAAGCGCAGGAGACACTGCCCGTGTCTGTGCTGTGTCAGGCTCTGGGGGAAACACCAGGTGAACACCCAGGGCTGGGCACTGCTGAGTGATTTAAAGCAGCACTGCTGGATCTGCCTTTGAAGCTGCAGGGTTGATGTAATTCTCCATGGGGTGATGTCTGAGCAGTGCTGGGGCCTTGCAGTGTCCTCAGAGAGAAGTGTCTGGGCACTGATGAAGCAAAGCTGATAAATGTTATTATTCTAGGACTTAAAACCGCTGGATACCCCTGAGGGAGTGGGCTGCACCTGGATTTGATCTTTCCTCTGGTTTAAATTAATGTCACACCTTTTAGGACTGAGAATTTCTGCAAGTTCATTGCTTGACAGCTCCAAAGAAGTAAAGAGTTGGATGTAAAATCTGACCGATGTATGAATGAGCTGATGATTACAAGGCAAGAGGAAAAAAATAAAATAAAAGCAGTTTGAAGGTAGACCAGGAGAGGTGGCTTCTCCTGGAGTATCCTTGAGAATTTCTGAATCCAGAGGTTCCTTTCAGCCTTTGGAAGGATGGTGCAATGATCCTGCTCACGTTTCTTGGAGATGCCTGTGATGTTTCCATCCTTTAGTCACCTGAAACCTCCCAAGGAGGGTGACCTGACACTGATACTGCCCAGCTCCTGTAGCACTGCTGCGTGTGTAGGTTCAGCTCCTTTAAAACTTTAAACAGCTTTAACTGGGTGAAATTTAGCTGTTAAAACTTGAAATATCAACCGCAAATGTCCTGCTTCCTGCAAAGGTGTTTGATGGGTCGCTGGGGGCACAGTGCTGATTTATCCCTGCAGACTGCCCTGGCTTTGGGAAGTGCAGGAAGGAGTGAGGTGAAATGGAGCATAAGCAGAAATCTGGTGGTGCCCAGAAGTGTGTCAGGGCACATTTGGCCTGGGAGGTGCCCAGCAGGCAAACTTGTGCCTGTCACTCTTCCTCTTGGCTCTGGCCAGTGGTGTTTGTTGCAAGTCACTTGGCGGTGCTAAGTGTTTGATGATAGTTTAGGGAGTAACCAGGCAACATTTTGAAGACAAACACAAATTAAAAAGGCATGCTTCATCTGTGTAACCAGATCTCTTCCCGTGCTTATCAGCCCAGCAGAAAAATAGGAAAAAAAAAAAAAAAAGAGAATAATTGGAAGGTTGGACTTGAAGAGTGACAGGTTGTGGGACACCTGTGTGCCCTTCTTGTCAGGTGGCGTTCATGGAGCAGTCCTGGGAGTGCTGTGGCAGGTTCTGTGCTGATGGGGAGCTCTGTGTCCCCCAGGCACCGACCCCTCCTCCCAGAACTCGTCAGGAATGCAGTTTTTAAATGACCTTGGGCAGATGGATATCTGAGCCTGTTCACCTACAGCACACAGCAGATCCTCGGAGCCTGCATCCACAACAAACACGGCCACGCACCGGGAGCTGTTCTGGGATGTGCTCTGTGGCACCTGGGGGTGAAACACCACCTACAAACAAACAAGAGCCTCCGTTCCCCTGCACAGGGCCTCTCCTTGGAAAGCCGGTGATTTCTCCTGTCTGAGAAATACCAAAGAACTTGCCTCCTCCACCTCCCAAAAAAGCAGGAGTTTTTTAATGTCTGCTCCAGAAACGGGGCTGGCGTTTGATCACTGCCCTGGACAGAGAAAAGGAAAGGCTGTGCCAAAGTGAATGATCCACAGGAATTTTGTGCTTGGATTTGGGGAAGGACAAATAATAACCTGCAAATGAGAACCATTTTCCCCTGCAGGGTTTTCTGCTGGCTGTGGGTGTGTGGTAGCCCATTGCTTCCTCTTCAGCCTGAGCTGGGAAAGCAGATTTAACTTTTTCACCCTGGCACTATTATTTCATGTTCTTACCTTAAATGAGGGGGTTGTGAGACAGTCAGTGTCTGTATAAAAGTTACCGTTTGATAAGGATTGTAATCAGAGAGAGGTTAAAGCTGGAGGCAGGTGAGGAACCTGTGGAATTGTTTTCATGGATCTGTGAATGATGCTAATTCAAAAAATGCCTTTCTGCCTGGGCAGTTCACTCAGGGAAGCTCCAGATGCCTTCTGTTCATTCCCAGTCAAACTGGGAGAGAGATCTGGACATCTGCAATACTCAGAACATCAATACATTAAAGGGTAATTGGAGCACAGCCAGTTGTAGAGGCTGGGTGTCTGTGTGCCTGTAAACTGTTCTGGGAGAGAGTTCCTGTGCTTGGAGTGCTGCTGCCTCTGGGAAACCTGAAGACAGATTTTTGCTTTTCTGTTTGACTGTCTTGTATCAGTTTATAACTGACTGCAAGTGTGACCAGAGCAGAATAATGTCATGCCTTTAAGAAAAGCTGCTTTTAAAATACTGTAATCCTTTTGTAGACTGAGTCTATAACTTTGAAGTAGAACTTTTCAGAACATCCTGCCTGAACCAATTACCCAATAAATGTTTAATGTATACCTGGAGCTCCACCAGGGAGCTGATCTGGTCAAAAACTAAATGTTGCCGTTCCATCAGCTACTGTGCATGTGCCCAGTCAGCTGCTGGTTCCAGGGGAGGAACAGGATGGGACAGGGGCAGAGGAAACGGAGACATCAACAGCTGCTCAAGCTGAATTACAGCAGCAGGGGAGCTCCTGCCCAAAGCTGGAAGTTTTTGGAGTGTCAGGTGGTATTGCCTTCGTGCTTCCAGATTCTGCCATTCTAAAGGATATCCTGGTCTATAGAAAGTGTTACTTCATCAGCAGAAAATCAATTTTTTTGGATTCACAGGCTCTAACTCTGATTTTAAATTTAGGGATATTTTATAAAATCTTTTCCTGTACAACTTGAGTGTTGTGGTCGTGTCTTGGGTTTTGTCCTGTCTCCAGTGTAGCTTGAAGCCCTTGGATTATATTTAAATCCAAGCTGCATAGGTGGTAGATTCCAGAGGGACTTGCCTGTTTTGGTCTGTGATTAAAACCAAAGGGCTGTCTTATGGTGTTACTTAAATTAAGAGCTTGGTGTTATTTCACTACCTCTTAAATGTCCTCATCCTCGTGCTCCTGTTCCCCTGATTGAGCAGGATTGATCTGCCGAGCATCTTTGATTAGTGAGCTGCTTTAACCCCCGAGCAGCCGAGCCCTCAGAGGAGTTTGGAGCTTCTTCCTCACCCCAGAGAGCAAATCTGCCAAGAGCCACACACGGGCTCTGGAGCCAAGGCTGCAGACACACTGTGTTATCTGGGGGAAGACAGAAACCAGCCATAAATAACCTTTCCACCTTAGTGATTTGTCAGAGGCTTTTTCAGAGTGACCCTGGGGAGATCAGCTCTTTCCTGGGCCAGAGGACACCTGGCATTTGGCACTGTGAGAGGCATCATTCATGTGTGGCAGTTCCAGGAGGGCATCGCAAGGCAAAACTCGAATCTTGCTGTTGTCTTCCCTCCACTTTCCTGCCCTGTGAGCTTCAGAGTCCAGATGGGCACAGAGAAATGGGTTTGGAGGGACATACTTGACTGCAGATAATTGACTTTATAAGGCCTGTGTCAATTTAGGCTCCTGGACAGAGAAAGTTAAAAAGCTTGGCTGCACTTGCTGGGGCTTCTGGCAGTTACAAATAAATACAGCTTTCTGGACTCGTAGGTTTTCTCTGGGACTAATTGGGTAAGAAAATTCATTTATAGTGTGCCTTGTGTGTTGTGGCGCAGTAGCATTGCATAGTAAATGCACAGGTAACAAATGTCACGATACAGAGCTTTGACAAACTCACACTGTCTTCAGATAAATGAAACTTCAAGGCAAATGCTAGCTGTGTTAACTTTCTTGAAGTGCTAAACTGAAGAGGTCTAGTTTAGAGGAGGCTGTGTTTTTTGAGGTAATGACCCAGCTACAGTGCCAAAATTAGAGCGAAGTTATTCCTGGGCAGTAAGAAAGAGAAAAATCAACTTGTCACTTAAAAGAAATGCCTCAGTAAATACTAAAGCCGAGAAGTACAAACTTTCAACTCCGCTCACGGTACCAACTTGGCTTTCATTCAGCTGTTTCTTGTGAAAGAACGAATGCTCTGTGCTGTCCTGTGTCACCTTGAGCTCATGCCTCGGTGCCTGAGTCACTGCAGGCTGTCCTGGGCCAGGTCAGGGGCGCTGCCTGCCCTCCTCTGCCTGTGCAGGACACCCAGCTGTGCCTCCAAAACCTTATTCCTGATAGGTCTTGCAAGGCCTGCTGCCTCATATCAAACCCAGGAGAACATAAATGTTTTCTTAATCCTCTCTCGCCATGCTCCCACTGCTTTTGTCCCCTCTCATCTTTTCATTCCTTGCAGTCCCAGGCTTCCCATTCCTTTTTTGTTTTTGGTGTGCAGGAGTTGCTGCACCTCGTGCAGCTGTAGGGAATGATCCAGGAGCATCCCTGCAGGAGAGTCACCAACTCTTGGAGTTTTTCTTTCTCACCCCTGATAATGTAAACTATTATTTTTCATTTCTCCTGCACGCAGTCTGCTGTTGGTTCCCCTTGGGGGGGGTTTGGGGTTCACATCTGCTTTCAGGACACAGTCACAGGCAGAGTGACCTGGTGGCCCTGGTGAAGCACAGCAGGCCAGGGGACCACTCCTAGCTCTTAACATTTTTAAACAACAGGCTCAAACTACAACTGGCTGCATGTTTTTAACATTTTTTTCAGCCAGAAAGCACCTCCATTTTTTGTCACCCTTGTGTTAAAACTTGCCAGGGGTGGCATCTGTGGCTCAGCCTGTGCTGGCAGCGTGCAGGAGCATCTGCCTGCTCTGAAAGGCTTTAACTGAAATATTTCACTTGCTGCAGGTGTATTCCAATGTTTTGATCACATAATTTTTAATATGGTGCTGAAATATATTCTGTGAAGCTCTTGTCATGATGAAACAGCCCTTGCAGGCTGTGCCTGGCCTTCAGGAGTTCTCCTCAAAGGTCATGAGCGTGGCACAGAAGTGCTGAGCCACAGCTCTGCGGCATTTTTGGTTTCCCTGGGTGTCCTTTGGACAAGGCTTTCATGAATAAGCTGAATTCTGGGAGCTCTTCAGCCCTTGCATGTTCATTTGAAAAAGAAAACAAAAAGCTGGGGAGGAAAGCACTTGTTTGCTGGAGATGGCAGTGCTCTTTCCAAGTGTGTGGTTTGTCAGTATTTTGTGCTTGAAACTGTTTTTCTCCTCCTGTAGGGTTTTATATTCTTCATGGATTCAGAATAAGGAGTGTTGTGTCTGCTTTATCTGGAAAGATAGTTAAAAACCTTACTGTGGATGATTATTAAATTTAGTATAAATTTATATTAATTCTGCATTAATTCTGAATTTTGGCTTCATTATCTGAAATGTCAGGACTTTCAGGAACTTCTAAGCTGTTGTTTGAGGGGTGTGTGCATGTGAAATGGAGATATTATTAAAGGGACATTATTAAAATTTCTTCAGAGTGTCCTTAGAATTGCTAAACTGAAATGATGGCTGTTAGAAATACTCAATTAAAAGAAACTGTTTTGCAGATTAGAGAACAGTGTAAACAAGCCCCTCTAACCATCTTTATTCTTGTTTTACAGACCGTGAGGACCAATCAATTCTCTGCACGTGAGTGACAATTTTTCACTTGGGCACTTTTGGGGATCTGTGTTGTGAGAGGGGGCTCTGATACAACTGTGGGAGTCAAAGCTTGGTCTTCAGTCTTGAGAGGCAGTGGGAGATGATGTAGCATGAAGTGATATTTAATACGGGGATATAGTCTTTTAACACTGTAACTCACGTGATTGAGTTTTCTAGGCATGTGCTACGTAAGAAATGTGATTTAGAAATGTCAGTGAAGAGCTCTGCATCCAAGCCAAAAGCTTTAACAAGTTCCCATCTCTGCAGTGCTGGGCTGTGACTGCTCAGTGGGAAATGCTGGGGAAGACGAGACCCCAGAGTGGCTCTGGAGACCCTGAGCAGCAGCTCAGAAGGGATCTCTGAGGAAGGTGACACGAAGGTTCCCCTTTACCTGAACTCATCCCCCTGCAAGGAGCAAACTTCTCGCCGTAGCTGAGGTTTTCCTGGAATCTGCAGAACACAAGTGGGATTTCAGGCTTGGGAGCCTCCTGAGCTGTTGTGTGCTTGGAGTGCAGCTGGAAGGGGAGTCGCAGCTTCCTTCCCTCTCCCCCACGGACTGTGTGTTCCTGCAGCTTCCTGTGCTGCTGCTGGGAGTGTCAGCAGTGTGATAAGGATTCCCTGCCTGGCCCTGCCCCAGCCCTGCCCAGAGTTCCCTGGGCCAGCACTCCGTGTGCCAGCCCCGAGGGACGAGGGGCAGGAGGGAAACTGTCCCTGCTGGGGGCAGCCTGGCGGTCAGGATGGGTCATCTGTGCCCGAAGCCACGCCTTGGCTCTGTCCTGAGCCTGCCTGCGGTGGGCAGGCCTGGGGAGAGCACAGCCACATCAGGTGTCTGAGGGACGGGGCAGCGACAGTGCTTTGGGAGGATCCTGCTGCCTGGAGCAGCGCAGTGGGGAGACCGCTGGAAGGAGACCTGGCTGCAGTTTCCTTCTTGACATGAAGGGATTCAAATCTCCATCTTCTGCTTCCTCTGGAAGTGCCCTAACTCTCAGAGTCTGGACAAGACTTTCAGAGCCCTTCAAACCATGCTTCTTCCAGCTCTGGATACCGTGAATGCAAGGTTCTGGGAGCCTGAGGATGCAGAAGCAAAAGGAGTTCCGTACTTAAGATAAAGGTGGATCCAGTTAACTGAGGCTTGTCTGGGTCTGTGGCTCCTGCTCCCAGCAGGACTTGTGTTCTGGTGTGGTGACTATTTGATGTGCAGTGCACAGAGCAGCCCTCAAAGCGGGGGTGGCATCCCTGAGGGAGAAGAAACGCTTTGTCCTCCTGTGTTTGTGGGCGCTTTGGCAGCGTGTGCTTGCTCCAGGTGGATGTTTTGAAGTAGCTGCTTGTTCTGTGTCTGCCCATGAACTTCGCTCTCCTTTGCATGGTCAGCCGAGCCCACGAGGCTGGAGTGGCAGCGCTGTGGGATTTGGTGGCTGTCCAATGTGATCATTTACAAATTGGGAAGCCTCTGAGCTCTCCTGCCTTCACCTTTGTCATTACCTCACCTCTAAGGTTCTCGTGAGCTTTTGATCTATCTGTGCTGAGTGGACAACTGATTCCTGTTTGTACCTGGTGCAGAGCATGGAATCTGTGCTGGGTTCCCCCTTGGCTGTGCCTTGCAGAGGAGCTGGAGCCCAGGTGGTGAGGGGTGGGGAGGGACACTCGTCCTTGCAGCCAGACCTTGGGAGAACATCACACTTCTTGGGGACAGCCTTATTCTTTTGCAGGTCTGCATTATAAACTGGGATTGTGGGATATTAAATCCTCTTCATGAGGGAGACAGGGCCATGGGGAAGTCCCTTGTGTAGCAGGCTGCCAAGAGATGCCGTGTTTTGATCAGGAGTGGGGAAGTGTCCGGGACTCCCCTTGCATTGCTGCTTCTGCTGATGAGGTGAATTGTGTCTTCCCCTTCATGCCACTGGTTTTGCAGGTCCTAGACTAAGGCAGGAATAAACAAAGTGCAAGGAGAGTGTCAACCACACCAGAGGTGGTTTCAGAAACTCCTGTGGCACTTCATAAGACTCATCTTCTCATCCCAAACTTGCTGTCTCAGGACCTGGATCACCTGATTGAACCTGATGTTTACTAAAGCTGGAAGGCCTCGGAATAATTTCTCATTTCTCCGGGAGGAGTGGTTCAGGGCAGCTAATGGGGAAAAACCACCTCCTGAGTGGATGGTTGTGGTGTGCCTGTCGTTTCCCTGTCTCTGGCTGCCTGGGCAGGAATTGTCTGCAGACAAAGCTCTCCCAGTGCCTGCTGAAGGTCTGCCTGCTTTGCCTCTTCACCCCTCTCCTCCTGCCTCTGTTGATGAAGTTTCCTGATATTTTACCTTCCATGGCCCTTAGAGTGGCAGTCCCTTCTCCAGCAGTGGTGTTTGAAGGACACTTTAGCAGGTCTCTGCATCCAGCCCCCTTCTCTTCTTGGCAGCCAGGAGTGCTGCTTTGGGGGGAATTCCTGGCTTTAGGGTGGTGCTGTGACAAGCCTTTGGGCTCTTGGTCTTCAAAGATTCTCTGCGGTTTTCCAGATGCCTTCCTTTGGTTCTGACTTAGTGAATGTCAGGTCCACTTGTACTTAGGAACATCCAGAGCTCCCAAATCCACTGGACAGTCCATGGGGGAGAGCCGGATTATTGCCTGGCTGAAGATGAGCTGGGAGGGGCTGAACAAACAGTAATGGTGAGAATTGCTTTTCAGCTTTGAAGTTGGATGGTTTAATCTTGGGCTGCTAACCACTAACAGATGGTGAGAGAGGCTGCTGGAGCTCTCCTCTGCTTTGGAGTTTAGTTCTTGCAGCTTTTCAGCGAAAAGCAAAGGAGCAGCCCTCAAAAGCAGCACTTTTCTGGGAAGCTGGACCTCACCAACTTCCATCTCATCGTTCCCCCTTGACTGGACTGCAAACCAAAGTTTATTTTGGGCCTTCTCTGTGTAAATTCTTAGTTTGCAGAAAAGAAAGGAAAATATGTGTAGTTCCAGATACTTCATGTTCCTTCTACCTTATAAGTAATATATATAAAATATAAGTAATATATTTCTATCTAAAAGCAGTAGCTTTCAGCCTGTGTTGGCTCAGCATCCTTCAGTGATTTGTACAGAGATGTGATGCCAACACTGCAGCATTCCCAGCCCTTCCTGCACCTTTTCCTGTTTCTGTGGGATGTGAAGCTGTGCTGAAGAGCCTTTCAGGGTGCTGTTTTGTTTTATTTTTCCCTTGGACAAGCTGCAGCTGCTATTTTGTTAAGTTTTGGCGTTTCTCTGCTCGCTGAGCATGCCAGGCTGATGACCAAGATGAAGAAATTCGTGTTGTGGCAATTAGGAATTTGGGAAATGCTGAAGAAAGTCAGCTCTGGAAATGTGCAGCGCTGCACTTTTAAAGGCAGGCTGTTGTGAAGTGGAGACTCTTACCACAGACTTCTGGCATTCCCAAAACTGGGCCTGGGCCTGATAAATAGGTGTTCAGCAGATGCTTGCAGCCCTACAAGGATATCTAATCTGAACTGGCTTCCGTAGGAGTGATGGGGTGTGGAGGGAATAGAGGCTGCTTATTAAAGGCCAACAGCAGCAAATACCAAAGATTTTTGTATACAACCCCTGGCTGGAGTCCAGCTGGGAACATTCCCATGGCGAGTGCTGTGGAGATGATGGGAAGCATCAGGAGGGAAAGGAAGCAGCTCTAAAGCAGCCACGTCAATAATAAAGCCAATTAATTGACTCTTTTCCAAACTATCAGTTATACCTCTTGCAGAAAATCAGCCAGGTGATTAAGACACCCTTTAATTACAGGTCTTGTCCGTAAATATCTGTTAATTTGTAACTGGCAGATGATCTGCCCAGTTGTGCCTGAGAATAAGTGTCTCCTCTGTTCTTTGCGACTGCTGTTGTGACCAGGACAAAAGGCCGTTGTTGGGGCTCTCCCATAGGCAGTTACGTTCTCCTCCAAACAATTTAAGTGCATATTTCCATATTTCCCTGGTTTGTTTCCAGGCAAGGAGGCGTTGCTGGCCAGGGGAGCCGTGAGCAGCAGGTTGGGTTCTGTGTGCTGGGACCTTGCCAAGGGACTGGTGGCACTTCTTCACTGTCCCTCAGCTGCCACATGAAC
Source organism: Chamaea fasciata (assembly GCF_029207755.1). Taxonomy (NCBI): domain Eukaryota; kingdom Metazoa; phylum Chordata; class Aves; order Passeriformes; family Sylviidae; genus Chamaea; species Chamaea fasciata. The sequence goes on along the minus strand of NW_027094104.1, from coordinate 10,931,867 downwards.
TTCTCATCCCAGGGCTTGTTCCTGATCACTTCGTGACTGAAATCCCTGGGGCAGAGGAAGGGTTTGAGTGAGCCAGCCATCCGAAATGCAAAATCCTGACTTCCTTTGGGTTGGTTTTTCAGGAATTTAAATCATGGAGATGATCTCCAACTGCATCTCACCATCCTAACACGTTCCACATCTTCAGGAATATTGTTAGTCTGCAGTTCCCAGGCAGCAAGGCAAAGAAAAGCCTGTCTTGGAATTTGAAAGCTTTCCTTGGACGTGTGGGTTTGTGTCCCTGTGTCCTGTGCAGCTCGTGGCACTTTGTACCTTGTGGGGAGCCTCTGCTCATGGAATTTATGTCTCTCTGGGGAAAGGGGCTGGAAAGGGGCCAGGCTGTGCAGTGGGCCTTCAGTAAACAACTTGCAGCTCATCTGATTTCCCTGAGCTCCACCAGGCATTTCCCAGGTCAGGGAGGGGTGGTGGCCCTGCCATGCCGCGTGCTGTCACTGTCACAGGATGTGTGAGTGTGCCAACCTGCCTGGCAGTGAGGAAAGCAACTGCTTCACTACTGTTTTCCTTCAGAAACGGTGTTTCCTCTTGGGATAGAGCCCTTGGAAGGGGCACTCGACCTGTTTGTGGGATAACAGCTGCCACTGGAAGTGGTGCTGTGGGGACAGGAGCTGTTCCCATCCCTGCCTGCTGCCTCTCTGCTTTATCATCACCTGTGAGTCCTCTCCCTCTCTGATCTGCCTGCTCTCCAGATGAGAATCCATTCAGTGCTGGAAGTGCTGCTTGTGCAAGATTTGGGGAAGAACTGCGGCTGGTTGAGTCAGTGCCTGGATTTTCCTAACCAAATTGGAGCTGGGATGAATTTGCCTGGAGAGTTCTTGGCTTTGCTGAAAATGACACTCCAGCTTTACATGCAATGAATTCAAAACCATGTTCAACTTTAAAGTGCTCATGCTGGCTAAACTTTTCCTCTTTTAAATGTGCATGAAGCTGCTTCAAAGCAGCAGCTTTGCTGCTCGGGGGAAGAGCACTTGGACATGGGATCCTGCATGAATTCAGCAGTCACCGTCAGACTTTGGTGACCTCCAAGGGGCAGATCCCTCAGTTAACTGGTGGAGTAACCTCACATTTCCAACTGGAGGCTGTAGCTGAGGAGGGTTTGCTTCCTTGGCAGCACTGGCCCAGCCCATGGCTGGTGCTGAGAGTTCCCATTCAGTCCCAGAAGGTTTTTGGTTCTACCAGTGGAGCTGAGCCTGAAATGAAGGAGGTGAAATCATTTAGCAGAGCTGCCACTGACTGAGGTGAGGCTGATTCTCAGCACTGGGCTTTAGTTGTTTAATTCATGGCAACAGATGGAGTTGTATTAAAACAAGGTTTAGGAGAAGTTCAGCTTCAGCTTTGTGATTCCATCCCCATCCCATAAATCCTGCACATGATGTTACTCAGAGTTTACCTTTTTTGGGCAGGTCGATAGAGGTAGAAGATTTCAATTTCTTTTTATAATCCATGTGTTTGCACTCCTGGGAAAGAACCAAAGTATGCAGATGTCATTATTCCTATAAATGCAAAGGGCTTTATCCTAAATCTTCTAATTCCTTCATAGTAAATGGCAGCAGAGCTATTTGCCACGGTGCTGCAGGAAATATTTGGCATTCTTGTAAGCTCCAGGGAGAGCAGGACTGGGATGATAACATCCTCTAGCGCTGCTTTTGAATGAGCTCTTGCATAAAGACTCTCTCTAAAACACCCCTGTGTTAGATTTAGAGGGTTTTTAACACGAGGAATGTGTTTCAAGCTGCTCCTTTTCCTGTGCTTGTGCAGCTTTGCTGCTGCTGTGTCTGCAGCTGATTCTTCCAGCCCCGTGCTGCCCTTTTTCCAAAGCTGACATCTGAGCTGTGTTTATTGTACCAGCTTCTCTGCACTGCATGTGTTTCAGGAGATTTTCCTCCTTTAAAATGTAATAAACTTGCTTTGTGTCGTCTGACAGAAAAGATTATTTCTCTGGCTTTACAGGCACAGCTAATGGTGCATTCCCAAGCTCTGCTGACAATAAGAACAAATTGCATTGTTTTAAAATGTAAATGTATATTTTGCTGCGCTCCTTGCTTCTCTTACCTGCTGGAATAGTTTTAGCATTAGCATATTTTAATGCACATCTAGAAACAGGCAAAGCTGCTTTTATTATTGCTTATGGTCATGAATTATGTTAATGTAAACACTGCAGTGAAAGGGAAATGAGAAATAAAGACTTGAGAAGCCAGAATTGGCACCTGGTGGTTTGGGCTTTTTTTTTTTTTTTTTTTTTTTTTTCTGCTTATCATTCACATTTGTCTTGTTTGTGGGGACTCTGGGCTGGGTGGAAATGGGATTTTTCATTAAGTCAGAGGGTGTTGTTCCACTTGTAGCAGTCCCAAAGTACACCCAGTTTCTGGGTTTCACACTGATGGTATCTGGGCAAAAAGGAAACCCAGTTGTCCATTAGCCAATTCTCAGAGTAATCTCCTTTGCAACCAGCTTTTCAGGTAGGGCCTTCCAGGTTTTTCCATGCACTGAGCAAAGCCAGCCCAGTCAACAAATCTGCAGGGAACTCCCCTTTCTCTGGAAAGCTTGGAGTGATTGAGCGCCGTGCTTTCTAATCCTCCATACTCTGTGTTATTTTCCAATGCTTGTGAGGAAGAATGGAACCAGAGTGGTTTTAGACAGACTGCTGGAGTTGTTTCCAAGAAGCCGATGCCATCAATAAATTTGGATAACCCCTCTGGAACTGCAGGCCACAGCTGCCTCAGTGGGGCTGTGCAGTATCCCACAGCTCACCTGCAGCACCTTTTTGCTCAGGGTTTTCCAGCCAAACCCGGGGTTGCTGCTGTTGTGTCAGGTCAGACAGAAGCTGTTTCACCTGAAGCTCTTGTGAGGAGTCCCATGAATGAAGGTTCTTGCTCCTGGGTGCAGAAATGCTCATCTTGCCATCCCTTAGCTGAGCTTCCCCTCTCTTAGAGCCATTCCCCGTGGGGTTTCGGTGATTTTAGGTGCTGGAAGGTGAGGAGCAGTGGCAGTGTTTGAGTCTTGAAAATCTGGGCTGGAACCACTGTCCTTCCTGTACGTGCAGAACTGAAATTCCACGTGCTCTCTCACCTCCTCTCTGCTGAGTGCAGTGTGAGCATGGGGATGCCCCTCAGCTCTCACCTGATCGAGAAGCGCAGGTCTGGAGGTGCTGAATCCTTAAGCAAATGCAGATTAGCTACAAAAGTGGGGTGTGTGGTGAAAAAGAACGTGCTGAAATTCCCCTGGTAAATGAACATTTCCATTACAAGTAGCTTAGAGGAGAAATCAGCGGGCAGGGAAAACGTGTGCTTGTCGTTCTTACAAAGGAGCTGGCTTCCAAACTGTTGATTTTTGAACAACTGTTGAATGACAGGAGTGCTTCCACTCTTTCCATGCAAATCCCTGTAATAAAACCCTGATTAGCTTCCCACACTTCAGAGCTGTCTCCCTGGAAATCTTCCTTCAGCGCCTTGCACTGGCTGAGTCCTGCCTAAGGCACCCCTGAGTCCCTCTGGGGGTGGATTTGTCTGAAGATCAGACTTAGGTTAGGAAAAAAAACCCCAAATTGTCATTTTTAGAGCTGTAGTAACATCATTTGTGATCGCTGGACGTGAACTTGGTCACATTTCCTGCCTTGAATATCTCCTGTAAACCTCTCCATAAATTCTCTCTAAACATGATCTGCTTTAAATCCACCTCTGGCTTAAAAATGAAATGTGCATTTGCTGTCTTTATTGATCTCTCAACCCTGCCACTCTGCACTGATAAATTCATTTCTTCTTGGTTTCATGTAGCCCTGTGGCATTAAATTTATTTTTAACCTAGCAAAGATTCTGAGCTGAGCAGTGGAAAGAATCTCTTGTTTAAAGTGTGTTTTACTGCACTGTATTTCTGGCTCCTGAAGGAACCGAGTGTTTCCCTTAACTTGGTAATTCCCATCACCAAATCCTGCTTTATTAAAATCACGCTAAGCGTAAAAGTGTGTGTGTGTATATCTCAGGATTTAAAAATAAAAATGTATCTGCACCTCGAAACATTCTGTCTGCAGTGATCCAGGCAGGGGGACAAATGTTTCCTGTCACCTTGGGTAGCAAAGGAGTTCAGGCATGAAGCCAAAAGCTCTTAATCAAACTGATGTCATGCCTCCTATCAACATCTTAAAGCTCAGGAGATCTTCAGGATGAAGGAAGGATTTTAAACAAATACCTTGGGGTTCCCTGCACCGTCCCTGCTTTGGGATTTCTGGTGTGCTGCATGGTCAGAGCCATAAATGGGATGGGGTGAGGTGCTGGAAACAAACCCTTGCTGACTTGTTGAAGATGAATTTTGAAGGAAATGTCTGCCCTGTTTTGCAGAGGTGAATCCGGTGCCGGGAAGACTGAGAACACCAAGAAGGTCATTCAATACCTTGCTCATGTCGCTTCCTCCCATAAAGGAAGAAAGGACCATAATATTCCTGTAAGTTGGGGTATTTTCTGATTTGTTTCTTGCTCTTTTTTTGCAAATTGCTGTCTTTGCATTTGAAAAAAGTGACTTTTTCTTTATTAAGCCGTAGTATAATCTGTGTAATTTTGTCTCAACCATTATTTTCTCTTTAGCTGTGGCTGAAACGAGCAGTTACATCAAAATTTCTAGTCCACGTCAGCTGCCTAATTTCTGTTGTGAAATTAAAGGCTTTATACAAATAAAAGCAAAGCTTTCTGAGGCAATAAATCCCATTTTTCAAAAAGGTTCAATAAACCCAGGCAATTCTAACGGAATTTAGTTCCCACTGGCTGCAAGTTTTGGTACTATATTTGTGAACAAGCTTTCTGGGATGTCAAAAATTAGATGTAGATAGGAAAAATCATCCAGCTTAAAGACTTGCCATATCTAGAATCTAGCATCTAATTAAAAGCTCAGATTTTATTACACAAAAATGAGTTTATACTTTTATATCAGAGAATATTGGGGTTTTTGGTCTCTTGAAACCAACTCTGATTTATATAGAACTTCCTTTGGATTTCCTGCCAGGCTCCAAGGTTTGCACTGAATTTTTAGTGATTCTTTGCTTTTAAAAAACAGGAATGGGTTTGAATATTCGTTGTTACGAGCACTTGGATCTCTCTGCAGTGAAGTTTTAATTGAGCTTTGCTACAAACTCTGGGATATTAAAATACATAATTGCTGTAATCACGAATGGCACGTGCCTGGTTTCCCAGCAGTAATCCTGGTGGCTGGGACCTTCAAATTACATTATCTTATGGAATTATAGATTTATTATGGAATTATAGACTTAGAAAATTATACCAGAGGGCTCTAAGATCAAGTCCAGCCTTGGGCCAATCCCCCATTCCCACTAAACCACCCCATGAAGTGTCTCTTGCACTCATTTCCTGAACCCCTCCAGGGATGCTGGTTCCACCTCCTCCTCCCTGGGCAGCCTGTTCCAATGTTGAACCACTCTGGCAGTGAAGAAATCTCTCCCAACACCCAACCTGCACCTCCTGTGGCCATTTCCCCCCTGTAGCAGCTACAGCTCCTGTCAATTTAGTGCAGGGCACTTCATGTTAAGGCATTCCCGAGTGTGCCAAGGCTCAGACTCCTGTAGGAACACGAGGTGGCTTTCAACCAGTCTGTGAAGGGAAAAAAAACAGGTGAGGATTTGAAGTGGGAGGGAAGGAAAGGTTGCAGGTAGATTTGGAGAAATGTGAAGTGGAACCTTGGCTCTGCTTTCATCAAGAGCAGATATTGCGAGCCTGTGCATTGATGCTTACTCAAACTGGTGCTGGTTTTTCACACAGACAAGATGAAAATCAGGCTTTGTAAGTGTTCGCTGAGCAGGCTGAGGGTGCTGCATGCCTCAGGAGGAGGTTTCTCAGGACTGGAGTGTCAGGGGTGTGCTGGGAGGTTGTGACTCTGGCTGGGACATCACCATCCACCAGAAGGGATTTTCTGTGGAAGTTTTGAGTTCTGCATGTTCTTCGCTTTGCCACTGTGCAGCCTTGAACAAACCCAGGGTTCTTTGCATTTCTACAGAAGCAGAATTGCCAGCAGGTTTTTGGAGAGGAGGGAATTGTGTTTGCACCAAGTGCTTCTAAATGTATTGTTGAAAACTTGGAGTACCTCAGGCTGAAAGACACTTCTGGAAGCCTCTTGTCCAGACACTTCTCAAAATGTGCCTTCCTTCAAAGGGAGATTGCATTGCCCAAGGCCCACAAAAGCTGAATTTTGAAAGTCTTGAGGGATGGAGATGATGCAACTTGTCAGGGAGCCTGTGAAGGCCCAGGAAAGAAAGGGGAAAGTTCGGATGTGAACAGACAGAACAGGGAGTGTCCTGAATAGAAGTCTTGGATCGTGCCCTTCATTCAGTGCAATACCACAGTGAGCCCTGGATTTGCCACATATCCATGAAAAAATGCAGAATGTTTGCCACCAAACTAATTTTGAAAACATTGACGTGTCTCCCTTGTTCTGCAACCATTTGATTTGTTCATATATTGGAAACAAAGAACGTCTGACCCTCACAGGTGCCACTGGAAAGGTAGGAAGTGTCACAATGGGGCTTCTAGAGGCAGAATTATTAGTCCTGTTTGCATATTTAGTCCTAATTTAGTCCTGTTTGCATATTCATGAGAAAGCTGTAGAGGGCTGCTGGTGCTCCACAGTCTGCAGAACCTGTGCCTTACCCTGTGCACAGCAAGATGCTGAAGAGGCTTGTTAAATTAATCCATGACTTGCAGTCTGTCTGTACCCGTGCTGTTACAGATAATTATCAGTGACATGGATGTTTCTGAGCCTGGTTTGAATGTCTCATTGATTATTTTTTTAAAGGAAGCAATCAGTATGCCAAGGCTTGGGTTAGCTTTGAATTCCTGACAGAGTGCTGTAAAAATAGAACAAAGCACAGGAGCCCCAGTGTGAGGGCTCAGAGCAGGGCTGATGGCACAGGGGCTCACCAGGTACCTGCTGGGATGGGGGGAGATGTTCAGCCTCTGTGAGGAGCTCTGCCCATCCATGGCTGGCATCCAGCTGCCTGTCCATGAGGCTTTTCTATCCCAAAACACCCCCCTTTCCTTCGAGCTGATGCACAGCCCTGAGCACGTGGTCCTTGGAAATGGAGTCAGCAACTCAGGGGCTGGAATTTCAGCCCGAACAGTCGTGATTCCTGAGTTTTGAGGGTTGGAATCCGTGGCCCCGGTGTCTCGTTTCCTCTGGAATCCCAAAATGTTGTCTTGGGCGCTGTGCTCGGCAGTGTGGGGAGGAGGAGGAGGTGCTGGAAGTGTACAAGAGAAACTTCAGTAATTGTGAGGTTTGGCAGAGCCAGGTGAGGCTGCTGCCATCCCCAAAGTTGGGAATAGAGGCTGGGCTCTCCAGGGCAGGGCAGGAGGGAGGGAGAGGTGCTTGGCAGAGGGTTATGAACAGGAGCTCCTCTAAGGTGGGGTGGAAGTCAGCCCTGCACGGTGACCAGTCTCCAGCAGATGAAACCTTGACATCAAATGCAGACCACAGAATCCCAGAAGGGCTTGGGATGGGAGGGACGCTAAAGGTTCTCCAGTTCCAGCTCCCCTGCCTGGGCAGGGACACCTCCCACTGTTCCAGGCTGCTCCCAGCCCAGTGTCCAGCCTGGCCTCGGGCACTGCCAGGGATCCAGGGGCAGCCACAGCTGCTCTGGGAATTCCTCCCCACCCTCCCAGGGAACAGTTCCTTCCCAATATCCCATCCAACCCATTCCCTGTGTCCTGTCCCTCCATCCCTTATCGCATCCCTCTCCAGCTCTCCTGGAGCCCCTTTAGGCCCTGGAAGGGGCTTTGAGGTTTCCCCAAAGTGTTCTCACCCCAAACTGCCTCTTTTCACTAAACCCACCTTTCATATTGGTGCTATTTTAGACTTCAGAACTCATTCCTGGTACTTCCAGGTTAATGGTGGCTTTCAGTGGCTGCCTTTGCCTTGGTAGCAGAAAAGCCAAATTGCTTAAATTGTTTTATTAATTTCTAAAGAAAGAGAATTGGTTTTTGAAGGACAGGATCTCGGGTAGGCTCACTCAGGCCAAAGCTCCCCTGGGTTTCCCACGTGGGCTTTAACTGCCCTAATTTAAACACAGAGAAGTTGAATCTGTGCCTCATTGAGCTCAGTTCTGTTTCTGCTAGGGCAAGAATGGACACCCAAGAGTGCAATTCGTCTTTCCTAAATACAAACCACTGAAACTCCTCTGAATTCCGAGGTGTTCCTGTCCTTCCCCATGATTCCAGGAGGGGCAGTTCTTTTCTTGGCAGGTAGAGTGCACCTTTGAGAATTCCCACTACTTACCTGACCAAGCTAAACCTCTGCCAACTGCTTTACACTCCTCTGTCAAAATCTGCCATTCTGCACTAATGAAATAAAGAGTCATAGGAGGAGGGAGTACATTTGGCTTGGTATAAAAGTCTCGTGTTGTGTATGTTGTTTCTCCACAATATTTTGCCTCAGGCTCTCAGATATGAAGCCTGAGATTGTTAAACTCACAGACTGAGCCAAGGAGGAAAGAACGGAATAGAAAATTTCTGCCTAAGCTGTGCAGATTTGAAGGGTTTTTATTTGACTTTATTGCCTTCACGTTCCCTTTGTCCTTCTTGCTGGCGAAATTCCAGCGTAAGGTTGCGCTGCTGCTCGCGCTGGTGCTTGCAAGGAAGCAGCAAAGGTCTCGTGTCAAATGTGGGTTTGCATTTGTTAAATATTTGTAGCCCGGTGCAAAACCAACCCCTGTGGCTCCTTGGTGTTGCTTCCCTTGTGTTGTTCCATGAGCTCTGTGAGTGTTTAAGGACCGTGACCATCTCCTCCATCCCCAGCACCTCACAGTGCCCAGGGCTGGGGACAAAGGCTCTTGGGGTTCATTTTGAAAGCAGTGCCCGAATACTGCAACTCCTGCCCTTTCCCTGGCTGCTCAAGGGCCGTCTGTCATCTGGGGTTTAATTAGTCCTTGCATAAACACAGGGTGCAGTGTTTTGGGCATGCCAATAAGTCCTGTTCTGAAATGAATTTGGGCAGTTTCTGTGAAACTTTCTGTGAAGTGCGTGTGTGGTTAACCGTGCTGACAGTGCTAATTTGGGATGTGACATGCAGCTGGAATGCCTGCTTGCTAACTTATCATTTGTTTGTTTGCAATGAACAGCCTGAATCACCCAAACCCGTGAAACACCAGGCAAGTGGTTTTTTTTAATGCTTTTCAAGTTATGCAGGAGAACTGATGTGTATTCTTCTCTTTGTGCTGATAATGTGGGAAACCTTGAAGGGACACAGAGCTAACAGAATTTTGGAAATGTTTGACTGGCTTTGAGAGAGGGCAGAGCGAGCAGCTCATGAGTTTCTCAGCATTGCAAAGGATTTTAACCACTGTTAAGCCCTGAAATGAAAGGTTCGCCCTCTCTCCAGCCACCCTCCTCCAAAATACTCTATCTGTATTGGGTAATGTGCTGTTGAGAGAGTGCAGAACACTTTAAATATTAACCAAAGCACTAAATAAAAGATTGGATTAATGGAAGCTACAAAATTCTTTTGATTAAGTGTTTTGTCTGAATATTTTTCTAGCTTCTCAAATCACCAATGAAGACTTTGATCTCAAGTGTGAAAGGCTTGGCATAACCAAAAGCCTTCTGAAATGAAGAGTTTCCCCTGACTTTCTAGGACAAGTGGTGTGAGCAGAGTGGGATGTGCTGCCTGAGTTAATGTTGGCTGCTTTGAGCTGCAGCTGCTCAGGCTGGTGCTGCTGGGCAGGTAACAGTGCCCACCCCACGCCCCTGGTCCCCCTGGCCCTGGGTACAGCCCTGTTTGATCCCACTTTCCTGGGGGAGAGGAGGAATTGCAGCCCTCCAGGCAGAGTTCACCTGGAAGAGGCTTAGGTGGCAGTTGAGGGCAGGAGTGTGGAAAGGGATGAAACAGTTGCTGCCACAAGATCAGTGCCCCACTCTGACCTGAGCTGGTCAGCGATGCCTTTGTGCTGGGCACCAGCTTTCAAATAAAGAAAAAGCTTTGCTCCAGCTCCTCTGGGTGTAAGCAGCCCTGGAAACTGAAGCAGCTCCCCTGGGTTAGTTTAGCTGAGCGAATTCCTCCCTTGCATTTCCCTGAAGCTGACCAGTGCAGTGTAACTGTGGTGCAAAGGGAAACAGAAAAGGATCCTTCAAGTGTGATGTACTGGAAGCAAAAAGCAATGCCAGGACAGCTGTGAGTGTGTGGTACACGTTAAACCTCTGCGCCCCAACTGTGTGTCTGAGCACACGGCCTCGTTTCCAGAAGCTGCAGACATTCCTAGTGTTGAACCTAATCCATCAGTCACTTCTGAGGGGTTTTACTCAAATATTTGTCAAGTCCAAAAATAGACGGAGTGGTGTTTGGCTTAACCCTCCTTTTGCTTAGAGCTGCCCTGCCAGGGTTGACACAAAACGTTTGCTGGTGAACGTTTGAACTGTGCCCGTGGAAAATGCTAATCCCAAGCTGTTGATAGTGCATAAGGCATGGAATCATTAACATCTCTGTCTCACTGTCATGTGGAACTGCAGAGTGGATCCCTGTTGTATGTGAGTAGCATGGAGCTTCCCCTGCCTGCCCCAGGCCTCCCCCAAACCCAGTCACTGCTGCTGTTCCTGAAACTGAGACGACAACAACCTGGCCTTGTCTTCGTGGTGCCTGCATGAACTCCTGCATGACCTCACCTCGCCCACAATCCCCGTCCTGCTTTTTCCAACTTCTGGGAGCAGGAGCCGTGCCCAGAGGCCAAACTGACGCTCTGGGGTTCAGTGTCTTTGCAAAACCCTGAGCTCTTCAGAAAGAGGATTGCTTGTGACTGAAAGCAGTCCGTGGAGAGAGGGAAAACTCCCAAATCAGGAGCTTTTTTGCACAGTGAGGGGTGTGCTTCCCTTGGTGACAGCTGTGACAAGGCTGTGTGTGCAGCACCGCTCGTTCCCATGGTTTTCACCCACAGCTGAGGATCCAACTTCAGCTCCTCAGAGATGATGGCTAAAACGAGCCCTTCCAGCCTCCAGTCGGAGGGTTTGGACACGCGTTTGTCCACATTCCCTGCTGCTTTATTCCAGCTCTATTCCGGCTGTGCTGCCCTGCAGAGGTTGCTGTGCCCAGCCCCAGCCCAGGCAGTGCTGGTGGGACACGGCCCATGCCCATGGAGCAGTCGCTGTGCAGCCAGGCCATTTCTTTCCCAAAGTATTCCAGAGTTGGACGTGCCAGCTGTGCCACCCTCCCTGCCTCTGCTGGATGTGCTGGGTTTATCCCAGGAGCAGTGGTGAGGGGATGCTCCCTTGGATCCTGGGGTGCCCACAGGGGTTGGCAGAGGGGAGGTGGGAGCATTCCCAGGATCTGAGGCTTTCCATGGGAAATTTGGAGAAGATCAATTGCAGACAGCACAGGGTGGGTATAACAGGCCGCAGGGGTTTTTTTTTCAGTTTAAATGTGCTTTTAAGCTGTCACCTTGGCAGCCCTGCCGTGGCACAGCTGGGTCTGCTCTGGGCTAAGACTCACTTTTAGTCCTTCTGCATTTATTCCTTCTTCACTTACCCCAGAATTTAGGGAATGTAGAATCCCCTAAAGGGAATGCATTTGGAAGCAAGCAACTTCTGAGCAGATAACGTGAGGTCACATAAAAGAAGGAGCAGGCATTTATTTCCAGGCGAGCTTGAAATGTATTTCAATATACAAATAAAACTCTTTCAGGTGTTAAGTAGTGAATTTTTAAAATTCCTGTCTAAGGATTGACCCCGTGTGGAAGCCTTGAGAGACTTAATGCTTCCTGTTCTTTGATGCTTGCTCTGGGGCCTTTATTCATCAAGACTATAAATAATTGGAAAAAGCAGGTTCATGAAATGTCAGATTTGGAGACTGCATTCCAGACAGCTTCACTTAATTTTTTTTTCCCCCCAAACCATCCTTCAGAGCAAGAAGACAATATATTTTCCTGTGTACATTTGTGCCTCCTGGGCTCTTGGAAGCAGCACAGACTTTTTTTTGTTCCCAGACCTCCTCGTGGACAGCACTTGTAAAAAGCTGTTGTGCAATTTCCTTGAGATAAGTACTTCAAATTCTGAACTCACTGGCCAGAGCTTGCAGAAACATTTAAGGACTGCATGAAGCATCCCGAGCGAGGCTGGCTGGATTGAGCAATTTGGAAGCAGTGTTTGTCGCTGGTGCTGCTCAGTTGTGCTGCTCTGGCCCTCTCGGGTGTGGGCAGGGCAGAGGTGATGCAATGAGATGAGTTTCACTCATCTGAAAGTGACTTTGAAAACAGGGATTTCTGAGGTGGAAGACAGGTGTTCTGAGATATGGTCAACAAAAGGTTTTAGTCTAAAACCTTTGATCAGTTCAGTTGGTTTCTTCCCTTAAGCACTCAAGGTCTGTGCCTGATTTCATTAGCCCTAAATGTGAATTTTCTTTGCCATCTTGGGTGACTTTGAACATCCATCACGTCCTGTCTGGTCCCTGCTCTGTCTGTGTGTGTCTCTGTGCGTGTTTTAATAAACAAACCCCACCCAGAAAAACACCAAAACTCCAGCCACTGGATGGAGGAGGCTCTGCAGGTTTGGGAGTGAGGGGAAGGATGAAAATCCCATCTGGAGGTGGTGGCACTGCCACAGCCAGGGGAAGTGACTGTCAGGAGAGGCAGAATTTGGAAGCCTGCACAGATGCTCCGTGATAAATGTGTTTGTTTTTCTGTCCCTGTGGTTTTTAGGGGGAGCTGGAGCGGCAGCTTCTTCAGGCCAACCCCATCCTGGAATCCTTTGGGAATGCAAAGACAGTGAAAAATGACAACTCCTCCCGCTTTGTGAGTACCTCCTGTCCCTCTGAGTCTGTAAATCTGACTGCTGGTCGTGGAGAAATCCCCTTTTTTAGCTGGTTCTCTAATTAGCATCAGAGGATTTCCCCGTTCTCTTCCTCCACAAATCCAGGTTCTCTTACAATGCCTTCTGCATTTTGGGGCTCACTGAAGGCACCTCCTCCCTGGCTCCTGGCAGAACATGATTTTATTCTAACTCCAGCCATCCCTGAGCTGACAGCAGTTCACAGTCTAACAGATATAACTGTGCTGGGGAGCTGAGCTGGGACTTGTGGGCACAAATCCTGCTGGATTGCTGTGAAGTGGAAAGGACTGTGGCATCCCCAGGGAACTGGCAAATCCTGCAGCCTTCCTGTCCACGGCTCTGACTTTATCCATTGATTGGACTGGAGGGAACATCCTGAATTTCTGCAAAAAGGCAGAACTTGCATATAAAACCCCATCTAAATGTACTGATTGACTGCAGGAAAGTCCAAAAGCCACGGTATGACCGAGCCCAGGTGTCAGGCACTGCTGTAGCTGCTCCGTGTTTTTGTTGGGTCCCTGCCCGCTGTTCGCAGAGTGTTTTGGTGGCTGATAACCACTTCTGATGGTTTCCATTGTTTTAAAAATCGTGGTGGAACTCAGGGTGAATAAACAGCTTTTTACCACTTCTTAGAACTTCCTTTCCTTTGAAAGAAAAAAAAAAAAAAGAAAAAAGCTGTCTCCTATTACAGGGGGAAGATGTTTTTAGTACAACTTCAAAAGTGGACAGGAGGTATTAAATCTTTTTGCTTTCGAGAACAGCACTGAAATTTACAGAACAAATGAAAGATTTCTTGCCTGCCTTTGACATTTCAACAGTTGCTTGGATTTATAATGCATGAACTCAAGTCCATGATAAGAACTCTGGGAGAGTGTGTGACTAAACCCATCAGCCCTTTCAGCTGAGTAGGGAGAGCAGAGTTTGGTGGAAATTCAGCTTTCCTAATTTTACAGCCCTGTTATTTATAACGTTGCCTGATGCTTATAGAAGCTGGGTACAGGATTTATGACATCAACAGGTTTCGCTGCACAATGAAATTCTACTTTGTTACCTGTCTTGAATCCATCAGAGGCTGCGCTAATTTAACGAGAATACTTTTTTTCCCCTAAAAAGATGTTAGCATCTGGTTTGTGTTATTTTGAGCAGTGCATTGCCATCATGAACATAATCACTCTGATGGCTCCAGCTCTGTTTTCATGAAGGAGCAAGTATAATTCATTCCAGATGGTCTCATCTCATGCAGAAAAAAAAAAAAAATCATCTTTAACAGCCATTTTAAAACCTGACTTTGAAAATCTCTCTCCTCCCACGAAGTGAGAGGTGGTGGTGTTCAGCCATGCAGGTTTGACAGCCTTCCCCTGCTCCTGATAACCCAGGGAGGACTCAGAGGAGCCCAGTGGCCAATGGATTTTATTTTTCCCCCTTTTTTTCCTTCTATCGAAGGCAGTTCTGCTGTGTTCCAGGGAATAAATCTCTGGTTTGCACTGGATAGGAGAGTGGGCTTGCTGGGTTTATGGCAGCACTGAATGCTTCCCTCTGATGTGGTTTTTCCAAAGCCCTGGGCTCAGTGCTGTGATGGTGTCAACAGAATTCAGCCCTGAGATGAGCTGAGGAGAGGAGTGTTGGAAAAGGAAGGAGAAATCTTTTGGGCCACCCGAGGTTCAGGAGTGGAGGCCCCTTCAGGCACCAGCAAATGCCACAGAAATGGGCACACCTGGAATCTCAGCACTGCTCCCCGCCTCAGCCACAGTGTTTGCTCAGGGAAAATTGAGCTTCACGTTCAGAGGGGTTTTTCCTAAGTCTGGATCCCAGATAAATCTGCACTAGGAGTTCCTCAGTCTTTGGAGTGTGTTTGTGTGCAGTGTGCTCCATGGGGATGATGGCTGAGCCCATGGAAGGGGAAAGGTTTCCTTTGGACTTGGGGAATGCTTGATCCATGAATGCATTTGGATTATCTTTGGTATGGACAGCGTCGTCTTAATTAACAACAACAAAAAATAGTAATTATGGAAAAAAAAATCTTCTTTTCTTTGCAGGGCAAATTCATCAGGATTAACTTCGATGTCACTGGGTACATTGTTGGGGCCAACATTGAGACCTGTATCCTTTTTCCTGCCACGTCCTTGCAAAATGCAGCTTCCCTGCTTTGTTGTGCTTTTAACCCCGGAGCTCATTGGAATGCAGTGAAAGGTTGCCACACTTGGACATTCCTTTGACAGCATCCATCCCTTCCTTTGTTTCCAAATAACTGATCAAATATCACAGGCTCAGCGGCTTCCTCGTGCTCAGAAACCCGAAACTCCCAAATTCCACTCTCTGAAACCTGCAGGATTTGCAGGCCGGCCTTAAACCCAGGCTGTGTTAAAAAGGGAAACCATGGAAAATGTGCTTGCTCTGGGAACTTTTCTGAAAATCCCCCGAGGCCTTCCTAAGGAGGAGCTGAGGCTCTGCCCCGTGCCAGGAGCAGCCCCTGCCTGGAGAGGGATCTCCTGGGCCAGGTACCAGCTCAGCTCCTCCAGGTCCCCATGAAGGCTCAATCACACAAGGCCTTCTATTAGACCTAACTAATTATAATTAATTCCGAAGCGAATTCAGTTTTAGCTCGAAGATTCGCTTTTATTTCTGAGTGTAAAACCAAGTGGAAATACTGGCACTGAAAGGCGTCCCCTGAAGTTGTTTTCTCTGTGCTAGAAATGTATTTATTGTGTAATTTTGAGTTTTCTGGGAGAATAGCGGCGGAGCGGTCATAAAGTGACGAAGTTGGAAGTTTGGGTAAACAACATTAAGTGAATATTGATCATGAACAGCGCTGTAGTTGAGTTTCCGTTTGGTTGCTGGGTTTTGAAACTGCTTGATCTGAAGTGCATTGAATGTTTGGAATTGTCAGAAAATGTGATTTCCCAATAAGGCTGGGAAAGATCTATAGTTATTCAAAATATGTTGCAATGAAAAGTGTTTTGTTTTGTTTTGTTTTCATTCACCACAGCACAGGAATGAAGGCAGCTTTTAGGAAAGTTCAGATGAATTGTTTTGCCCAGAGCTCTGTGAAAACAGGAGGGTTTAACTCTTGGGGAATTTCTTCTTCATCACAGGAGCTCATCCTTGCCACTGTCATTTCAAATCCCTGCCCTACATTTGCTTTACAATATGGAATATTAAGAAATTTAAAAAAAAAGTTAAATAAGATTACAGCTCATGGCAGCTAATCAGGCACTACCTGGTGCAGGAATTGAATTTGGGAGCTGCTTGAAAGCACTGTGGATTGTCATGGGAAAATGCAACGCTTGGAAGGAGTGACAAATGCACTTGGGGTGGTAAAGGACATCTGGGTTCAGCAGCTGCAGTGTTTTTGGGAATAAGAGTTCAGCTGTGACCTCGATAGAAGTGGAGGAGAAGGGTGGGAGCTCTCCCTCACCAAAACTGCGTCTGGTCCATGGCAGGCAGTGGTGGCTGCATGGAGCAGGAAATGCAGGGGAAAAACAGCCAAGGGATGCGGTGGTGAAATGTCAGGAGTTTGCTGGGGTGAAAAGTGAGTTTCTACCAGTCTCATCTGGAAATCTCTTACTTAGTCACTCTAGGTTCATATGGGACCATGTCCAGTCACAGAATCCCAGACTGGGTTGGGTTGGAAGGGACCTTAAAGCCCATCCAGCCCTGGCAGGGACACCTCCCACTGTCCCAGGCTGCTCCAAGCCCCAGTGTTCCAACCTGGCCTTGGGCACTGCCAGGGATCCAGGGGCAGCCACAGCTTCCCTGGACATCACTCCTAAAATCCTCAGACTAATTCCACGGGGGGCTTTGGAGCTCCTGTTTGCTCTGTAGGTCCTTCAGCCGAGGTTGACCCTTGACTCCAGGTGTTCCCAGACCTGCTGGAGAAGTCCCGTGCTGTCCGTCAGGCCAAGGACGAGCGCACCTTCCACATCTTCTACCAGCTGCTGGCTGGGGCAGGGGAGCACCTCAAGTGTAAGCTGGGAATGTCCATTTGGTGCTGGATTTCTTGTTTCAGTGGGACAGGGTGGGGTTGAATTATCCTTTGGTGGTGAGTGATGAGTTTGAAAAGGAGGAGAGGCCAGGTAGCTTTGCTCTGAAATAACTCCTGGGGAGCCACTCTGCATTGCAGTTTTCAAAGCCCAGTTTGGGCAGGCTCTGCCTGGGAATCCCTGGGTTGGAGCTGCAAAGTTCCCAGCTGAAAACAGGCAGCCCTGCTCAGCAGAGGCAGCCCCATCTCCTGCAGCCTACAGAGAAATTTAACCCAAATTTATTGAAGCCCTGGGGCTTTCTTCAAGCCATTGCAGTGCTGGGCTGGTTATCTCAACTCTGTTTGGGTTTTTTTTCCCCTCAGGGAATTTTTGGTCAGTTGTGATAAGTGAAGCTAAGAAAGATACAGACTTCAGAGATTGATCCACTCCTCCTGTATGAGATAAGCTGGTGCTCAGCATCCTTGATGTGATCATCAATCAAACTCCGTTTCTGCCTGCCTCTGTTACCTTTCAGTAGAGATTTTCCTTTTAGGATATACCAGAGGAGAATTTGGGATGATGCTAGATGTGGGTAATGTTCTGTGGGCTGGTTTAATGCATCAAAGAGCTGGTGGAGGTTGCTGCAGAGAGAGAGTCTGAGTCTGGCCTCAGCCTGGGAGGTGCACTTGTATTTTTAGTGTTTCAGAAGCTGCTGTCCTGGCCTGTGGCCATCTCTGAGGGGCTGATTTCCTAAAGCAGAGCTGGGGAACAGAGTGAGAACAGAGCACGGGTGGGTGTGAACAGCATTTCTGAGCTTATTTTTCTGTCTCTTGCTCTTCCCCCCAACACAGCTGACCTGCTGCTCGAAGGATTTAACAATTACAGATTTTTATCTAATGGCTACATCCCCATCCCTGGGCAACAGGACAAGGATAACTTCCAGGAGACAATGGAAGCCATGCACATCATGGGCTTCTCACACGACGAGATCCTGTGTAAGTTATGGGGCCTCTGGAATTCTCAGAGTGTTCTTTTCTCTCTTACACACACACACACACACACACACTCTGCTAGTTTAGTGTTACCAAATTTAATGTTGCTTCAGTGTCACTGACAGCCTGAAGAAAATGTTTGCTTAACTCCAGCTGGAGTTGAATTCAAGCCATTTGCCCAAAAAGCACAGTACAAAGTGTATTTCCTCCCTGAACCTCTCCTTGGAATCTGGAAGGAAAGTGGCACAAGAAACAGGAGAAAAGTGTGTTCAGCTGAGCCCCTCTGCCATGAAACTGATGCACATGTCTGTTGTTCTCACAGCAATGCTCAAAGTGGTGTCCTCAGTGCTGCAGTTTGGAAACATCTCCTTTAAGAAGGAGAGGAACACAGACCAGGCCTCCATGCCCGAGAACACTGGTGAGTTGCTCATGTCTGAGGGTGTCCTTTGCCTTGTGCTCAGTTCTGTTTGCCCAGTGCACATCTTGCCAAGCACAGAGCAGTGCTCAGCATCCCTGGGAGTGCTCTGGGCCAAAAAGAGGCCAGGCCTGGGCTGATGGCACCAACAGGCAATTCCTGAACCTCTCCCCTTCCACCTTTTCCTGCAGACAAATGCAAATGTCCATCAGGGGAATTGCTGCTGTTTGCATTGCTGCTAAGCTTTGAACAAGTATTTTGCTTGTCATCTCGTTTATTGCTCTCTCCAAAGACTTAAGCCCTAGGAAGAAGTTCATGCTTAAATCAGTTTGTTTTCTTTGGTTGCTCAGAGCAGTTTTGTTGCCAATGATAAGAGCCCTGGAGCCAAGCACAACTTCCATGGTGCAGTGCCTGAAGACAGGAATGCTGCATTTAGAACAAGCTGATTTCTGGAGTGTCCTGGCACTGTGGCTGACACTGAATTTATCAGTGCCTGCAAAGCAATCAGCATTTTGAGGGATATATTTCTTCCCCACCCCACCAAAAAAAAATTTTAAAAAAAATATATCTGCTGAGGCACATTGGAGGTTTTTATTGAAGGATCCAGTGGCAGCCTTTGAAATGTTCTCATGGAAGGCCAGTTTGGAGAACTAAGAGCAGTGGGAACCCCAACTCCCAGGAGCTGCTGCACAGGGACAGCTCAGCCTCTTGGCTGGGTCTCACTCTGGAACTGTCCCAAATTGCTGCAGTGCCCAAAATTGTCCTTTCTGAGGGCAGAATTGTCCTGCTGCCCACGTGGGGGTTAAAGGTCAGCCGTTACTGGCCTGATTTTGGCACTTTTTGTGTTGCAGTGAGGAGAAAAGATGGGTGAGGGGTTAATTTTTTGGACTTTTCCTGGTGGTTTAGAGAACCCACCTGGGTCATTGTCCATGTGGAAGGTGTGATGTGGAAAGACAGAGATGCTTCTCGACTGTCTTCGCTTCAGTAGCATTACCACTGGTTTTTAGACATCAATTCTGACTTACAACACCGGCTATAAATATATTGATACTCTTGGATGTTTATAGTACTGGATACAAAATTCTGACTTGTAAAGCCAAAAGGATGAAAAGCTCAGATCACAGTTAAAGCCTGTTTTTGTCCTCTTGTATTTAAAACTTTGGTGATGTGGTCTGTGTTATTGCACCTTCCTGAAGGAATGGGGTGTAACTGATCTCTCTTTCCTTGTCTCACTCGCTGTGAGGGGTTTCCCTGCATCCTCTGCAGAAATCAGTGTGTCCTGATAGGGATCCCTCTTGTTTGGAGGCTGGGTGTGATACAGGTCACGTTTTGTCTCTGTGGATGGGAAGGAGTTTGTGTGGGCAGGGGAGATGGGCACCAATTCAAAGAACATGGGAAGCAAATTCTCCCCTCTGGATGGGAAATGGAGATAACAAACCCTGGCTTCGGGTACAGATAGCGGAGGAGCCACAGAGCCTTTGTGGGTTAGGAGGATGGAGAAGCTGTACCTGGAGAATCGTTTCATGCTCACCAGATTGGGAAAGAACCTTTCTGCTGAGAGGGCAGAAGTTCAAAGCAACCTCGAGAAGTTCACGTTCACCTCTGACAGCAGCTCCTCCGTATCTTGGCTTGGTAATGGATTCAGAACTTTCTGTCCCAACCCCAGCAGTAACAAAAGATGAGTCAGGACAGGCAGGGTTTTCTCCAGTGTCGCCTTTGAAATGGCCCTTTCTCGTTACAAACAGACAAAGAGCTGCCCCTGCCTGTGGCAGGGCTTGGAACTGGGTGATGTTTAAGGTCCCTTCCACCACAAACCATCCTGTGTTCCTCACATGAATGATTTCAAAGTGCAAGATGAACCCAGCTGAGGGAGTGTGACCCAGTCCTGCCCTGAGATGTGACACTTTGCACTTGCAAGTGGCATCATTTTCTTCAGAGGAAGCTCAGAGGTGCTGGCTGCAGCCTCCTGCAGTGGCTCAGCACATGTGCTGGTCAGGATTCCACCTGCTGTGGTTTATTGGTGTTATTCTCACCTCAGCCACAGTTGCTTACTGACTGGAAAAGCTGGAACAAGACATTCCATGTCCCTGGTGTATGCAGGGAGCTGAGTGTGGAGTTTGGGGTCCTCTGGGAGAGGGGGGACCCTCTTTTCTTGCACTGGAATATCCTGCACAGTATCCAGTGTGTCAGTGCACCAGGCTCATGGCTACGTCATGTTTTCAAGTTCTTCTTTTGTTTGTTTGTTTTGAAGATCCTGGTAGCACTCTCTGCTTGGCCCCTGGGGTCGTGAGTTTTATCTGATGTGCTGGTGCATGTTTTTATACTCCAGAGCCCAGAAATGCTCCTGTTTGTAGCTCAAGTGAGGGAGTGCTCAGTGTGTGACACTCCCCTGATTTCACTGGTTGTGTGGCAGGTCGTGAACCCTTCTAGTGAACATATGGCCACACACAAAATCTCAACATTAGAGAGCAAAAATAGTTTTTTTAATACTAAAGAAAAAAAAATAATAATGCAGCAGAAACTCTCAGATATTTAGTATGAAAACCTGTTTCCCAATGCTGATTTGAAAAAAAAAAATTATTTTAATTTTGGCAGTAAAAGAAGCTCTCAGATGATGAAGATAAGGGGCCAAGTACTTACTGGGTGCTGTGGAGAGCTTCCTGCTAAAGGGCAACACTTCCCTGGACCTAAAAATACCTTCAGTGTCACTGTCATTTTTAGAAGTGTGGAATCACAACCACCCAAGCTCCTGGGCCACGTGTTCAGGGAAAGGCATTGATGCAGCAGGAGTCTGTAGGGCTGGCGTGGGTAATGCACCCTTTAAATAATGAAGTGACATCAGGAGGCCTCTGCTGTTAAAGTGCACTGATGCCTGTGGTGTTATTCCCAAATACTTGGAATCCCAGACTGGTTTGGGTTGGGAGGGACCTTAAGGATGATCCCATTCCACCCCCTGCCATGGGCAGGGACACCTTGCACTGTCCCAGGGTGCTCCTGGGGCTGGGACACTGCCAGGGGTGGGGAGTCCTCAGCTCCCTGGCCAAGGTGACACATCCCTGCTTTTGCTGGCGCAGCTGCCTGCACTGCAGTTCTTAAGCTGCCTTTAGGGTGATGGATCTGATGTGTGATGTCCCCACACCATCCCTTTTTTTCCTGGGGATGAGAGAAGGGATGTTTTCCCTTTTAAAGTTACTAAATGAGCTGTTAAATCGTGAAATCGTCTGGGTGTTTCCCTGCTCCCCAAGGACATGCAGCTGTGTCCCTCTGGAGAGCTCTGCCAGCCTCGGGGGCACAGCCCCTGAGGCTGGGCACTGTCCTGGGGCACTTGTGCTGCTCCTGAGATGCCAATTCCTGGTGAGGAGTTGCTCCCAGGTCCGGGCAGGCTCTCAGTGCTCCCTCTGTCCCTCTGTCCCTCTGTCCCTGTGTCCCCGTGTCCCTGTGTCCCTCGCAGTCGCACAGAAGCTCTGCCACCTGCTGGGAATGAACGTCATGGAGTTCACCCGGGCCATCCTCACTCCCCGCATCAAAGTGGGCAGGGACTACGTCCAGAAAGCCCAGACCAAAGAACAGGTGAGCTTTTACAGCTGCTTTAAAGACCAAGTGAAGCTGCCTCATCCTCGTTAGCTCCTGACAAAGAAGATTGGCGTTCGGTGTTTGCTGCTCTGTTTAAGCTTTACTGTCTTTATGAAATGTGCTTATATGGTAAAAGTCCTTTGTAGAATAGAAGAAACCTTTCCCTTGCCTTGACTTTCTCCTGGTTTCATCCTTTCATGTTGTGACATTATCAAATACTTGGAGACCTTTTGTTTTTATGGAGCAGTTTAGAAAGACATTTTTCTTAACATTCATTGAACTCCAAACTGTTCCTACTGCTTGTTTTCATTCCTCACTGGCATTAACTCCATCCAACTCCTGCTTTTACTGAGTTATTTGTGATAACATCCCTGTCTGTGTCCTTTTGATGGCTTTTCCAGGGTAAATAAATGTTCCTGTTTGGATTTGCAGGCGGACTTTGCAGTGGAAGCTTTGGCAAAGGCCACCTACGAGCGCCTCTTCCGCTGGCTCGTTCACCGCATCAACAAAGCCTTGGACAGGACCAAACGTCAGGGAGCCTCTTTCATTGGGATCCTGGATATTGCTGGCTTTGAGATCTTCGAGGTACTTGGAAATATCCCTGCTCAGGTTTTCCTTTGCCCTGTTTTTGTGGGATCGGGACACGCTGCAGAGGCGCTGGAAGCGGCGTGTTCCGAGGTTACAAACCAGGGGTTTGTATGGGGTGGACAAAAGGCTTTGACAGCCCAAAATATTACAGTGCCAAAAAATCATCGTTTCATCTTTAATCCTTCTTTTATGTGTGATAGTTTATGTTGTGATGTTATGTTCCCACTATAATTTATGTAATGGAGATTTGTAGAGTTGCTTTCCAGTTTTCTTTACTGTTGCATTCGAACTTTGCAAAGTTTTGGAGAATTTCCTTATAAAGTCAAATTTTTCACTCCCAGATCTGTGGTTATCTTGTCACTGACTCATTCTTGAATACTGATGTCATTCTTGTAGCTGAACTCCTTCGAGCAGCTCTGCATTAACTACACCAACGAGAAGCTGCAGCAATTATTCAACCACACCATGTTTATCCTGGAGCAAGAGGAGTATCAGCGGGAGGGGATCGAGTGGAACTTCATCGATTTTGGCCTGGATCTGCAGCCTTGCATTGACTTAATTGAAAGACCTGTAAGTTTGCACATGAATAATGCTCTGAGGAGGAGAGCTTGGAGTGCTGACTGTGTCTTTTGCTGCCTGCAAAATGAGACGTTTCTTGTGGAGCTGTCATTAAAAGGGAATTAACTGCAACGCTGAAGTTCAAATCTAAAATCCCGTGTATTGTTAATAAAAGGATTTACCCAGAGGGCACTTTGCCCTTATATCAGTGTAAAACACTGAGCTCAAGATATGAAGCTGCTGCTTTTATACCTTTTTCCCTGGTACTAATGAGGCCGTTAATCCTGTCACTGTCATTAAACTGTGTCATTGTGGTGTAGGAGCTTTGGGACTCAGGTAGAAAGTTTTTCCAAGACTTGTGGTAGACTTCCTTCATTTGAAATCAACAGCAAAATTCCAGGTGTCTCCATAAACACTGGAATAACAGCCCTAACACTCTTTTTGACCTGGATTCCCCCACAGCTTGTTTTAACTGAAATTAGGCTTAAATAATTTTGGATTACCCTTATTGTGATGTTCAGTGGTGTGTTGGAAATATTAAACTTTTTAAAAAAATTTAAAAAATTATATATTTATATATTTGTATGTAAAATATATAATATATAAATAACATATAACATATAAATATAAAATATAAATGTATATAAAACATGATCATATTATCAACCTGCATTTCAGGCCAATCCTCCTGGTGTGTTGGCATTGCTGGATGAAGAATGCTGGTTCCCTAAAGCTACTGACAAGACATTTGTGGAAAAATTGGTCCAAGAGCAGGGAACTCATTCCAAGTTCCAAAAGCCAAGACAACTAAAGGACAAAGCAGACTTCTGCATTATTCACTATGCAGGGAAGGTAAGGGTTCAACATTAAATTCTTCTTTGGAAAGGTTGGTTTGGGGAAAGTTCCTCTTCTTCCCTTCCAAAGCCTGGATGCAAAACCAGACAACTTCAGCCTTGGTTGGAGCAGAACCATGCTGGTCTACAGGGATTTGGTTGGACTTAGGGAATTTTAGGGTTCTCTGGGTTGGGATGAATCCCTGTGATTTTTTAGCTTCTGGGTTGGGATTTATTTGGGAACCACAGGTTTGGCTCTTTAAAGATAAAAACTTTGTTTTCCAAATAGAACCAAGTGTTTAAATGTAAATACTGTAGAGAAATCCTTTAAAATCATGCTGCAGCACATCCTTAATTTACTCCCCAGTAATTTAGGTGAAGTAATTGGTGTCTAACCTAGAGCTGCTTTTACATCTTCACAGTGAAACCTTATTTTGGCAATAAACTGGGCAGCAAATAAACACCCAGCTGTCAGTAAGAAAGAAGTCAGATTGCTGAATTTTCCAGAAAACTCCCATTTACCCTTTCAAAAGCACAACAAGCCTGTGATGCTTTGAAGTGTTCTGAAGGAGGCTCAGTGAGGAAATTTGAGCACCCAGGGCTGCTGTGGCCAGGCAGGGTTGGACTCCGAGCTTGGAGATCCAACCTTTGTGATTCTGAGCATTGGCAGTGAGAGGAGAACACCAGTGATGTTTGGTGCTGATAAACAGAAAGCTGAGGCTGGTTTTGCTCTGAGCCTGTGGCCCTTGTCTGCTCTGCAGGTGGACTACAAGGCAGATGAGTGGCTGATGAAGAACATGGACCCCCTGAACGACAACGTGGCCACGCTCCTGCACCAGTCCTCAGACAAGTTCGTGGCTGAGCTTTGGAAGGATGGTAAGAGAGCTCTGAGCACAGGTTGTTGGTGATTTCACCTTGCTGGATGAGCTGTTTGGGGTTTTTTTTTTTTTGATGCCTGTTCCTTCCTCACCCTCCACTTCTCCAGTGTAAATATCTACAGCATTTTCTCTCTTATTCAGTGCCCAGAGAAGGCCAAGGAAGCTGAGTTGCACCTCTGGTCCCTTGCACATGTACCATTTCTGAGTAGCTGCTTCTCATGTTCATTACTGGAACTGATACTCACTTTTTACTTGTTTCTCTGTGTCCAATTTCATGTGGAACCTTGTCCAAAACTCTTGGTTGGGACTTGCTGCAGTGGAGTCCTGAGTGTGACCAGCTCTAGTGGTTCTTGCTGTTGGTAAAACACTGTAAACTTTGTCTCCTGTGAGCACCAGCACAATTATTTCCTGTGCACTGGTGGGTGCTGCTCTGCAAATCCACGTCTCGTGAAATTAATTGCATTAACTGAGATATTAATTGCATTGTGCTGAGATATTGCACATTAAAATCCAATCCTGTTGTAACTGCACACTGCTGCTCAGCCAGGTTACCTGCCCATCCCCTGAAAGTATTTATCAGTACTTCTACCAAGTGACTCCAAAAAGCAGAAATAGCCACATAAATACTTAGCAGGGACTTTCCTCTTCTGCTTTTTAACATTCACATTTTCACAGTCTACTGATTAGAGTGTATTTACGTGTCACAGGATATAAACCCTGTAGTTTGTTACTTGAGGAGGAAATGAAGGCTGTGATTTAGGTGGAGCTGGAGGTGAATGCTGAGTTTCCCTCTTTGGGCAGCCACAGAGAGCGGCTTTAATCAATCTGTAAAGAACTTTTTGGCTGGGGATCTGCTCCTTTCCCTTGGAGGACACACACAGAGCAATTTTTTTGTGTTTTGGTCCAAATCCTCCAACCCTGTCCCCCACAGACCATTGAAATGTGCATGGAATATGTTGTGGCCTGACTGCTTCTGTAGCACAGTGAAGTGTGTTTGCAATTGATGAACCTGTTGTTTTTACTAACTCAAGTGTCTTGTGTATCTGCTCTTCTGTCTTTCTGTTTCTGCTGTTTCTCTGCCTTAGAGATTCAGAATATTCAGAGAGCCTGTTTCTATGACAATATTTCTGGTCTTCATGAGCCACCAGGTGAATGGATATAAAACAGTAGGCCTACTAAAGGCAGGGCTGTTGTACCTCCAGGAGAACCATTTTTGCTCGTAGGCTTGCATGAACTTCTCATTTCATGCTGAATTTAGGTAAATCCCCCCCCGGGGCCCCCAGTGCATTCCTGTCCAGCTGCTGCTGCACACACACCAAGCATCTCCAGTTATGCATTGCAGATGAAAAGGTTTGTTGCTTCCTGGTTCCATGAGGAGATGTAGAATTGCCTCTAAGTGACAATTCTGGTAGCTCCAAGCATTTGAGAGAATGCAAAAGCTTTGTAACACTATCAAGCTTCTTTCTGCAGTCCAACATTGACAAAACTCTGGGATGATTTAGGACGTGGCTGTGTCCTTTTTGGGAGGTAGAGCTCGAGAATGTTTTGGAGTATTAGGATGAGTGCTGCAGTTTTAGTGGGAGTAAAAAATGAGATAAACTTCTTCCAGCTTTATTGGAATTTTTTTTTTTTTTTTAAATTTAAAAACCTCTTGATTTTAATATTTGTATAAGCTGCAGATTTTTTTGGGGTTATTGAGAAATCAAGAAATGCACTTGGAACGTCTTTGACGACGCTTTAGATATTTAGTTCAACTTCCTCATCCTTCTTGGCTTCCTCTCCCCAAGCTTAAAAACACATGGATGTGAAGGTTGTGCCTTCAGATTTTGGGTTTATCTTTCACTACTCCTGAAACATCCCATCCCTGAGGAATCCAAGGGAACCTAAAGGAATTCCTGGAGAGCTTTGTGCCAGGGGCTTCAGGCAGGGGTGATGGTCCTGCAGTGCATGCTTTAAACCTCTAGGCAGAGCTTACATTTAACTCCAGTAATCCTGTTTGAAATAGAAATCACCCTTCTAGAGCGGGAGCAAAACAAAACTGTGCAGGATCAGATCTGTTTGCCAAATTGTGGGAAGCACGGGGTGAAAAACAGCTGAGTGCTTGCAGCCCTCAGTGGGGCCTGGTGGCTGCAGGTTCCTGATACTGACAATCATTTCACCCCTGTAAAACTGACTCCCTGTGATCCCTGTCCCATGCCTGATTTGGGACAGAATTCTGCTCGAAACAAATGTTTGGAATATGACCTTATAAACACCTTACCACCTACTTCCTTCTCCAACTTTATTAAGTTGAATTCTCGTGTTCAAAACCCCGTCGAGGATCTGGGCTCTGCTCTACGTGCAAGGCTTACAACTGGTTATTCAAATTTGCTGCCCTGTGTTTCTCTGCCTTTAATTTTCTTCTTTTTTTTTTTTTTTTTTTTTTATAGACCTTTGACCAGTTGAATATTAGGAAGAAATTAAATAGTGTCCCTTATTTGTCAGATAATTCTGGTAGCAAAGCATCATTCCCTCTGCTTTGGTTTAAATGAATTTGAAGATAACGTGACAAAATTGAAGCTGTAGCCTACAAACAGTTGTATTTTTCTGGCTGCCCAGCTTGGATTTCATGGAGAACCCACAAATG
This sequence comes from Chamaea fasciata, assembly GCF_029207755.1. Taxonomy (NCBI): domain Eukaryota; kingdom Metazoa; phylum Chordata; class Aves; order Passeriformes; family Sylviidae; genus Chamaea; species Chamaea fasciata. Next base: position 10,904,588 of record NW_027094104.1, on the reverse strand, counting down.
TTGGGATTTGCTCAGTCCAAAGAAGCACCAGCTGTAATTATTGAGGTGTTAACCCACCTGTGTCTCTTTTAGAGAACAGTTCACATAATTCTTACCATGCACATGGAATCACCCTCAAGGTTTTAATAATGGCAGTCACATTTCTAATTGTGCTTCTGAAAAACAAGCCCCTGAGATCCTTACCCAAAATGTTCAAAAAAATCTGAGAAGAATCTCTCCTGTGATGCTTTATGGCAGCGTGGAAGTGCTTTGGTGTGGAGTTCTCCTGGTTTGAAACTTGGGTAGGGAGGTCTTTGCAGGTGAATTTAAAAATGGGAAGAACTCTTGCAAATAGCAGCTGAGCACAAGTCTGGCAGATACTTTTCTCCTTCTTGTCACTGAAATAACACTATTTCCAACTCTGCTGTAGATTTCTATTAAAGCATGAATTAAACTCCGGTTTAATCTATCTCACTGTCAGAAGTGACTTTTCATGCCCAGCTGTGTCATTCCAAACGTTCAGCCCAGAAATATTGTGCACTGTAAGAACTCAGATAGAAAGCTGCCCTGGGAGGGAGCTGGGATTTCCATCTCTCTAAAGTTCACTTAGACACAGAAAAAAAAACCCCAAAAAACAACTTTCCTGGTCATGTAGAACTGCAAGGAAAGAGCTGGATATTTCAGCCTGTACCTCCTGAAGCTACACTCTTGTGCTGGATGAGTTTGTGGCTTTTGGAACCCCGAGCTTGTGCACAGTGTCCCCGGTCCCCGCTGCGGCTGTCCCCGGCACAGGGCTGGTGTCCTCTGGCACTCCCGCCGTCGTCCCCAAGCTTGTGCTGCTGCTCCTGTGCCCCCTCCCAGCCCGCCCGCCCCGGGCCGCTCAGCCCTTCCCTCTTGTCCCCACCAGTGGATCGCATCGTGGGGCTGGACCAGGTGACGGGCATCACCGAGACGGCCTTTGGCTCGGCCTACAAGACCAAGAAGGGCATGTTCCGCACCGTGGGCCAGCTCTACAAGGAGTCCCTCACCAAGCTGATGGCCACGCTCCGCAACACCAACCCCAACTTCGTGCGCTGCATCATCCCCAACCACGAGAAGAGGGTAGGGCCGCCTTTGGCCTCGTTCTTCCATCCTCCTTGCTCCTCCTGACTTCCCCCTGCCTCCTTTCTCTGGTCACGGTTCCATTGTCACACCGAGCAGTGTCCTCTCACACTTCCCTGCACGCCCCCTGATTCACACACACGGCTCTGTAGAGTGGCCTGTGGAAAACTGGAAGTGCAGTTCGCCACTAATACCAACTAAAATCATCCTTGTGTTGTTTTGTTTTGTTTTGTTTTGTCCAGGCTGGGAAACTGGACCCGCATCTGGTTCTAGATCAGCTCCGGTGCAACGGGGTTTTGGAAGGAATAAGGATCTGTCGGCAAGGGTTCCCAAACAGGATCGTGTTCCAGGAATTCAGGCAGAGGTAACCGCAGCAGCAGCAGGCTTTGGACTTCTGAGGAGTTAAAGTTCTTTGTTAGATAATTGAAAACCCCACACTCCTCCTTCCTCCCTCAACCCAGCTCAAAGAAAATCAAAACCTGATTGTGAGGCCTTGAGCTTCAAGTGTTTAACTACTGCAGTTTATTCTAAAGACAGTAGGGAAGGGGGAACAATCCAAAATTGGCTGCTGGAAAAGCTTCCTGGAGAAATTCCCTGACCGTGCACTTGGTCACAAGCTATGAATTTACACTATAAATCACATTTTGTACTATAAATCACATTGTTTACTGCTGAATGTAAAGGTGTTTTTTCATTTGCCTTCCAGGTATGAGATCCTCACTCCCAATGCAATTCCCAAAGGTTTCATGGATGGTAAGCAGGCCTGTGAGCGGATGGTAAGTGTTTATAGCTGAATATTGTCAAAACATTGAAAAATTCCCCAGAATTGGCCTGTTCTTGGTGTAACAACAACACCCTTGCCTGTCTGTTTAGATCAGAGCCTTGGAGCTGGACCCTAACTTGTACCGAATTGGGCAGAGCAAAATCTTCTTCCGAGCTGGAGTCCTGGCACACCTGGAAGAAGAGCGGGATCTGAAGATCACAGACATCATCATCTTCTTCCAGGCAGTGTGCAGGGGATACCTGGCCAGGAAGTGAGTGTGCTCTCGGGGTTGGGTCTTCCTTTGGGTCTCTCAAGCCTCTCTGACAGGGAGCTGTGCATTAAAACTTCTATTTCAGGAGAGATTTTCCGAGTGTGTTACCTGGGGGAGCTGTAATTGTATCCTGGGTATTAGGTGGATTTTTGCCTGGGAAGAATTTGCACCTTCATTCCTTAACAATATCTCCTTTCCCTGCTCTTGCCTGTGTGGCACACACAGCCCTTGACAGTGGTTGCAAATTCCTTTTTTCAGTCCTTTTTTCCAGTCTTTCCTCTTGTCCCATTGGAGGTTCTTGGAAGTACTCTGGAGTGCCGCTTTTTAAAAATTAAAGTAGCCAATCCATCCTGATTCTGTCTTTTTTAAGAAAAAAAGCCTGTTGAGAGTAAGAGCAAACTGCATTTTTAATTATTGGAAATGGTTAATCCAGCTCTTGCTTTGACTCTATAGGAGCAAGAGCTCCTAAATTCAGTGTAGCTACTGAAACTTATAAACAAGCCTATTTATGGCTCTGTAAGTGTTGTAGGGTTGGGTCACCTAAAAATTAAATGTTGGTCAGCTGTATTGAACACAAACTTTTTGCTGTCTTCAGGGCCTTTGCAAAGAAGCAGCAGCAGCTGAGTGCACTGAAAATCCTGCAGAGGAATTGTGCTGCATATTTGAAGCTGAGGCACTGGCAGTGGTGGAGAGTCTTCACCAAGGTTCCTTCTGTTCTCTTCTGTTTCATTCACCCATAAAAATAAGTGGGTGCAGGGTCTCACATTTGCACTCCAAACCTTTGCAGGTGAAGCCTCTCCTTCAGGTCACTCGTCAGGAAGAAGAGCTTCAGGCCAAGGATGAGGAGCTGATGAAGGTGAAAGAAAAACAGACAAAAGTGGAGGCAGAACTTGAGGAAATGGAAAGGAAACATCAGCAGGTTTGTGTCTCAGATCAGCTGTTGATATGCAGGACATGAATTTTGCTCTGTCCCGTGTGAGGGAGGCAAGTTGGGGAGGAAAAGAGAATCAGGTGAGCTGATTCCCACTCTGCTGGATTCTGGAATAGGAAGACACAGCAGAAGCTGTTCCTCCAGGCGTACAGAAACAAAACCAAACCTGATCTTGTGGCCTTTCCCGGTTTACAGGAGGAATTCAGTGGCAGTGTCATTCTGTGCCTGGGCCCGGCAGACTCTTGGGACAGCCCCACAGATTTGGTGGCTTTCTGTGATGGCAGAAATTGGGTGAATAAAGGAGGAACAATTTCAGTGTCCTCTGCCTGCACTTGGGCATTTGGCACTGTCCCTCGTGGCTTCCTGGTCTCTAACTGGGGAGGACATGGAGTTCATGGATGAGGATCAGGAGGTGGCTGCGTGGGGACACTCCAAGGGTGGCAGTCAGTGGCTCCATGTCCAGTGACGAGTGACATCCTCAGGGCTGGGGATTGGGACTGGCCAGAAGTGCCGGGATCAGCCCGTGGCGCTGCTCTGCCACTCTGCAGGGAGCAGTGCAGGGAATCCTGCTGGAGCCAGAGCTGGTGTCCCCCGGGCTGCTGCCAAAGCCTCTTCTGAAAGTCTTTGGTCTGGGGTGTGGACATGGGAGTCAGGACTTCAGCAGGACGTGGCCTGTGAGAACCTTTGTAGTTGTCACAGGTGCAATGAAGACAAAAGACTATGAAGTGTCATTTTTAAAGCTTTACTGCCTTCTGTATTTGCAGGTTCTGGAGGAGAAGAACATCCTTGCAGAGCAGCTCCAGGCTGAGACAGAGCTCTTTGCAGAGGCTGAGGAGATGAGGGCTCGCTTGGCTGCCAAAAAGCAAGAGTTGGAAGAAATTCTCCATGATTTGGAGTCCAGGGTTGAGGAGGAGGAGGAAAGAAACCAAATACTGCAGAATGAGAAGAAGAAAATGCAGGGCCATATCCAGGTATGGTTCTCAGTGACTGGAGGTGGAGAAGTGGGGTGGGGAAGCTCCCCCAGCATCTCTACGGGACAGAGAAATTTGGCTGCTGAGTGGAATAAGATGAATTTCTGTCTTCTCTCCTCTCTGCATTATTGCTTTTTGACTCTTTGTGTCAGTAACTGAACTGTCTCAGCTGTGATGTTGAAATAAGGAGAGTTGTTTCCTGTGGAATCTCTTCCCAGATCCTGGCACTTTTCCACCAGGTGCCCCATTCAGGTGCAGTGTGCTGGGAAGTCTCTGACAGAAAGCCTGATCTAATTTGGTTGTCATTCATTACAGATTTTTTATTTTATAATTGGAGTTAGGAAGGTGAAGACTGTGGCAGTGAGTGTGTGTTCCCTGGACAGCACATCTCACCCAAAGCTGGCATTCAGAGCACCAAAAATTCCATGTGTATCCCATGGCCCTAAATTGCTTCCCAGGTCATTAATCCTATAAATGAATCTAACAAAGCAAACGTGGGTTTAGTGTGTATTAGGGCAGGAGGCTTTTCAAAATATCACATCTTTGTCACTAAGTTAAAAAAACCCAAAATGTTACCACATGGATAACCTGGGACATGCACAGATGAAGTTGTCTCTCCTCCCAGGACTTGGAGGAACAACTTGATGAGGAGGAGGGAGCTCGACAGAAGCTGCAGCTTGAAAAAGTGACAGCTGAAGCCAAGATCAAGAAGATGGAGGAGGAGATCCTACTGTTGGAGGACCAAAATTCCAAATTTCTGAAGGTGAGGGCCGTGTGCACGGTGGAGATGCCAAGGGTCAGCTCCCAAAGCTGCTCTCACAGGATCTGGGACATTTGCACCTGGACACCTGTGGGGTGTGACCAGGGCAAAGCTGAGGCCCTGGAGATGAGTTTGGGCCGACATTCCAGAGGGAGTTTGTCATGCACTCTTCCCAGTTTCGTGACTCTCCCAAATCTCAGAGCTGGAAAAATTGTTTGTAGCTGCCACTGTTCTCTGCAAACAGATTTCCATTGCTCTCCTAAAGCCAGGCCTGCTGTGTGCTGAATTTCAGGTCTCTCTTGGAAAATAACTGTTCATGTTTCCAAACAGTTCCACTTGATCCCTAATATTGACAATCACTTGAACTGAAATCGGTATTAGAAACCAAACCTGCAGTAGAATATTGTGCTCTCTGGCAGCCCTCTGTGGGTTTTGTTCATTCCTTTATTTGCTTTGCTCAGGGACTCTTGAGGTTGAGTTTTACAGGTTATTTTTGCTCCCCTTTCTCCTGCCCAGGAGAAGAAGCTGATGGAGGATCGGATCGCTGAATGCTCTTCTCAGCTGGCTGAAGAAGAAGAAAAAGCCAAAAACTTGGCCAAACTGAAGAACAAGCAGGAAATGATGATCACCGATTTGGAAGGTTTGTTGTGCCTGGGAAGAGCCTGGAGCTGCAGCCAGGAGGGAATGGATCACTTGGGCCAGGGCTGGGGTGTCTGCCCAGCCTGTGCAGGGTAACCTGAGCTGTGCACACTCCAGAGATGCTTCATCAGCCACTTCCTGAAGGAAATTCGTGCCCCTTGCAAGACGTGTTCCATCTGGCTGCTCAGTCCCTCTGCTGTTTGAGAATCCATTTCTTTTGTAGAAATTCCTGCTGTGTCCCGTGTCCATTAGCACCAAGGGAAAACATCCTGGCTCCTGGGAAGCTTCTCCAACTTTTCTCTAACACCAGAGCAATGTATTCCTGCAGGAATGGCAGCAGGCACTCTTGAGGCTTCTAGGATTGTTTTTTTCAATAAGCAAATCTCAATTGGTTTGCTTTTTTTAATGTTTGATCTGTGTTATATTTATAGATATATTTTAATTCATGGTGCTTTGTTTTTATTGAGCAGCCTGCTCTGTTTAAGGTGTCCTGCCCAAGGCAGGGGGTTGGAATGAGTTGAGCTTTAAGGTCTCTTCCAACCCAAACCATTCCACGATCCCATCTAAAATGGTTCCATTCCTTTAGCCATTTATTTCTGATTGTTTTGCCACTGTTGTCACAAGCTAAACCTGCCCCACATGCAACCTTTCTTGATTTTATGTTGATTTTTTTTTAATTACTATAGATACCGTGCAACATTAATGAGCTGCCAAGTCAAAGTTGCAAAATAATAGAGAAAGTTGTTCCCTGTGCCCTAATTTGGGAATAGCTCTTGCACTTGGTGTGTTGTGGCCTGTCCTGTTACATATTTTAAGGCTGATGTGCTTCTGGAAGGGTATCAGAGTTTTACCTTATCTGTGTAGGAAGGTGCTGAGCTAACAGCAGTGATTGATGAGCCTTGCCTTTAGCAGTTGCATTCGGGGACTTTAAGATGGGTCTAAGTAAGCTTTGCTCCCTGGAAAATAATGCTGGAGTAGCTCTGTGCTTAAATCAAGACTAAGAACTTGACAGATGTGTTTGGTCGCAGAGCCATTCCAAGACTGGCGGCCTTAGAAGTGGAAATTAAAGCTTATATTTAAGGCATGCAATTTCTTGGCTAGGAATGCAGAGTAAAATGATATTTACTCTTGGAGATGGTTCAAGAAGCCATTAAGGTCTCTCTGCTAGAGTCTTGGCACTGCTAGGCACTGATATTTGGGGGAAAAAAAATTGATTCAGTTTGCTGTGAACTTTCTCAGTCACAGAATTGGGTCTTGTGACAGTGCTGTAACTGTCACTCACCGGGGGCTTCATGTAAGAACAGAGGGAAAAGTACAATTCTTTTGGAATGTGAAGCTGTTTGGAGAAAAGCAGTATTACTTCAGGTTGTCTGGAAAATCCCAAATAGGCCAGGGTGGCTCTGAGGTGACTCTTGACCATGGCTCCCTTTCCATGTCAAAGATCCTGGCCCAGAAGGAGCTTTAGGAAGGGAGTGAGGGAAATCTCTGCACTGAGGAGCCACTGAGTATTGAACGAGGGTAATAACTCCTGCTGTCACTTATTTAAATTTATGCCAGTGCCTTTAGAACGGTGCTAAGGCTCTGCTCAGCAAAACCTTCTGAGATCTGCTCCAGCCCTGCTGGTGTGGGCAGCACAGCCAGGACCTGCCTTTGTTCTGCCACAGGCAGGCCAGTTAAATGTCTCTGATTGCTGTGGCCCTGCTGATGGGGTGGTTGTCCCAAAGAATTCCTCGGGGCTGGAGAATCCCAGCCGCACCAGTAAATCACTGAGGGAACTCTCAGAGTTTTGCCCAATATTGTTGGGATGTGATCAAACAGCACAGATAACTGTAAAATGCTTTATTCACGTTTACTTCAAGCTGTGCCATTTTCCAGTAGACATTTTGGAGTCTGGCCTAGCCCTTGCAAAGCCATGGCAGCCAGCATTTGTTCCAGGCCACAGTTTATCTTCTTTTTTTGAGTGTTGATGTCTGTGGTTATCTGGCCTAACAGCTCAGTCCGATCCCACTCCTTCTTTTCTACCAAGATGTTTCTGTGGCCTCGTCTCAAATTATTCACAGTTGTCACAGACCTTCCTCTGACTTTCTGGCTAAGTCAAGCACTTCTCCTTTGCTATTTCATTTTTCTGCAGGCTGGAGAAAGAATTGAGGCAGCATAAATTAAATTTCCCACCCTTCCTGCCACCCCAGACTCCCTGAGGGTGACAAGAGGGACAATTCCGTAGGAATTTAATTCTTTGCTTCCTTTAGAACGCCTCAAAAAGGAGGAGAAGACCCGTCAAGAGTTAGAAAAAGCTAAAAGAAAGCTGGATGGGGAAACAACAGACCTGCAGGACCAAATAGCTGAGCTGCAAGCCCAGATTGAGGAGCTGAAGATCCAGCTGGCCAAGAAAGAGGAGGAGCTGCAGGCTGCTGTGGCCAGGTCAGTGTGGGACAAAGCTGCACCCCAAATTTAAAACGTGGCAAATTCAAAGGATTCAGGGATCCCTCAGCATCCTCGCTCTACAGACCTGCAAAAAGAAGAAGTTTCACGTGGTATCACAGTGTTCGGGCTCTGGAAGCTTTTTTAATCTCCCAAAATTCGGCCTCAGGAGGGAAAAAAATGTGTATTTCTCAGTGGTGGGCAGGACAGTCTTTATCTGGGTTTGTGGGATACTCCTGCAGTCCCATGTTATGCTGAACACCACCTGTAGTCTTTAAGTATAATTTTGCAGGGAGAGAAAATTCCCCACATGGGATTTTACAGGTTTCTGGGGCAGCGTTGAGATCTACAGAACTGGAACACTTGACTGCAAATTAAAGCTTGCTAATTCTGATAGCGCACGCCTTGGTTTTATCTGTGGTGTCTTTTACCCGTCCCTGGAAGTGTCCACGTTGGCTGGGGCTTGGAACAGCCTGGGATAGTGGAAGGTGTCCCATGGAAGGGGTGGGAATTTGATGATGTTTGAGGCCCCTTCTGTACATTTAAATATTTATTTTATTCTAGTAGAAAAGTTAAGCTGTTTCTGTAGGTAATTGAGGCAGGTGGTTGTGAGAGGGGGTGAAAGCCCATTGACTGTGGTGCCTGTGTTTGGCAGAGGGGATGAGGAGGCAGTCCAGAAGAACAATGCACTGAAGGTGATCAGGGAGCTGCAGGCTCAGATTGCAGAGCTCCAGGAGGACCTGGAGTCCGAGAAGGCGTCACGGAACAAGGCAGAGAAGCAGAAAAGGGATTTGAGTGAAGAGCTGGAGGCTTTAAAAACTGAACTGGAGGATACTTTGGATACCACTGCAGCACAGCAGGAGCTGAGGTAGGGTCCTGGGCTGTGTAAGAAAGCACCACTGAAATTCATCTTTCAGCTATAAAACACTGAAATGTTGGGGTTTTTTAATGTCCCTTCGTGCTTCCTCCAGGACAAAGCGAGAGCAGGAGGTGGCTGAACTGAAGAAGGCAATTGAGGAGGAAACCAAAAACCACGAAGCCCAGATCCAGGAGATCAGGCAGAGGCATGCTACTGCCCTGGAGGAGCTCTCTGAACAGCTTGAACAGGCCAAAAGGGTGAGAAGAAAATGAACTTTCTGCTCCGGGGTTTTTTGTAAGTCCATAGGCAGCGTGGTTCCTTCCAGGACACCTGAGCTGAGGTTTTCCATGATCACAGAGCTGAGCCGTCCTGTAAAAACCTGTCCCAGATGTTGAGATTGATCATGGTGGTTTGACAGTATTGCAGCTATTCAGCATCACATCTGTGCTGTGTCCTCTGGTCACCAGCAGCAGAGCAGGCAGCAGGAGGATCACAGGCCTCCTGTTCTTGCTCAGAAGGAGAATTATTCCCAAAAAAGAAGCGGTTAATTTTTGAGATTACAGCTGGGGTCATTCACAAATGTGTGTGTGTGGACAGTTCATAGCCTGTGGTGGTGTTTTTATGCATTGTGAATACTGCACAAGCTTCCTTAGTAGTCTAAATCAAGTGAGAAATGCAGTAGTTCAACTACGATTTTCACCAGCTTTATTCACCTGAAAATCTTCTGCATGCCTTCTGCTCCTTATTCAATAAATATTCTCAATAAGAGCATGAAAAGATGGAAAAATACCCTGCAATCTGAAACAAAGCTCCTGTGACAAGATGGTGTCAGCTCTGGTGATATAGCAAAAGTGACACTTAAACATCCCTTATGCCAATTGCTGCTTTTTTTAAAGGCTTTTCACAAATGTCAGTGCAGTGCCGAGAATTGCTTTGTTCTGCACTTCCAGGCTGCTCTGCCTACTCGAATCAGGGCAGCTTTGGTTCATATCTTCCCTTTTATTTCTGTGAGATGAGCCATGCTGATCAGTTAATGGGCACATTCCTTCCTCCTTGCAGTGCTGCCAAAACAGTCATTTCCAGCGCTGCCATCCCAGCCCCTGCCTGGGCTGCTCCTCACCGTCACCTGGGAGAGGAGCAGGGAGAGACCCCCCTGAATTCCCTCCGTGCACACGCACAGTGTCACCCAGCAGCATTCTAAACACTCCCTGCTCCCGTCCTGCTGAGCGCCTGGCCTCTCCCTGAACATGGAGACCTGACCTGCAGCATCGTTTTCAGCAGGAGATACCTGCAATGAGGAGCTGAACTCGTTCCCTTTTGTCTTTCCTAGTTCAAAGCCAACCTTGAAAAGAACAAGCAAGGCTTGGAGTCTGACAACAAGGAGCTGGCCTGTGAGGTGAAGGTGCTGCAGCAGGTCAAGGCAGAGTCTGAGCACAAGAGGAAGAAACTCGATGCTCAGGTGCAGGAGCTGACTGCAAAGGTGTCAGAAGGGGAGAGGCTGAGGGTGGAGCTGGCGGAGAAGGCAAACAAGCTGCAGGTAAGGCTCTGCAAGTCCCAAAATCCTGGAGAACAGGCAAGGGACTCAAAGGTGTAGCCACGTGCAGAAATGGCTGGTGTGGGGGGTGACCTCAGCCTGGGCTCTCATGGATTCGGGAGGCCCCAAAGTGGTGATGTGGGGACAGCTGTGACATCGCTCCTGGATGTCCTGGGCCGTGGGAGAGTCCCAGTGGCTTTTTGAAGGATGTGCCTTCCATCCTGGGGAGCAAATCCCGCAGGGAGCTCTGCGCAGCCCAGCTGGAGTGCGGTTTTTGGCTTGGCTGTGGAATTGAGGAGATTGGGCTGAGCTTTCCCATAGGGATGAGCAAAAATTGCTGGTGGCCACAGGTTTGCTTTGGTGCCCCAAGCTGGGAGCCTGGCAGGGAGGGGCTGCAGGCACAGGCTCATTTTTCTGGGAAATGGAGCAAACAGGAAAAAGGCACCCTTGGCTGACTTCTGCACCACAGCAATGAGACTGCAGGTAAATGCAGCTGAAGCACTTCAAAAAACCATGGCCCAGCTCTCTGTGGGGGAAACTTCCAGGCTGTCTCTCACTGTCAGTAAAAGTAGTGTAGCCCATAATAATAACCTGGCACCTGGCAGTAACCTTTTCTCTTGCAGTGATGCTTTAGACCCAGCTGCCACCCTGATGAGCCCTGAGTTAATATCTGAAATATATGGTCCTAGAATTAAAAATAGCACCGAAGTGTGAATGCAGGGATCAGAGCAAAGTGCTGAATATCAGAGCTCAGTAGCCTCACTCTTGTTTTGTTACTTCAGGACTGACATTCAGCTTCCATTTTGTAGCCAAACTGAGTGTTTTGATCTTGCTGTGTCTCTCTGTTGGGCCCTGTTGCCAGAGCTGGAATTTGCCGAGGTTTTGTGCTGTGCAGTTCCAGCCCCCAGTGGGGTTTGGGCTGGGCTCTTCCCTTTGGGCTGCTTGCTTTGCAGAATGAGCTGGACAACGTCTCCAGTCTGCTGGAGGAGGCAGAGAAGAAAGGCATCAAGTTTGCCAAGGATGCAGCCAGTTTGGAATCCCAGCTTCAGGATACACAGGTGTGTGTGAGCAGCAAAGCCGAGCCTGGCACTGGAGCTCTGCTCCTCAGGGGAATGCTGCCTGCTAACAGAAAATACATTTTTACTCATGCTTTGGAAAGTCCCCTGGGCAGAAGCTGAATTTCCTCTTCAGGCCAGTGAAAGGGGATGGATTGGGATGGCTCAGCTACATGTGGAACCAAGTTCTCATTATTTGAGCTTCACTCCCTGATAGGTGGTAGTTCTGTTTTATGTCTTTGTCTCTGAGGGAGATAAGAATCAAATAATAAAAAAACAAACCCTTTCCAGGCAGAATTTAGTGTCAATATCCTCGGGATATACGAGGAACAGTGCCCTGTCTTCTACTGACAGCTTTAGATTCTTACAGCTGAAGTTCAAACAGTCAGGTTTTGGTTCTGAATTAAGAAAATGCAGCGTTCTGCAGATATTCATCACTTCATTATATTTTATCTTCCCTGTATTGAAGTTCTAATGGTGACCACAACTCTGAATGATGTTGATCACAAGTGGAGGGGTTTGTAGGGAGCAGGGTGTATCTTACACCTTTCATTACTTTGTTATGACACAAGTTCCCACCTTTAAAGTGACCTTTATATTTAAGCAATGTGGAAAACCTGGAAGCATGCTGCCATTGCAGGATTTCCTGCTCCATGCTCTTCCCAGAGGGTTTAAAATAGGTGCTTGATGCTTGTGTGAAAAAAAGAAAAAAAATACATTTTGTAGGTGATTTCTGTGCTAGTCGCTTGAAAGATGGAAAAGTATCATCCATTAACTTCTAGAACAACTCTGGCATGGCTTCCCTGACCAGAAATATGCTTTATGAAGGTTTAAGTGTGCCCAAAATGAATGGTCAGGGGCTTGTTGAAAACCCAAATAAACAGAGGAGTTCATAAAGCATATCCTTGTCCCAAAACCTGAGGGAAAAATAAACCTGGAGCTCCCCAGGTGGAGCTGTGGAGGGTTCAGAGCTCACTGAGCTCTGCCCATGCCTGTGTTCCAGGAGCTGCTCCAGGAGGAAACCCGCCAGAAGCTCAACCTCAGCAGCAGGATCAGGCAGCTGGAGGAGGAGAAGAACAACCTGCAAGAGCAGCAGGAGGAGGAAGAGGAGGCCAGGAAGAACCTGGAGAAGCAGATGCTGGCCCTGCAGGCCCAGGTAAGCTGCTGGCAGTGGCAGCACCTGTGTGAGGAGCTGGCCCAGAGTGGTGTCCAGAGCTCTGGGGAGCACATCACGGAGCTTCCACAGGTGCTGGAGCAGATTCTGGAATCAAGTTTCCTGTGGCCTTTCTCATTGCAGTAATGATGTGTGACACTGAACTGCGATGGGCTTTGCCCTGCTTAGCCCCCTGAGAATTCCCAGCTTTTGTGTTCCCTCGGCTTCAGGAACATCTGTTCCTGCTCTTGCACTTTGCCCCTCTGGGGATGCACTAAGGGACTTCACTCGCTGTTATTGAATTTCAGTTGGCTGAGGCCAAGAAGAAGGTGGATGATGACTTAGGAACCATTGAAGGCCTGGAAGAGACTAAGAAGAAGCTGTTGAAGGACATGGAGTCCCTCAGCCAGCGCCTGGAGGAGAAGGCTCTGGCTTATGACAAACTGGAGAAGACCAAGAACCGCCTGCAGCAGGAGCTGGACGACCTGATGGTGGATCTGGATCACCAGCGCCAGATTGTCTCCAACCTGGAGAAAAAGCAGAAGAAGTTTGATCAGGTACTCCGGTCTCCTGTCAAATTCCTGGGTTTTGAGGATTTTTAGATGGCATCTTGTTGCTGAAGGAAGGGTGTGACAGGTGTGCTGTGGTTGTTGATCCATCCGTGGGCCTTTGTTAGGAGTGACTCGTCACTCCCCGTTCTGGGAGCCAGATGCCATCTCTGAGACTTGTTAGGTCAAGTAATCAGCTCCTCAGCTAGAAAAAGAGAATTGTGCTGGGACAAAGACTTGAGAGTTTTATTGTAATCCCTCGAGGTAGACTAAAAAAGGATCTGAAGAGTGAAAGATGGAACTCATGTGAAACTTCATGGGTAGCTTGCTTTCCTCCTCTCATCCCAGAGGAGCTGGAGCTGTTCCTTACTGCCACTTGGACCGTGACTGAGGGACCAGACAGCTCCTGAAGGCCAATTAAACTCAGAGCATGAACCACTTCCTGAATCAAACACCTGAGGCAGGAAGGACCTGACTGTGGAGCTTAAGAGATGGATTAATTGTTTCTTATGTTCAGATGCTGGCAGAAGAAAAGAACATTTCTGCCAGGTACGCAGAGGAGCGAGACCGTGCTGAGGCAGAGGCCAGGGAGAAGGAAACCAAAGCCCTGTCCCTGGCCAGGGCCCTGGAGGAGGCCCTGGAAGCCAAGGAGGAGTTTGAGAGGCAGAACAAGCAGCTGCGTGCAGACATGGAAGACTTGATGAGCTCCAAAGATGACGTGGGCAAAAATGTGAGTATGGTCCCACAGCCTGGGAATAACAGGGGAAACTCCCTGGCTGGAGAAAGGGTCTGTGCACGAGAACAGAACTTTCTGAAGCTCACCCAAAACTAATTAATTAATGCCCAGCATAAGGGAGTGGTGCTTGCTAACGTCAGGCCTCTTCCAAAGCTGTATTCTCACCCTCGTGGAGATCCCAGAGATCAGATAAAATGTTTTATACTTTTGGATCACTGGAGGTGGGACTGCAGTCAGATAGATCTGGTTGCGTGTTGCAGCTGTGATAGATGGGGGCAGCCACTTCCTCATTTTTGTGTGTGAATGAGGGATAAGGAGGATTTCTGTTACCTTGGGTCAAGCTGAGCTGCAGGGCATGGTTGACCCGAAGGCAGAGCAGAGCTGTGACCCTTCAGTGTCCTCCCTCCTGCTCCCAGCTGAGGCAGCAGCCAAGGCCCCCTGTCCTTCCCTGATGCTCCTTGCTGTGTCCCAGCCCCACAGCATTACCCAGGAACCAGATTTCCCCTTCTGCCAGGCCTGGCTGAGGGGAGCGGGTCTGCCCTGACCCTGTGGGGCCTCTGCTTCAGCCCACAGCTGCTGCTCTGGTTCTGTCCAGCTCAGGGTGTCACAACTGCAGGCCCTGCCCTGCCCTGCCCTGCCCTGCTGTGAGCCCCTGCAGCACAGCTCTGGTCACTGTTTGTGCCTTAGGTCCACGAGCTGGAGAAGTCCAAGAGAACCCTGGAGCAGCAGGTGGAGGAGATGAGGACTCAGCTGGAGGAGCTGGAAGATGAACTGCAGGCCACAGAAGATGCCAAACTCCGTCTGGAGGTGAACATGCAGGCCATGAAAGCCCAGTTTGACAGAGATCTGCAAGCCAGAGATGAACAGAACGAGGAGAAGAAGAGGATGCTGGTGAAACAAGTATGTCTGGTTTGCTTTGTGTTGGAGCCAGAAGGGGAGGAAGGTCTTTGGCCAGAATTCTGGGCCCCGCTGCTTCCAGGAAAAGAAACCCCTTTGCTCAGAGATCCCATCCCACGGAACTCCCAAACCACAGCATTTTTACAACCCGTACAGTAGTTCTGGCTGAGGGTTGGCCACTGTCGCCAGGCAGTGTCACGTGGTGCTGGTGGCCTCCAAAGCCACTCCACGAGGTTGGCCTGGTGCTGCCTGGGTGTATTCCCAGGACAGGGGCTGATCCTGCCCCTGGAGGGGCTGATCCTGTCCCTGGAGGGGCTGATCCTGCCCCTGGAGGAGCTGATCCTGCCCTCGGGGGCTGATCCTGCCCCTGGAGGAACTGATCCTGCCCCTGGAGGAGCTGATCCTGCCCTCGGGGGCTGATCCTGCCCCTGGAGGAGCTGATCCTGCCCTCGGGGGCTGATCCTGCCCTCGGGGCTGATCCTGCCCGTGCCTGTTCCAGGTGCGGGAGCTGGAGGCCGAGCTGGAGGACGAGCGCAAGCAGCGCGCTCTGGCCGTGGCAGCCAAGAAGAAACTGGAGATGGACCTGAAGGACCTGGAGGGGCAGATAGAGGCTGCAAACAAGGCTCGGGATGAGGCCATCAAACAGCTCAGGAAGCTGCAGGTAGGCACAGCTGATCTGGGAGCTGCCATTCAGTGCCGCTGCAGCTGAAGAATCAGACTCCACTGATGGGTCTGAGAGTGTCCAGCCTGGGTTTATCTTCTACTCAGCACTCATCCTTTTAGAGAATCACAGGATGGTTTGGTTTGGAAGGGACCCTGAAGCTGTTCTTGTTCCGAACTCCACTTTGCACATCCCTGGAGATGTCCAAGGCCGGGTTGGATGGGGTTTGGAGCAACCTGGGATGGTGGGAAGTGTCCCTGCCCATGGCAGGGGTGGCACTGGATGATAATTAAGGGCCCTTCCAGCTCAGGTCATTCTAAGATTCCACTCTGTAATTCCATGGAATGCTTGAAGCCTTGAAATGTGGTATTTCTGAGCAGGCTTTGAGGGCTGGAGAGATGAGAAAATGAAATTTTACCATACAGAAGAACTGGAAGTGCCCTTGAGTGGAATGGAGCCACTTGGGGAGAACAGCCTTGCCTCTTAGGGGCTGGAATGGATCTTGTGGTTGTCCTGGTGCAGCCTGGCTGTTCCTCACCCCGCTCTCCACCTGCAGGCTCAGATGAAGGACTACCAACGGGAGCTGGAAGAGGCCCGAGCATCCAGGGATGAGATCTTTGCCCAGTCCAAAGAGAGTGAGAAGAAGCTCAAAAGTCTGGAAGCAGAAATACTCCAGCTCCAAGAGGTGAGGTAGAAATCCAAGAGATTTGTTTTTCTTGTTTAGAGTAAGGCAAGGATGAGAGGGTGAAATAGTGAAAAGCAGTGAGTTGAACAGAGAAATGGGAGCCAGGAGAGCTCTGCCACCCCTGCTCCGGGTCATCACTGAGTCCCTACAGCTCTGTAGGAGTCTGGGCTTCCTGCATAGCACAGAAGCTTTGCTGTTGCTCCGATACATTTGAGGCTCCCCTACAGTGTGCCGGAGTCTCTGAGACTCAGTGTCGGCCCTGAAATGAGTTGTTGGGTTTGTAGATTCACAATTCCCTCTCTGGTGCCTCAGTGGGCCGTTTGTGAGTGTGGAGCTTTATCCCTCTGCCCTCCCAGCCCTTTCTCTAATGGGCATGTTTGCCCTCACTGTTGGCAATTCACGGGAGAGCTCCAAGCCTTGCTGCACGTCTCGCCTTGCACTGTCCCTGTGCTGCCCCCAGGTCAGACCCTGCAGTGTCCCTGCGCCTCTCCTGTCTGCTGTAACTGCAGGCCAAGGCTGGCAGCAGCTGCCCAGACTCGCCACACTTCCCTTGGAGCCTTCACAGATAACCTGGCACTGCCTGGAGCTTCTCCAGGTGGACTTGGGTGGCCTTCTGACCTCAGTGTGGCACCTGCAGAGCGTTTCATTGTCCTGAGGAAACGCTTGAGTATTTCTGCCACTTAATGCAGATATGTAATCTGAGGCTCGGTGCTGTTGTGCTGAAGCTTTCTAATTTTTATTCTCTTCTTGTCTTCATGCTGAGAACTCTGAGAACCTAAAACCTACTTTAAACTGATGGTGTCTAGCAGAGCACATGGCACAGTGGTTTCTCCTGCTGCTGAGGGCTTGGATGTTGCTGATCTTTGTGGATTTTTCCCCCTTGCTTTGTGTGGGGAACACACAGGGGCAGGGAGAGGGAACTCCGCTGCAGTCCCAGGGCAGCGAGGGAACATCCAGCTGCTGTGTCCCGCTGGCCTATCCATTAAAACCCCAGGGATAGCCCAGTTCCCAGAGGCTGTTAGGATGCTGCAGCGTGTGCAGGAGCTGTGGGGCCCCTGGGGCTGCCCTGACCCTTTCCCACCCCGGCAGGAGTTTGCGGCGTCGGAGCGCGCCCGGCGGCACGCCGAGCAGGAGCGCGATGAGCTGGCCGACGAGATCGCCAACAGCGCCTCTGGGAAGTGAGTCTGGGCTGGGGCTGGGCCAGGATGGACATCAGGGAATTCCCCCCGAGGGTGCTGGCACTGCCCAGGCTGCCCAGGGAACGGGCACGGCCCCGGAGCTCCAGGAGAGCTTGGACACCCTGGGATGCCCAGGGTGGGATTGCTGGGGGCGTTACGCAAGGACAGGAGCCGGATCTTTGTGGGTCCCTCCCAGCTCAGGAGACTCCCTGACCTCTGAGTGACCTCCCCAGGGGCAGTGTTGGCTCTGGCCACTCCCTGACCCCTTCCCCTGCGCAGGTCAGCGCTGCTGGATGAGAAGCGCCGGCTGGAGGCTCGGATTGCCCAGCTGGAGGAGGAGCTGGAGGAGGAGCAGAGCAACATGGAGCTGCTCAACGAGCGCTTCCGAAAGACCACGCTGCAGGTGAGCCCCGGGGGCAGCCGCTGCCGGGTGTGACATCCTCAGAGGCTGTGGTGGCACTCAGTGTCCCTGTCCCCTCCCTGCCAGGTGGACACGCTCAACTCGGAGCTGGCCGGCGAGCGCAGCGCGGCGCAGAAGAGCGAGAACGCGCGGCAGCAGCTGGAGAGGCAGAACAAGGAGCTCAAGGCCAAGCTGCAGGAACTGGAGGGCTCTGTCAAGTCCAAATTCAAGGCGACGATTTCTACTCTAGAAGCCAAGATTGCACAGCTTGAAGAGCAGCTCGAGCAGGAAGCCAAGTAAGGGGAAAAGACCTGGTTGCCTGTGTGGGTGGAATGGCTGAAGGTTCCGTGCTGGAAGTTTCTGAAGGGATATTTTTGGGTTTTATTGTCTGGAGACTCCTGTTTAGGGGATAAACTTCCACAAGGCAGCTGTAGAGTAACTGGGGTTGGGAGCTCCAGGATGGATTTGCTTCCTACCAGCTGCAGGGTGCTGATGTCCCAGAGCCACGTGGTGCTGCAGGAGTTTCCTGGGACAAGGTGAAATGTCCCCTTGAGACCCCTGGTTGCCTGGTTAGAGGAACAGCTTATGTGGGACAGCTTGAGATGGATCCTGTGCTCTCCAGAAGTCTTTTCTGCTGTGAATTATCCATCTGTCCTTGCAATCCTACTCTCAAAATTCACTTTTTTTGGCTGGTTCCTCCCCCCATTTGCAGGTGGGGCCTGTCCTACCACCACCTGTGTCCTGTGCTCTGCAGCAGGACCGTGTTACTGGCTCAGCAGCAGCTTTAAAGCTGCTCTCTCCAGTCTCCTTGTGAAGGCACCCTCTGAGCCCTCTTTGTCCCATGCTCACATTGCCCCAGGGCTGAGGCTTTGTGCTCTGAGAGCTGCAAAACTGCACCTCTGCACCCCTGCATTCCCTGCGCCCCTGCATGCTCAGAGAGCTCTGTACCAGCTGCACCTTCACGGGGGGGGTGACCTGGTGTTCCCCCAGCCCCGAGGCTCTGGGACAGAGGGTGACGCCTCTGGGTTGTTGCAGGGAAAGAGCAGCTGCCAACAAGCTGGTGCGCCGCACCGAGAAGAAGCTGAAGGAGGTTTTCATGCAGGTGGAGGACGAGCGGCGCCACGCGGACCAGTACAAAGAACAGGTGGGTGGGGGCCCAGGAAAACCTCCCTGGGGGCGACGAGGAACTGTAATGGGAAGGTCTGAAGGTCCCGAGTTCGATCCTCACGTGGGGCGCCGTTAAAATGGGAGGGGTTTTTATCTTGTTAGAGCCGGGATTAACACACGGGAGTCACAGTTCTGTGTTTGGACTCGGTGTTTATTAATTCTTATCCATAGCACAGTCTCAAGAGTTGTGAGCTCTGACTGGTAAGGTAGAAAATAGAAAATGGAGGTGCCTCTAACTCTTTCCAAGGTTATTTAAGTGCTGATCACCCAATAACGAGATGACACCTCTGTTATTTATACTTTTAACCCAATAATTGACCACCCAAAGTCTGCAATGCAGGCTTTTTTCATCCAGTTAGAAAAAAACACCTGAAACCAAGAGGAAGGACTTAGACAAATGCCCTAAATCCTCCATATTGCCCCATATATGTTACTGTAAACTAAAACCCCAAATTCTAAGTGTTTCACCCAGTGAGATCTCACAATCCTATTCAAACCACACACCCACAACCCCAGTGCTGTCACTCAATTTCGGCAGCCTGTTCCACGGCCTCAGGTCAAATGTAGCGTTTGCCTGGGGGTCAGTGCCTTTTAGCACAGACAGCCTGAAATCCTCAGCCTCCGGGGTTCCAACAGAAAGGGAATCTACAGTGGGGAGGAAACCAGACGGGATTTATTTTTTCGCCCTGTGTGTGCGTGAGCTCTGCTGGGACGAGCTGTTGCCACGCCGCTCTCCCGGGGCCGGGAGCTCCTCCAGGAGGGGCTGAGGGCAGGGGGAGCAGGGGAGCGGGTCCGGGGTGACCCCCGGGCTGGGCTGGTTGCAGATGGAGAAGGCCAACGCCAGGATGAAGCAGCTGAAGCGGCAGCTGGAGGAGGCGGAGGAGGAGGCCACGCGCGCCAACGCGTCCCGGCGCAAGCTGCAGCGCGAGCTGGACGACGCCACCGAGGCCAACGAGGGGCTGAGCAGGGAGGTCAGCACCCTCAAGAACAGGCTAAGGTCAGTGCCACTGGGGCTGGGACGGACCCGAGCCCGCAGGGCGTCATCCCGGGGGAACTGGGCAATGGGCAGACTGGAGGACAAGGACGCTGCCCCGTGTCCCACGGGGATAAAACTGACACGTCTCCTCAGAGCTTGCGTTGGCAGCGTCCCTCCCTGGGCAGCCATCTCAACCCAGCCATAGGTAAATGTGACAGAGGAGGTGGATCGGTTGTGCTTTTCCAGTGGCTGGTACTGCTCCTGGTTTTTTTCTGGGCCCTCACTTGTGGGAATGTTGCAGCAGTTTCCTTGAGAGCAGGTGTGTGGGATCCAGGTCCGTGCCAGGGACAGGGGAGTCAGCAGGGGTGAGGCTGCTGCAGCCGTGAGCCACGCTGGGGGGCACAGAGGGGCTCAGCCTGGCTGGAGCTCTCCCTGAGCGTTGGGAGAGCATCTCCCTGAGCATCCCATCTCCCTTGGGATTCTGTACAGACCTGCTCCTGTCTGTGCTTGGTGCTCCTGCAGAGACAGCGTTTGAGGTTGCTTGAGAATTGCAAACCTCGTGTGATGGTGTAAACTAAGCGGGAATTCCAGAGTGCCAGAGGTGTTGGAGCTCAGGGTTCTGCCTCCTTGGGGAGGGAGGAGGATTTGAGATTCCCTGTGGGAAATATTCCCCCCAGGCAGCCTGGGGCTGAGCTGCCCCATTCCCTGGTGGAGCAGGGAGGGTGCCAGGGTCACCTCATTGTGACCTTTCAGTATCCGAAGGGACTCTGGATGAGGGGTGGAGGGACAGGACACAGGGAACGGCTCCCAGTGCCAGAGGGCAGGGCTGGGTGGGATCTGGGGCAGGAATTGGAGCAGGCCCTGGCGCAGGTGCCCAGAGCAGCTGTGGCTGCCCCTGGCAGTGCCCGAGGCCGGGCTGGACGTTGGGGTTGGAGCCCCTGGGACAGCGGGAGGTGTCCCTGCCACGGCAGGGTGACACCGGGCGGGATTGAAGCTCCCCCAGCCCCGCAGGACGCTCACCCGCGCTGCTGTGTGCCCCGCAGGAGAGGCGGACCCATCACCTTCTCCTCGAGCCGCTCGGGCCGGCGGCAGCTGCACATCGAGGGCGCCTCGCTGGAGCTGTCGGACGACGACGCCGAGAGCAAAGGCAGCGACGTGAACGAGGCCCCGGCCGCCCCCGCCGAGTAGCGCCGGCCCGGCCGCGTGCAGAGACCTTCGCAGCCCCGGGCCGCGGCCCCGCGCCCTGCCCCGCCCTCGGAACCGCCTGGTGGCCGGAAAGCCGCCTTCGCACCTGGGCGCGTGCCACAAGGCTCCTTATCATAGGTCAACCATGTCTTAAGGCTCTCCAGCCTCACCACACTGTACCCTGCTTCAGATATAGGTACAACTGCTTCTTTTTTTGGGTTTTTTGTTGGTTTTTTTTTTTATATATAGTAAACAACCGGGATCGTCTCTGTTCAGTGCATCTCTTTTTTCCAGATACTCATATTGTAAAGCCATTTTATAAAGCATCATGTGAAGGATGAAAACTTTTTTTTTGTATCAATCCAGAAGCGTCATTCCCAGCGGGTGGGGTGGCCGGGACAGCCCCCTGGCCGTGGCTGTGCATGCCTTGTGTCCAGCAGCAGCATCCTTCAGGCTCCGGGCTGGGCGCAGCCTCTGGGATCAGTGAAGACCAAACCGCACCCGTCCCTTTCTCTTTCCTCCCAACCCTTGTGATTTCCGCACACAGAACCCCTGAGTGAACTGTGAACAAACGGCCTTGGGAAGCGTTAGAGGGCAGAAGTGTAGGGATGAGTGAGTAGTGTCCGTTTTTATCCCGCAGTCCCATTTGAAGTGTTCTCAGCACCCGCTCCATCCCTTCGTGTCCATGCAGTCCAGGCACACCGAGGTGGGTCCCCGTCCCCCGCGCAGCCCCGGGCTGGGGAGACGTGAACACCAGTGGGAAAGAAACACACAGCAGCACAGGCAAAACTAATTTATTAAGGTGAGGCCGAGCCAGGCCGTGGGAGGCCCGGGCGGCCCTGTGGGGCTCCCTGGACGGATGGATGTTGCCTGCCTACAGTTAACATGCCAGTGGATGTGAATCCTTTTTTTTTTGTTGTTGTTGTTGTTGTTGTTGTTTTGTCGGTTTTATTTTTTATTTTTTATTTTTTATTTTGAGCAGTATTACAGTGAGTAGTTAGCGTTCTTTTTTTTTTTGTTTCAATAGCTGAAAACTGACATTACAGAAAGTGCCTTAGACACTACAGTACTAAGACAACGTTACATATATAATTTGCCTATATAACAATGATTTAATGTATTAATTTTGACTGTGCTTCATATCATGTACCTCTCTAGTCCAAGTGGTATTATTGATATTAGTGACAATGAATCAGTGTTAACTAGGAAACTTCCTCTGCCACATGCTCCAGACCCATGGATTTCCCTTTTTGGTTAAAAGCTTTAACATCTGTCGCGAAGGTTTTGTTGTGTGTGTTTGGATATTTTTAATCAAACTGGCTGTTGACCACCAGGCGTCTGACTGCAAATATCTTGTTTTCTTGTATACCCATATTTCTAGACAATGATTTTTGTAAGACAATAAATTTATTCATTATAGATGCGGCCGCCTGCTCTGTTTACTTACTGGAAGAGCTCTCCCGAGGCTGGCATAGACCTTAATAAACGAGATATGACTGGAAGCTGCCTTTTCCCTTCTTCCTGTTCTGTTTGCTTGCTTTTTTTTTTTTTTTTTCTTTTTCCTTCTTTTATTTTGACCTAAATACAGCATCAATGGCTCGGTCTGAGCTGAGCCTTTGCCCTTGAATGGCCCTGGCAGGGCCCCGCTGGAGCACAAAGAAGCCCCGAGCTCTCCGGGTGCCCCCCAGCGCTGTGGCACAGCCCCGCTTCTGCCTGCAGCGGGGTCTGGGCTGCTGCCCGAGCAGTTCCAGCCCACTCTGGGGGTCTTGGGGGCAGAACCCGCCCCGGGGATGGGGCAGGAAAGGGCTGGGAGCTGCAGGAGCGGTGAGGGAAAGAGGACACGGAGCAGACAGCGGGGCCGGGGGCTGCTGCTCCCACCCTCTGCTGCTGGTTCCAGCCTTGGGGCTGCAGGCTCCAGCCCTGGGCCGCTGGAGCCCGGGGCCGGGCTCTGGGATGGAGCCTGGGGCAGGCCTGGGCACCTCCTCCTCCTCCTCTGCTGTGGAGGAGATGAGGAGGGGATGGAGCAGCCCGGGAAGGGATGGAACAGCCCGGGAGGGATGGAGCAGCCCGGGAAGGGGATGGAGCAGCCCGGGAAGCGGATGGAGCAGCCCGGGAAGGGGATGGAGCAGCCCGGGGAGGGATGGAGCAGCCCGGGGAGGGATGGAGCAGCCCGGGGAGGGATGGAGCAGCCCGGGAAGGGATGGAGCAGCCCGGGAAGGGATGGAGCAGCCCGGGAAGGGGATGGAGCAGCCCGGGAAGGGATGGAGCAGCCCGGGGAGAGATGGAGCAGCCCGGGGAGGGATGGAACAGCCCGGGGAGAGATGGAGCGGCCCGGGAAGGGGATGGAGCGGCCCGGGAAGGGGATGGAGTGGCCCGGGGAGGGGATGGAGCAGCCCGGGAAGGGATGGAGCAGCCCGGGGAGGGATGGAGCGGCCCGGGGAGGGGATGGAGCAGCCCGGGAAGGGATGGAACAGCCCGGGGAGGGATGGAGCGGCCCGGGAAGGGGATGGAGTGGCCCGGGGAGGGGATGGAGCAGCCCGGGGAGGGATGGAGCAGCCCGGGGAGGGATGGAACAGCCCGGGGAGGGATGGAGCAGCCCGGGAAGGGGATGGAGCAGCCCGGGGAGGGATGGAGCAGCCCGGGGAGGGATGGAGCAGCCCGGGGAGGGATGGAACAGCCCGGGGAGGGCCCCAGCCCCTCTCCTGTACACAGGAAACTCCTTCCAGCCGCTCCAAGGAGGCAAAAATCCCCCGGAAGGCAGCTGGAGGCTTCCAGCACTTCCCCAGCTGTGCCCGTGCCCCTGTGCCCAAACTGAGCAGCATTCCCAAGGGAAAGGCTGTGGGATAAAGTGGCACTGCCTGAACATTGGCCCCTCCCTGGGGTTTGGCAGAAAACCCTACGGGACAAAGTAAGAGCCACGGCCACTGGTTCTGCAAAATCCACTGATTCCACATTAAAAGAACTTTATTTTCGGAAGATTACTCTCATTTGTTTTCATTCTTTTGAAACCACATCATGTCAGTGGCACCAGGGTGGAACGTACATCCTACGGAAACATGCCAGAGAGAGGCTGAATAAATAAAGCTACAAAGCCCAAGTTATGTACAAAGACCTCAGGCAAAGGTATTATGTTTACAAATCTATGTACAAGAAAACAAATGTAAACAGTCAAATGCAGCAGAGGATGCACAGGAAGGAAGGACCATACAAACCCTAATGGCAGAGGGACAATCCCACCTCCCCTGCCGGGCCAGCGGGGTTTGATTCTCAGCGTTTGCACCTCAACCACCTGGGAGCTGCAGAGCCCCGGCACGACGGCTGCTGCACCCTCAGCTCCACCCCGGGCTCCATTTGCTGCTTCAGTCGAAAAATCCACCGACTCTGAGGCACACGGGCAGGGAAACCACACAGACGTGGTTCAGCCGCCCCAAAGCGTCGCAGAGGCTGCACAGCCCCGTCCTAGAGCGCGGGGGGCGACGGGCAGGCGGCTCTCGGGGCCGGGGGGAGCAGCAGCTTCCTAAAGCTCCCCGGGCTGGCTGCGTGCGGGGTGAGGGACGGAGCCCAGCAGGGCCAGCGAGCTGCGGGGCAGCCCTGGGGGCACAGCCCTGCCCACCCCGTCCGGGGTCTGCACGGGCACCCCAGTGTGCTGCCACCGAGGGGCCCGGCTCCGTGTGTGCGCCCATGGGGACGGGGCCGCCCTGCCCTGCTCCGCCTGCCCTGGCTGCAGCTGCCCCTGAGACAGTGCCGGGGCCCCAGCGCCACCCCTGGCCTCGCCCAGGGCACTGCCACCAGGGCTGGGAGCAGCAGCTGCGGGCCTGGGAGGGGACAGGGCCAGCGGAGCCTGCCCGAGGAGCAGCCAGGGCTCTGTCAGAGCTGGGAGAGGAGAGGGAAAGCCAAGGGGGTGAGACTGGCCTGGCCCCCAGACAGAGCAGGAGTCGGTGTCCCCAGGCACAGCAGGACTCGGTGTCCCCAAGCACAGCAGAGGGTGGCAGCCCGTGGGGCCGGGGCAGAGAACGTCCACTACAGCGACAGCAGAAAACAAACTGTATTGACAGGACACGGAGGGCCGCGGGCTGGGGGCCGCCCCTCGGGGGCGCGTTCCACCGGGCCGGGAATGGGGAGGGAGCGGGAGCAGTTCTTGTCGAGGTGAGCTGAGAAAAGCGTCCGAGTGCGGCCTCCCGCGGGTTCACACGCTCAGGGGGAGCATCCCCGGCGCCGAGGACGGTCGGGAGCCCCCCAGGCCGGGGGGGCCTTGGTCAAAGCCGTTCACTGCCCTGGGAACGAGACACAGCCCCGTTAGGGCAGGGCGGGGCGGGGAAGGGAAGGGCGGGGAAGGGTGGGGAAGGGCAGGCGGGGCACCGCTGTCCCTCCCTGGCAGCTCCATCCCTGACCCCGCTGCTCCCCCCTCCTCCTCCTCCTCCTCCTCGCCGGGAGCAGGGCAGGGCAGCACCGGGGCAGCTCCGGCCGCCGCCTCGGGGCTCATCCCGGTGCCGCAGCTGCCACGTCCCGGCCCAGGGGACTGTCACGAGTGGCCCCAGAGCCCGAGGCAGACAGTGGGGCTGTCCCCTCCCTGTCCCTGCCCCGCGGGCTGGGGCAGCAGCCTGCGGGGCCAGCAGCCTTTCCAGCTGTGCTCTGACACATCTGTAAGGAGCTCCAGGCCCCAGCCCAGCCCCAGGAGCGATGGAATTCCCCCCGAGCAGCCCAGGGAGGGGGAGCAGCCCCAGCAGGTCCTGCCTCCTTGTCCAGCTCTGCAGCACCTCCCCAGCTCTGCCTTTCTTTCCAGCAGCCTGGATTTGCCGGGCCACAGCAAAAGGCACCGGCCTGGGGGACACTGAGAGCTGGCACCAAGGCTGAGCTCAGGGAGGGCTCTGCCCAGCCCGGGCTCTCGGGTGGTAAGGGAGAGAGAAGGGAGAGAGCAGCAGAACGAAAGGAAAATACCTTAAACACAGCAAGTGTAAGAAACAACCAACAGAAAGTCCTGCCTAAGCCTCCAGGAGTGAGCTGGGAAAAGCTCTTGTGCCCCAGCTCCCAGGGCAGCTCTGGGAGGGGTCTGGAGCCTCCTGCCCACAGCAATTAACCCCAGCCAGCTTAATTAACTCCTGCTCCTGCCCCTCGGAGCACCCCAGCACACTCCGCGGTGCCTGTGCTGGGATTCCCACCAACCAAGGCTCCAGACAGAGCCAGGAGCAGCATTCCCTGCTGGAACGTCCCTGCAGTGTCCCCCAGGGATGTTTCTGCCTGTCCCTGCAGTGCCACGGGCTTTGTGCCCATGTCCAAGCACCCTGTGCCCTGATTACCCATCTGGGCTCACTGAACTGCATTTCAGGCTGTATTTTCTACTTGGCACCCCGTGCCCAAGGCTCCCTCAGCTCGAAGCATCCCACAAATCCTCGGCGGCAGGTTCTTGTGGGGCTGAACAGCCTGGCCTGAAGGGGAAATGGAGCTGGCAAAGCACACTTGGAGACCTGGAACTGTGCTGGGCAGGAACAGTGACACTGAGCAGGGACACTGCTGTCCCCACCCTCATTGTCCCCTCCCTGCTCTCGCCCTGGCCATCATCTCCCAGCCGTCGGTGCCCTTGGTTGCTTTCCTGTCAGCCAACAAGCCCAGCACTGCACAGCAGCAAGCCCGGAGGCACAGGATGCTGAAGGAAAATCCCAACCGAAGGGCAAACCCTCCGCTGAGCTCCCTGCATGGAGCCACGCTGCCCCTGCACCCCTGCTGTGACCAGCTCAACCAGAAACGTGCACTCCGTTCCAAATATTAGAGGTGAAGGAAGCAAGCAGCACTCAGGCGTGTGTTTGCGACAGGTCACAGCAGCAGAGAGGTTTATTTGGAGTCGGGAGAAGGAGCAGGTGCAGCCTCGGGCTGCGGTCAGAGCCCATTAGTGTGTGGCACTACAAACTCCCCCGTGCAGTTACCAGAGCTGCCCCAAGCCCCGGGTTACACCACATGCAGCCGATCAGCACAAATGAATTCATTTACCCATGACCAAGGTGGGGAAAATCACCTTCTCACGCCTAGTGGAGAGAAAGGGAAAGTTTATGCACACAAAAACCGCGTGGCTGAGCACGACCCTCGAGGCGGCAGCTGCGGCCAAGCAAAGGTGTTCACCCAGAGCTCAGCAACCCCGTGCTGGCCGAGCTCCGCGTGGGCAAAACAGCTCAACACACAGAGAGCAGCGCACCTGGGCCACCCACAGCTCCCTCCCTGCCGGGGACACCTCCAAAGGAGGTGGAGCAGGGGCTGAGAAAAGCCCCAGATCGCCCAGGCTGGTGTGCAGAGACAGCTCTGGCTGCTGGGTGTGAGCACAGGCACTTCCCACATTCCCCTTCAGCTCGGTTCGTTCAAACAAAGCCCCGGGGACTCACAAGCGTCACCAGGAACAGCCAGCAGCTGCGAGGACGCTGCACGAGGGGAACGAGCACCTCAGGCCGGCTGTCCCAGCGCCAGGGCCCGGCCGAGCCCAGAGCGGTTCCGGTCCCCGGACAAAACCGACATCGACGACCAATTAACAATAATTACAACAGCAAAACCACCAAGTGCCCATCCTGAGGACCATCCTCAGGTGCTGTTCCGCCATTCCCTGGCATCGGGACGGAACCTGCAGGGACACATCTGCAGGAGACTGATCTTACAGCAGACAGTTTTGAACAAGCAGGCAAAGCCTGGCTCCTGCTCTGCAGCCAGGCTCTGCGGTGAGCCCTGCTGGGCTCCAGCGCCCCCAAAGCTGCCCTGCTCCCCTCTGAGGGCAGAGAGCAGCCTCGACGGGAGCGGGGGATGCCTCAGGTACCTCAGCCAGCAAACTGGCCGGAGGAGGAGAGCAAAGAGAGCTGCAAGCATGGGGTGAGTTACCTCGGAGCCAGCCCCAGCACCCAGCCCCCGGCTGCCCCTGGCTGCACACTGGAGCTGGGCTGCACCGCACCTGGGCCAGTCACACCTGGAGCAGGGCTGCACCGCACCTGGGCCAGTCACACCTGGAGCAGGGTCACACTCCCATCTGGAACAGGGCTGCACTCACACCTGGATCAGTCACACTAGGAGCTGGGTTATACTCATGGCTGGATCAGAGTCACACCTGGAGCAAGGTTACACTCCCACCTGGATGAGGGTCACTCTCACACCTGGATGAGGGTCACACCTGGGTCAGGGTCACACTCACGCCCGGGGCAGGGTCACACTGTCACACCTGGGTCAGGGTCACTGTCACACCCGGGGCAGGGTCACTGTCACGCCTGGGTCAGGGTCACTGTCACACCCGGGGCAGGGTCACTGTCACACCCGGGGCAGGGTCACTGTCACGCCCACCAGTGCCCCGGCACACCGCCCTGGGCCGGGCTCAGCCCCCAGTGCAGCTCCCCGGGCCCAGCCAGGCTCTGCTCAGCAGCTCTGGGGCATGGGCACAGCCAGGAGCGGCTGAAGGGACAGCACGCGGGCTGAAGGGACAGCACACGGGCTGAAGGGACAGCACACGGGCTGAAGGGACAGCACACGGGCTGAAGGGGACAAGGACAGCACACCGGGGCCTGCAGCATCCTGCAGGTCAGCCCACGGACACCTGCAGCCCTTCTCCTGCCCACCAACACCCCCGGCCCTGCTGCAGCATTCCCCCCCTCAGCCCCAGCCTGCTCCTCCCTGCAGGCAGCCAGCCCGGATAGGGAGCTGATTGCAATCTGCGTAATTAACGGTGACCCCCGCGCCACGGAGCCATCAGCTTATCTGTCACCGCACACCTCAGTACAGGCCCTCAGAATAATCCCCCAGCACTTCCCGGGGATGCAGAGCCCCCAGGCCTGCAGCACACACAGCCCCAAAGGCTGACCTGCACGTGACTTTCAGGCTCTGAATTCTCCCTTTCCAAACACCGGAGGCTCTCGGTGCCAGCTTTTAAGGTGCAGCTTTGCCCTGCTCCCCCACAGCCCCGCTGAGGATGAGTGCGGGGAGCTCAGCTGGCTGCTCTGGCACTTCCAGCTTGGAAACAGCTCCTTTCATTCCCCAGAATAAACGTGGGACCGGGGCAGTGCCGAGTATCAGCACGACGCTGCACGGATGACACGATGGGAGCACGGAGGGGTGTTTGCCCCCAGCCCACTGGAGAACTCTGCGCTCCCCACCTCTGGGCACCCGGTGGGTGTGAGGGGCTGGGGAAAAGCCCCGCGCAGACACACTGCCGACATCCCAGAGGGAGCTCTGAGCACGGCAGACACGCGGGGCTGCTGCTCCCAGGAAGGCAACCCCGGCTCCCGGCACGGAGGAGCCACAGTTCCACCACCAACGGTCCATCCCTCCATCCCAGAGCGGTGTGAGCAGCCAGGACTCCTTCCTTCCCTCCCTCCCTCCCAGGGAACAGCCCTGCCTGCCCTCAGCTGCTGCCGGGGAATCTCCAGGAGTGGCTCGGCACTTCCCCAGAGCACACCCGCGGCCCTGGCAGCCCCTCCTGCGCTCCTGAGATGCTCTCAGAGCGTGCAGGGCTTGAGCTGAGATGTTCTCCTCGCTGCTGGGCTTGGTCACAGCCCCCAGGAGACGGGGCAGGACTGGCACTGCCACCCCCCACACCTGCTTTTCTCTCTGCCCCACGAGCTGTTTCTCCTACAGGCTGAAAGCCGTGGTGGGCTGAGGACAAGCAAGGCATGAGGAGTGCCCCAGGTGTCGCTGCCCGAGGGAGGGCAGAGCTGTGCCCTGACTCACCCCTTGTCAAAGAAGGACGTGTGCCCCGGGTGTGGGTACTTTGTGCTGCTGCTGCCCATCACGGCGCTGCCGACGTTCCCTGAAATGTAGGATTTCCGTGACGCCTGGTCCTTGGCAAAATTCCTGCAAGCAGCTAATTTGGATTCTAAGGCCTGTGACAGGGGAAAAAAAAAAAAAAAAGCGTTAAAAAAGTTAATAATTAAGAGGAAGTATTTTGCTGCTCGTTGATTGCCGTGAGCAGGGCTGCAGTGTGATCACCCTTGGCAAAAAAAAAATGGGAACAAAGCTGTCATTTCCTCTGTCACCCCACCACAGAGGAAACACACAGATGCTGATGCAGACTGCCAGACATTACTCAGCTCCACGAGGGCTCAGATTCTAGAGAGATGAACTCTGAAATAATTACCCAAGATAAGGAAGTCAAATCCTAGCAGAAGTTCCCCAAACTTCTTGCTTCAGCAGCTGCCTTGAACTGATCAGAAGACTGAGAGCCCAAAGCAGAATCCTCAAGCTACGAGAGGAACTGTGCATTTGGAAAGTTGGTTTTTCCACCAGGACAATGCCTCCTGGAAGTTCTTCCTTCATCTTGACTTCCAAAATAAAGTCAATTTCCAGAGCTTCACTGCCACCCTTCCAAACAGACCTGGTGAAGTTTCTTCCCCCCCTCTGTAAAGTGACAGTGACTCCTGGAAGGAGGAGCAACATCCTGATTCTCTCCTTCACTCCACAACATCACCTGCCCTTTCTGCCACCATCAGAGGCTGGGCATCCACTTTATCCTGAATATCCCTGTGGTGTAGATCCACTTTATCCTGAATATCCCTGTGGTGTAGCACAAAGTCCTCACTCCTCACACCCCCTTGGGCACGGGGCTGTCCAGAACACCGCAAACTGGAATTCACCTCCCCAGATGTGGGGTTTGGCCTGCTCTGCACACAATATTCCATGCACAGGGCACTGCCATGCTGCCACGGGTAAGTGAACCCTGTGCACACTCCCAGGAGCTTTATTTAGGGATGGAAGTTTATTTAGGGACTGTCCAGGCAGCTGTGGGTACCTCGGGGTGTCCCAGGTTGCTCCCTGTGATCTGAGCCAAGGATTCCCTGTCCAAGGCAGGGCAGCAGAGGGGAAACTTCCTGCAGGGACAAGGAGGGCAAAGCTTGGGATGAGGCACGGCCAAACCCCAGAGGACCTGGGCACCCTGTAATTGTCCCCAGAGCAGTGCCTGAGCTGGGGCTCAGTGGCCCAGCTGTGGCTCAGGGCAGGCTGGGGGAGCAGCTTGCTTATTTGGCATTTCCTGTCCCTGCAGAGTAATCACACGGGATTGTCACTAAGCTCCCTAAATCCCCTGCAGACTCTTACTCACAATGATCCCCTTTTAAACGTGTCACTGCTAACCCCGGGCCGTCCTGCTGCCCTTTCAAAGCACGGCTGCCTCCAAATGGGAGCAGCCAGGCGGTTTTTCGCGTTCCAGCTTTGCTAACACAACTGTCTGTACTGCAGCTCCCGCCAGGCTCGGCGTGGTTACACAGCACAGGGCACGGCCAGCCACAGCTCCCCCGGGCTCTGCTCACACACAAACCAGCCCGGCTCATCCACAGGCTCCTGGGAGCTCCAAAGCCGTTTCTTTTTCCAAGAGGAGAGCCTGGGTCCTGAACGACACTGCAACAGATGTTTAAAGCACTTCTTCCCTGCTTACAGCGTAATCCCTTTAAAGGCTCACGCATTTCACTTCCCCACCAACCACAGATGGGAGCATTTGGCTTTCTCCTCATTTGTTCCCAAGGCTGGTTTTGCTTTCAGGATCTGTGGCAGATCTCCCACCAGGAGACCCTGGCAGGGTGAGCCCAGCTCCTCCCTCACCTGAGCTCCTGACAGAGGATGCTGCAGGCCCACTTAAGGTAAGAACAAGCTGACAGTGCCTAACCCAGCACCTGAAAAATTTTTTATTCCGAATACGGATTTTGTCACCCCCAAACTGGATCAGAACCATAGGATCAGGCTTTGAAAATCAGAACAATGTGAATAAAAAATGCATTATCCAATACTAAGCAGTGAATGTGGATGATCTGGCAGCTCCAGGCCAAGGCTGTGCCTGAGCACAAGGACAGGAGCCCCAGGGAGAGCCCAGAGCTCAGAGCACTCACCCCCACTTTCCGTAGCAGATCTCCCACGATGTTGAGTGCAGATATTCGAGCTGAAGGAGTCAGTGGGCTGGTACCAAACCCATTTGGTATAGCTGCAAACACAGAAAACACAGACACATCTTATTACTTCACTCCCTCCACAGTTCAGGTTTCGAAAACATTTAAATACAACAGCTTCTGCATTAAAAAAAGAACCCAAACGTATCTACAGTCTTGCTGCAGACATTTCATGCAATTACCCACAGCAGCTGCAGGATCACTGGGCAGGGAAAATGATAAAGCTTAATTCCTGCCCACTGCCCTGGTTCCCCCCAAGCAGAGTTCATGCACTCTCCATCTGCAAGGCCACTGACTGCAATCCATCTAATCCAGCCCGAGCTCCCTCTGCAACCCACTCCTCCTCATCTAAAAAATCCAGGATTAATCCCCTGGACTGTCCAGAGCCTTCCAGATGGGAAAAGGGGCTGGAGTAAGATCCCAGTGCCTCAGGGAGGAAACAGCAGCCCTGAGAAGTCAGTGTGGTAACAGAGACTCCAAACTCCTGACCCTGCTCACCCACCACTGCTGCTGCACATCCGAGCAGAATTGATCAGGATTGGATCATCTGAGCAGAATTATCAGTGCCTGCACTTCCCTGCATTCCCAAATCCCTTCAGGGCCCCACAGCAGAGTGCGACCCCCTGCCTGGCCCCAAAGGCAGTGTCTGAGCTCCACTGTCCTTTCCCAAGCCATCTACTCCTGGAACGCTGCCCCGGGATTCCAACACACCTCACGGAAGTGTGAGACCCACACTCCCCTAAGGAGCACAGCCGAGCCCCATCCCTATGCCTGGTACCTTTTGGGGAAGGAAAACTATTTTCTGATCCTTTTCCAACGGGTGTAGCTGGCAAGGAGAGCGAGGCCTGGACAGCTGAATCCATCTTCTCACAGTCCAGCGTGGGGGAGCTGGGCGCTGATTTCCTGGTCACCTCCTGCTGCCTCTCCCTCACAGCCAGCTCCTGCCGTAGGTCTGAGGGGTGGGAGAAGGAAAAAAAAAACCACAAAATCCTGTATTAGTGATTGATTCTCTCACAAACACTCCCTCTGTTCGTTTGGGAGGGGCAGCAGGAGACAATTCCCAACAATCCTGCCGGGTTAGTGCCTGCTGCTGCTTCCTCCAGCAGTGGGGACACGCCTCAGAGCAGCCCCATCCCACCCCATCCCATCCCACCCCATCCCATCCCATCCCATCCCATCCCATCCCATCCCATCCCATCCCATCCCACCCAGGACAGGAGGGAGCAAACAGCCCTCCCTGCCTGCCCCACACAGCTCCCCGTCCCTGCCATGGGGGCAGCTGATTTCCCTTAGGATTTCCCCCCATTTGCAGTGTGAGCTCCACGTTACCCAAACTGCAGCTGCTGAGCCCAGCCCCTGCTCAGACACAGCTGGGAAAAACAGAGCAAGGATCCTTTCCTGTGCTTCCCACTCCCTACGTTCTGCTCCCAGCTCATAATCCACACGAGCCAAAGGCAGTGCAAGGGCTGCATCCAGTTTCCTGATGCCCTGACAAGTGCAAGAGCAGACTGGAGGGCAGTCCAAAGGACGGGCTTTAGAAAAGCCTGGTTTTATTCTCACCTCCTCCCCAGACTGCAGCTCACCCCTACCCTGTCCCTTCCCCTTCCCCAGCTTTTGGACATTCCCACATCCAGCACAGCCCAGCCACGGATCTCTCAAACCCTCAGGAAGGTGCAAACGAACATTACAAAGTGAGTTGTTCCTTTTTGGGCAGAGCAACTTCGTTTTCACAGACCCTCCTCCTATTCGTTGCCTCAATCTGGTATAAAAGCAAAATTAACTGCACATCACAGCTTTGAAGCTGTAACAAACAGAGCTGATTTTAGGCGAAACAGCAGAGCTGAAGTGAAAATCTGTCTGGGCTCCCAGAAGAGGATCTGAGGCTGTTCAATCAGAAATGTCATATCTGAGTTTGACAGTACCAGTTCTGTTAGAGGCTACTGCTCCTGCTTGCTGCCAGGGGGAAAAACTCACAAATGCTAAAAATGTCCAAATGACTCATCTGAGAAACAAGATGTCTGTTTTGCTGATTGTTCCAGTGTTCTAGAAAACAGCCCCCTGGGTTTTGCTGCTTTTTCCACTTTTATTGCCCTAATCTCAAATTCCAATACAGAACTGTCTTTCTTCATATTTATTACAAAAATCCCTGTGCTCCCGATGAAGTTCCCAGTTTCTGGGGCACAAACTTGCTTAAAAAAAAGGTTCATAAGGGAGAACACCAACAAAAAGTCCCAGCCTGCTGTCAGGTGTGTTCTTACACTCAGGTCCAGGCCTTAAACGAGGAAATATTTGAGAAAGCTTCATTTAGGTAACAAAGCTGCAAACCACCAGCCTCTAAAGCACATTTACTGGCTGGCACAGGCTCGTGAGCAGATCACCTCCACTGTTAGAGGAATCAGTTTATACCAGCAGTAAAAATGCTTCCCCGGCATCCTCAGTGTGAAACCCACCGGGGAATTCCCAGCTCCCCATCTCATCCCAGAACACCATCCCAAACATCTCCCACGGGTGTGAAAACAGCCTTTACCAGAATATCTGAAATAATACATTTGAGGCAATTTCCAAGGGGCTCAGAAGGAACCCAGGAGAGATGTTTTAAAGAGTTACTTGACCATTTATCCTGTATTTCCCACCTCCTGTGCTTTCCCTTCCTATCAACCCACAGCAAGAGCAACTTTTGAAGCCACCAGTTCTCTTATATCTGCAGAGCATTTTGGTGTTAAAAACCCTGAATTCATCTAGTATTAATTCTGAATGATTAAATTAAATTATTTATTCTGAATTATTAAATGAGGAAACTTTTCTCTTTGGCTACACTGGACATACAAAGAACGCGCTGCCAGTAAAACCTGAAGCATCCAGTTCAAGTCTCATCATGTGAGGCTTCCTAGAAACATGAGCTTTGCTTGCTGCACGTCTCTTTTAGCAAACCAACCCTGCACCAGCCCCCAGAACCAACCAGACCAGCCATACCTCTTGCTTCATCCTTTAATCTCTGTACAGAGACCAGCAAGGACTCCTTGTCATCCAGCTCGCTTTCTAAAAACGCATTTCTCTCAATAGCTTGGTTCAGCCTCTGTTCGAAGTCTTCCAATGAAACTATTGTTGCCCTAGAAACAAAAACCCAGAATATTAGGTTCTTCAGCTCAGCCAGCATAAAAGCTCATTCAAAAGCACAGCAGAAGGGAAATGGTGGCAGGGCTGCGTTCAAGGGAAGCATTTGAAAGCCGTGGAAATGTTTCTTAACAAGGAGTGATCAACTCCAAAGAACAGGGGGGAAAGAGGAGAAGAACGGGACAGCATCTGGCTCTCAGAGATGTGGGAAAGAGCCAGCCCAGAGCAGCCAGCTCCTTTTTCCCCAGGCAATGCATTATTCAGTGCCCCAGCTCAGGTGGGGCTCTGCACAGGCACAGGCCAGCCAAGGTGGGCAGCAGAGCACTGGGACCATGACCCAAGGCCCAAATCCGCCCCAAATCAGCGTCAAAAGTGAGTAATCAGCTTAAGAGCCTTGTGCAAACAGGGCCTGGGCTCTCAGATCTGTTTTCCAGATAGCCAGAGGCTCATTCCTGCTCTCCCAGAGTGGCAGAATTCCCACTCAGCAGAAGGGAAGCACGACCTCCGCCCAAACTGGGCGTTCCCAGCAGCAGCCTGCTCACTCCAGGCCCTTGGGAAGGGCAGGATCGCTGCCTCCAGCTGCTCTGCAAGGGACCAGGAGACTCCTTGGGCCTCTTTGCTTCAACAGGGACTACGGAAAGCAGCAGCTCCCGACTTCAAAGGGGCTCTGAGGCAGCAGGACCACAAACATCAGTCACTTAGCTGGGGGTACCAAGGGCAGAGCAGTGGCCTGGCTGGCTCTGGGCTTGTTCTTCACAAACCACACTGTGCCACTGCCCTTCCTGCTGATGGTGAGGGGCACCGGGCAAACAATCCAAAGGCTTGGGGGCGTTTGGGATTTTTCTGATTGTTGTTTTCCCTTAGAGGAACAATGAAATGCTCGAGCTGAGCAGCAAAGCAAAGATCTTGGTGGTGCAAGCTGCAAGGGAAGAGGAGGTTTGCAGCCTTCACCTCTTGGCGCGTTCCAGGTCATCGTTGGCCTGCTCCAGCTCCCTCACATATTTGTGCAGCTGATCTTTGATGGCCCTTGTCTGGCTCAGGTCGTCCTCCAACAACGACACCTGCTTGTAACTCTGGGCGTACTGGTGCTCCAGCTTCTCCTGAAACAAGGAACAGGGAGATAAACAATCAGCAGCTGGCACTGGCCAAGCGACCAGCACGAAAAGGGGATAGAAAGGATCACTCTGTGCGCAGAATGCTGCTTTGGGAGCACTGCTAATTCAGAGCAGAAACTGGAGAGGGAGAAGGAACAGGCTGTGAACATCAGAGCTGGCCACGGTACAAAATCCCAGCCACGTCCCCACGGCACAGCTGCCTCTCAGGGCTGCATCCCTGCATCTGCTCCCCACCGCCTGCACTGCCAGCTGCTCCAGGAGGGCAGAGAGAAATCCAACTGCACAGCCTCCCCTTCCGTGCTGCTGCCTGGGCAGCGCCCACCCCGACACCAGAAATTCCCTGATGTGTCCCTGAGCAAAACATGGGCCACTGAATCTGCCACAAAACCTCCAGGCCCACAGACTCATCCTCAAAAGACTGAGGAATTCACGGCCAAACACCCTCTGAGGGCACTGAGAAACTACCGCCCTCATCAAACACAACCAAGTACAGCTGGGACCGGAGACACAAAGTAACCCCATAAACCCTCCTCCTTCCACTTGGGTGAATTTCAAACCTCTGTCTTCACTAAATAAGCCCAAAATGATGCTTCCTCAAGATTTCAAGAACTTGTTAACACAGAGGCATCAACTCGGAGCTACCCTCTGCACGTGCAGATCCCTGAGCAATTCCTGGCTCCACAGATGGACGTGGAGACTCCCCGAAAGACGTGCACAAATCACCCAATTTCTGGTTTCTTTGGGGTCTCACAAGAGCCTGGTTTGCAAAGGAAGGTGACAAAAGCCCTTGTGTTGTGCCCTGTTGCTATGCTGATGTTCCCTGCGGAACAAATAAAGCTCCTCCTTGGCACAGGGATCCAAACCAGCACAAACTCCAGGACCAAGCTTCGTGACGTGAGCAAGAAAAATTCTGCCACGAATGTCCCTGGCCTTATTTGGGGTACATGCCACGCTTCAGTGTGGATCTTCAGCAGACAACTCCTTTTTTATTTGGGTATTCAGTGCCCAAGAGCAGCCCAGACGATCCAGAAAGAAACCCAAGGTGTAGCAGAAAGGAAAAGCAACACTGCCACAGAGAAAACCTACCTTTAATGTTTCCACTTCATACTTCAGCCTTTGGTTATCTGCTTGCAAATCCCTGTTCCTTTGCTCAGCTTGCACTAGCTGTGCCTCCAACTCAGCTTCTAACTCCCTGCTTCCCTCCTGGAATTCAGCCAGCTCTTCACGAGCCTCCTGGAAGCTGCAAGGAGAGGATTTCATCAGTGGAAAAGCCAGCAGCTCCCCAGTTAAAACAAAACCTGCAGCTCTTCTAAAATAAAACGAGAGTTTTAAAGCACTTAAGTGTCATCCACAGACCTCCAAGGGGAAAAAGACAAACGGGGAGACAGGGAAATGACATTAAGCTGAGCCATTGAAGGAAATTAATTCTCTTACATCAAACCCAGCAGCCACCTGGAATGGCTGTGTGGAACCAAAGCTATTTACAGGATTCATGGGAGCCTGAGCAGCACTTTGGGCTCCATTAGCTCTCACTGCTGGCAGACTTTATGGAACAGACAAGGAATTAAGCAAGCATTTAACCAGATTTTGGTCAGAAACCGAAGAGAGAACGGCAGTCTCTGCACCTCTGCACTAGCTGGATAATTAAAGTTTGTAAAAATCCTGCAGAGTCAGGAAGGCAGGACATGCCTACCTCAAACTACTGAGAGTTATTAAATACTGGAAGTAGCCACTCCACATACTTTGCTTATTGAATTTGCATTTTTACCGCAGGTAATAGCTCAGCCCTGAGCAAGCAGCAGAGAAAACCTCAGAGGCTTTAGGTGACAACACATCCAGGGGTATCCCAGGTGGAATTTCTGACACACAGGAACGGCTCAGGGTTCTCCACACGGACAGGCCTCTCCACATTCCTAACACATCCCTCCCAAAAAAACCCCAAACCCAAAAAAGCCCCTTGGGCTCTTTGGGCTTGAGAGGGATTTAACCCCCAAAACCCCTCAGCCCGCCCTCCAATCCCTGCAGATGCACAGCACCACTGCAGAGAGCAGCTGCTTTTGGCACTTCTGGTAACAAAAAGCCCTGTGTCCCCCCAGAGATGCAAAGCACAGGCACAGGCAGGACCAGGGGCTGTGAAACGCTTGAATAAAATGCAGCAGACACCAAATCAGCCACTTCTCATGGCAGTAATTCCACTAGAAGGAGCTTGAGGGAACAGGAACGATACAAGGCAAGCCCAAAGGTGCCTTCTTATGATAAAACATCAAGATACCACTTAAGGCAGCACTTCAATTGCACAAAGGTGCACATGATCATCAGAAGGCTCTGCTCTTGCTCAAACATGCTCAAAACATAGCCTGCAGTCCTTGGCATGGTGGCACTGGGCAAGAAACACTCAGCTCCCACAGAGATGGAAATTTTTAAGCTGGAAATCCTTTCCACAGAATTCTCTTCTCACAGGTTTTCTCTCAAGTGTCTAATGAGCATCTTGGTGTGGCCTCGCAGAGGAGCAGATTAAACAGTGCTCTGATCATTAGGAACCAAATTCAGCTTGCAAATCCACAATACCTTTGTTTGTACTTCAAGGAAAGCTCTTTCCAATACGCAGTTTCCTCCTTTGGACTCGAGAAAGTAGGGATTTCTTCACTGTCCATGATCAACACGACCTGCAGGACACCAGCACAGGGACACACTCAGGATAAACCCAAAACCAGATCACCCCCAAAACCTCAGCTCCATCCTGGGCTGCACCAGGACTTGGCACCCACGGCCAGGATGGCAAGAACCCCTCCCAGGGCTCACCCAGACCTGCCCCAACGAGCCCCAGGATTTTCCCCAGCCTCTGCAAGTGCTTGCGCAGCAGCCTGAAGTGAGACCAGAAGTTCTGGTTGCATTTTGCAGCTGCCACCCAAACTCCAGTTGGTGCCACAAGCCCACTCGGGCCCAGGGCTGGTAATACACTCAAATTTACAGCTCCCAGTTTCCACTGCATTAAATATTTTTAAGATATTTTGCCTCCTGCCAGCACAGAGTGAGTGCACCACAGCTGCTTTTAGAGCTGCAAAGGTGAGTGGGGAAGGAGGATGAAAACCCCAAGTGAGGTAACTACGAACAGCTCTGTGTGGAGATCAAAACTCAATTTATTCTTCCTGCAGCAAGTCCTGGCTCAGCCCTGCTGGTGTCACATGCAGGTAACAGCAATTTTCCACGTGGCCCTGGAGCAGACACAAGGAAGATCAGCCTCTCCCATAAAGGACATGCTGACATCACAGAGGAGTGTTCCCAGAGGGGCTCAGAGGAGAAGTTTCCCACACCAAGGTACTGATGATCCCCTCCCCGTGAGGATCCTCCTTCCTTGGACCTCCCCAAGCTATCAGCCAGCACAAGAAGCACGACCCAACACATTTTTTGTACGGTTTTATATGTGGTCTCAGCACACAGCAGGTCTCAGAGGTGGTGAAGGAGATAAAAT
Source organism: Chamaea fasciata (assembly GCF_029207755.1). Taxonomy (NCBI): domain Eukaryota; kingdom Metazoa; phylum Chordata; class Aves; order Passeriformes; family Sylviidae; genus Chamaea; species Chamaea fasciata. Next base: position 10,865,125 of record NW_027094104.1, on the reverse strand, counting down.
GAGGAGCAGCACCAGGAGAGTGCTCAGAGCCCAGCCAGGAGATGCAGCATTGCTGAGCCCTCCCCAAGCAACCCCACAGCTCTTCAAGGCTTTTTTTTTTTTTTTTCTCCATAAAAAGTCAAGCCTCAAATTCTGTCCTGACCACCCAGGAGAAAGGACAGGGTGAAGCCAACCTCCCCTGTGCTCCAAGCAGAGCTCTGAACAACGCTCTGCACCAAACCCATTGATCAGAAGAGCTGACCTCAAAGTTCTGACTTTCACACTCCAACAGGCATCGCTTCCCGGCCAGCTCCGTCCCCTCAGGCTAAAATTGTCACACTAATGTGCTCTGTATCTCAGTGACCCACATTTCTGACACCTAAAAGTGGGCCAGAACAATCCCATGCTTTCGTCAGAGGGCAGCCAGGCCAAGCCCAGCGAGGCAGATCTGGCACACTGGCTCTCCAGCTGAGCTCGCAGCTGCCACAACCGAGAGCAAATTTATCCAGAGCACTTCAAAAATCAACCTCCAACCTCCCAGAGTGTTTATTTAACTGCACAGCTTTGCCGCAGAAGCAAACATGCCATGGCTCAGGTCTTCACACTGCCCAGGAGAACGGATGGGGAACCAATTTCCTTTCCTGCACTGAGAAAACGAAGAGCACCTGTGGAGCCATTCCCACCACAAACTGCAGACAGGATTTTCTTTCGGAGCACTTGCATCAGCCGTTCCCAAGGCAGCCACAGGGACAAATCCCAAGCTCTGTGCATGCGGAGCTCAGGATTCCTGCCCAAACTGCTGCAGCTCCACGGTGGGAGCAGACACCTGCCAGAGCTCAGGTGTGTCCAGCAGCTCCTGGACAGTGATTCCCACTGCCAGCACAAGGCACTCGCCAAGCACTGAGCCAACCTTCCCAGAAATCCCTTCAACCTTCCCCTGAGCGGCTGGAAACCAGCAGGGAGCACATTCATCCCAGAATAAATCAGATGAAGCACAAGACAGGCTCAGCTCCCGCAGCTCCAGAGGGGCTGAGCTCAGAAGGTGAGCAGCCAAGCTCAGGATGTGGCAAGAGAAACGCTCGCACAAGGAAGAACCTTACATCATTTCCTAGAAGCAGCTGAGATAAGGCACAAGACTCCTTCCTGTCTGCTCACACGGGGCACACCCTTGGAAATCAACACCCAAGGGATGCCTGCAGGCAGGGCAGGGACAGGAAGGGCTGCCTGGGGCTCCTGAGGACAGGAGGTGTGTCTGCCCCCCACTCCTTGTGCAAACACCTTCTCCTCTCACACGCTGGAGGGAGGAGATTCAGCCCTGGGCAGGAACTGCTCCGTCCCAACACACCCAGACCTTCTCCAACTCTCTCCTCCTGCCCTGGTGAAGCGGGTGGGGGGTCATGGTTGCCCCTGCTCCATGTCTCCCACCATCCCTAACGCTGTCAGCAGGGATTTGGGATCTACTGGCTGCTCCTGGTGCCAACACCAGCATCCACATCCCGCTTTTTGTCACACGGGGGGGCAGGAGAAGGGATGGAGAGCTCGCACACACCCTGCAAACACGGTGCTCCACAGCCAAAATATCAACCTGGGAGCTGCTGACAGCCTCCAAACCTGCTCCCAGCACACACGTGGCCACGGGACAATCCTTCACCCCACCAACCTTTGGCCGTTCCCTCGGAATGCCGGCACAAAACCACGGATTGTGCAAGCAGAGAGCAGATCCCAGGAGTCACCAGGACACAACCAGACACCTCCACACAGCTCACGCGTGGGAGAGAGGATGCCCACGGAACACCACGAGTTTAACAAAACCTGCTTTGCCCCAGCCTGTGCCTGTTGTCCCGAGCCCAGGAATCGTGTCAGGAGCTGAGAACCAGCACGGCCAGCCCTTCCTATTCAGGGCTCCTTCGCATACGTGGCGCTCGCAGAATCCGGCCTTTGACAAACAACACTGAGCCTTTTCAGGGAGCGGACAAGACAATGCAGCGGCGTCTTCCAGGGAAAATGAGAGCAGGCTTATGCTGCTGCCCACTCAAATTCATTCCAACACAGCTTAGCATTCACACAGTGCCCTGGGAAAACACAGCTCCGTGGGCACAGCTCCAGCTCCAAGGCTGCTCCCAGACAAGAACTACGCTCACGACACCGGGGCTCCTTTCAAGCCCACCCCGAGACAAAGTCAGCAGGACAGAGCGACTCTGCACTGTGAAAAGGAAAGAACTTTTCCACGCTGCAATGACTCTAAAAAAACCCCACATGCTGTGGAGGTGAAGGGCTTGTCTAAATGCAGAGGGGTTTGTACAGGACAGATCTGTTTTCCCACCTTGGAAGCATCCTTAAAACGAGAGGAGCGGTATCCTGGGGATATCACCAGAGGCAAAGGTTCAAGAATGCACCAGAAGTACCCAAACCAACATGCAGACAGCATTTTACAAGCACTTCAAGGAATCTTGCGTCCAAGGCCAACCCCAAACCTCTCTGGAGCCACCTCCCAGCTAAGCCATGAGAACACAGACACAGCCTGAACTGGAACACGGTACCTTAAAAAAGCTCCCCGGGCTCTCCATGTGACGGGAGACTCGCAGCGAAGCTCGGGACGAAATCTAAGACCAAAACACTCAGCCTGAAATCCAACCCCACGCCTGGGCTGGGTCCCACCCCTTCCCACGGTGGGGAATCCACTCCTCCCTGCTCTCAGAGTCACTCAGCCCCTCACACGTCACGGCAGGGATGACTCTGAGCGCCGCAACTCACCCTGGATGTACCTGCGGCATCTCCAGCGGCTGCAGAAAGAATTCCTCCCGATTTTAATTGCCTCACGCTCTCCCATCTAAAACCAGCTCATAAACACTGCCATATAAAGAGAACGAATGTTATTTCATGAACAGGCCGTTTTTTCGGCTTTCTTCCTCGCAATCCCACTTGCCCAATATTTTCAGACACCAGACATGAAAAATTCAGCAGAAGCAAAGCAAGGCCACTGAAACAGGACCAGCCACAGGGCTAGACTCCCCCAGCTACGCTTGGCTCATCCCCCCTCCCTCCAAGGCACCACAAAAGTCCACTGACCTTTGGGATTAAACAAGCAACCAGCTCAAATAGGACTCGATCAAGAAGTTCTGCCAAGCTCACATGTGGCCTCCAGTTCTCGAGATAACGAGCCACTCTGGCTATCACAAGACGTCCAAGTGCCTGTTTGGCTGCCAGTCCCCCCGCCTCGGAGGCGACGACGCTGTCACCCGGTGCTGGCACCACCCAGGCACAGCAGGACTGTCCACAGCCAGCTCTTCTTGCTCATTCACAGGCAGAAAAGCAGAAGAAATCTTGTCTCCATCATTCTCCGCCACCTCAGACCAAGAGCAAACCTCCAGCTCCCGGAGCTGTTGATTTTTTCCCTGCGAACCCAACCAAGACTCAAAGCGAGGTAACCCGAGCACCTCAGCAAAAACTCAGAGCAGAAAACGTTCCTGGTCTTATTAGAAGCTGGGAAACAAACAAGCAGCAGGCACGGGTTAGATTTCACCAATCAATTCGGGCTTGTTCTGCTCACGGCTGGAACAGGAGCCGGCGGATTTCCAGACGCCTTTGGATGTGTGCCCGCATCAAACCCAACCTCTGGGAAGTGAACCTTCTCCTGCAGTTCTATTTTTGAACTGAATGTTCTCGAGTGAACCACAACAAATGCCTCCTCCTCTCTTACAGCAGCACGGGAGCTCTCAGGAAGGGAGGGAAGTCACCGAGCACGGCGTCAGCACGACGCTCCTCGCTCTGCTGCAACGATCAATCCTGCACTTCCAATTTGGGCAGCGCAGGAGAGAACCAATTCCTACCTGCAGGAAACCTGGAGCCAAGTTCAGAAGAGCCTTTGAGATAAACCAAGCGCCACACAGCAAAGCCTCGTTATCTCAACAGCCTCATTAATCAAATATAACATGGCTGCTCTGCACCACATGGCCAGGACTCATCTGTCTGGTGAATATTTGATATCCAGTCACAGGGAAACCCTCCAAGAGTGAGCCAGCACTGGGGTAGGAGCCCTGAAACACACTGATGCAAAAAAGCCTCTTCTCAGAAATCAAGCTACAGCTACCAGAAGTATCAGAATTTTGCATTAAAAAATGTTTGCTGCTTTCACAAAGATGGGAAGTTCCAGACATTTGACCTCTGCTCCTTCCCAAGTAACCTCACTAATAAAGAAGAGGTTGGTGCTCCTGCTGCAGGTTCAGCTCCTGCAGAGGTGCAGGAAAGGTTCCTGGAGATGTGCATGTCCCAGAACACTCTGGCCTGAGAAAGGGGACAGTTTGCTCCCAGCTCTGTGCCCAGGAACTCCAAAGGGATGAACCCACACAGAGAGGAGGAAGAGCAAACTGAGAAGGAAACTGAGGCTGTGGAAAGGACATGCTTGTCCCTGCCCTGTCCCTGCTCCCTCCTGGGCAGGCTGGGGAGGTGTGACAGGAGCTCTGACCCTCACCCAGCCCAGGCTGCCATGGACCTGAACCCTCTGGAGACCAGGCAGCCAGCTCCAGCTGCTCTCCCTTTAAACCCTGGGGAATGGCAGGGCCGCCCAGCCAGCAGCAGTGACTTCCCCGAGAGGCCGCGGCACACACAGCACAGAGCCTGCACCAGGGACAGCTCCAGGGCTCCACCCCAGCAACCCAAACCACCCTGCCGACAACAGCCCCTGGGAAGGCGCTGGCCGCAGGGCGAGATGCCTCTGGGCACCACAGAATGACCAAGGGAAAAGCACTCGGCACGGATTTCTGCCAAAAGGACTGAATTCTGCAGCTTTAACACCTCTGAAGTTCTACCAGTGCCAGGGGTAGTAAATTGGATTTGAAAAATACCTCCCAAAATGGCATCCACAGAGCAGCCCCCAGCAGAGAGGGGCTCTGCAGTGAGCACTTAACAGCAGGAATATTAAAAGTAACCCCCCAGAATCTGTGCTGATCAGGAGAGAAGGAACCAGCACAACCTTCCACTGAGCTGTGGGGACAGAAGAGCCCTGGAGGGACACAAGCACATCATGAAAAATCTGCTCTGATGGCTGTAGCTGCCTTTGCCCCGGGGTCAGGGCAGCGCAGCAGCGCAGGCACTCTGCTGAACACACTCTCCAGTTGATCTCGATTATGTTTGTGGTGTCACAAACATCAAGGGCTGCAAAAACACCATTTCCTTTCTGCACTCTGACTTTCCTGGCACCTCAAAAAGAAACAAACCCAACTGTAATGGACTGAGGGCAAAAAGTGCACTTTGTTGCTGTACCTCTTGGCAGCCTGCTGCCAGCAGCGTGTCCAGAGACAAGATTCCTTGTGACACCAAGGTCACAGACATCAGCAGTCTCGTGCTTTCTCTCCACTTTCTTATTTTCCTTTCTCTTCTCTGTCCTTCTCCACCACATGAGGAAATATCTTAATGCATCTGCAAAATCTAAAGAGTCGGGGGGGGAAAAAAAAAAAAAAGAAGAGGATTTTCCCCTGAATCCAGCCAGGAAACAGGACAGGGGATCTCTTCCAGGGCAGACCTACCACTGTTAATCCCAAACCCACACTGTTTGCCCACCTCTGCCACGTCCTGTGCAGCCACAGCTAACCGGCACCACCATCACCCAGCCTGCCTGGGCAGTCACGCTGCCAACACACCAAACCGACATTTCGATAAATAAACACAAGCCCACAATCGCTCAGGTTGGAAAAGACCTCTGAGATCATCAACCCGACCTCTGACTAATCACCACCGCGTCAACCAGAGCCACATCCCGGAGCTTCCCGAACACCTCCAGGGATGGGGACTCCACTGCCTTTCTGGGGCAGCCCTTTCCAAAACACCTAAAAGCCCCCCAGCCTCTCTTCTGCCTTGGGACAGCTTCTGCCTCTTACAGTTACTGGCATCCCTAACAAAACACTGACCTTGCAAAGGCCACCAGCCCTCCACAGTGCTCAGGAATTGTTTCTTGGGGGGGGGGGGGGGGGGGAAGTAAAGGAAGAAAAAAAAAAATTCAGAAGCATCCGAGGAATTCTTTTACAGCAGTTTCTTGTATCTGAGCACCTCTCGGGCAGCAAACGCCACAGGCACCCCAAAGTGCCCTCCAGCACTTGTGAGCGAGGCAGGAGAGCGGCGGGGGGAAGGAGCGGCGGAGCCGAGCCGCGGGCGGGGGGCACGGCTCTCCGCCGCCGGGAAGGAGCGGGATGTGCGCCGGCAGCCCCCGGGGAAGGTCTCTGCCCCGCCGGCAGCGCGTCCTTTCCAGCCCGTCTGCTGCGAGCCGGGTCACGACAGAACACGACAGAACACGGCGGGGCTCGCAGGGCGGATAACCACCGGCCCCAATTCCCGACAGACCGCGGAACGACAGGATTCCTCGGAGATCCTCTGGGACCCAGCCCCGCCGTGTCACCCAGCAGGGCACCGGCCCGTCCCCGCACACCCCCAGGGACGGTGACTCCACCAGCACCTCCCTGCCCACGCCGGCATCCAACCACCAACGCCGGCAGGAATTTCCTCCCCAAAAAAAGACGCTGGCATAGGATCGATCAGGGATTTGACGAAAACAGAGGCAAACCACGCGTCCGGCCGCCTGCCAGTGAGGGCCCAAGGCGCAGGCCGGGGGCCGAGGGCGGCAGAGCGGCGGGCAGGGCCCGGGGCAGCCCCGAGCCCCGGCGCGGCCGAACCGGCCCGGCCCCGCTCCCGGCGGGGGGAACCGGGCAGGGCGGCGGCCGAGCGGGGCCGCGCCGCGATTGACAGCGCCCGCAGCCAATGAGAGGCGGCGTCGCCGCGGCCGCAGCCAACGGCGCGGCTCGGGGGCGGGCCCTGCCCCGTTGTCAATTCCCGGCCAATCGCGGCGCGGAGCGGGGCCCGCAGCGCCCCCGGCCCCTTCCCCGCCCGCCCCGCGCCCCCCGCCCGCCGCGCCGGGCCCGGCCCGCCGGAGCCACCGCGGGGACCCCCGGGCCGGGCCGGGCCCCGCCGCTCACCGGAGCGCATCCCCTGCCACAGCCGCCGCAGCGCGCGCCGCCGGGGCCGCCTCATCCGGGGACTGGGGGGCGGGGCCGGCGCGTGATGCAAGAGCCAGCGGGGGCGGGGGCGCTGTCGTCCGAGGGGCGGGGAGAGGGGCGGGGCCTGGATGAAGGGGGCGTGACTTAGGCGGTGCCGGTCCCCGGTATCAGTTCCCCGGTATCGGTTCCCCGGTGTCGGTTCCCCGGTATCGGTTCCCCGGTGCCCGTGGTGCCCGTCTCCGGTGCCGCCGCTGGTTCACATCCCGTTCGCCCTCGTCCCCGTCCCCACCGGCCGCCCTCGGGATGAGGTGGTCCCGCTCCCCTGCCTTTGCGGCCTTGGGGAACTGCCGCCTGCCCGTCCTCCGCCGCTCTGTGCCCGGTGACCCGGCAGGGCTCATGGACACCATCCCTCGGGGTGCCTGGACATCCATCCCTCGGGGCCCAGGACATCCACCCCTGCGGGTGCCTGGCCATCCCTCCCTCCGGGCGAGCTCTGGAGCGGGCAGGGGCAGCTCCTCCTTCCTCCTCCTCATCCTGCGCCCGCTGCCTCACTCCCCGCTCAGCTTCTCTGTCCGTGGAGCAGGGAACTCTGTGAGCGGAGGCTTTTGGAACTCCCACAGGGACCCCTGAGCTGAGCTTAGGAGAGCTGACAGCCTCCACTGCCGGGCTGGGGCGGGGCTCCCCATCGCTGCCCCATCGCTGCCCCATCGCTGCCCCATCGCTGCCCCATCGCTGCCCCATCGCTGCCCCATCGCCGTCCCATCGCTGCCCCATCGCTGCCCCATCGCTGCCCCATCGCTGCCCCATCGCTGCCCCATCGCTGCCCCATCGCTGCCCCATCGCCGTCCCATCGCTGCCCCATCGCTGTCCCATCGCTGCCCCATCGCTGTCCCCGTGCCCGGCGTGTCCCCGCAGTCCCGGGGCTGCTCCGGTTCCTCCGCAGGGCTTCCCGGGCGGGCCCTGCCCCGCAGCCGCCCCGCGGCTCCCCGGCGCTGCCCCGATACTGGAGCTGGCTTTGCGTGTCTAATTCCCTGCCCTGTAATTAGCAGTCCGGGCTGTCATTAGCGGCGGGCGGTGCAGCCGCGATGCCCTCGTGCTTCTCTTTCCGCGGGCCGGCGCTGCCGTGTCCCTAAACCGCATCTGGGACGGCTGGGACAGCCGGTGTCCTCCGTGGGCGCAGTGCCACCACGGCCACCACTGTCCCCATAGCCGTGTCCCATCCATTTGTACATTTACCCACGCTTTTCCTGCATTTCCCATGGAGTGTTGCAGACAACCCGAGGATTTGGAGCACACCCCTCTCCCCAGGCGGGTGTCCAGCCGGCCGTGGCTGTCCTCTGACCCCTGCACGGCCCTTTCTGGGTCACCCGGTGTGACCCGGGTGTTGCACAAGGTCACAAATGCTGCTGAGACACGTCAGAGCAGCGGGGCAGGACGTGCAGCACAGCACGGCCCCGGGACACCCCAATTAGAGGCTGTGCCAGGAGGGGAAGCCACGGCGTCCTGGGAGCAGTCATCCCTCGGTGACAAACTGCCCTTGGAGCCGCCTCATCCCTCCTGGGAGCAGAGCCCTGTTCCCAGGGCGCCTTCCACTGTGCTCTCTGCTCCAGAGGATGATGATGGTGCTGCCAGGGCCTGGGCCACCTTCTCCCTTCCGTGGCCATCCCACAGGGTCTTGGTGCAGCTTTTTCCTCACTCTTCAGTGACAGGGCAGCCCCTCTGAGGGGACAGAAGTGTCCCTGTGAGGGAATGAGCCAAGCTGAGGCGTCCCTGGGGAGCTGTGGGGACTAGAGGGTTCTCTTTGCACATCTGTCTGCACCTCTGGCCGTTTGTCCCTGGGAGGCAGGGTCAGTGCTGCTCCACACAGGAGGTTTGGGGGGCCTCGCTCTGCTGGGCTGGATGTGCATGGATCTGCAGCCATCCCATAATCAGAACACAGATCCCGATTTGGGAGGCAGCTGGAAATGAGCTCTGTGGACGAGGGGCTCTCCTTTGTAGAAAAGCCACGGCTGTGTGTCTGTTCAACTCTAAATTAATTCCCCAAGGAATTAACTTACCCATTGGGATAATTTAATAATTTAATAATTTAATTTACCATTGGGATAAATCCCAATGGGTAAATTAAATCATTTCCTCACTACTATTTATATATATATATATATATATATCTGTAGACCTATATATATATGCTGATATATACATTCTATATATATAAAATGTATATACATAATGTATATTTATATAGATAGGCATATAAACGTATATATACTACTATGAGTTAAGTAATATACTATATAATAATATATACTATAATATATTATTATGTGGCATATCATAATTAAAATATAATTTACAAATTATATTTGAAATACAATTTCCCATTAATCCCAATCCCTTGGCTTCATAGAAAAGCCAAGGCTGTGTGTCTATTCAACCCCAAATTAATTCCCCAAAGGAAATTAATCAATTCCCCAGGGAATTAATTTACCACCGACCCAGGGAGCAGCACCCCCCTGGTTTCTTTTCTCCCCTTTAAACCCCACCCTGCGCTCCTCGTGCCTCTTTTCCCAGGACCGGGCGCCGATTCCAGCAGCTCCATCAAAGCCACCTTGGCGACAAAGGCCGGGCGCCGCGGGGGCCGCGTTTCCCAGGGGTGCGCGGTGCCCGCCTGGTTAACAACGCCTTTACATCGATGTTTTCTCCCGGGTCAGCCCCGCCCGGCCCGCATTGTGCGCGGGGCTGTTCCCATGCGGCCGCCGCACAAAGGAGCAGTCACTCAGCATTAGCGGCCGCACAATGCTGCACCAAAAATAAAAAACAAAACAAAACAAAAAACACCCCTCCCGGAAAGGCCGGGGAGAGGAGACTGCCGGAATCCTCCCGGATTCCGGCAAAAAGGGGGGGCTCTCCTTGGAGTGGTGTGGGAATTAACGGGGGGTGTCCCACAGCCCCTGGGTGGGTTGGGAGGATTTGGGGACAGGGTGGCTTTGTGCTGGTGTAGAGAGACCCAAGGGGGAGACAGGGTGGGTGTGGGGATCGGTTTTGGGCTGGGAATTGTGGATGCAGATGTGGGGCCCTTCAAGGTGCAGCCACACCTGGGAATTACCTTGGAGAGGCACCAGTGAAGGTTCGGGAGGGAGAAATGACCCCTCGGTGTGTGGAGAAGAGCAGGATTTCCTCCCTGATCCCTGTCCTGGAGCGTTGTCCAAGCCCCACCTTGTCACCAGCCCAGAGCACTGAGTGCCACATCCAGGTGTTCCTCGGACACCTCCGGGGGTGGTGATTCCACCCTGAGCGTTCCGCTCACTGCCTGCCCACCCTTTCAGTGCAGAAATTCTTCCTGATGTCCAGCGGGTTTTTCCTTCCCTTATTTTGACTGCAGGCAGCCCAAATGCTGAGCAGACCCCACGGGACAGACCCCTCCTGCTGCACTTTGTGCTCAGCATCCTCCTCTCAAGAACCCACTCGGCAGCTGAGCGACCCTGGAGGTGCTGGGGCAGCAGCTCTGCCTTCAAACTCTCCACTCATGGCACTGTGTCGTCAAATGATTGGAAAAATCATTAAATGAACCCAAGCTGAGTATTTGCTGTTACTGAGTCATTTCTTTCTGTGCTGCTCCAGAGCTGCTGTAGGGTGAGAAGTTGACCTGCACGTGTTCCCGTTAAAGGCAGGAACATCTCTGCAATCCCAGCCCTGCAGGAGCCAGGCTGGAAGGAAAAACCCAAATCATGACACCACTGGGCAGCCTAAACCGTGGGGAGCATCCCATTTGGCTAAAAGGCTCCAAATCCCTAGTTCCAGGAGGTTTTTTCTCCTGGAAAACAAGTTTCTTGTTTGGACTCAGATGTTTATTAATTCTGGTCTGTATCACAGTCTCACAAACCGTGAGTTCTGCAGCACTTCTGGCTAACAAACTAAAAATGGAGCCCCATCTCTCTTTCTCTGCAAGGCCTTTTAAGGATAAACTGTCCAATTAAGAAATGGCACCTAAATTATTTTTACTTTCAACCCAATAACCAACCACCCGTGGCCCTCAATGTGGATTTTTCTACTCAATTACAAAACCCCACCCAAACCATGAAGAAAAGGTGAAAAAGGACTCAGCCTCTGCCCTAAATCCTCCATCTTGCTTTATATTACTGTATTCTAAACCTTTAAACTCTGAGTTTTCCACCCTTGGATATCACACAATTCTACCCAAACCCCACACCCACAATCCCAGCGCTGTCACCCAATTTTGGGAGCCTTTTCCACGGCCTCAGGTCAATGCAGTGTTTGCTCGGGGCTCAGCGCCTGTGAGCACAGAAAATCTGAAATTCTCAGTGCCCGGGGAAGGGGCTGCGGGGTTTGGGGCTGGGCAGGACCCCCGGGCTGAGGCCGGGCAGGGCTCCGCGCAGGGAGGGGAGCTGCCAGCCCCAGCTGCCGCTGCTGAACAGAAATCCCTTCTTGTCCCTGAGCATCTGCCCGCCGCCCTCAAAGCCGCATTGTTTCCCCATTAGGCACACGGGATTCCCAGCGCGGCCGCTCCAGCCCGCTGGGATGGGAGGGGGACAACCGGAGGGGACAGCCCAGGGACAGGGGAGGGGACACTGCCACATCCAGGGGGCTGCGCTTGGGCTGCCCCAGACTCACCGCAGGCAGCTCCGTGGTGATTTTGGGGAGGGAAAACCCCTCTGGTGGGGAATAACCGGGGCAGGAGCCCCTGGAGACTGGAGCTGCCCCCCGGGCATGGGGAGCCCCATGGAGCGTGGGGCTGAGCGGCTCTGCGCGGGCGGGACGGGACAAATCCCCGATATTGGGGGGCAGGATAAGAGTCAGGGTCGTTCCCGAGGGGATCTGGTGGCGGCAGCAGGGAGGCAGGGGCAGGGCTGTGACACCGCGCGGGTCCCTCTGCAGCCTCTGACAGGGCAGCAGAGAGCAGAGCAGGGTGTGGGGTCGCACCCGGCTGCTCCTCGGTGTGGGATAAGCATTCACCCCACGGGATGGCAGGAGGAAGAGCAGATCCCACCGATCCCGGCGGGGAAGGGGCAGCATCCCCTGGTGGGGACCGTCACCTCCTCACCTCGGCGCTCCTGGCCTGGCCTCCAGCGCTCCCCGCGCTGCTTTGCTGGTGCCAAAGCACATCCGAGAGCACCATCTCCTGGCACCACGGAGACCAGCCAGGAGAAGCTGAAGGAGGAGCCTTGGTTTGTATATTTTGGGCTGCCTTGGCTGAAGTGGCACCCAGGTGCTTGGGCTCCATCCCGCCCGGTGCCTGAGGAGCAGAAGGAAGACCTCCAGAAGGAAAAAAACGCTGATTTTCCCACTCCAAGCAAAGCAAGCGCGGGAGAAGATGGATAAGCTTGTGTTCCTTGTAAAAAACTTGCATTCCCTTGAGGTTGTCCAACTTTTCCAGCTGTTTGAGTTTATTTTGACAGCATGGAAGCGGATATAACCCCAGGCCCAGGACTCTTGGACCCTCCACCAGCACAGTGCTGCCCTGGAAAATTAATTTTGCTTCACTGAGCTTCTTCCCCAGCTGGGAATTATCTCCCTGGGCTGGGATCAAATGTGGATTTACTCTTTCCTGCCCTCACCTCATTCCCAGCAATGCCAAGGAGTTTGAGCTGGGCCTGGGAGGGGTGGGAGGAGAACGAGTTGAGCAGAAACTCCTATAAAACCTCAGGTTTGCAGATTGGACGTGGCCAGGGGAAAAGCTGAGGGGGTTTGGGTGTGAGCTGGGAGGGACGGGGCACCCCCAGAGGGATGGGGAAGGTGTGCAAGAGGTGTGATGGATCCAGGGTGGGAAGGCTGGAGCCTCTGGGACACGCTGGGGCCACTGGGCAGGGTCACCAGCCCAGCACAGCCACCCTCCCATGGAGCATTCCTGCCTCTGGGACAGGAGAACATGGATATGAACATGGGGAGCCCTCAGCAGCTTTGGGCAATCGCTCATTTACACAATTCCCAGGGCACAGGCTTCACCCAGCCCAGCCCAGCCCAGCCCTGCATGGCAAAGGTGCCGCCCAAATTCCACCTGGGATTTTCTCCCCAGGATCCCGGCCCCAGCTGGGTGCAGGGATGATCATCCAGGATCCAGGGAATCGCAGCGTGGATTTGACATGGAAACATTGAGACCTGCAGCCATTTCTTGGCCTGGCACCAGGCTCAGACGTGGAGCAGCGTCGTGGCTTTGGATGTGCTTTGAAAATAAACACGTTCACAGAGCTCATTGTCCCTCCTCCACACCCGGCCAGGGGAAAGTTTGGGTGCTGCTGTGGAACTCCAGGGCTGTCCCTGCACCCTCCTGTCCTCGCCAAAGGCTGCAGAGCTCTTCCCAGCTGCTGCTGGGGTTGCAGGAAAGGGACCTTGGCCACCCCGAACCCTTTGGCGAGGGCTGTGTCCTCCTCTGGGTCAGAAATGTCCTTTGGCCACTGGCAGCCTCAGCACAGGGAAAGTCTCATCTGTGGTCTCTGGAGCTGAGCCTGGAGCCACTTTCCTGCTTGGATCAAAGGCTCCTGGAGCCCTGGTTTGAGGGCACTGAACCACGAGCTGGACTTGTTCAAACCTAGGGAAGGAAAATACAGGCAGAGTTTAGGGACCTGCTTTGCCCCTGAACTTGGATTCGTGTCCTGCAGGCACTGTCACACTCAGCCTTGCCCCTCAGTGAAGGTTCTGCTGCTGGAAGTGAGGAGAGGCAGGCCTGGGAAAGAGTGAAGCTGCTGACGGAGCTGGGGCTCTGATATGCCCAAATCCCTTTGATTCTGGCGCGGTCCAAGCTGCAAAGGGAGGCAGACTCGTTTTTCCAGTGCCTATGTATAGAGCCATGAGCTCATCGTTCCCAGCTGCAGAGAGCACTCAGAGTGTGGGAAACAGGAATTTCCACCCCACCTGGGGCCAGCAGGGAGAAAACTGGGGCTGGGGAGATGCTGGGCTGCCCCAAATCTGCTCTTGCTGTCCCAGATCACTCAGTGGAGACCTGTGTGGATGCAAACAGCCCTGGCACCCCCAGCAGCTTCCAGAGGGAGCAGGGCATGGTGATGTCTGTTCCAGCAGGGATGGGGATGTCTGTCTGTCTGTCTGTCCCAGCAGGACAGGTGCAGCCCCAGCCCTGGCACAACCTCCCTGGAGAAGTTTCACCTTCATTATCGGATCCTCTCCACAAAACCTTGATAACAATTGGAGCAGCCCGGCCCCTGAGGGGTGAGGAAGGTGTGGATGTGCTCAGGGTGCCCTTGCCGGGATTTGGGGATCCAGGGCTGGAGAGGGGCACCCCTGAGGGCACCAGGGCATGCCGCTGGGGCTGCACCCACACTTCTCTTTCCAGAAACCAGCCCCGTGCTGTAAGCACTGCACCCACGGGTGGCTGATACTGCTGCCCACGCCCCAGCCCTGCCCAGGGCGCTGCGGGACCTTTGGGTGCCAGGGGTCATCTCCCGTCCCCTCTGCCCCACACAGCCCTGGGGACCTCCCCGGAGCTGGCAATGTCCCCGCAGAGCAGCTCCCTGTCCCCAGGCAAGAGCTCCCCGTGCCGTGGGGTGGGCTGAGAGGGGCTGGGGGTGACAAGGAGAGAGAGGGGTGAGGGCAGGGTGAGGATGATGGTGGTGATGATGATGGTGAGGGATGATGGTGAGGGATGGGCAGTGCAGGTGAGCAGCCCAGCCCTGCTGCAGGACGTGCTGCAGGACCTGCAGCTCACCCAGCGCTGCAGCTGCTGCGGGTCCCAGCACCCCTTCAGCGCCGGATTGACCCCACAGCCAGCCCGGGGACACGGCGGAGGGCAGGACCGTGCCTGCTGTCCCTGCCCACCACGCCTGACGCCAGCTCCTCGCCCACTCCCTGCCCAAGCGGGCCAGGGTGAGCCCTTTAAAACCCGAACGGGTTCCTCCGCATTCACTCCCTGCCCTGTCCCAGTCCCTGTCCCTGTCCCTGCCCTGTCCTGTCCCTGCTCCAGCCTTTGCGCAACGCACCCTCCTCAGACGCAGCCGGCACCTGGAGTCCCAAAGGTGTCTCGGTGTCCCGAAGGTGTCCCGAAGGTGTCCCGGTGTCCCGAAGGTGTCCCGGTGCTCTCCCGGGCCAGCGCCGTGTCTGGGCACAGCCGTGCATGGAGGGGTCGCTGCCCTGGGGCCCTAGAGCAGGTAAGGGGATTTCGGGGCATGGGGGAGCTCGGGATGGGGGGAGCAGCAGCCCCTGATCCCCCCTAAAGCACAGCAGGAGCCTGGAGCTGTGCTGGTGCCCGGGGAGGGCCGGCTCGTAGTGTCCCTGTGGCAGTGCCGGGGCAGGGGTGACAGCCCTGCAGGAGGAGGGGACCAGCAGGGGATGGCAGGATCTCCAGAGGGGCTGGGAGGATGTCCCCGGCACAGCCAGGAGTGAGAACAGGGGGACAGGCTGGGCGGGCTCTGAAAACGCCACCAGGGCTGGAAAAACCTGCGGCTGTGATGAAGGCCTGGCTCCTGAGCTGGTCTGAGAGAGCCGAGCTGGACATCTCCCCTGTCCCTTCTCCCTCCGGGGAGATGCAGGGCAGAGCTTCAGGAGCCTCAGCCCCATGTGGGGCTCAGGGCACCCCACACTGCTCTGGGGCAGGGCTGGGCTGGCTCTGCCTTCCCTCCTCTCTGACTAACCCTGACTCGGGCTCGCTGCACCAGCTCCAGCCTGAGCGTGGACACAGCCTGGGGGTGCCATGGGCTGGCCACCACCATGACCTGGTCACCACCATGGTTTGGCCACCACCATGACCTGGTCACCAGCATGGCCTGGCCACCACCACAGCCTGGCCACCACCACGGCCTGGCCCCTGGGGCCATCCCCCAGCAGCCTGGAAGGAGCCTGCTGTGGCTGTTTGCTGCCTGCCCTGGCCGTGTCACCTCCTGGCTGTGGTTTCCAGCTGCTCCACCAGCCTGGCTGCTCCGAGCTGCCCCTCTGAGCTCTCCAGGATGGGAACATCTCCCAGTCCTTGGCTCCATGGTGGGATGGGAATTCCCAGCTCCCAGCAGCACTGGGGACACAGTCTGTGCCTGGAATGACACAGCCTGCACCGGGAATTCAGCCGGCACAGCTCCATCCAGGGGCTCTGCCCTGCTGGTTTTGCAGGCAGGGATTATTGCCCTGGAGGGTCTGGAGCTGGGATCCTCCCACCATCTGTGCCTTGCCCCAAAGCTTTAACCCGCTCAGGCCACGCCAGGCGCTCCTGCGAGGGGTGAAGGGCACTGCCAAGAGAGCAGGGAGGAGGAGGAGGAGGAGGAGGAGGAGAGCTGCAGAGACGGACTGTGCTGATCACCGCCCTGATTAACCCCTGGCGCCTGTCCCCGGCAGCTGCGGAGCTCCCGCCGCCACCGCCGCAGCGATGTCCGACACGTCGTCCAGCAAGGAGGGCTCCCCGGCCGAGTGCCCCGTGTGCTACGAGAAATTCCAGCCCCTGGAGGCCTCCCACCGGCGCCTCAGCTGCGGCCACACCTTCTGCCACGACTGCCTGGTGAAGTGCCTGCTGTCGGCCAAGCTGGACGGGCACGTCCAGAGCAGCATCATCTGCCCCGTGTGCCGCTACGTCACCTTCCTCAGCAAGAAAAGGGCTCTGTGGCCAGCCGGCGTGGCCACCGGCGCCCAGGCGCTGGAGGTGCCTCTGTCGCCGTCCTCGCTGTCCCACCTGGCCAAAAGCCAGGCCAGCAACACGCTGGTGGTGCCCAGCCACTTGGTGCTGCCGGTGCAGAGCCTGGAGCGGGGCTCCCCGGGGCTGCCGGGGGTGCTGGCCAGGGAAGCCCACGTCTTTGTCATCAGCGACCACGGCATGCCCCTGGTGACCGCGGACTGCGGCTCCCTGGGCGCCAGGAGCGGGGCTGACGCCTCCAGCTCGGTGTCGTCCGGCCCGGCGCTGGGGCTGAAGTGCTGCCAGACCCCCATGGCGCTGGCCGTGATGCTGGTGCTGGCCGTGGCCATGCTGGCCGCCGTGCTGCCGTGGCTGCTGCTGGTCAGGAGGGATTTGTAGCGCGGATGGGACCACCTGGGTGGTGCCTCTCTCTGGAGGCTCCTGGAGAAAGCCCAGAAGCAGCTTTGGGTGAAGCTGTCTCACCTGGCTGAATGGAACTTCCAGCCCTTCCCGCAGATCTCCAGGTGCTCGCAGCGTCACTGGTGGCGTTTTCCGTCCCTCTGGGTTAAAATACTGCAGGCCAGACCCTGCTGGGGGCTTCCTCCAGGGTCTCTGTGGCAACAGCACCTGCAGGGCCCGAGGGGGCCGTGCTGCTCCTGCCCAGCTCTGGCTGCAGCCCTGGGGGCCCTGGGGGTCAGGGCTGCCAGCCTGTGGGGCTGCTGGAGGTCCCCAAGCTCCCAGGACATCAGGATCATGGTGTTGCAGCCAGCCTGGAGCAGAAACTCACGGCTCCCATCCCAGGCATGGAGAAATCGGAGCCTGCAGCTGCTGGGCACGAGGGCAGTGAAACCAGAGCATGGAGAGAGTGGTGCTGGCCCTGCTGAGCTCGCCGTCCCCCCTGCCAGCCTCCCTGCAGTGCCGTGGGGTGGGAAGGGAGGCCAGCTCATCCCACAGGCACTCCCAGCCCTCCCTCTGAGCTCCCCAGGGTGGTGGCTCCTCCTTTTGTCACAGCCCGGGGACCCAGGGCCAGGGGCTCAGGGTAACCCCAAGTTTAAGGGGGCAGCTTTGGGATCCCCCGCTGCTGTCCTTGCCAGAGCCCTGTGGCAGAGTGACATTTCCTTGTCCCTGTATCCCACTCCTGAGGTCTCACAGCCAGGGGCTCATTTTCTCCTGTGCCAGACAAGCCGGGCGCAGCTCAGCCCCCCAAACCTCCTGGCTTTGCCCTCTTTGGGGGGGGCGCAGTGCCAGCCCCCCGGCCAGGGCCTGCTTTGGGAGGGCAGTGGGCAGCACGGGGGCACAGCTGGGGTTTGGGAAGCTCCGAGCCTGCTCTCAGGGCAGGGAGAAAATGGATTTCTGGACAGTCCTGCTGCTGCTGGGGTCACCCATGGCATGTGTCCCCAGCCCAGTCTGCACCCTCATCACCTTTGTCCCAGTCCCTGACCCTGCAGGTGCTGCTCTCTGTCACCTGGGAATGTGTCACTCCATGGGCACCCCCATGTGAGCAGGACGTCCCTCATTTCACCCCAGTGTGAGCAGGATGCCCCTCACTGTCCCCACGGGAGGTGACAGCAGGGCACAGGGCTGGCACATGCTCCCAAGGGAGGGACAAACACGGCCAGCAGTGCCACCGAGGTGGCTTTGGGACAGGACAGAACTTTTCAGGACAGCAAATCAGGACAATTTGGGGCTGGGAAGGGGCAGCAATGCGGGGCAGAGGAGCTGATGGTGTCCCACACCACCCCTGGGGTGACAGCTGGGGACAGTGGCCTGCTGCTCCCTGCGATGTCCCAGTGTCCCCACCCAAACCCGGGGTGCCACGACCCCGACCCCTGCGTGCAGCCCTGGGGCGAAGTGCCCGAGGCACGGCGCTGGAATGGAAACTGTTTCACAAGAAACAATGACCTGATCGTGACGTGTCCACGCCTCATTATTTAATAACAAACCCCATTATTAGTCCGTCTGGGCAATTAATGCAGGGTGCCAGGGCACCAGCCCCCTGGCACAGGGCGGCTGCAGCTCCGGAGGGATGCCCCGTGCTGTGTCGGCCGTGCTCAGCACCAGGGCACGGGGACAGAGGCTGCGAGGGAGGGACACCCGTGGCCCCGGAGGAGAGGAGGGCGTTTTCCACAGGGTGGCACTGCTCGGCCAGGGATGGATGGCACGGCTGGCACGGAACCCCCGGTCCCGGGTGGGCCAGGGCCGGGCGGCAGGAGCTGGAGATACCCCGGGAAATGCTGCGCCCAGCATCCGCTCCCCGCTCCAGGGGTTGAAATATCCCCCCGCAGGCCCCCGGAGGAATAGCTCAGGGACAAGACAAAAGATTCCAAAAGAGGCTCTTCCCCCCGGAATTATTCCAAGGCGTTTATTCTCGAAGGCTTCCAGGGGGGAAAGAGAAAGAACAATGGACAGGACAGAATCTAGTCTCCTGCTCAGGATAGAATAGCTGGAGCTCAGCCAGGTGGGTCAAGAAAGGAAGGAAGGGTCAAACTACATGGTTCCAGCCTTCGGGGGTCTGGGGAAAAACCATTCCCCAGAGAAATACAACGAGGGGCGGCATCTCCCGTGCCCGTGGCAGCTCCTGTGCTGCACAGCCTGGTGCCCAGGGCCACTGTCCCCGTGTCCTCGCTGTCCCCACCCCAGCTGCAGGCCTCGGGGCTCACGGTCACTGCTCCCACGGGGAACGTGCCGGCTGTTTGAGGCTTTGGGACCTGCCTGCATGTGGGAAAGCCGCTCCCAGATCCCTGCCGTGCAGATGGACAAACTCAGTGCCCAGCAGCAGCCGGGGGTCACCCAAGGCTGTGACCAGTGCGGTGCCTGGGCCAGGAGAGCTCATTAGGGCAATTAATGCCTAATGTGAGCGTGGGGAGGCAGCCAGTGGCTCTCCTGCAGCACAGATCTCAGCTAATGGCCCTGGCCTGGCTGCGGGGCCGGGGACACTCCCTGCAGGCGGGGAGCGCGCCCTGCTCGCTGGGCTGGGGTGGGACAGGGGTGAAATCCAGCCTGGCATTCCTTCCCAGCGCAGCTAACAGGGAATCTGAAAGTCCCCACGTGGAGCTGTTTTGAGAATGAGACGTTCCTTTAACACAACAATCCATTCTCGGGGTGAAAAATGAGTAACAAGGGGCCTGTCCCTTGAGAATCAGAAAACAAAATTCGTGAACAATCCGAGAATGGATAGATTTGATGGGCAAGTAAAATGTCTTTTACTAACCGATAGGATAATTAACAAGAAAGCCGTTAAGCAATTAGAAGTTGCCCTGGAGGTTTGTAAAAACTGTATAAAAGACAGCATGGGGCCAGAATAAAGAGAAGCCTTCTGAACTTCTATGGTGTCACTTTGCGTCGTGACCACTCCAACAACAGCCTGGGACATCCCAGGTGTCCCCTGTCACCTCCTTCCCTCCCTGTGCCTAAAGCTGGGCTCAGTGCGGACTGTGCCGTGCCCCTGCTCTGCTGCAGAGGTTAAACCCTGGAAAAGAAAAGCCTTATAAAACCGGGCCTGGCTCAGCTGAATTAACACTCAGCCTGTGAAGTTCCCATGAGAAAGAATTATAAGAATGGGAATCGGTTTGCATAACGATCTGTTCTTGTAAGAAAAACTAGGTTGCACCTGCAGAAACTAGAAATCTGTCCTATGAGAATCCGTGGAGAAAACATGTAAACTATCCAGGAACAGAGAGGTTTGATGGACGTGCAAAATGCCATTTACCGAACTGAGTGTCAGTGGATTAACCAGCTGGATTTAACACGGTGCCTGCTGATATTCCTATAAAAATATAAGGTATGCATATTAATAAATATGCATAAAGATTCATAGAAATATTTATATAAATATTTTTATAACAAATAATATAATATATAAATATTAATAAAGGATTTTATATATATTTTATTGCTATATTAATATAAAATATATACTATATAGTATATTACATATACTATATTACATACTATATTTTATATATTATATAGAATATAGAATAAATATATCGAATATAGAATAGATATTATTTTTATATGTATATAATGTAATAGATCCTATTTCTATATAATTATAGTACTATATAGAAATAATATATATAATATGATCCTCTCTCTATATAAAATATTGGATAAATCTTATATAAAAATTTCCATAAGATTTAATAAAGATTCAGCTTTTCTGCACGAAGAAAACAAGTGTCCTGCCCATCCCTACAGCGGCACTGCCCTTCCCTGGGCCGATCCCAGCTGGGCTGTGGCTGCTCCATCAGAATCCCGGCAGATTCCAGCGTGTCCCACCGCCCTGGCAGGAGAGGGCAGTGCCCTCCCACCCCCGGCTGCGGGCTCTGAGCCCCGGCACGGCTGTGTCATGCAGCATTAGCGGCGGGAGGTGGCATTTTGATGGCCCGGGGATGGCAGGAGTGGGAATTGCGCCGGCCCAGGAGTGCTCGCTGGGCAGGCAGGGCTGCAGGCTCCATTAGGGATGGGCCTCAGGGAGCCCCGGCTCCATCAGGCAGAGCTGGCCATGAATAATTGAGGAGGAGGAAGAGGAGGAGGAGGAGGAGGAGGCTCCTGCAGGCTGCCAGCCCTGCCCTGCAGCCAGCCCGGACAGCCACGGGCCAGTGTGCGACAGGGCAGGAGGTGACACTCACCTGGCTGTCCCCAACCCCTGGTGACATTCACCTGGCTGTTCCCACCCCTGGGGCTCCCCAGCCAGGATCCCTTGGCTCCATCTCCCACAGAGATTCAGATTCCCTTTTCCCTTGCCCACTCTTCTCTACTGTCCACCCTTTTCCACTGTCCTCCCTTCTCCATTCCCACCCTTTCCCACTGTCCTCCCTTCTCTGTTCCCACCCTTTCCCACTGTCCTCCCGTCTCCATTCCCACCCTTTTCCACTGTCCTCCCTTCTCCGTTCCCACCCTTTTCCTGCCCTTCTCAGCATTCCCTGGATCACCTCAGCACTCCCTGGAACTCATCCTGCTCAGCTGCCTGGGCAGGCCTTACACTTCCCTGTGTCATCCTTACAGATCCTTTTTTCTCAAAAACTCGGCGACCTACCGTGAAAAGAAACCCCTGGAATATCACCAGAGGTGTCTTCACTCTTCTTCCAGTAACGGCTGGCAAAGAGCAGCAAATGCATTTTCTGGGAAGAGCTTCTTTTGAGCAGGTTTTGCCTCAACTGTTGTCCCATTTTCCAGCAGGAAATGGAGCTGGGGGAGGCATTTTCCGTGTCTCCGGGCTGGTTCACGTGCCGGCTGGCGGCAGATCTCCCCTGGGGCAGCCCTGTGCCCCACCAGGAGCGCCGCAGGGCACCAACACCCTGTGCGTGCCCAGCTCCGGGGGCAGGAGCCCTGCCCGGTCCCTCCTGCCGGGCTGGAACCCGCCCTGGGGGGCCTGAGGGAAGGATTCAGGGCTCAGGGAGAAGCTCCAAGCCCTGTTCCTGTGGGGCAGGAAAGCCTGGGGTCACTTCACTCACCTGTAAGGTGTGGAAGCTCCTAGGAAACGCTCCCTGGATGCCTCAGGGCTCGGAGCTGGCAGCGCCTGGCACAGCCCGGGGTTACAGGTGGCTGCTGCGGGGTCTGGGATCCTCAGGGATCCTCATGGCAGCATCTCCTCAGGGACAACTGATGGCTGGGGCCGCTGCAGTGAGATGTCACCTCCAACCTCCAGGACCCTGCCCAATGGAAGGGTTTGGTGCCAAGGCTTTAGTTCCCTGAGGAATGTCCAGCCTCCCGTGCCCTGCTGGTGCTGCCCCAGTGGCAGCAGCTGAGCCGCGGTGGCACCTGGCGGCCTCAGGACAATGACCTGGGCCGTGGGAGCTGCTCCTGCCGAATCCCACCCCAAAGCATCCCTCGGGGACATCTCCAGGGCTGGGCAGGGTTAAATCCAGCTCGGAGCCCATCCCTGCACTCGGCTGTGCTGGAACCAGCTGGGACCGGGGCTGTGCTGGGGACGGGGCATCCCCTGCCCCGGGGTGGGTTCGGGATGGAGGGGACGGCTGCAGGAGCCCGGGAGAACCAGTTCCTCCAGGATGTGCAAATCCTGCTCGTCCCCCACCCCGGCACCCGGCTGCCAGGGGCCGGGCAGCTCCAGGGGACAGGAGGAGTTTGGGGTCCCCTGGTCCCTCTCCAAACCCCTCGGGCAAGGCTGGCTGTGCCCGGGGGTGAGGCAAAGGTGGCCCTGGGGGCAGCAAGGTTTGCTCAGACGCTTTATTTGCTCAAAATCCCGGCTGCAGGCTGTGTCCTGGCCGGGTGTGTGGATGGTGGCTGGCTCTGCCCGGGCAGAGGGGCAGAGGGCACCGCTGCAGAGATAACAGCTGCTTATCTTGGTGATAAGGCTCCTGATCTCCTGATACTGGCCTCCAGAGCCTCAGGAACCTGCAGAAAATCTCGGGCATCCTCTTGACATGATTTTATATTTGCAGGGGAATGAATTCATTCGTGTCCCACTGCCTCGTTGACTGCAAATGCTGAACAACATCTCGGTTGTTATATATTTGAGAGGTGTTGCATATTTGATAGGTGTTATGTATTTGATAGGTGTTATATATTTGAGAGGTGTTATTTTTGGTAGGAGTTATATATTTGAGAAGTGTTATATATCCAACAGGTGTTACATATTGGATAGTGTTATATATTTAATAGGTGTTATATATCTGATGGTGTTAGAAATGGTTCCATCCGACACGAGCATCTTCATGGACAGCTGAACTCTGCCTCAGGAGTACAGGAGGATGGAGATGTGGGAGACCAGGAGGCCTCCTGTCCTCTCCTGTCCCCTGAGGTGTGGATTTGGAGGGAGCCAGGGCTCTGTCCCCGTGCTGAGCCACCCCTGGTTTGGCAGCTGAAGCGCTGGATCCTCTCCTGGCCTTTGCAGCTCTGCCCAGCTCCAGCAGCTCCTTGGACTGAGGTCTTCTGAGCATTTCCTGAAACGCCCTCAGAGGGTGCCTGGGACCTCGGGTAGAGCAGAGCTGAGACCTCCAGCAGCTGCATTGTGCCCAGGGAATCCCGTGTGCTGTCTGATTTTGTGGTCTGGGACACAGCGGGTCCCAGGCCGGGCACTGAGCTGCCCCTGGGGCCGTGTGTGTGTGCAGAGTGAGTCCTGCTGGACCGGCACAGCCTGCAGGAAGGGTGGCAGAGCTGCCAGGGGGTCCCTGTGGCTCTGTGTCCCCTGGTCAGGACAGAGGGAGGACGTTCTGCTGCCACCAGGCTGCTCCTGCTGAGCCAGCAGCAGGCGGGGGGGAGTGCAAATGGATTGGAGAGGGTGTGAAAGGGATGCCCGTCCTTCAGGGGGTGCCCATCCTTCAGGGGGTGCCCGTCCTTCAGGGGGGGTCCTGAGTGTCCCCAGCACGGCACAGTGACACAGCTCCTTCTGTGACACTCCTCCCAGTGCAAGGGCAGCACAGCAGAGTCCTGGTGTGGAGCTGCTCCTCTTCATCTGCTCACTCCTGACATCCCCTCCTGCCCTTTCCTCCTTCCCTGTGAACAGAGAGTGAAAGGAAATGTGAATGGTTTAAAAACCCCCGACAATAGGTAAGAAATTGAAGTTCTCTTTGATAAAGACATGTGAAATCAAAACACTGGGACCTTCAGGAGAGCATCTCCCAGCAGACAGATCCCAGACAGACTCCTGGGTGCACAAGGGGAGCCCAGGGATGTCCAGGATCAGCCCAAGATACGAACGAGGCTGGTAACATTTGGGCACAAAAGGAGGATTTTTCCCTCCCTGGAAGATCCAGACTCGTGAGCAAACCCCTGGCGCTGCTGGGGCTGATATTCCCCCTGGTGCCTGTCCCGGTGCCCAGCGAGGGATCCACGGCAGGGGAAGGCGCCCAGACTGCTGGGAGCAGGTCCCGGTCACTCCTGGAGTCACCCCACAGCGTTTTGGGGTGACCAGAGCAGGAAGCACTGGGGGCTGCTGGGCTTTGGGCCGCTGGTGTCACTGGGGGAGCAGAGGCTGGGCAGGGAGCAGAGGGAGCTGCTGGTGCCCCACGTGGGCTCTGGGCCAAGCCCAGGGATCTGGAACAGCCTCCAGCCTGGAGCAAAACAACCAGCCTCCAGCCTCCAGACCAAGCACAAAACCACAAGAACCAGGAGGGAAAGATAAGCCCTTGAGTCAATATCTCACTGGGGCTGGGCCAGTGCTCCCAGTGCTCCCAGTGCTCCCAGTGCTCCCAGTGCTCCCAGTGCTCCCAGTGCTCCCAGCACCCAGGGACAGGGACCCACAGGGGTCTCACCCCCTGGGGCTGTCAGGAGTGGGCTCTGCCCCAGCCTCAGGGATTTGGGGACAGCAGGAGAGGGAAGGAGCTCTGTCCCTGGCATGGAAAGGACATTGCAGAGCATCAGAGGTGACACTGGCGTGTGCAGGCTCATGGGCGGGATTGGGGCAGCCGAAACCTCACGGTCCCTGCCCTGAGCACACACACCCGGGAGGTTTTCCCTCCCTCTCTGGGCCTGGCGGGTGGCTGCTGCCTGTGCATGGGGGACATTAAAGCCACCGTGTCCTGCCTGTCCCTGTGTCACTCCGAGCCAGCCTGCAGGAGGGGGAGGATGCTGAAGGCACCTTGCACCCAAATTTGTGTGTTTGGGTTTGATTTGTGCCCACACTCCTGTCTGGGTGACTGTCACAGAGCACAGGTGGATCAGAGAGGGGAGCAGGGGGGTGCAGGATGCCGGGATCAGCTTTGCCGGGCTGTGGTGGTTCATTCTGCTCCTCCACGGCACTGGGCACAGCCTCCCGAGCATCCCAGGAGGCCCAGGCACGGGCTGACAGCACTTTTCCAGGTGGGAATCACCCTCCACCCCAAACCATCCCTGGGTTGCGCTGATGAACTGCACAGGACCATCCAGTCCCAGGTGCTGGCCTCCCAAAAATCTCCAGCTGGGAGGGTCTGCCCCACCAGCCCGGGAGGCAGGAGGGGACAGCAGGGACGGCGACCTCGCCCAGGTCCCGCTGGGGTCCCTGGGTGACACCCCTGGATGCTGTCCCCGAGCGCCACACCCAGGCACGCACCCTGCGAGGGACAGACCTTGAGCGGGGACAAAGCCCTGGGCCGGCTTTTACGGGCTGGATTGACGAGCTCAGCAATTAAAAACCCCCGAGCAAATAAAGGAGGGTGTGGGCTGCTGCTGCCCTGCCTTCTCTGCGGCTGCACGGGCCCACTGGCGGCTTGTCCCAGGCTCTTATCCTGAGGCACATCAAGGAAATTCCTGAAGGACCGAGTCCCAAGTGCACAGGGGTGGAAAAAACACCCTGGAGACGTGGGGAGGGCACAGCTGAGCTCCTGGCCTGGGCATCCTGGGCTGTAAAGCTGGCCTGGGTGAGTGCAGGGCTGTAAAGCACCGTGGGCAGCCTCCGCTCACGGGGCAGGAAAGCCCCGGGTCTGCCTTTTGTGATCACTGCCACCGGGAGAGGAAATCACGGGAAGATAATAAACGGCCTGGCATCTCTTCTGAGTGCAGCTAACGGGGAGTCTGTGAGTCCCCACGTGAAGCTGTTTTGAGAAGTTCCTTTAACACAACAATCTGTTCCGAGGGTGAAAAACAAACGCACCTGTAATGACGAGGGATTTGTGAACAACCTGAGAATAAACAGATTGGATGGACGAGTAAAATGCCTTTTACTGACCAACAGAATAATTAACAAGAAAGCCGTTAACCAATTAGAAGTTGCCCTGGAGGTTGGTAAAAGCTGTATAAAAGACAGCATGGGGCCAGAATAAAGAACATTTGGAAGATTTTAGTGTCACACTAACAACAAGACCAGCTCCCCTGAGCTCTGGGGTTGCTGCTCACCAAAACTGAGCCAGAGCTGAGCCCTGTGAGGTTCCCTGGTCAGCTCCAGCCCCTCCAGGCCGTGCTGATGCCCGGTGGTCCCCAGGCTGCAGACACCAGGCAGGACCTGATCTTTCTGCCCCTTGGGCGGCTGCCAGACCCGCCAGGCGTGTCCTAGACAAGCCTGAGATTAACAAAACCTAATCTCGGAGGAAACATTCGAACACGATGGTACTTTGCGCCCGGTTTCCGTGTGTTCAGCATTTGTCACCTTACACAGCACGTCCCGGCAGTGCCCTGGTGACAAGTGACAAAACTTTCACTAGGGTTTTCACTGTTCCTCTGTTGCTGCACTGGGAATTCATTCCCTGCTGGGAAAAGCCTCCTGGCAGCACACAGAGCGTGCTGGGGGCACGCAGGAGCAGCGGGGTTGGCTCCCTCACACCTCACACAGGGGTTCTGGTGCTGAAGAACGGCTTGGATTATCCTTCTTGACTTCCCCCGTTTGCCCAGGGGGTATGGCCAGGGCTGGCTCGTGCCCCTTGTCCCCCTGGCACACACAAAGCTGTCACCAGAGCGCAGGAGCTCTGCGGGACCCTCCTCTCCCAGCATCATCTGATGGGGAGCACTGAGGGATCACACCCCACCTCCAAACTGCACCAAAACCCCCTCCCAAAATCCATTCATCTCATCAAAACCAACCTCCTGTCCATCATTAATCCATTCTGACGGGTGGCACTGAGGAGTTGCACCCCACCTCCAAACTGCACCAAAACCCCCTCCCAAAATCCATTCATCTCATCAAAACCAACCTCCTGTCCATCATTAATCCATTCTGATGGGTGGCACTGAGGGATCACACCCCACCTCCAAACTGCACCAAAACCCCCTCCCAAAATCCATTCATCTCATCAAAACCAACCTCCTGTCCATCATTAATCCATTCTGATGGGTGGCACTGAGGGATCACACCCCACCTCCAAACTGCACCAAAACCCCCTCCCAAAATCCATTCATCTCATCAAAACCAACCTCCTGTCCATCATTAATCCATTCTGATGGGTGGCACTGAGGAGTTGCACCCCACCTTCAAACTGCACCAAAACCCCCTCCCAAAACCCACTCCTCTCATCAAAACCAACCTCCTGCCCATGGTTATTCCATTCCAGAGCACTTTAAAATCTGCCACCACTCCTGAGAGCAGCAGGAAGCTCTGGCTGCCCCGCCGGGACCTCTGCGCTCCCCCAGCCCGGCCAAGCACCCCTGTGGGTACCTTCCCCCCGAGGGTCCATCTGGGCGCTGTGAGGACCACCAGACCCTTCCCTCGGGTCTCTTCGGGCTGCTCTTCGCCAGCTGAGCGACGCTTTGGGATCTTCCCCGGGAAAAGGAGACCACAATCCCCGCTGCGGCTCCGGGCTCAGCCGCGCCGGAGCTCCCCGAGGGGCACCTCGATGTTGAAGGTGTACCAGAAGACCCAGAAGACGAGGCTGAAGGCCAGCAGCAGGGCTCCTAGGTAGACAAAGAAGTCCCAGGAGCTGAGGGGAGCCAGGAGGCCCAGGAGGAGGATGAGGAGCCCCAGGGCATCGCAGGCGAGGGCCAGGAGGGCGATGGCAGCGCAGCGCCCCAGCCGTGCGCCCATGGCGCGGCCCCTCAGGCCAGCAGCATCATCCCCGGCGCCCTCCCCGCCGCGCTGCCGCGGCCAAGAGGAAGTACAAATGTCACAACACACCTCGCACAACAATCGGCACGGAGCGCACGATACCGCTTTAACCCTTTGCTGGCCCTGCCTCTGCCCCGCGCCGCAGCCCGGGGGGAGTTCGGGCCAGCCTCACCCCGGGGTGCTCCGGGGGTCACCGAGGGTGGGGCTGCGGCACGCCCAGCCCGGCCCAAAGGTGAAAATCTGCCCCGGGGGCGGCCCTGGGGTTTGGGAGCCAGGTTCGGCACGTTTGGGCAGCACCCACCGTGGGAGCATCCCAGGGAGAGCTGCAGGCTCTGGCATCCCAGAAACAGCCGGGAAAGAACCTGAAAGGAAAGGTGAGTGGTTTGCAAAACCCTGACAGCAGCTAAGAAATTGAAATTCTCCTCGATGAAGACGTGTGGAATCAAGAGGGGGGAGTAGCAGGAAACATCTTGCCGGTCCGCCTCTGTAAAGGTAAACTGAGGCACGGGAATTTCTCCAGAATGCCAAAGTGACATCACCCTTGGAGCTCCTCCCAAGAGGAGAGCCGTCAGACCCCCTGTGCCACTGCCCATCCCAAAAACGGGACAGCAGGAAGCCACTGAGGACTCCCCAAATAAGCCAAAATCCCCCCCAGAGCTCCTGGCTGCTCCCTGAGCAGCCGGTGTGACTTCTTGGGGTGCAGGTGTGGGGTCCAGGTTATGGTGTGACACCGGGAACATCTTTGCTGTCCTGGTGTGTGCATCCCTGGCAAAGTGGGGGGGATGAGGGATCCAGGGAGCCCTCGGCTCTGGGAAAGCCATCCCAAAGGCCAGGCAGTGGGGTGGCAGCTGCCTGCCCCATCCTTGGCCATAGAGAGGACGTCCCAAAGCTCAGGACAGGCCTGTAGGGCACGAGGACAGAGCAGGACCAGCTGCAGGGACCTGCTGGAGGTGGCCTTGGCTCCAGGACGTGCCAAAGGTCACCTCAAGTGTGCCCAAGGCAGCATCTGCCACCCGGGCAGCCCCAGCACAGCCCTGCCACCAGTGAGGGGTGGCTGCAGGGGACAGGGGACAGACAGGGGACAGAGTGACAAGTCAGGCTGCTCCTGCCTGCCACCCGCACTGGGAATGTGACAAAGGGCAAGCCCGGGGCAGAGGAGGCTGCAGGGGACAGCCATGGTCCTGCCTTGCAGCCTTATCCCAACCTGATCCCTGCTGGCTCCCAGCCTCATCCCTCCTGAGTCAGCCTGATCCCTCCTGCCTCAGCCTGATCCCTCCTTCCTCCCAGCCTCATTCCTCCTTCTTCAGCCTCATCCCTCTTTCCTCCCAACCTGATCCCTCCTTCCTCAGCCTGATCCCTCCTGCCTCAGCCTGATCCCTCCTTCCTCCCAGCCTCATCCCTCCTTCTTCAGCCTCATCCCTCCTTCCTCCCAGCCTGATCGCTGCTGCTGCTCCCAAACACCCACAGACAGCCCTGAGCCGCCCCTCTGCTCCCTGGGCAGCAGGAGAAGCACCTGTTCCTCCCCCAGCTCCCGTGTTCTTTCCCCAGTGTCCCAATACCCCGTGTGGAAATAGGAAGGGTTTGTTTTGGGTTTTTTAGGGTTTCAGACTCACTGCGGGCACTGAGAGCCCCCTGAAGGTTTCAGTCTCATTGCTGCTCGCTGAGGACAGGGAAGGCTGCTGGGTTTGGGGGTCACCCTGGTGGGATCTCATCTGCTCCCGGGGTGGGGGGGGAGCACCAGCAGCACTTTGGGCTGCAGGATGAACAGGCAGCAGGGTGTTATCCAGCCTCGGGCATGGAGCGAAGCTTCCAGCATCCCAGTGGGAATCTGGGACTTGTGCCTCTCGGGCCTGAGGCTGTGTTTGCAGGAGGGAGTTCTGGCAGGTCTCAGGGGGTCTCACAGGGGGCACCTCCTTCCTCCCACGCTGAAAGGATTGATCCCAGCTGCTGCAGAAAGGATGCAGATCCCACTGGCTGCACCGAGGGTGAGCCCAGTGAGTGGGACAGATCCTGGAGTCGTGGGACAGTTTGGGTTGGGAGGGACTTTAAATATCACCAGTTCCAACCCCCTGCCATGGGCAGGGACACCTCCCACTGTCCCAGGCTGCTCCAACCCGACCTTGGGCACTTCCAGGGATCCAGGGGCAGCCACATCTGCTCTGGAATTCCATCCCAGCCCCTCCCCACCGTTCCAGGAAACAATTCCTGCCCCAAATCCCATCCAGCCCTGCCCTGTGTCAGTCTGAAGCCATCCCCCATGTCCCATCCCTCCACCCCTCGTCCCCAGTCCCTCTCCAGCCCTCTCTGAACATCTTCATGTCCTGGAATTCATCCAGGACGTGACACCCTCAGAGAGAGGTCTGTGCACATCTCTGGGGCTGTGGAAGGGCAGGAATGAGGCAGCTCAGACGCCTGGAGCAGGGCGTGCTCCACGCCGAGCCTGCCGGGCGGGTTTGCTGCCTGACCTTTGAGATGCAGGGCCAATATTTCCTCTTTGAGCTGCTCTGCAGAGATAATGACTTTTGTAATGGATTTCCTGTTCTTTTTATAGCACGGGGGGGAGCAGGCAGATCACATCTGAGGCTGCTTTAGCCAGACATAATTATGTTTGCTGGAAAACCTGATCTTTTCCTCTAAACGTGTTTTTCTTTGGTCTGATCCAAAGCATCACGGCAGGATTCAAACAGGCTTCAGTGGGAGCGAGGAGGAGCAGCAGGGAGCAGCCTGCTCCTTCCCAGGCACCTCCAAGTGCCCAAAGAGGGGTTTGGAACTGCACAGGAACAGGCCAAAGGTGTGAACGTCCCCGTGGGCCGATCCAAGGTCCATCCAGCCCCAGCAAAGGCAGGAGGACACAGCAGGTGAGCTCTGGAATCTGCTCCTCCTGGGCTCCTCCAGCATCCACCACTGTCATGTTATGGAATTTAAATGGAATGTTCTTCTCTCTTGCTTCTACTGCCTCTTTTTTTTCTAAAAAAACCCTATTGTCCATAAATCCATTAAAACCCACGGATAGTCCCTGTCTCCACAGCCTCCCACATCCCGAGGAGGTGGAGGTTCACTGGAGCCACAGCAGAGGCAGAAATTCATTTCCAGCAGCCCTGTGGGGTTTTGCTGGGCCACAGCAGGGCGTGCGTTTTCTGTCAACCCCTAAAGAAACCCTTGTGAGGAGCCTTCAGCTTACCCTGCATCTCTCATTCCATAAATTGCTCCAGCTCACTTCTAGGAGAGGATGCAATTCCCAGTGCTGGCAGCTCCGGTGCAAAGTTCCCTCCCTCCCTGGCAGTGATCAGGAGTTTACACCCTGTGCTGTCGAGGGGGAGTTCCCACTTTGTTCCTGGACTTCCACCTGCACTTATCCCCCAGCTGTTAATCTGACTTTCCGCTCGGTTATCTCCCAGCTGTTAACCTGAATTTCCCTTCTGATATCCCCAGCTGTTAATTGGAATTTCCCCTCAGTCATCTCCCAGTTATTAATCTGATTTCCCCTCAGCTATCCCCAGCTGTCAATCTAATTTTCCCTCAGTGAACTCCCACCGGTTAATCTGATTTTCCCTTAACATCCCTGTCCCTTTTCCTCCCTGGCCCACCTCAGATCTGTGCACCAAACCCTGAGCTCCCTGCGATGAATCCTCTCCTCCCCAGGCTCCGCTGCTCCTCGGGCAGTTTCCTTTTCCCTGGCAGGCTCCATCCTCTGGCCAGGCTGCTGCTGACCCCAGGGCAGAGCTGTTCACCCACCCAGCCCCTCAGCAGCACCCAAACCACCCCCAGCCCCATTCCCTGCCCTCCTCCTGCCCAGTGGGTGCCACAGCACCCCCAGACTGCCACCACACCCTCCCTGCGCAGCAGAGACGTGACACCACACCAGTGACACCACCCGCGAGTCCCTTGGGAAGTTTTTTTCCTTTAATGAAACCTCAGGTTGCGGTTATAAATGATCAGTCCGGAATCCAATTCAACTCTTGGGTCTCGGTGACTTTTTAAATCACATTAACATTTCGCTGGCTGTCTCCTTCTCCTCGGCTGTGGGACGTGGCCAGCAGGAGCTGCCTGTCTCCACTTGGCACTTCCAGCCCTCCTGGATCACCCCTTTGTCCAGGGAACCCTGGCTGAGCACAGCTCTGTGCAGCAGGACACATTCCCTCCACCCCGAGCAGCTCCAGGGCTCGCAGATCTCCACCCAGCTGGGACCTGGGGCTGCTCCCCGCTTTCCCACCCTGACTCCTGGTGTCCACCCCGTCCCTGGCTGCGGCTGCCCCGAGGAGTTTGGGGTGAGCATCCCCTGCCCGTGGCAGCTGGAGGAGCAGGAAGGTGCCAGGGCAGGATTGCACAGAGCAGCAGGGCGTGGCAGGACACGAGGGATGGCTGAGGAACCAACAGCTTCGCTGGGTCCTGTGCCAGGTCTTGGACACCCTGGCAGTGGCTGCCCAGGAACGCTGCAGCAGCCAGGAAACAAAGCTCAGGGCCGGGCTGAGCCCGGGGCAGAGGGATTTCTGTGCTCAAACGCTCTGAATCCAGCTGTGCCAGCTGCCAGGACGGGATGTGCCACCTCCAGCTCTGCCCACACGTGGGGAGAGGATCTGCAGGCACACAGCCCTGGGCACGGCCTGGGGGAAGCCTGGCACCGGTGCCAAGGGCAGCCCGGGCTCACCTTGGGGGAAAACACAAATGTTTTGGGTCTCAGGCATCTTGGAGCACGTTTCAGGCAGAAATGTTGATGTGGCACTGGTTTCAGAGATGAGGGAGCTCAGGCAGAGACGGCCAGGAGGAGGCTGAGAGTTTCCTGGGAGGGGATCAGCTCTCAGCCCTGAGCACAGCTCCCACAGCTCCCACCGTTCCAGACACATTTCCCTCATCCCTGCCCTGCCAGGTGCCTGGGGCAGCAGGATCTGGGACCTTCTGTGGGATCTGGGACCCTCTGAAGGATCTGGGACCTTCTGCAGGATCTGAGACCCTCTGTAGGGTCTGAGACCCTCTGTGGGATGTGGGACCCTCTGTAGGATCTGGGACCCTTGGCAGGATCTGGGATCATCTGTAGGGTCTGGGATCCTCTATGGGATCTGTGCCCTCTGGGTGTCTCCTGGCGCTGTGCAGATCCTGCAGCCTCTCAGGGAAATCAGGGATGTGGAAGGAACCGTGGCTCTGGTGAGATGGTTCCTCTCTGCTGATGGGTCCTGCAGATCCTCCTGTGGGGTCTGGGTCCCTCTGGGGCTTTGCTTTACCCAGTCGGTGCCGTGGGCTCTCTCTCTGGGCAGGGCCGTGATGCCGAGACCTTGGAGCTGCCTCGCTGGGCTCAGCTGAAAACTCCGGCTCCTTTTTGCCCTAGGATGACTCGGGTGAAGCACAAAGTTCACTCTCACACTGGAGGCCGTGTCGGGAGGACACTGGCCGGGCTGAAATCCTCTGGGGAGCACAAGAAAGTGGCTGTTGTCTTCATGGCTGATCAGCACGGGGTGGGGTGGAGGGGAGGGGAAACCTTCGGGGCAAGGTCCCCTCAGCGGTTGAAGAAGAAGGACTTGAGGCTCTGCAGGAACTGCGATTTCTGCCGCTGCTTCTGCTTCTTGCGGATGATGGGGATCCAGACCAGGCCACACACCAGCAGCATCAGTCCCAGGGACAGGAAAGCCGGCCCGGACATCTTGTAAACGTTCTTGTTGTGCGTCAGGAAGCAGGAGAGGCTGGTGATGACGGTGCCGAAGAGGAAGACGGCGGCTCCCACAGACACCACGATGACGGGCTTGTGGTAAATGTCCCACTTGCTCCTGGAGGCGCTGGTCCACACGGACTCGCTGCGGGAGCTCATGCACAGGGTGCTGCCCGTGCGGCTGGTCACCAGCTCCTTGGACTGGGGGGACTTGTCGCTCCCGTCAGGGCTCTTGGGGGGGATTTCCATGGCGCTGGGATGGCAGGAGGAGACCTGGGGCGGACAAAAGAGCAATGCCTGAGATTTCATCCTAGCCCTTCTTGTCTCTATCCTCCTAACGTCCGTCACACAGAGGTTTTAAATCGGCCCAGTGCCCCAAAACCTCCACCAGCTGCAGCTCTGCCCCAATCCTGAGGAATTCCAGGTGCCACCTGCCCAGCAGCTGCCTCACTGCTGCCTTCTGGTCCCCCTCTGCCGGTGCAATCCAGACCTTCCCTGAAATTCCATCCCTGCATTTCTTGTCTCTGTCCTCCTAACCTCCATCACACAGAGAGGTTTTGTGATCAAGTCTAATTTTAATTTGGTTTTGTGGCTGGAAGTTCGCTCCATTCTCTGGCATAACCCCACACCTCAGCAGTCGGAAACTCAGTGTGCTGCTCCATCTTTTGGGCATCCCATTCCCTGCTTCCCTGCGTGCTGCCATCCTGATCCTGCGGCCCAGGGCAGCAGCTCTGCCAGGCCCCCTCCCCTCTGACAGAAGGGAAGGCAGGGCAGGGCAGGTGATGGAGGGTGGACGGTGCTTCCCTTTGGCCATCGGCGGTGGAGGAGGTTTTGGGAGGGAGAGGAGACCACCCCACCCATAAATGGGTGGCACAGGACCCTGCAGGCTGGCCGGGCAGCAGGATGGGCAGTGCCAGCCCTGCCGTGCCCAGCACAGGTTCAGCCCAGGTGGGCTTGGCTCCAGGACAGGTAACCCCAGCCCCACTGCAGCCCCCCAGCCTGTGTCCGCTCTGCCCAGCAGGGACGGCCCCCCAGGAACTGACACCCCACAGGTGATGCCAGGCTGGCACAGCTCCCTGCCCGTGCTCAGCAGGTGTGCAGGAGGTGACCCTGGAGCCCCAGCTGTTCTCCTGGAGCTGCTGATCCACGTGGGAGCAAATTCCACCTCGGGGCAGCCACGCTGAGGCTGCAAGGCTGGCGCAGCTCCAGGGGCGGGAGGAAACCTGCCCAGAGCTGGGCCCTGCTGGGCTCGGTGCCCACCCAGGGCTGCCGATGGATGGGTGCCAGCCAGCTCCTCCCTCACTCCTCCACCCGTGTCCCTGCCAAGCTTTGTGGTTACTCCGAGAAGAGTCAGATGTAATTTTGTCATTTAGTGCCCTCCAGCAGAGCCACCGCTGCAGGGCTGCGGTGTTGACATCTTTTGGGATGTTTCGGGTCTGCCAGGCTGGGACAAACAAGCACGAAACAGAAGCCAAGAGCAATGGGCAGGATTTGCAGCCCTCCTGCCTGGAGTTCTCTCTGCTCTCTGTTGAAACAGGAAAAACAGGGGCAGGGCAAGGGACACATTTCTGATAGGGAACCGCAGAACCCCAAATCCCTGAGGCTGGAAAAGCCCATCCCAGCCCACCCAGTCCCAGCTGTGCCCATCCCCACCCTGTCCCCAGCCCAGAGCACTCAGTGCCACCTCCAGGAATTCCCTGGGCACCTCCAGGGATGGGCACTCCAGACCTCCCTGGGCACTTCCATGGCCTGAGCACCCTTTCCATGGGGAAGTTCCTGCTGCTGCCCACCCCGAGCCTGCCCTGGGCCAGCCTGAGGCCGTTCCCTCTCCTCCTGCCCACTGAGGCTCTGCATGCGCTCTTTGCTCTGCTGCCACCTACACAACGTGCCCTGGGATCAGCCCAGTGCTCCAAAACCTCCACCAGCTGCAGCTCTGTCCCAATCCTGAGGAATTCCAGGTGCCACCTGCCCAGCAGCTGCCTCACTGCTGCCTTCTGGTCCCCCTCTGCCGGTGCAATCCAGACCTTCCCTGAAATTCCATCCCTGCATTTCTTGTCTCTGTCCTCCTAACCTCCATCACACAGAGAGGTTTTGTGATCAAGTCTAATTTTAATTTGGTGTTTTGGTTGGAAATTCGCTTCATTCTCTGGGATAACCCCACACCTCAGCAGTCGGAAACTCAGTGTGCTGCTCCATCTTTTGGGCATCCCATTCCCTGCTTCCCTGCGTGCTGCCATCCTGATCCTGCGGCCCAGAGCTCTGGCAGCTCTGTGTGCAGGGCGTTAATGTCAGGCTGCTGCAGGAACCATCAGCTGCCTCTCAGCTCCGCCTGTCCACCGGAGAGGATTTATTCCCCCTTTTATTTCCTGGCAGAACCACCCCTCTCCCCACAGCTCCCAGACCCCGCTCATTTTCCCAGCACTTCCTGGCAGGGCCTGCTTTTCCATCACACTTTCGCCCACTGTTGCCTGCTGAGGGATTTCACTCCCTGCCGGTGCCTGGTGCTGGTTTGGGAGCACTGGGAGGATCTGCAGCTCTTTGGGAGAGCTAATGGAACTGCAGATCCTGCTCTGGCCCTGCTGCATCCCCAATCCATCACAGATGTGGCGGGATGGAGGCGCTGAGCAGCCTGCCAGGAGAGTGCTATCGGCTTTCTCCCGGGTTTTTTACCCGCTGGTGGAAGCAGACGATCAGCAGATGACTCTTTGCTGTCTTGAAAAAAAAAAAAAGCCTCCAGAGCACGTCTCGGGTTTCACATCTGGTAGCTCTGCTGGGCTTCTGGAGCCCCGGGCAGCTCTCACTGCTGGGGTCTCTCCTTCCCCTCTCCATAAGGGACAACCCTCCCGGGATTCTGTTTCTCCTCCCTTTGCTCTTCTCCTCGCCCTTGCTCTTTGTGTGCTGGAGTTCGGTTTCTGAGCTGGGAAATCTCCCCACACACCTTTGGGAGCCCTGGATCTGGGCCTCCAGCCCCACATCCCTCTGGGAATCAGGGCTGATGGAAGGGAACGTTTTGAGGAGAGCCCGAAGTGAGCCCTGCACCCCACGGACGTGCCTTGCCCTGCTCCCTGCAGGGGAGAGCCAAAGAGCTTCTCCTCCCCTCCAGGAAGCTCAGACCCCGCCAGGGCACACAGGGAGCTCAGCCCTGCCTGGTTCCCAGTTTGGGAACTGCTGGGACTGGCTGTGGGGCGGCTGCAGCCACCTGCACACAGGTGTGCACGCACTTCCCCCACCTGGCTGGGTGACATGGGGTCCTGCCCCACAGACAGGGCCCCCAGGCCCTTCCCACGGCCCCGTGGCTCTCTGGGGCTTTCCGTGGCATCTGGGTGGCTGGTGATGGTCTCGTGGCGGAGAGCAGCGCCGGTGCAAAGCCTTGGGGTGAGCCCCAGAGGGTTGGTGTGTCCCTCAGCCAGCAGCTGTCACCCCAGCGGGCAGCAAACCCTCACTGGGAGCAAAACAAAACCCTGGGGAGCGGAGGAGGAGATTTTCCTGCTGCTCTGGAGTGTCTCAGTTGGACTCTTTATCTGGTGCTGACGTTCAGTCTCAGTCCACGACCCCCCAGATGACAGCAGCGGGTGTGTGAGTGCCAGGAGAAGGGGTTTGCTGCTCTGGGGGATCCGTGTGGCCGTGGAAGGGGAGGGCAGGAGGCTGCTGCACTCGTGGACGTGCACAAACCCAGCAGAAACTTTTTCTTGCGTGTTGGTGCTGGCCAAATTTAACCAAGAGTGGCTCTCAGTCAGTTCCCAGTGAGAGAGAGATGAGCATTCAGCGACCCAGGCTGACCGAGGTCCCCCAAAAACCCAGAAAGATGAACACTGGGGGTGGTGGGGGACCTGTCCTGCCTCAGCTGCCCCACAGAGAGCAGCCCCACCTGCCTCGGGGAGGTGCTGGGAGGGGACAGCACCCAAACCCCCGAGAGGGAACCAGCACCCAAACCCCCGAGAGGGAACCAGCACCCAAACCCCCGAGAGGGAACCAGCACCCAAACCCCTGAGAGGGAACCAGCACCCAAACCCCCGAGAGGGAACCAGCACCCAAACCCCCGAGAGGGAACCAGCACCCAAACCAAACCCCCAGGGCGTGAGTGCTGAGCCCACCGACCCTGCTGTGCCCCTGCTGTGCCCCTGCTGTGCCCCTGCTGTGCCCCTGCTGTGCCCCTGCTGTCCCCGCTGTCACTGGGCTGTGCCGGCCGCAGGTGGCTGGTGGCACTCGCCGTGCCCTAAGCACAGCACACAGTGACCCCAGCAGCGGCTCCTGCGGGGACGGGGACAGGGATGGGGACAGGGAGAGCAGCTCAGGGCAGCTCCAGCCTGGTGCTGCTGTGTGCCAGCCCCAGCAGGGCTGAGCCCTGGGAGGGCACAGGGAGCCTGGGGGACCAGGGGTGGCTGCTGGAGCCCCATCCCCGTCCCCCTGCTCACCTGGGCGCCAGCAGCGGGCAGCCTGCGGTCAGCTGTCCCTGCAGCCTGCCTGGGGCTGTCCCCGGACCCCGCAGGCTGCCAGAGGATCTCACCTCATCCCCAAACCCTCCCGGGGCTGGGCCGGGAGCTGAGGCCCCGCCAGAGCCCCTTTGTGTGCCCGCACCCCTCGGGAGCAGCTCCCAGAGCCCCCTCGGGGCACACAACTCCTGCAGCCCCCTTTTTGGGGAGGACGGCCCCACCTCGCCGGGCTGGACCCCTCTCCCTCTCCCCCAAAGCCGGGGAAAGCCATCCTACTTACGTGGGGAGCGGGGAGGGCCGGCTGCAGGGGAGGCGCCTTCTCCAGAGCCAGGCTCATCCCAAGCCCCGCATCCCTCTGGGTGTTGTCCTGTGGGCTCTGTGGAGTCTCATAAACAACGGAGCATCCCGGCTCCGATGATCTCACCAGCCCATCAGGATCTTGTTTAACTCCTTGTGAGCCTGGCCCTGGCTCCCGGGGCTGGCGGGGTTGGGTGGAAGGCAGGGCCCGGAGCAGGAGCCCAGCACCGGAGGGGTTGGTGCTGATCCAGCCTCGGATCACCAGCGAGTTCCTGAAAGATCTCTGAAGTGCAATTTCTGCCCTCTCAGAGCACGGAACCGTAGCCAGCCGCTTTTTGCAAAGTGCTCTGAAGCTCATCAGGCAGGCATTAGACGGATGCGAGGTTATTAGCAATTATCTATTAATTAACATCCTGAGTCCATTACGGGGAGGAGGATGGGAAGGCAGAGGTGCTTCTGGAAACGCTGCCTCCTTTCAGGAACCCCCGGCCAAACTTTAATTCCCTCTCCCGGCAGTGTGGGTCTGCCTGGGGCAGGGAGGGCACCCAGCAGCGCCACTGCTGCTGTCCAGGGCTGGCTCCAGCGCTGGAACCTCCATCCCTGAGGGGTTGGTGCAGTGAAAAACCAAGTTTGAGCTGCACCACAGACCTGGCCGGGTTGGGAAGAGGCTGTGGAGCTCTCCTGGGCATGTGCGTGACCCACAAGGGCCAAGGCTGGCCACAGAGGCAGCACGAGGGGCGAGGGGAGGCTCCAGAGGGTCAGCAGGAGGGGACAGCACCTCCTCCAGGTGTGGGCGGCTCACACGAGGGCAAGAACCGGGCTGAGCTCCTTCAGCTCGGCTCTGTGCAGAGCCGTGGCCAGCAGCGCTGGCCGGGGGACAGGCTGTGGAGATTCTGGGAAGGGGCAGGAGGCTCCCTGCGCTGTCCCTGTGCTCCCTGTGCTGACCCCGTGCTGTCCCCGCGCTGTTCCCGCTGTCCCTGTGCTCTCTGTGCTCCCTGTGCTGTCCCTGCTCTGTCCCTGTGCTCTCTGTGCTCTCTGCGCTGTCCCTGCTCTCTCCCTGTGCTCTCTGTACTCTCTGCGCTGTCCCTGCGCTGTCCCAGGTCTGTCCCCGCTGTCCCCGCGGTCTCTGCGCTGTCCCTGTGCTCTCTGTGCTCTCTGTGCTCTCTGTGCTCTCTGCGCTGTCCCTGCGCTGTCCCTGCCCTGTCCCCGCTGTCCCCGTGCTGTCCCTGCGCTGTCCCCGCTGTCCCTGCGCTGTCCCAGGTGTGTCCCCGCTGTCCCCGCGGTCTCTGCGCTGTCCCTGTGCTCTCTGTGCTCTCTGTGCTCTCTGTGTTCTCTGTGTTCTCTGTGCTCTCTGCGCTGTCCCTGCGCTGTCCCTGCCCTGTCCCCGCTGTCCCTGCGCTGTCCCTGCGCTGTCCCAGGTGTGTCCCCGCTGTCCCCGCGGTCTCTGCGCTGTCCCTGTGCTCTCTGCGCTGTCCCTGCGCTGTCCCTGCCCTGTCCCCGCGGTCCCCGTGCTGTCCCTGCGCTGTCCCAGGTGTGTCCCCGCTGTCCCCGCGGTCCCTGCTGCCACCAGGCGGGCACACGGGGCAGGACCGGGACGTGGGGACACGGGCGCAGGCGGAGCTCACCGGGAGCCCCTCGGCAGCCGCAGGGTTTGACAAGGACAGGCCCCGGGACAAGGACAGGCTGCGGGAAGGGACCTGCGGGGGGCAGCCCAAAGGCCACCCCGTCCTGGGGACAGGAGGGACAGCCAGGGCACGGAGGGGATTGTCCCGCTCTGCTCCGGGCTGGGGGCGGCCGCACCTCGAGTCCTGGGGCGGTTTGGGGTGCTCAAAGGGTCTCAGGCTGTCGGGGAGTGTCTAAAGGAGGGACGCGAAGGTGGGGAAGGGTCTGGAGGGGATGCACGAGGAGCTCTGCCCTCAGCGGGAGTTTCTTTGGAATCAGGGAATGTCCTCAGTGGGAAATGCATAAACAAAGTAGATAATTCTAAATATATGCGTAGTTTGCGTGAAGCTGCGTGAGAATCTTTACTACAAAGATGCAAAGACTGAAAAGACAAAACAAACAAACAAACAAACAAACAAAAAAAAAACCAACAAAAGAACCTTAGAGCGACAGCCCAGCTCCCGGGATGGAGCCCAGATCGGCAGGAGAAGGAGCACAGCGCCCAGCACGGCTCCGGCAGCAGTAGATGGTGCTGTTGCCCTGTAGGATGATGCCAACAAGGCCGGTAGAATCCCAAACCCCAAATCGGGAGTGCTGCGTCCGTCTCAGGCCTCTGGCAGGGGAACCTGAATCCCAAAAAACCTTCTCCAGACCTTCTCCCCAGCGCTGCAGCAACCCTATCCCAAGGTTTGCCAGGAGCTGCATCCCTCCCCTCTCAGGGTAAGCTGCCCGCTGGGGCTGCCCGTGGCAAAGGGAGGTGACAACAGGAGGTGACAGCAGGAGGTGACAGCAGCCCCACAGCACGAGCCAGCCCCGGAGGGACGGGGTTTAACAGAGAACGAGGCGGAGGTGGAGGAGATGTCCCCAAGGCCACGAGGGTGAGTGTCAGAGCACAGCCCTCGCTGGTGGCATCTCAGCCAGGCCAGTGCCCCCGGCAGGGACACTGCCAGTGACGTGTCCCCACACTGATCCTCACGGCACAAATCCCTCGTTATTACAGGTGCACTTGTTTTTCACCCTCAGAACGGATTGCTGTGTTAAAGGAACTTCCCATCCTCAAAACAGCTTCACATGGGAACTTACAGATTCCTCCTTAGCTGCACTTAGAAGAGATGCCAGGCCAGCTGTTAATTTAATAGAGCAGGCCTGATTTTATAAAACTTTTCTTTCATAATTTTTCCACCTGTCACAACACATGGGGGGCCTTGGGGCCAGGCTGTGCCCTGGGCTGGGCTGAGCTGTGTGTGAGGGTGAGAGGAGCCTGGGCTGTGCCAGGACGCTGCGTTCCAAAGGCTCAGCACTCCAACGTGGTCCCCACCAGCCCCACAGGGAGCTGCTCCTTATGTTTGAATTACTACAGGGGGAGAGATAACAACTCCGTAATTGGGTTTGCACCTTTGAAATCTTCCCTTTCTCTTGCAGCTTGAATATTTATGCAATCACGGCGCTTCGCCGTGTCCCAGTTCTCCGCGTTATTTATTTATGTTCAACAACGGCTGCACTTGTTAAATCACAATGTTTTTCAATAAAAAAAAAAAACCAACGTGAAAAAGGAAGAATAAAACCCCCTCACCTCAAGCCCAGAAATGCTTTTTTTCTCCTCTCCCCCAAGCCTCAAGGCCTGCTTTCTAGCTGGAAGCCCTGGGGATCTCTTAGCTCCAAACTCACGAGAAGTTGTACAAACACAAATCATTTGTTTCTCTAAAAGGAGAAAAAGGCTGGGCCAAAGTGGGAACTGGGGATTTCTTGAGGAAAAGTCTCAAACCCGGGGCTGAATCCCAGCCCTGCACGTGGGGACTGTCCCTGTGGGCACAGGGACACTCCAGGGGCTGCCATGGGGATGGGGATGGAGGAGTTTGATGGAGGGGAGATGGTTGTCCTGACCCACATCTCAGGGTGACAGGCTGGGGGAGCTGGGACAGCCTCCCACACGAGCTTTTCCTGCCACATCCCAGAGAACAGGAGTGGGAATGGGCTCCAGGAGCCCTGCAGGTTGTGGTGGGTGCTCAGGGCTGGGCTCAAGGAGAAGCAAACCTGGAGGAGCATCAACCATGCTGAGATCAGGACAGATCCAGCCAGGAACGAGGAATGAAGGGCCTATCCTGGCTCCTGGATTCCAGCAGATGTGGCTGCAGCCGGGGATGAATGGGTGGAGCTCCAGGGTGTGGGGCTGCTCCAGGCTGTGGGACTTCTCCAGGGTGTGGGGCTGCTCCAGGCTGTGGGATTTCTCCATGGTGTGGGGCTGCTTCAGGCTGTGGGATTTCTCCATGGTGTGGGGCTGCTCCAGGATGTGGGATTTCTCCATGGTGTGGGGCTGCTTCAGGCTGTGGGATTTCTCCATGGTGTGGGGCTGCTTCAGGCTGTGGGATTTCTCCATGGTGTGGGGCTGCTCCAGGCTGTGGGATTTCTCCATGGTGTGGGGCTGCTCCAGGATGTGGGGCTGCTCCGTAGTGTGTGGGGCTGCTCCATGTTTGAGGTTACTCCAGGTTCAAGGTTACTCCATGGTGTAGAGCTGCTCCAGGCTGCAGGACACAGCTGCCTGCTCTGCAATAAAGAAGGTTCACCCACTCCATTCCTGCAGCTTCCCACTGGATTGTCCCTCGGGATCCTGCCCTCCCTGCCAGCCCTGCGGGAGCCCCACACATTCCCAGCCTCTCCCACCCTGACCATCCTTTGTGCAGGGCATGGAGCAACCAGCCAAGGGAAAACTGGGAGCATTAGAGTTTGGGATGATTTCTGTTTGGAAGTGCTCTGGACATGGATTAGGGATTAAAATAAATTTACGAGGCAATCACCCCCCTGCAATCAGACGAGGACATTGAAATAGATTTACCATTGCTTGCTCTGGGATAAGTGGCTGCAGGACCACGTGGCTGCTTTAAAACGTCTCCTGTATTTATCCCTTTAATCACTTTTTTTTTTTAAGCATA
Organism: Chamaea fasciata; assembly: GCF_029207755.1. Classification (NCBI taxonomy): domain Eukaryota; kingdom Metazoa; phylum Chordata; class Aves; order Passeriformes; family Sylviidae; genus Chamaea; species Chamaea fasciata. The sequence continues at coordinate 10,822,219 of NW_027094104.1, read as the reverse complement.
CATGGTTTATTGTTTTATTGATTGGACAGAGCTTTGAATAATCAATATGGCTTTAAGAATTCACCGGGAATGACAGAACTGCAATTAAGTAGAGTATGTGGAGAGAGCCTTAACCCATCTCATTAATTAATGAGGTCACTTTTTCAAGTGTTTCATGGGAGCCCTGGGGAAAAGTAGGTGGCAATTTATTGTGATCCCAGGAGAGTTTTTTTTTCCTCCTTCCTCATGCAAAGTTACCTCAGCCTCCCTGCCCTGTGCCAGTGACCTTCGTGTGTCCTCCTGCAGCTCCTTTGTGCAACGGAGAGCAGGATCAGGGTGAAAAGGAAATTTCTGCCTGTCCACGTGTCGGGGACTTTTCTTCTGTGCACCCACTTGTCCCAGAGCAAGCCATGGGTCCACGCCTTTGGAATCAGCCCCTTTCTGCTGTCCCCCTGGCCAGTGCCTGCTGACACACCTCCGTGCGAGCTGTGACCTCAAAAAGGCTCGGATGCTCCGGGTGATGCAGCTTTGTTCACACGCTGCTTTGGGAACAGGGGCTCCTGACCCCACAGGGACAGCTCCTGACCCCACAGGGCCAGCTCCTGACCCCACAGGGACAGCTCCTGACCCCACAGGGACAGCTCCTGACCCCACAGGGCTGGCTCCTGACCCCACAGGGCCGGCTCCTGACCCCACAGGGCCGGCTCCTGACCCCACAGGGCTGGCTCCTGACCCCACAGGGCTGGCTCCTCATCCCACAGGGCTGGTCTGGGGCCAAATCTGCCGTGGGGAATGAGAGGATGCTGCAGGGCTGGAGGCTGGGAATGAGGACAGGAGCCAGGCAAGCAGGGCCGTTCCTGGTTCCCAGACTGCCTGGAACGGCAGAGCAGCTGCTCCCGCTCCCTCCGCAGATGGAAAACTCCGGCACCAGCACATGGGAGGGCTCCTGGAGCCAGAGGAGCATTCAGGGGAAAGTGATTCATGCTTATATTTTGCAAATAAACTCCTGTTCTGCCTTTGCTGGCGCTCTGCAATCTGTGCATGGCTCAGGTAGGAAGAAAAACTGCTGAGAGTTCCCAGGAAGGTTTCCAGAGCAGGAGATTTCACAGCGGCTCTGTGCTGCTTGCCCAAACACCCCGAGCACAACCTCATTACTCATCCTCCCCTTCCACAAAACTTGGTCCCCTCCTTCTAATAAGGAGAAAAAAAAAGAAAAAAAAAATTATAAAAAGCACTATTTTAGGCTTTTTCAGTGAATTGCTGATGATTAAAGAGATAGTTTGGGAGTAGTCTGTGATGTTGAGAAGTCTCTGTATGAAATATTGAGCAGTGCTCAAGAAAGCCAACGGCATTCTGTGTGGCAGAAATGGGGCTGGCCCGGGAGTGACAACGAAAAGGAGACAGAAAGCAGCAGGGGCTGATGACTCAGGAGGAGAAAATGATTTCAGCTGGGCCAGGCTGAGAGGGAGAAAGTGTCTGGGTCACGCTGGGCTCCGTGAAGGAGGTGAGGGAAGCTGGCGAGGAGTCCCACCTCACTCTAAAAAGAGAAGTGGCAGTGTAATTCTTGATATAAGCCAGTGATTTAACAGGATTCAGTGTCAGGGCACGTTCGGTTATTTGCTGCCGGAGGACAGGGCCAGGCAGAGCTGCCAGGGAGCCCCTGACACGTTGCCATGGGCGCTCCCTGAGGGGTGGTGGCTCCAAGCAAGGCCTCCAGAAGTGCCACCGGACCCGTGGCCACAAGGGACTTCCAGATTTTGTAAAGGAAATCGGCTGCTAATGAGAAGTGGGGTTTGCAGAAATTGTTTTGGAAGTGTTTGTTGCTGCCTGGTTTCTGAAAAACAAAACAAAAAAACCCCAAACTCAGTGATGTTCTGCTGGTCAAGTGCATGGTTTGTGATGGAATTGGATGGAATTGGATGGAATTGGATGGAATGGGATGGAATGGGATGGAATGGGATGGAATTGGATAGAATTGGATGGAATTGGATGGAATTGGAGGGAATTGGATAGAATTGGATGGAGTTGGATGGAACGGGATGGAGTTGGGTGGAATTGGATGGAATTGGATGGAATTGGATGTAGCTGGATGGAATTGGATGGAATTTGGGGGAATTGGCTGGAATTGGCTGGAATTGTCTCCCCTGCTGGCCCAAGAGCCCCGGAGCACGGAGCTGACGGTGACCACACTCCATGCCCAGCCCGGGCAGGAGTGTTCGGCCCCGAGGGCAGACTCAGGGCGGCACCAAGGCCCTGCCCTGTGCCAAGGTCCTGTTCCAGGGGAAACCCCAGCCAGGAGTGCTCCGGGTGTGTCTGCACCTCCTTTGGCTCCAGCAGACACGGCTCCCCGGGAGCCCAGCCGTGCCCCCAGGAGCCCGGTGGCACCGGGCCCTGCAGAGGTGGCACCTGGTGACAAGGTGGCACTGGCTCGAAGGTCGAACACAACGATCGTGGATGTCACTCCCAACCTGTGACCCCGAGGTTTTTGGGGCTTTTCTGGAGAAGCCAGCCCAGCGCTGGTGTCCCAGCCTTGGCCCCTTTTATTTGTGCAGCCAGTGGCAGCTCTGGGGCTGAGCCTGGGGGACAGGGCTGTGCCAGAGCTGATCTCCCTTTGATAATTCCCTGCCCCAGACGGCAGCACTGACGGAACCAGCACAGCTCCTCCTGCTCTGGCTGCCTGACGCACAGAAAACACGAGCTGCTGCTGCAGCCTGACACACTTTGAAATGGGAAGGGCTGGGGAGAAGCTGAGACATAACAACAACAATAACAACAACAACAGCAACAACGACAATAATAACAATAATAAAGTAGAAATATATTTATTGAGTAGATTTATTAAAATTACTTATCAAATTAACTATGACATTATTATATTATACAAATTTATAATATGATATATGGTATCACATCATATTATAGATTTTATATATAAATTATGTATAAATATATAAAATATTTATTATAATATTTATAATAGAATATTTATATATTTTATATAATTTTTATATTTTATATATTTTACATATCAAATTCTCCCCGAGTCACTCCCAAGCCCCCCGAGGTTTCCCGATGGCCACCAGAGGATTAACCAGATGCAACGGGGGGAGGATTTTTTGCATGTTTACTGTGCAGGCACACACGTCTTTCACTGGGGTGACAGGCTGGGTGAGAAATTGCTCACATTAAACACACAGTGCTGCTGGAGAATCCATCCATCTCCGCTGGGGAATTGGCTGTGTCCAGGGAGGGAAAGGCACGGCTGGGCAAGGACAAGGTCTCCAGCCTGGCTGATCCATGGAAATGCTGCCTGTGGCCAGGACTGGGCATCATGACCCAAAGGGGAATGCAGTGAACATCCACGGAGATAATTCAGGTTAGGAGAGAGCTGCCTGGCAAATCTCTGCCTCCTTATCCTGCTTTTCTAGAGCATCACTTCCAAGTCTCTCATTTCCCACCAATCTCAGCTGTTCTCTCCTCTTGGATCTCCTTTCCTCCCCGTTTGTTTCCTTTATTTCCGTCGTATTTCTCCCATCTTGGATCTCCTTTCCTCCCAGTTTATTTCCTGTGTTTCCATCATATTTCTCTCCTCTCGGATTTCCTTTCCTCCCTGTTTGTTTCCTGTATTTCCAGCACACGTCCATCAGAAGCCCGTGGAAACCAAAAGCAGGTCAGTGGGACAAATTAATTCTCTCTGTCCTCTGTGCTAAGACTTGATGACAAGTGGCTAATCATCTCTGATTCCTCTGCTAGTGCTGGTAATGACATTAGCCACGATTAACTCATTTAGCTCATCTGTGGATTTAATATCTAATTCACCAGCACATCAGAAGGGAGCAGGCTGAGGCGTTCAGGAGGCAATAACCCCTTTTCCATGCGCTTGCACTTTGTTTAAAGCTGCTCAGAACGACCTTTTGGAGCTAATTGATCAGCTGTGAGGATCTGTGAGACCTCGGCGGTCAGGTCTGTGCCTCGAGCTGCTTCTGAGTGAAGGCAATTCATGTTTCCCAGGAAAGGGCAGGGAGGAGAGGGAACGACCTCAGGCTGCGCCAGGGCAGGCTCAGGGTGGACAGCAGCAGGAATTTCCCCATGGGAAGAGTGCTCAGGTCTTGGAAGTGCCCAGGGAGTTTTGGAGTGCCCATCCCTGGAGGTGGCACTCAGAGCTCAGGGCTGGGGACAGGGTGGGGATCAGGGTGGCCTTGGAGCTCTTTCCCAACCTAATGATTCTGGGATTCTGATCTGAAACGGGCATGCCCAGGACCTCCTGCACGAGGGGAAGGCTGGACTCAGTCCTGGGGTTAACAAAAGATTCCCTGATCCTGGTTTCTCCTGAATGCTCCACCTCTGCCACAGCCAGGAGGACCAGGAGGGGCACCCACAGGAGAAAGGATCACCGTGGGGACTGGCAGTGAGAGACCCCCAAGCCTCTGTAAATCACAGCAGTGAACGGAGCTGTTTGGGAAGGGGGTTAAGGGGTTAATAGAGGTGTCTTTCATAATTAAGACATCAATCACATTCCTGAAAATCAGGCGGAAGCATCGAACAGCCTTAACTGGAAAATTTCCAACTGGTGCATCCCACGGCCTTGCGATGGGTGGGTTAATCATCCCTGACATGAATCCCTGAATTAATCCATATTAATAGACCCGACACTGATATCAGGCTCTGCCATTTCAGTTTGCCAAAGGTGGTGGCAGTTGATTGTTTTCCCAGATTTCCTGTCCCGTTGCTGCCAGAGCCGGGGCCCAGCAGCATCCCTGGGAGGCAGCTCTGCTGTCCCAGCCTGCCTGTGTCCCTGCCAGGGATCCATCAGCACCTGGCTTTTGTAACGACATCATTTACTGCCACACGAAAGCAGAATAATAATGGGAATCGCCAGGACTGAAGGAATGAGCCTGGCCAGAGGGAGGGGGATCATTTTGCTGCGCGGGGTTGGACAGGACCAGTCCCTGGAGCATTTCCCTCGGGTTTGTTCTGCCTCTGCTGAAGTCACTTATTAAGTGCTGGCTGTCCCTGCTAAGCCATCGCCTCAAGGGCACCAGAGCCCCTCTCCAGGGGCCTGAGGTCACAGCAGGAATAAACACCCCTTTCCCTGGGAATAAATCTCCTTTATTCCGTGTGCTCTGAATGCAGCCACTTCCCCCCGGCTCCAATTTTCAATTTATATGCCAGTGTTTTCACTGCTGGGAGGATCAATACACCTGGACAAGGCTTGAAATCAGCAGGATCCAGCGCTGGCCGGAGGAGAAGGCTGGAATTTATTCCGAAGGTGAACTCCCAAGCTTTTGTTCTGCAAATTAAATGGTGTGGAAGAGCTGAGGGGCAGGATGAGAGAACAGCCCCGAGCCACGTTCTGGGACATGAAGGTCTACTTCCAGGTCCAGCAGATCCTGACTCCCATCCCATTGTCCCATTGCATTCCCATCCTATCCTATCCCATGGATCCCATCCCATCCCATTATCCCATTGCATTCCCATCCGATCCTATCCCATGGATCCCATCCCATCCCATCCCATTATCCCATTGCATGTCCATCCCAAATCCCATCCCATCCCATGGATCCCATCCCATCCTATCCTATTCCATGGATGCCATCCCATCCCATGAATCCCATGAATCCCATCCCATCCCAAATCCTGTCCCTCCCTGTTTTTTTTCTCCTGGGCCCACAAAATGAATTTTCCCAGGGTTCAACCTTTCCTTAATTTAACTGATGCTGCAGCCCCTTGGCTTTAAGTCTTTCTGAGTTCCCAAGTCAGAAAAAAAACCCCAAAAAACCAAAAAAGGGAATCTGTGTGCAGAGGGCCAAAAGATTGGGAAGCCCAAATCTTTCCACGACCCCTCAGGCAGGTTCCCAGTGCCTGGAGCCGTGCCTTCCACGTGAGGCATCTCCAGGCTGTAATTTAATCCTCCTCTCCCTCCGAGCAGAAGGCATTCGAAACAAACAAGCAAATCTTAGAAAGCTCGAAGGTGGCTCGATTGTTCTGAAGCATTTCCAGCGCTGTCACCTCCGGTGGTTTTAATTGCCAGCTCCGGGATGACGGGAGGTTCTTGCAGCCCCGGGATCAGGCTTTGCTTTGTTTTTAAGGAGTGGGGGTGGGAAACGCAATCTCTGAGGGCTGTGACACCGGAACAGTCACCCAGGGTGTGCTACAGAGGAGTTTCTTCCCATATGGAGTTACAGAACCCTCGGATTCCCGCAGTTTCCGACATCCTTCTTTCATGATTCAAGTACCCAGCCAATTATTTTCAGGTTTTAATGAAGGCTTTCTTTCCTAATTGCAGGCTCACGGTGTCTGTTGAGTTTTCTAAGCTGAATTAAAGCTTGGAGGACAGCAGGGGTGGGACAGGATCACAGGATCCAGCCCTTCACATGGATGTTCCCACTGACTCTCAGCTCTCAGCCTGTATCCTGCTTGTTTTTGTCTTTTCCAGCTGAAACCCGTTTCCTTGTGTCCTGTCCACGGTGGATTTGGAGCTCTGGTCTGTTCCTCTTCGCAGCTGGACATTCACGGATTGCGTTCATTGTGCCCTACATGAAATAAATCCAGCTCATGTCTCTGACAGATCTGAGTTTCCTGCCTTCCCCTCCTGGCTCGTCCTGAACTCTCCAGTTGCTCCACATTTTCCTCTGCCACAATGTCCTGCTGCTCCCCTGGGCCTTCACCCACGCTGAGGGTGGGAGAACAGCCCCGAGCCACGTTGTGGGACACAAAGATCTGCTGTCAGCTCTGGATGATCCTGTTTCCCATCCCATGGATCCCATCTCAAATCCCATCCCAAATCCCATCCCAACCCACGGATCCCATCCCAAATCCCATCCCATCCCTGAGGGAGGGAGGCAGGGTTGTCCCGATCCCCTGCAGGTCCTGCTCCTGCCCTTCCTCCGCCCCCAAAAGATCCTCCTCTTCTTCCCACAGCAGGACCTGAGTGCAGATCACAGAACCTCGGGATGCTTTGGGTTGGGAGGGACCTTAGAACTCACCCAGTGCCACCCCGGCCAGGGGAGGGTCAGGTTGGACACCAGGAGAAATTCAAGGCCAGGTTGGACACTGGGGCTTGGAGTAACCTGGTCCATGGGAGGTGTCCCTGCCCAGGGGTGGGGCTGGATGAGATTTAAGGTCCTTTCCAACCCAAACCATTCCATGATCCTATGGAATTTCTTCACTGAAGGTGTCATTCCTTTGGGAACAGGCTCCCAACCCTCGGGAGTGTCCGAAAACCAAGTGGAGGTAGCACTTCACAATACGGTTCAGTGGGAATGGTGGGATTTGGCTGAAGGTTGAGCACCAGGTTTTATCTTGGAGATCTTTTCCAACTCCAGTGGCCCCGTGATCTCAGCCTGGCCCATGTTGGGAACAACCGGCAACAAGGACGTTTCTCCCTACACACAAAAATCATATTAATGGGTGTAATCGTATTTCTTTAATCCAACCTGCATTTAATGATTTCTTTGATTAGAACACAAACATGGGTGTGGAGATTCTGAAGCTCCTCCACACAAGCTCTTCCACCAGCCCAGGGGCTGGAGATGAGTTTGGAGATTTGGAGTTCTGTGACCTCCAGGCACCTCCATCAAGGTGTGCCAACTCCAGCTTGAAATGTCCCCAAAGTGAAATGTCTCCAAAGTGACCACGGCCAGTTGTGAGAAATATTTTCTTTTTTTTGGATTTCACCCTTTTGGTTTTCAGCTGCCCACACCCACGGTGATCAAACACCTGAGGAGCTGCTGCTTCCCCTAAAACCTTTCACGGTAGAAATGGGAACGTGTTGGGCACAAAGAGCTGCTCACACCCTGGGCAGGATGGAGGGAGGAACAGCCCTGAGCCTCTGCGTGCCTGCAAGGCAGAGGGGACGCTTTTAATAAAGTGCAAATCACGCCTTTGAGATGAACCAGAAACATCCCACACCCCTCCCCGGGGGATTTAATTGTGTGCCAACCACAAAAGAACGGCCATTAATTCTCTCCCAGCTCATAACGGAAAGTTTCCCCACTATCTGAAAGCTTTAATAAGATTACCCATAAACTTTATGCGTCTCGGAGCAGGCCAGGAAATTACAATTATCTCCTGCTCGCTGCGGAATGGGTAATGCCATCGACAGGAAAAATGTCACCGCCCGCAAAGGTCCGCGGCCCCGAGGCATCATTAACGCGCCGTGTAATTTGCTGGGCTGTAATTAAGGCAGAGCCGTGCCCACCTCGGGAGGGGTCAGGGCGCACAGAGCCGGGTTTAAGCCCGGGTTAAGCTGAGCCTGACTCCTCCGTGCCCAGGCGGAGCATCCCTGTCCCCGCACGGAGCCGCCACCCCGGGGTGGTGTCACAGCGCAAATCCCCTCCGCTCAGCCCACGGGATTTTTTTCCTCCCGTTTTTTTCCCCCTTTCCCGGCGTTTTCCCGGGAAGCTGCCCTGTCCCTGCCGTTCACTAGGTGGAGATCTTTAGTTGTCCACCGGCGCCGGGCTCTGGATTTTCATTCTGTGCGAGAGGGAGCTGCTGCTGCTGCTGCAAAAAAAACCCCGAAAAACCTCGGCTGATGAATTTTCAGATGCTCTCTCAGATCTTTAACTCTCCTCTGGGACACACACGGAGCTCCTTCTGCCGGGAACACGCGGGCTGACAGGAGCCAGGCCTTTCTGGGGCTCTGCTTTCAGAACCTCCCGGGTTTGATTTATTTAGCGGCTGACGAGAACGCTCGGAAGGAGATTTGCCTAACAAGCCGACGAAAAGTAAACGAGAGCACCAACGACGAGCGTGAGCAGCCCTCTACCACCAAAATCACGTGCAGGACAGACCCCGATTTCAGCATCCCTTCCACAGGGATCCCCCAGCACACCCCTGACCTCGGGAGGGCTGAAAACCCTCTCAAATTGAGCTGCTCCGGAGTTTCACCACGTCATCCTCAGCAGAAATGTCGCTGCTGAAGATAAATCTCTCCCTGAGCAGCGCCAGCCCTCCTGTTTTCCTTTGCAGGGAGATGGCAGCTGAGATTGGCAGGGCCAGCAGCATTAAGCATCCCTCTGCTGCAGATTTCCTGCCAGCCAGAGCGGAGAAAAATGAGATCCCAAGGGTGGAAGGGCAGCGCTCCTCCACGAGAATTCTCCCCGCTGCAGCCAGGCACTAATTAGGAGAGCAGCTGAACCCTGAGTGCTGTCAGGAGATGAATATTAAACCGGCCAGACTCACGTGCACGCAGCGAGGGCGCCTTAAAGCTGACAGTCACACTGCTGATCAGACAAAACAGGGAGGGATGAAAAGGCCAAAAGGGTGGGCAGCGACACAGGGCAGGCCTCTGGCCTTTTGCTGAGGTGGAAATTCGGATGAAAAATGAAGGTTCGGTTAAGGGATGCTTTAATTTATTTTTTTTTTATGGCAAGGGAGCATCTTGCTCCTCGCTTGGAAGCAGATGTTCAGATGGAAAGGAACATTTTGTCAAAAAACCTGGTTTAGAACCATGTGGGTTCGGGGGCAAATCTGCTCAACTCTTCTGAAAAACGTTCAAGGCCTTCTTCCAAAGGCTGAAAATGTCTTGCCGAGGGCTCTTCTCCAGGTAAGTGTTACCCAAACGCTGCCGAGTGGCTCCTGGCAGCCTGGTTTTCCCCGGATGAGTTGTGCTGGGAGTGTTTTTCCTCTCATCACCCTGGCCTGCAGCCTCTGCACAACACTCGGGTGCGCTTCTCACTCAGGAAGGGAAAAAAAATCTGTGGGTAAAGGAAGAGAAGCAGCGGAGCTGTGAGTTGGGAGTGTGACAGGCTCCTCCTGAGCTGGTGGGGGCTCTCCAAGTGTCCTGGCAGCCACCGGAGCGGGGTTTGGATGTGGAAACGCTGCAGGACAGGAGGGCAGAGGGGAGTCAGGGGAAGAAAGGCAGCAGAGCAGAGAGAAAACGAGCTGAGAGCTGGGGCAGAGGGGCAGGAGCCAGGTCTGGGCTGTGCGAGGAGTTCTCTGCTGCATCTCAGGATGGAAACCCTGCTTGGAATATTGCTCAAAGCAAGATTTGCACGGCCAGATTTGTTCCCCGCGTTTCTCCGGTGACTGCAGGGGGAGCCTTGGCACCAACATGAGGCCGGGCAGCTCCAGGGCAGGGCGAAAACAACGCCCGTTCTGCGGGAAAAAAAACGGGAATCGAGCCCCAAAGGGGGGATTTCCAAATCCAAGGGTACAGTCACTGTCTGGTTCTCAGAGTGGAGCTGCTCCCAACACAAAGCTGGGCACGTTTTGCTTGGAAAATAAACTCAGAACACCTTCAGTTGAGCCCAGCTTAAGTTTTCAAACCCTGGGGAGGGCGTGTGGAAGAGTAGGGGGAGCAACAGACCCGTTGTTATTCAGATTCCACAACCAGAGGGGTGGTTCAGGAGGAAAATCTGGTGGGAGCAGCCCCTTTCCAGGATTCCTGGTTCCCAGGGAATATCTGTCATTTTGGTGAGAGGTCCTTGTGCCATCCCAACGCACCCCAGTAGAGAGGGAGACCGGGATTTGACAGCCTGGACCAAAGCTCCAAGAAGCAGCAAGGCCGGCTTGTGTTTAAGATCCCAGCCGGTTTCCATCAGCAGAGTTTATTCATTTTGGGCTGAGCAGAGAGATGCGGAAAAAGCTGCAGAAATCACTTTGGTTTCTGAATGGAGCTGTATTTTAATGAAGAGATAAGTTCAGCGCTGAAAAACACCAAGTGAGGAGCGTTCCTGTCACAAACTTTCCTGCTGAGAAGCTTCTGTCTTCTTCAGGGCGTTTCTTTCTAGGGAAGAAAAAGACTTTTGGAAATAAGGGTTTTTCAGGACTTTAAATAAGGGCTTTTGGAAGGGGTTTCCATGCTGGATCAGCTCCCCCGTGGAAGCTGTGCCCTCCTCAAAGCCTCCCTGAGAACTCCTTTGGGAAGGACGAGGTAAAGGTGCTGAACTGAGTCCTGAAAAGTTTCCCGCTGGCGTTGAAACCCTGCCTGGCTTCTGCAGCAGTCAGGCCACAAACGCTTCCCTGGAGAAACACATCTCCTGTGCTCCTGAGGCTCAGGACAGCTCCAGAGCCAGCAAACAGCTGAGAGGTGACTCTGGATCCATCCAGGATGCAACTTCCCAGATCGAACCACCACAGGAGGAACACCGGCACCAGAGAGCAGAACTCTGAGATTTTCTTTCCTTCCTCCTCTGCAGCAACAAAATCTCCAAGGTCACCTTGCAGCGAACTGGTGAGACACAGACTGGCTCAAGGTGATCATTTGGGGATAAAATTGGCTGGAAGGGTAAATTTAAAGGATTGCAATCCCTCTTGTTAAAGGATTGCCTCCCTGCAGCCTCCCTCGGGCTGACCCTGGTGACAGCACTGCTCCGTGTGCCCATGAAGAGCTGGGATCAGGCGATGAGGAGTACAGGATGATGGAGAAGCAGAGGATGGAGAGAAGAGGATGGAGGGCAGAGGAGGATGGAGATCAGGGGATGGAGAGCAGATTAAAAATGAGGAAAAATACTTTAAGCCTGAGAGTGCTGAGACCATGGGACAGGAGCCCGGAATGGCTGTGGGATCTTCATTCCTGAACAGTTGTAGGGTCACAGAATGCCGGACTGGTTTGGGTTGGAAGGAACATCAAGGATCATCTCATTTCAACCCCTCCCACAGTCCCAGGCTGCTCCAAGCCCCAGTGTCCAGCCTGGTCTTGGGCACTTCCAGGGATCCAGGGGCAGCCACAGCTGCTCTGGGCACCCTGTGCCAGGGTCTGCCCGCCCTGCCAGGGAATAATTCCTTGCTAATATTTAATCTAAATCCACTCTCTTTCAGATTAAAACCACTGCCCCTTGTCCAAAGTCCCTCTCCAGCTCTCTGCAATCCCTTTAAGCACAGGGAGGGGCTCTGAGATATTCAAAGCTCCACCGTGCAAGGCCACGAGCAAACTGCTCAAACTCACAAATCCGTCCAGTCCCCGTAATCTCAGGTTTTGATGATTCTCATCCTGCGAGCATCCAGCAGGGAGCAAACGTCAGGAGGAGCAGAGGGGGTTTCTGCCTGGCTGCAGGAGCTGTTTATCAGTCAGGTGGGTACCCTGTCCTTCACAGAGATGATATTCACAGCAGATATCTTGAGGGAACATTGCGGAGAAGAAGATGCACCTGACACACCAAGGTGAGGCTTTGGATGAGTTATTGTCAAGGCCTGGCGGATGCAAAACAGCTTCTTCAAGGCAAGAGATTTGAACTGAAAATATTTCTGGATGAGAAAGAGCTGTTCCTATGCAGGAGTTTGACTAAATAAAAAACAATGTATTTTTCTGGAAAGGAAACACCTTCAGAATCGGCGCTGAAAACTCTCAATGCTCTCTGAAATGCATTGATGCCTGAAGTTTTACCTTCCCTGTATTTCAGGTTCTGCGGTGCCCAGGGGTGCAGCTCTGAGCTCACAGTCAGTGTCACTCAGCTCTGCACACAGCAGGGACACAAAACAAATCCTTCTCCTGCTGCACACCAAGGACAGCTGGGACAAGTGTTCAGGCCCAAAAGCACAAACAAGGGTGGGCTGAAGGGAGGAACAAGGATGGGACCTCACAGGCTGGAGCTGGGATTGGACAATTAAACCCCAATGTGCAAATGGACCAAAACTTATCAAAGTGTGAGACCTGGTGACCGTTTGTCCATTTTGTGACCGTTTTGTGACCGTTTTGTGACCGTTTTGTGACCGTTTTGTGTCCATTTTGGGTCCACCTTGGGTGTAGCCCTGGCCAGGCTCTTGTCCTGCCCCAGGTGTGTCCTTAAAGGCCTTTCAATAAATTTATTCTTCTATTTATTCTCTTTGCTCTGTGCAGTCTCTGTTCCAGCTCAGCCTTCCCAAGGCAGCAGCATCTCCTGGAGATGAAATAAATCCCAGAGCTGAACAAATGGCACTTTTCCCCCCTCGTTCTCAGCCGGCCTCAGGATGGGCTGCAGGGAGCTGGGCGAGGTCTTTGTGCTCCACAGGGATGCTGCTGGAGGAGCTGAACTAAATGTTAATCCGAGTCTCACCCGGGCTTGGCCTTTCTCTTATCCTCACACCCAGCAGGGATCCATCCCTGCAGTGGGCCAGGCCCTGCTGTCCTACTTCAGCAGCTCTGGGAAAGGGCTGCAGGAATTCCTGGAGCTCTGCCCTTCACCCCGAAATCCCTCTCTCCTCTCCTGCTGTGTCCCATCCCCTGGGGACAGGGATTTGTCCCTGTGCTGTGTGCAGGCAGCTCTGTCTGCACACAGGGCTGTTATAAATACATATAATATTGTTGGCTCGTTGTAAATATTAAGATTTTTATATATATATATATATAAAATATATATATTTACATATAATATATTTTATTTATAAATAAATAATATAAATCATACATATAATAAATATATAAAATATATAAAAATATTATATATAATTATATATAAGTCATATATATTTATATTATATATATTTATATATAAATATACATAAATATTAAATATATTTATGTATATTTATAAATATATTATATAGATTATATATATATAATGTACAATGTATAATGTATATACACATTATACATTGTATATATATGCTATACATTATTTTATATATATGCAATATATATTAATATATATTTTTTAACAATGCTATAATAACTTTGCTGTAAGGATATAATATTTAGGGGTTTTTTTTTTGCTTAGACATAGCGGTGGGAAAGTTAGTATATAGTTACATTATATAACTAATATAGAGTAAATATAAATATAAATATAAATATAAATATAAATAAACAATAATATAGAAATATAAGTATATTTATATAAGTATATTTATGTTTATATAGATATATAGGACAAAGGGTGTGGGGCAGCGTGGCTGTCACCCACGAGGTGTAAATTCAGTCCGGGGGGGGCCAGAAACCACCCCCAGAATCTGCCCGGGCTGGGATGTGCTCTCATGTCAGAGGAGGGCAGAGCCCAGCAAGTTGGGACACGAGAACTCCGCGCAAGGAGGGGCCAGAGCTGCGTCCACTTCCCTCATTTGTCCCTCCCTGCCAAAAATCCCCATCGCTGAGGAAGAACCTGATGTCTTCAGACGCCGCCGTTCCTGCCAGCGTTAATTTTCTAGCTGGCAGAGGCGGCCAGTGACAGAAGCTTTAGCCAGGAGCGGCGCAGAGCGGTTTCTGGGGAGGCTGCTCTCCTATTGCAGGCTGCACCGCGCTCACAGGTGGTGGGAAAAGCAATTCCACCGCAAACCCCAGAGCTGGGGTGGAGCCTGAGCCCCCGGCACTGCCCGGGGGCTGCTTTGCTTGGGCCTGGTGACAACAGGAGCTGCTTTGTACGGCTGTGGTGACGACGTCCTGCCGCCAGCCCTGCAGCACAATCCGTCACCCCAGTTTGGGGCAGGCTCCCTCTGAAGGACCCAGCTGCTCCCGTGGCCTGGAGGAGCCTGGAATTCTGCACAGGGATGGCTCTAGGGAGACTTTTCCCCGTGCACAACGCCTCTCTCTGCTTCCCGGGGTTTTTCCGGAGAGGCTGCTGCTGCTGCTGGCAGTGACAGAGCTGGGATTTGCCTGGGGATGCTCCGCTGGGGCTGGGCAGGGCAGGGCAGCAGGGATCAGAGTCCAGGCTGCAGCCCCGGGATGCCATCTGTGCCATCCGTTTGTCACAAAGCCCCAGGTGCTCCTGGCCGCCCATTTTGTGCCCGAGCACAGCAGTTCAGCGCAGGGGTGAGGGCTGGTGACAGCTCTGCTCCCAGCAGATCCCTGGAGGGACGGGCTCAGCACACAGGGGAGGGGGGGATTTCCTTCCTGATGCTGTAAAGACCAAGTCAGGACCTTGTTTGAGTTCATCCCTGCTGGGACCCGACGGCCAAAGCTTCTGCTTCCTCTCCCTCACTGCCTTTCCTCCCCCTCCCTCCTCTCCTCCTATTCCTTGCAATGCTTTGCCTCCCGTTTACTCTTAAATAAAATCCCTTCTGTTGACTTTGGCACGTGGTCTCCTTTGCACCTCAACTTGGGCAGAGGCACCTCCTGGAAAAACATCCCAAGTTTGCTCCTTCACCTCCTTCCAATCCCTGTCCCTTTCCCCTGTCCCTGTCCCTTTTCCCTGTCCCTTTTCCCTGTCCCTTTTCCCTGTCCCTTTTCCCTGTCCCTGTCCCTCTGCTGCCTGCTCAGGCTCCCCGTGGTCCTGTGACCCAAATCCTCAGGCCACTGACCTCCTTTTTTCTCTTCCTCTTGCTGCCCAGTTCGATATTAGCTCCTGGCCAAGGAGAAAATAGGGCAGCCTCCTTGGCTGACCTCAGAGCTATGAAATCTGCACAGAAGAACTTCTCTGCAACGCCCAAAACCTCCAAGAAACGGGATGTGAGCAGCCGGGGAGGCTGAGACAGCTTCTGGAATTTCTCCTGGTCTCCTGGCTGCTCTCAGGAGAGCAGAGCCTGTTGCTCTGCTCAGGAGAAAAGCAGGGGCTGAAATAATTCCGCATTTGGGGCAGGGACCAGTGTCACTCCTGGTGGCCACCCGGAGCTGGTGGCACCTCTGGTGTCTCTGAAGGGGGTGAGAGCAGGAGGCTGAGGGAGGCTCCTGCTGGTCCTGAGGGAGGCTCTGGCTCCTGGTGGACACAGCCAGCAGGAACCTCACTAAATTTAGGGGAAAATGAACATTTCAAAACCAGGGACACCCAGCCTTGGAGTAAAGCTGTGATCTCCATCCTTGGACGCTCGAAACTCCAGACCCTGAGCAACCGCCTCTGTCCTGAGCTGGGCTTGGGCTGGAGACCCCTGGCAGTCCATCCTGGCATGGATTATTCCATGAATGTGGGATTTTAAGAGTGCCCAGGGAGAAGAATGATCCTGGAGATGTGATCCCAGCAGAGGTGAGGCCACTGACCAAAGAGGAATTGCTCCCTTGGTCTCCTACCCCAGCTTTGTACTTAATTTGCACCTTGGCTGTGGGAGATGAAAAAAGAACTGATTCATCCATGGAGGAAATTCAATTAAGCAGCAGCCCCAGCCTCGTGAATATTTAAAGGGCTGGAGATGTGCTGTGAAGGGCATTGGTTGGGCGGCTGTGCAGAAAATCCCTTGTAAGTCTTTAATAAAAGTTTATGAGGCAAAGAGCAGCGGAGCAGCGAGGAGGGAGAGCTGCTCTCCTGCGGGAGAGGGAGCAGAGCCTGTGACACACCCGGGTCTGGGACACAGGTCCCTGGGCACTTCCTGAGCCGCACCGTGTGCTCAGCAGGGCAGGGATGGGAGCGCAGGGCTCCCAGCAGGAGCAGATTCCTGCAGAGGGATTCCTGTGGAGAGCAGGGATCTCTCAGCTCCCGGGGTCTGGATTTTTTTGGCATTTTCGTGCTGTAACTGAGGTAGCACCTCTGGATTTTTGGTATTTTCCTGCTGTAACTGAGGTGACACCTCTGGATTTTTGGTGTTTTCTTGCTGTAACTGAGATAACACCTCATGCTGTGTAAGGCAGGGGACAGGAAGGAGTCCAGACTGGGGCATGGTGGTTTTTGAGCTCTTCAGCTCTGGACACATCCAGAGCCTGGGGAGCTGAACCTCCAGGGCCAACAGGAGGCTTCCTGCTCTCACAGGAGAGCAGAGAGCCCCTGCTTTAATATCTGCCAGCAGTGACATCCGTGACCAGCCCAGGATCCACTGCTCAAGTGACAGGCACTGGTGGCACTGGTGGCACTGGTGGCACTGGTGGCAGCACCGTGGGCAGCTGTGGTTGCTCAGTGTGTTCCTGAGGAGGACACCCAGCCCTTAGCACTCACCAATCATAATTTCAGTCTTGTTCAGTAACTCAGAGAACGTTTTTCAGGCTGCTGGGGTGACTCCAGCCGCGGTGAGGATGATGGGCTGCTGGAACATTTTGCGTGAGGTGACAATTCCAGCAGGTAGCACGGTCAGGTTGGGTCAGGTGCTGTCCCTCGAGTGTCCAGGACACAAGGACAGGCCCAGGTTATAATTCCCAGAGCACATTCCCACCTCCTGAGGCAGAGTTCCAGGCTCTGTTCCAGCCTGGCCTTCCGGGACAGCTCCATTTCTTGCCCAGATGAGATTCGCTGTCAGTGAGGAAGATTCCATCACGCCCCAAGAGCAGAGCTGTCTGCTGGAATGCTCGTCCCAGCAATCCCAGGCTCAGAATTTGATCTGACAAAGTTCAAATTAGCTGTCTTGTTCCTCCCCAGAAGTGCCACGGTGCATGAAGTTCTGCCTGTGTTCATCCAGATCCACTGGTGGATCTCCCTGTCAAAGTCTAACTCCTGAGAAGAATCCTTTGGGATGAAAGGCACTGAATAATATCATTATTACGTATCTGCTCCTGAAATGAAAATCAGCTGCTCCAGCTCTTTGGAGAATTTTCTGCCTTGGCCTTTGAAGAATCATCTCCGGGGCAAATCCTTCTCCGGCTGAAATCTGGGATTTCACACCCGGCTGCTGCCCTTTGCTGGAGGAAGGAACGTCTAGGAAATGGACCTTGAAGCAATAAGTGAAGGCAGCAGTTTCTCCTGGTGTGCAGCTGCTGAAGCAGTGAAAGACAGAGAAATATGAAGGACAGGCTGCTGTAACATATGAGCTCTGTCAACAAAAGAAATGTCATGTCAGCCTTGGATGAACACCCTCGAATCAACAGCGGGCACTGGATTGACTCAGCCGGTGTCAGGGTGTCCTATTAAGAGATGGATGACTTCAGAGGGAGAATTTCTCAATCCATTTATATGAAGAATTCGCCTCTAAATTCAAAAGGAGGTTCTCAGCAGAATTGCTTTAAAATTTATAACCCAGCATCTGTATCTCTTTTGTTTCCCTGGCGAGGCGGAGGCAGGAAGGTGAAATATTCCCAGAGTGTGTCTGGACCTCTCTCTCCTGCCCAGACCCTCCACGTTGCCTGCTCTGGGACCCATCACTCTTCTCCCTGCCCGTCCCTGGCACTTGCTCTGCTCCAGCCAATATAATCCAGGGCTGGGGACAATTCACCTCATGGATTTGGGCTCCACACCCCTCTGGGCAGAGGCTTTGGGAGATGCCTTTTGCCCAGGATGGTTTTTCTGTCCCAGAAGCTGCAGTCAGGAGAAATTAATTGGCACTGGCAGGCTGGGAAGGAGGATGGGGCAGTGCCACCTCTCTCTGACCCCCCAGATTTTCACATGTGCTCTTTGTTTTTATCCAAGACCACCAGACTGGTGTTCCACTCTTCCACTGGTGGAATTCAGCAGCCACTGAAGGAAACAGGCTGAGATCAAATCAAAACACCTAAATTCGGGCACCAGGGGCATTCCTCCATCCTTATTTAAATCCCTGGAGAGCTGGGCATGGAGCAATCCTCAGATCCCCTCTGGGATGGGTGAGCAGGGTGAGGGATCCCGCAGAGCTGTGTGGAGCCTCAGTCCTGCCTGGTGCTCACATCTCCCACCAGGAGAGGACAGGAGAGGCCCCCGGGAGGGCAGGGAGACCTTGGTTGGTGTCCTTGGGGTGGGTTTGTCCCTGGGGTGGCAGCATGGGAGGCTCTCCATGAGGAGCAGGTGATGCTGGCTCAGTTTAAGGACAGGCAAGGAGACAAAACAACATCTTGGGAAAGTCCAGCTCTCTCCAGAAAGCCAAAGGAGGAATCCATCACTAAGTGCCTTCAAGCCTGAGCACAGAAACCACAGCAGAAGTGAGTTGTGATCACAAGTGCACCCGCAATTCCAAGCCTCAATCATCCAGAGCAAAGCAATTTGGGACCCCAAATTCTAAGTTTCCAGGACTCCAACACCGAACCTTGAGGCGGCTGCACTCTATTAAAATCAAATACTTAATCAAATACTGATCTAATACTGTTTTCTGAAAAATACATTTAATGAGTTGTGATGTTTGTTGAACACAGGATTAAGCAAAGAATTCCAACGGCAACATCTCCCACCCCGGCAGGAGAGGCCCCTGGGAGTGCAGGGAGACCTTGGCTGGTGTCCTTGGGGTGGCCTGGGGTGGCTGCAGTCCCTGGTGTTCCTCTCCACGGGATAATTGGTGTTCCCAGGGCTCCTTCACCAGCTGAACGCAGCTCAGAGCGGTGGGGAGGAGAGCAGACAAGAGGCACACCTGGGCTTTTGACCTTCCCAGTGAACATTCCAAGTGCTTGGGGGTGGAACCACTCCAAAGGGCAGCAGCTCTTGTCCCTCGGAGCTCCTTTCCCAGCAGGCAATCCCAGACCATTCATTCCCATTCCCTTTTTTTACCAGCTGCCACCTCAGCACAACCTGCTGTGGGATCAGCAGGGCCAGGTCTTGTGGTCACATCACACCATTTTCCTGACTTTCCTTGTTTTTGAGCAATCACATGGGCTGGACTGAGCTGAGCTGAGCTGGACTTCCCCGGCCTTGGGAAAGTTCTGGTGTGGGTGATTTTCCCAGCAAACGCTGGGTTTGTTTTCTGTGTTTCCCCAAGCCCTGGTGTCCCCGACCTGTGTGCTGCCTTTTCATCCAGGGATGGCTTTAAACAGAGCTGCCCAAAATCCCCCTCAGCATCAGCAACGCTCCGTGAGTCTGTCAGACGTTCAGCTTCTCAAAGGCTGCTGAAGATCCCAGTTTAACCGGTTTTAAGTCAGAATTAGGAGTCGTGAACGCAGCTTGCTCATCTGCATAATCTCTGGATTGTTATTCCTGCGCTGGGAGCTGAAAACTTCTGCTGTCAGTGCTGTCAGAGCTGATGGCTCTCCCCTGAGTGAAGACTGCTGCAAAGAATTCATGGACCACTGCCCTCATCGTCAGTGGCATCCCAAAAAAATTGAGGGAAAAGCTGAAGGGACATCCTGGTGGTCTGCCTAGGGCCGGGCAGGGATGGTCGCCTGTGGGATGTGGCACCAGGGACCTCCACAAGTTCCTGGCTGTGGCAGAAGCCGCAGAGCTCTCAGGGCACCTCTTCCAGCTCCTTCTGTGCTGTTTCCAGCTGGCTGCAAACTGGAGCTTTTTGTTTCATTTTTTTGGGGGGGAGAAACACAAAAATCTTGCTTTTTAAATGCTTGTATGGAAAACATTCCTCCTTCCCTCTGCTCCTCGGGCTCTGCGCGTTCTCTCACCGGCACCTTGTGCCAAGGGCGAGGGAAACGCTTCATTTCACAGCCCCGTGGGCTGGGGCTGGGCAGGTGTGACTGAACCTGCCCCGGGATCTGCTGTCCTCAGCCAGATCTCGTCACCCTTTGGCATTTCTCAGCCGTTCCGGTTGTTCTGTTGTTCGTGACTACACAGGAACTTGTCACAGCATCCGCCACTCCAAAAGATTTCCTGGGGTTTGGGACTGTTTTGGGGCAGTTTTGGGGCTGGGAAAGCCGAGGGGGTGGCAGGGAACGGGGTCCTGGCTGTGTCCTCGCCCTGTCCCTGCTGCTCCCCAGCACACTGCCTGGGTTTGGGGGTTCCTCTCCTGCTCCAGAGATGTTACTGGCGTCTGTTCCCACAGGGAGAGGAGGAGCTGGAGCTGCTGCAGGTCACAGGACGGGGGTTTGCTGCTGTTCAGGTGCTCCTGGTGGTGGTGGAGAAGCATCCAGGACACCCCTGGGCAGGGGGTGGGGTGGACTCTGAGCCCCTCTCTCCCATTTTTCCCTCCCTTCCCCAAGGGTCTGACAGTGGGGCGCAGGAAAGAAAGCGCAGACAGCAGTTACACAAGTGAAACAAAATAAAAAAATAAATAAAATAAAGCCCTAGAAACAGTGCTGGCAATTAGATGTGTGTGAGAAGTTGTGAACTGCAGATCACTGTCACGCTGGAGCACCTGGGAGAATCTGTGGCTGGCACAACAAAGGGATTAAAAAAAAATAATAATAAACAAAAGCATAAATTTTGATGAACAGAAAGAAATCAATCTGTTCTGAATTTGGGAAGAAGCGGGGTGAATAGTACATGAGGAGGATGAATTATTTTCCAGCCCCTTTGACAGGGAAGGATGATGTTAAACAATACTTGTCATCAGGGGAAATATTTACATTACGAGCACAGAAAAAAGGAAAAACAAACCTGTGCTGAGGAGCCCAGAGAGGCCTGGCTCCATTGGGGAGACCCCTGAGGGTCAGAGGGGTGTTAAACCCTGCCAAAATCCTCGGGGGTTGGGGGTTTGACCCCAGCCATGGGCACACTGAGAGGAGCGGAGACGGGATCCTGTCAAAGTGGGACTATATTTAACACCAGTCAACAACCTGAGAGAAAGTAGGTCTCATCTGACTAACCTGAGCTCTTCTATTTTTAATGACATGCAAAACAGATGGGTAATGATATCTACAGAGGTGTGGTGAAATATTTCATAACGCTGGGACGGCAGAACAGCTCGCTGCAGGACGGATAAAGCCCAGCTGAGGGGACGAGGGATCCAGCACCTTCTGCAACAGCAAAGACGTTGATTTTTCCTCCCGTAACCAAACAACCTGGGCTGAGCACAGAGCTGCTCCTTTCACAGCCTATTTCCCTACATAATTTCAGTCTGGAGTGGGTTGTGCCTTCCTTTAATACCTGGTTTGTAGCAATAGCAAAAATCGTTTTGCATTCCCTCTGCAGCGTTCGTCTCCTTCCCTGGCATCCAACCCTCCTTTCTCACGAGCACGTTTCCCCTCACTTCTGCCTTCTCTTCATCTCCCACTTTTCTTTCCTTCTGCTGTGTCCTCAGCAGCAGAATTTCTGCTTGAGAGGCCCAGGGCAGGAATCCTCTGAGAGGTTTTGATGTCTTCAGTGCAAATATTTACATCTAAGCTGGGTTGGGTTCCCTTTCTAGCTGCAGGTGTTTGATGCACGTCCTCTCATCCCGGGGTGGGGTGTCTGTGCTGGGGCAGCTCAGTCGTGCTCCTCGAGGCTCTGTTCCCTCCTGCCTGTCGAGAAACTCCAGGATAACAAAGCTCAGATGTTGTTCCCCACGACAAATCCCACGCTCTGGAAAGGAAACAGCCCTGAAATGAGGATTTGCATAAAAAACCAACCAACCAACCAAAGAACTGCCAAATTATCCACGTAAGATTTGGTTTTACCTCCCAGTGTCTTGCAGGAAAAATGATTTTCTGACTTTGTCTGGTCTGGATTTTAGATGTCTGCAGTCTGGCTGGGCTTTCTGATCCGTGGTTTTGGCACTTGGAGGTGCAGTGGGAGGTCCCAGCCCCTGCTCAGGGCTGGAATGGGAATAAAGACTGAACACCCATTGATGCCTGAAGTTTTATCTTCCCTGTATTTCAGGTTCTGTGCCACCCAGGGGTGCAGCTCTGAGCTCACAGTCAGTGTCACTCAGCTCTGCACACAGCAGGGACACAAAACAAATCCTTCTCCTGCTGCACACCAAGGACAGCTGGGACAAGTGTTCAGGCCCAAAAGCACAAACAAGGGTGGCTGGAGGGAGGAACAAGAAGGATGGGACCTCACAGGCTGGAGCTGGGATTGGACAGTTAAACCCCAAGATGCAAATGGACCAAAACTTATCAAAGTGGGAGACCTGGTGACCGTTTGTCCATTTTGTGACCATTTTGGGTCCACCTTGGGTGCAGCCCTGGCCAGGCTCTTGTCCTGCCCAAGGTGTGTCCTAAAGGCCTTTCAATAAATCTCTACTTTATTCTCTTAGCTCTGTGCAGTCTCTGTTCCAGCTCTGCCTTCCCGAGGCATCAGCATCATGGCCTGATCCCTGTTGGATCTTGCAGGTTCCTGAATAGAATTCTGTTCCTTCCTTCCTCCTTTCTGTTCCTTCCTTCCTTCTTTCTGTTTTGAGATTTTTCGTTCCTTGAGGACATTGTGAAATGATTGTGGGTTTGATGTTTTTGGGGGTTTTTTTTGCAGGTATTGTGCCTCTCTCCAAAAGCTGACGCTGTCCATGCTGTTCTTTGCAAAAAAAGGAAAAAGAAATTATATATAAAAATAATCCTTTCTTCAGTTCCTCACAGGCTTCTCAAACTGTTTGTTGTTGTCCTGTCCTTGGAATATCCTCTCTTGCTTTTCCTCTGCACACTCCTTGAATTTTGGCAGCTCAGTCACCTGCGGCTTCCTCGTCTTTCCCTCCAAGCCCATCAGACAATCCCACGCTGCCTTGCCACCAGGAAATTCCGTGGATTTGGTAAATTGAAGTGAAATCCACTTTTCCGGGGCTGGATCCCTGTTGTGATTCCCTCAGCTCCAGAACTCCAGAGAGCTGGGCCCCACCCTGGAGTCAGCTCCTCCCAACTCTCCAGCCCCTCGCTGATATTTTTATTTTTCACTCTGTCCTTCTCCATTTGTTAATTTTCCAACTCTCTGCACTGACCTTCGGGAAAGACAAACTTTTCCTGAATTTCTTCCAGTTTTTTGCCACCTTCCTGGAAAGTTGTGCCTGCACCCTGAGCTCCTCCCTGAGCTCTTCTCTCACCAGCCCTCCCCTACCCTGTTCATTCTGTGGGCATTTTCCCCTTTTCTACTTGGATTTGTTCCTTTTCTGCTTTGAATTTTCCTTTTCTACTTCAATTGTTTCCTTTTTCTACTTCGTTTTTTTTCCATTTCTACTTTGATTTTTCTCCTTTTCTACTTTGATTTTTCCGCCTTTCTACCTTGATTTTTCCCTTTTCTACTTCGATTTTTTTTCCCTTTCTACTTTGATTTTTCCCTTTTCTACTTTGATTTTTTCCCTTTCTACTTCATTTTTTTTCCTGTTCTTCTTTGATTTTCCCCTTTTCTCTTTTCCTTCCCGCGTCACGGTGGGGCCTGGGTGACGATTAAAACCCTGACTCAAACAGGAGAAGGAGAAATTTGTGGGGAAATGAGAAATTCCTCGCGGACTGAGGATGCTCTGATGGAACAGGAGGTCTGAGAGTCCCAGATTTCTCTCTGCAGCAGAGAAAAATCAAATCCTTTGCAGTGAGAAGCTCTGGAGGTCCCTGATTCAAGGATAATCATTATTTCCCTCCTCAATTCTGTCACTTTTAGGGGGTGTGAGTAAAAACCATTGGGAGCTCTTCCACACCACAGCACTGCCATGCTACGAACATTTTATGAGTGTGTATTTAAGCAGTTATGGAGCTTAGCACGAATTTATTGGGATTTTTTTTTTTATTATTTTGGAAATTTGTTTCACACCCAGTTATGCATTTTTAATTGACGATTTGTCTCGAGCTCGCTTGAACGCCAATTAAAATTCCATCAAAATACACTAAACTAGCATTGTTAAATGGACTTTAAATTAAGTGTATGCAGGGAAGAGTCTATCTAAACTCGGTCTGCATGAAAAAATTATCCAAAAATTGCTGTTTTGGGCCAGAACTCCCTCCCCTGCTGCTTCTGGTGGGCCTGGGATGGGGCTGAAGGGTCTGAACGTCCAAAATCCTTTAAGGCAGGGCATTGTGCTCCCCAAAAAAACCGGGCACGGAGCGTTCCCCAGGTTAGAAATCGCCAGCTGGGTCAAACAAAATTCTGGCCACCAAAATTCATCACCTCCCCTCAGCACAGCCCCAAAGCTGATGTGGGAAAGACTCTGCTCCAGGAACTGGGATTTAGGAAGTTGGGAAGAATGAAAGGAAATTAATTTGGTTCAGAATTCCCGAGCTCTGCCAGCAGAGCTTTCCCCCCACACAAAAACATCCCGACGCTTTCACCTAAACTTGCTCATGAAAGGCTGCAGATTTTGTCCTGAGGGGATTTATTTCTCGGGACCTTTCACCCTCCATTTTTCACGTTGTTTGGGCGTTGAAAAGGAAGGGAAAGTTTTGAAGGAGATACCCAGAAATCCTATTGGGTAATTCTGGCGCTTTAATTAGATGTTAATGGCTTTTCCTCAGCGCAGCAACCTGTGCTCTTTATCAAGTGAGAAGAGGTTAATTTGGGAATATCTTGTAATAAAGCTGGATATTTGTGCAATAAAATCGGTGTGTCGGTGTCCTGTGAGAGAAACACTCAGTGTGGGAGTTTAGCAAGGTCACTTGATGCTGCAAATGCCGCTAAAATAGGAATTCATCCCTGTGTAAACGTTAGTTATATTAATTGGGGAATTAGTTATCTGCCAGCTCTTCAGCAAGTCCCTCACCGAACTCAGGGAGAGCAGAGAAGCCTCTGAAAAGATAATTGAGATGAGACAATGCCTTCTTTAAAGATCATTCACCATTTAAATTCCTTTCAATAATTAATTAGGCTCCGAAAGATTGTTCTGAGAGCTGGTGAACCCTGCGTGAAACACGGGGACCTCATTTGGGGCAGAGCATCAAACGTCTGCTCAGATCTTACAGAAGGGAAGGTAGAGCTCAGAAAACAGCAGGAACATGGGGGAAAAAAGAGCACATTTTAACGAAATTCCAGGAATTTCTTGCAGGAACACTTCCAGAAATGAAGGGGAGGCAACAAAACAGTGACAGGAGGCGTTTCTAGCACCTGCCGTGGAGCTGTGCCCTCAGACACCCGTGGAGAATGAGCAAAAACCTCTCTGCAGCCGAACGTGGCAAATCCCAGAGCATCCCCTGAGCCTCTGGGACGGGCACCACGTCCTGCCCAGCGCCGGGAGGGGACAGGTGTGGCAATCACGACACGAAAGAACCACACTCACCTGTCAGGTCGAGAAGTGAGGAGCGAAAGAGAACGGTTATTATGGTTTGGGGTTTAAATAGGGTTTGGAATTTGATCAAGGATTGGGGGATGAGAGGAATGCCTCTCTGACCCCAGTGGTCAACTTGGGAGTCCGTCAACTTGTCCCTCCCCCTGGGAGGAACGTGTATTTACAAAACATCAGTCTTTATTTATCTTAAAATTCGTGAGAAACTCCAGTAGAAATACGAAAACAAAGCAGAAGGCTGAAAAATCAGGGCGACAGACAGGCACAGGGCAAACCTCACCTCCCGAAGCTCCCAGCTCCGGGCCAGGGTCTCTGCCGGGGGATTTGTGTTGGATGGGGAGGTTTCATTGGGATGTCCCATGGATCCCATCCCATCCCATGGATCCCATCCCATGGGTCCCATCCCATCCCATCCCATCCCATCCCATCCCATCCCATCCCATCCCATCCCATCCCATCCCATCCCATCCCATCCCATCCCATCCCATCCCATCCCATGGATCCCTCTGGATCCATCAGTGCTCTCTGCTGTATTCCTGCAGGATGAGGATCACCAGATCCTGGGACTGTGGGGATTGAAGGGATTTGTTTGCTCGTGGCCTTGCACAGTTGGAGCTTTGAACATCTCAGAGCCCCTTCCAGAACCTGAAGGGGTTTGCAGAGAGCTGGAGAGGGACTTCGGCCAAGAGCATGGAGTGATAGGAAATGGTTTTAAACTGAAAGAAAGAGATTTAAATTAAATATTCAGAAGAATCGCTCGCTGTGAGGGTGGCCAGGCCCTCCCCAGAGGACGCTGGAGAGGGGCAGGGTGGTGGAGGGCTGTTCCCTAATGAGGAGCAGTTTGTGGCGGCTGATAAGAACTATTTTACAGCAGAACATAATCTACTGTAACACTTTATTATGCCTAATGCAAGGGGAGAGTAAACAGGGCTGCCGAGAATTAAAATCAATCGCATTCTCCTCTCCACAGCGATATCAGCTCGTCAGTAATTACTTGTTTGTTGTCTTCATTGTGAGTCCCAACAATTCCAAGGTTGTTAATGCTCCAAGAGAGAAAATGAAATTACATATTCAATTTATTCTGCGCGGAAACAAATTACCAGGAAGAAAAAGGGGATTTATTTGCATTCCTGCGGTGGAGTCGGTGCCGTCCTGCGGGATGGAGCCGCCTCCTTACCGGCTCCCTGGGGTCGGGATTCTCCTCCCGGCCCCACAAGTGACAGTTTCATTGGTGCCCAGCTCTCCAGAGCTGCCTGGGAGCCCCATCCCTCATCCCTTTTCTCCTTGGGGCTCCCTGCAGGGACAGAGCGGTGACACCTGGGGATGCTGAGCTGGGGACACTGACCCACACGTGTCACCAGAGGACACGGAAAGAAAGACCCTCCCCCGTCAGGTTGAGAATCGAGGGAGAGAAGAAACTTTATTTTGAAATTTTGACTTATATGGGTTTTTGGAATTTGCTCAGGGATTGGGGGACGAGGTTAACACCTCTCTGACCACATTGGTCAACCCAGAATTCCATCACAAAGAGGAATGTGAGAACAATCCACTTTGTTTACGTTGCCACGGGTGAGAAAGCTCCAGTCCAAGAACGAAAACATCAGCAGGCTGAAAAATCAGGGCGACACACACGTGCCTTGT
Source organism: Chamaea fasciata (assembly GCF_029207755.1). Lineage (NCBI taxonomy): Eukaryota > Metazoa > Chordata > Aves > Passeriformes > Sylviidae > Chamaea > Chamaea fasciata. The sequence goes on along the minus strand of NW_027094104.1, from coordinate 10,795,153 downwards.
GCTGCCCCGAGCAGCCCAAACCTCTGTCCCTGGCACTGGGATCACCACTCCAGGAGCACTGGCTGTTTCTGTCAGCAAACATCTGGGGACCCAGGGAGAAGGGAGAGTGTTCCTGCACTCAAGTGTTTGCCGTGGCTTAAACTCTTTTACTCCAGGAAATGCTTCTCTTCCTCCAGTTAATTTCTACAACGCTTAAATTTATCTTTCTGCAAGTCTGACTTAAATATTAATCATGCTTTGCGCTGCTGGTGCTTTTCGCGTGCTCAGCTTCAGTATAGGGCTGGAAGAAAAAGTGGTTTGGGGGGAAGAGGTTGCTCTTAATGTCTTGGAGGTGCTAAAATGCAATGAAATCATTAGCTGGACCTGCTTCCACTCAAAACCAGGCTGAGTTTCACCTCCAGGAGCCAAGGTCCAGCCTCAGCGAGGTCTGGTGAGCAGAGCAGGACAGGACAGCCCAGCTGACGAGGACACGGAGCTTTAACAGCCCCTCCGGTAATTAAATATGGTAATTAGGTAATTAAATATGGATGGTGCTCAAGCTGAGATGGGATTGAGTGAGACACCTGGGGAAGAATTCCAGAGAGAAGGTCACCGTTGGGTGGCCAGGAGCAGAGTTGGTTTGTGACGAGGTTAGGACAGCCCTGAACCCTCTGGCAGGAAAAGAGCAGCCAGAGACAGGGAGAGGGACACGGATTCCTCTGGGAATGGGGAGTCCTGCAGCTGGGGGAAGGAAATGGGGCAGCGCCTGGGGCAGAGGGATGGAGCTGAGGAGTGAACTCATCACTGAGATCTGCAGGTGGGATGGGATGGGATGGATGGGATGGATGGGATGGGATGGAGTGGGATGGGATGGGATGGGATGGGATGGGATGGATGGGATGGGATGGGATAGGATGGATGGGATGGGATGGGATGGGGTGGGGTGGGATGGATGGGATGGGATGGGATGGGATGGATAGGATAGGGTGGGATGGATGGGATGGGATGGGATGGGATGGGATGGGATGGGATGGGATGGGATGGGATGGGATGGATGGGATGGGATGGGATGGGATGGGATGGGATGGGATGGGATGGGATGGGATGGGATGGGATGGGATGGGATGGGATGGGATGGGATGGGATGGTTCAGGCTCACAAAGGTGTCACACCCATGCTGGCCCAAAGGCTGTTCCTCTGGCCAGGCCCCTCAGGGTGGCAGGGATGTGTCTGTGCAGGGGAAATGCTGAGGGAGAGGTGGGGCCTGGACACTTTGCCTGTCCCCAGACCCTGCAGGGCCTTGGCTGCAGTGCCGCGGCGCTGGTGGCCAGCTGTGCCAGCCAAGCTGCTTCCAGAGGGGAGAAAAGCTGGCACAGAGGTGCCCAACCCCTGCTAAAAGCCACCCTCAGCCTCTCTGGCAGTGCTGCAGATCCAGGACCTGCCCATATCCCTCAGATTTTGGGATCCATACATTGCCCCTCGTGCCCCTCAGGCTGTGGTGACCAGTGGCAGCTGATGATCCATCCACCCCAGAGCCTCCTGAGGTGCCCACAGGGATACAGGGACCAGCCTCAGGATCCAGGGGCTGCTCAAGCAAAGCAGCTGCACCACGTTGAGTCTGCTCCAGGCCCGGGGAAAATGACAAAAAGGCACCATTTGCCAGGGAAGAATGCAGAACTAAGTGGGGAAAATACATTTTAATGAAATGCTAATACGTTTCCTGGCATCTAGGAGAGAATTAAAAGCATAAATAAATAAATGAAAGCCAGGAGTGAGCGTTTGGCACCAGATTTGAAGTTGTGCTTAAAGGGACAGGCCCAGCTGATGAGAGCCTGAGTTTCTCCACATCCCTGAGCACTCTTTCTATCCTGCTTGAGTTCAGATGGCTCCCCTGACCTTCAAGCCTGATTCAAGTTTTTGGAGGATCAAGCAGAGGAGGTGCCAGTGCACCTGGCTCTGTCCTCAGCAGGGCAGGCTGTGCTTGCCCAGCTCCACACCACTCCCAGAGGAGCTTGGCAGGCTCCAGGGACGGATCCATTTGTGACATTCTCTTTTTTGTGACTGTTGAACCTCCCTGACAGCTCTGGCTCACATCCTGCCTGTGCCCCGGGGCTAAAGCCACAGCTCAGCCCCACGGAAGGGGCAGCAGAGGACTTCTGTCCCCATGGATTCACCCTGTCCCCCATGGATTGCTCCTGACCCCATGGATTGATCCTGTCCCCAAGGATTGTTCCTGACCCCATGGATTGTTCCTGTCCCCACGGATTGCTCCTGTCCCCATGGATTGATCCTGTCCCCACAGATTGCTCCTGACCCCATGGATTGTTCCTGTCCCCACGGATTGCTCCTGTCCCCATGGATTGATCCTGTCCCCAAGGATTGCTCCTGACCCCATGGATTGTTCCTGTCCCCACGGATTGCTCCTGTCCCCATGGATTGATCCTGTCCCCATGGATTAATCCTGTCCCCACGGATTGCTCCTGACCCCATGGATTGTTCCTGTCCCCACAGATTGCTCCTGACCCCACAGATAACTCCTGTCCCCATGGACTGATCCTGTTCCCATGGATTGCTTCCTGCTCCCAGACAAGGCCAGGGATGCAGGAAGGAGAAATCCTCTCCTGCAGCCTTGCGGGCCATGCTGAGAGCCAGCAGTGCTGATTTCTCTGCGTGGCTCCTGGGCAAACGTTCTGCCTCTGCTGCCCTGATTCAGCACTTCCGCAAAGCCCACGAGGAGCCTGGGGGGAACTTCAGGCCCAAATAACTTTGCGAGCGATATTTCCCTGAGCAACATCATTTTCCTTAAAGACTACCCTGCGAGCATAAAAATCCCTCATAATGATTTCCCTGTCAGCTGCTTCTTTTCAAGACCTTTTTCTCCTTCCTAGAAATGCATGACACGCCATGGAAATTATGTAAAGCTCCCGCTCTCCGTGGCTATGAATAGTGTTTTCTGCTCTGTATTGGTTTATATTTGGGTTTGATAATCACACTCATATTTTAAGTTTAACCAAGGCACAATTTCTCTGAACAAGGGCAGCAAACAAAGCAAGGAGTTTAAGCAGAGCGAACGAGCGCAGAAGTGGATCCTTTACTTTCGTAACGCTTCCCTGCCTCAAATTATTCCCCGCGCGTTCCATTTCGACAACGGATACAAATGATTTGTAGGAGTTTTCCACCCCCGAAACATAACAACACAGCAGGGCTGTGCTGCTCCCAGCTCCCTTCTGAGCAGCTCCACGCTTGGGGTTTTTTTTTTGGTTTTTTTTTGTGGCAGCCCAGCCCATTTGTTCTTTATTAAAAAGAAAATTAGCATGAAAGGCAAGCTCTCGCTTAATGGGCTCCGGCGCTGCCTCGCCGACGCTTTTGGTAAACCAATCCCGGCCTCGGCTCTAATTCTGCTTTCCCAAATGGAAGAGGAAATGGAAGTGAAATGGAATTTTTCTCCCTGTGAGCAGGGAGAAAAGCAGGGAAGGGTGCTTGGGATTAGGGCCGAGCGTGACACGGCTCCCTGAGCTCGTGAATGAGGGATGGGGCTGGAGAACGGCCTCTTCCAGGCTCTGCCCTTCCCACTGAGGGTTTTTGGGATTTTATGTGTGGGCAGGGAGCGTTTGGAGGCAATTCAGAAGGGGTTTGCCACGAGAATGAGCCTTCTCCAGCAAACCCACCTTCGGCTGGAGTAAATCTGGAGAGAGCCATGGGTCTGGGCTGAAGGTTCCTTGCACTGAGTCACCTGGAAGGGAAAAATTCAGGGCAAAGTTTTCCTTTCTGGGAAGACAAAAACTGGCCAAAGAAAGCAGGGCAGCAGTTTTTTAGCTAAAGCACCAAGTGTCCCGATTTCCTGGGGTTATTTCATACGGAAAATGGCTTGGGATGCTCCAGAATCCCATGGGGTTCATCTCCCTGCAAGTCTCAGCTTTGCCCTAAACACTGACTCTGTCAGGGTTTTCTTTTAGTTTGTTTGCTTTTTTGTACCACCACATTTTTATTCGTAGTAAGGAACCGTTATTCCTATTCCCATATCTTTGCCTGAAAGCCCCTTAATTTCAAAATTACAGTAATTCACAGGGAGGGGGTTTACACTCTCCATTCCAAGGGAGGCTCCAGCTTCCCCTGGCAGAATCCTGTTCTTTCCAGACCAGGACAGGTTTGCAGAGAGCTGCGGGTACTCCAGTGGATTTGGGTATGGGGGGACAGTGACACATCCCGCAGGTGCCAGCTCTGCCCCAGGGACAGCTGGACCCTGAGCTCTGCCAGGGAAACTTCCCTGTTCCAGCCCCAAATCTGCTGCTGCAGGCGTGGCAAGAGCACGGAGAGGGGCAGATGGAAATCCTGGGTGGTTTTGCTTCCCTTTGGGGCTGGAGCTCTCCCAGTCGGTTCTGTGGGAATACACAGGGCACAGCAGAGGTGAAATCCCGGCAGGAACATCCTCTTTGGGCCGTGGTGAGCAATCCGTGGTGAGGCAGCACCCGAGGAAATCCAGGGCAGCCAGGAAATCCAGGAGATTCTGAGCTGCCCTGTCGCCGCTAGGGACACGAAAGAACCGCACTCAGTCCGGCTGAGAGGTGAGCAGTGAAAAGAGGAGCGGTTTATTGTGATTTGGGGTTTAAATAGGATTTGGAATGTGATCAAGGACTGGGAGATGAGAGCAACACCTCTCTGACCCCAGTGGTCAAACCAGCAGTCCATGGCAGACTGGAATGGAAACAATCCTCTTTGTTTATGTACACGCCTGAGAGACTCCAGTAGAAATACCTAAACAATCATCGTCAGAAGGCTGGAGAACCAGGGCAGCACTGCCCTTTGCTCCGGGGGCTCCCAGCGCTGCACCCTCAGCGGGAGAAGGGCTCTGCTGCATTCCAGCTGCTTCCCACCCGGCCAGAATGTCCCACAGAGCCTTCGAGGGTGGCCCAGCCGACATCAGAGAGCAGCTGACATCTCTAGCGCACACCAAGGTCCCCACCTGCCCTGGCGTTCCTGCCGGTCCCACCTGTGCTTGTGCCTCAGCCCTGGCTGCTCTCAGCACCTCGGCCTGGCCAAACGTTCAGCGGCTGCCCGGCTCTCGTTGTTTACTGACTGCCAGCCAAAGGACACCAAACGTTCCTCTGCTCCCTCACGACAGGCAGGGGAGCTCGTGGCCGCTCTCGGAGTGAAGGATGTGATCACCCAACCCAGTTCCCCTCCTTATTTCCCGGAGTTTCGCGCTGCCGCAGATGGATCTTCATTAGGCTGGAGGCAACTTTTTTAGGGTGGAAGCTGCTTTGGTTGTTAAAAAGGCTCTTGCAGTGACCCCGGCGGTTTTATTGAGATTTACAGGGAGAAGAGCTGAGAGACACAACGGCAAAATAAAGGCGCCTTTAAGCAGATAATGGGGAAGCGTTTCCCTCTCCTGAAAGGTCGTGCACGGCAAGTGGGAAATGGAGCTCAGGCGGCTCCGGGTCGGGCTGAGTGCCTGGGTAGGGACAGGGAGGGTAAGTCACAGGCAGGTGGATTAATTCTGAGTGTGGCCAGCCTGGTTTCAGCCCCACGAAGGTGGATCAAGCTCTGAGGGCTGCCAGCAGCCTCCCAGAAATGGCCTAAGAATAATTAGCCAGGCGGCTGATTGCAGGTGTTTCGGAAAAGAAAAAAGGCGTTAATTAAAGCAAGAAGGTCCCTTTTCCAACGCAAACCATTCTGTGGTTTTTGTTCCATCCTTCATTTGTGCCTCTCCTTGCCAGAGTTTTCTCAAGGCAAAAACCTTTCAGACTGTGGAGAGCAAGGGTTTGAAATCACCTGCTCAGACAAATCCCGCTCCATACAGGCCTGGGATGCACCTGGAGCTCCCACCGTGCCCCGGGAGGGGACACTGCTGGTGTGACACTTCACAACCAAAGATCTGGGTGGCGGGGGACCCTTCTGGGCAGCTTCTCCCGGCTTTATCATCAGATATTTTAAATGTATCTGTTATTGTCACGCCTTTCCATAATCCCAGCCAAGCTTCTCCACTGGAGCAACGAGGATTTCTGGAAGCAATCCACTTTTTACTCCTTTGGGTGAGCTCTTATGGAGCTCAGCATCTCTCATCCTCTGCAGGGAGGAAGAGAGATCCTCCAAACCCTTCAAGCTCAGCTCCTCCCTGGAGCTGCCGTCCCCTCAGCACGGGGACGGCGGTTTTCTCCACGATTTGGTTGCCTCCACCATCCTGTTGCCTCTCCCGGATCTCCTTCCTTTGTTATTCATTGTCTGCACGTTTCCTTCGCCGGCTTTTCCCCCCTCCGGGGAAGAAAGGAACGCTTTGAACAGGGTGCTGACTAAATAATTCTGGGTCTTGTGCCTTGTTTTGATCCCCCTGCGCGACGGGATCAAAAGGGAACACGTTTTTCTCCTGGAAGATGACAGCGAGGACGCTGATGGAGCAGGGGATGTTGCCTCAGAGGCACCACCTCGCTCGGGGAGCTGTAAACATCCCTTTCAACTCCCGGAATAAGAAAGGCGCCGCCACCTCCTCGTCCGCTTTGATCTCCGTGTGGGATGGAGCTGTCAGCACAGGGAAATCGGGGGCAGGGGAAGGACCCGTGTCCAGCTGTGTCCTGCCCACGCTGCAGAGGGGAAAATAATCCCCCAGAACAGGATTTTCCTGGTGTCCAAACCATCAGAAAGGTCCAGGCTCACCACAGAGACTTCTGGAAACACTCCAGAACCTTTTTTTCTTGGTGTAAAACCCCCTCCCAATTTTTTCCCAAAACATTTTTCCCCCTATTCACCCAGCCCTGGGAAAAGGGAAAAAATGACGATGAGAGCAGCAGCCTGGCTGCAGCAGGTCGTGCTCCTTCGGCAAAGGGTTCTCCCCTATGTTGTCTGAGACTAAAACAATGCCTCACCTTGCTGATTTGTCATTTAGGCTGGTGAGGAAACAGGCTGGGGAACGGCTGGGCTGCTCCAGCGGGAAATGGAATAGATTTGAGTGGAATCATGGAGTGTTACTCACACGGTAACAGTAAATGGAGTGTGTGGTTTATTGTCCAACAGGAGCAGAGCTCCCGAAATGAGGTTAAAAGGAATTCTGTCAAGGGGCTGCTCTGCAGCTCTTTCCCTGGTAAAGGAGAAACCTCTAGCAGGGCAATGAATGGGGAGCATTTATCAGTGACTGGCGGGAAATAAACCCTGCAAACCCGGCAATGCCAACGAGGAGATGCAGTCAGGGGCAGGATCAGACATAAAAAATACAGACAAGTCTCCAGAGTGAGAGCAATCAGAGAAACTCCGACTTCTGGGAGTGTTTGTGAGACTTAAAGTGTGTGGGAACTCTCTCCATCCTTCCTGGTCCCCATGAGGACGGGATTTTCTGGGGAGCCACCAGCACAGAGTGAGAGGGACAAGGAGAACTTGTGGGAGCTGAGGAGGTCTGAGAGCGTGGCCAGACCCTTGGGAAGGGGAACAGGAATTCCTGGAGCTGGGAGCCTGTGGATACAGCCCCTGGAATAGTCTCACCGTGCTGGGAGGGGAGGGAAAAGGGAAAAGGGAAAAGGGAAAAGGGAAGGGAAAAGGAAAGCAAAAGGGAGGGAAAAGGGAGGGAAAAGGGAAGGTTTCCCTGCTCTCCCCAGCAGTCTGTGTGTGGCTGCCCCATAAATCAGCCGGGAAGTTTCGAGGCCGTGCAGCCCTTGGGGGATGTGAGCAGACTTCAAAGGCCTTCCAGGAGTTTTCCAATAGGATTTTACAGGTTTTTCTTCAACCTGAGGGAAAGGTGTGCAGGGCTCAGGGTGTCAGGAGCTGGGACACCCTGCCCAGTTTGGGCTGGGATCAGCTGGGACAGTGCCCAGTTTGGGCTGGCCCCAGGGTCCCCAGGGGCTGCAGGACAGAGAGGTGACCCTGTCCCTTATGGCTCCTTTCCGAGGGCGATTCCCGGTGATCTGCCAGGGAATTCTCCCCCAGCTGAGCTGCCCTTCCCTCAGAGGGAGCTCCAGGTATTTCCTGCTCTGCCAGGGGCTCTCCAGGCTGGGCCCCTGCCGGGCACAGTGAGCCCTGAGCTGTCCCCTGCTCTTTTCAGCCTCCTGATGTTTCCATTTTTGTACTGCGGTCCTCAAACAAAGCGGATGTTTTTCTCATTCCTCTCTGAGGAAAGACAATTGATGGACTTCTAGTTTGACCAGTGGGGTCGGAGAGGTGCCAACCTCACTTCCCAATCCCTGACCAAACTCCAAAAACTATATGAACCATAATCCCCAAAATAAACTTCCTTCTTTTTCGCTCTGACTCTGGCTGTGTGAGCGTCCTTCTTTTCGTGTCTGTCTAAGTGAGCTGTTAGAATTCCTGACCCACGGACACTGACAGCCTTTCCCTGCCACGCAGCCCGAGCGTGGCCAGGCTGCTCCAGAAGTGACAGAAAACACAATTTCCCGTCCTTCCCCCGCGTGCCTGCGGTGCCATTCACACTCAGCACGCTCACCGGGCTGCTGCTGCTGGCTTTAGCTGAAATTTGTGTAACTGCTGCTCTCCTGTCCTGGCTAATCCCCCTGAGTGTGTTCCTTCACGCCGCATTTGCTGTTTCCAGGGGCATCCCAGGTAATTCTGCCCTCTCACTGCCTGGATAAATGCGGAACCACTCCTGCTGCCCACATCATTGCCTTCAGGTTAACCCCGTGCTGCAGGCCACGGGATAAGGGTGGGAATTGTTCAAGGGGCCGCAAAGGTGCCTTGGACAGGTTGGTTCCTCTGAAATAGAGCTGGCCGCGATCTGCAGGGGGAAAAGAAACCCATCTTCTCACCTCATTCCCTCCTGACTGTGAGCAAGCCTTGTGCTGAATCTTCCCTAACAATTGTCCTTCTGGGGTTTAGCACAAACAGAACAAAAATATGTATTCTGGGCAGTAGAGGTGGTGTGGAAATTGCTCCACAGGTGCTTTTGGCCTGGAAGGCAGGCTGAGTGTCTGTGCCACTCCTGAGGCACAGCTCCACATTTGTGGCACCTTGGGGATTTCAGGGCTGGGAGTGGTGGAGAGGGGAAAGGTTGTGCTCTCTCACCTCTCCGTGGAAAAGCTCTCTACAGCCAGAGACACAGAGCAACCCCTTCGCTTTTGGGATTTCCTTTCCCTATTTCTCTTTTAACTGCAAGCATCAGTGACCTTCCTTGGCTTTGAAGCTCAGGAAGAATCTTCTCCCCATTGATCTGGGGCTCTCCTATAGCACCCACAGCACCACAGACCAAGTGCCCAAACGCTGTGGCTGAACTCTCCCCTCCCCAGCAAGGAGCAAAGAGAAGGGAGAGAAGCTGGAGATCCTCCAGGGCTGTCACTGTCACGGGCAGGATGTGACCTGCCCAGGGAGGTGGTGGAGTCACCATCCCTGGATGTGTTTAAAGCAGACTGGATGTGGCACTGGGTGCCAGGGTTTAGTTGAGGTGTTGGGGCTGGGTTGGACTCGATGATCTTAGAGGTCTTTTCCAGCCTGGTGATTCGGTGATTCTGTGATTCTGTGACTGACTGTGTGATTGTGCGTTTGTGTGTGATTCTGTGTGATTCTGTGTGATTCTGTGATTTTGTGAATTCTGCAATTCTGAGATTCTGTGATTTTGTATGATTCTGTGATTCTGTCATTCTGTGACTGATTCTGTCCTTCTGTGTGATTCTGTGATTCTCTGATTCTCTGTGATTCTGTCATTCCGTGTCATTCTGTCATTCCGTGTCTGACTCCAAGCCCTGCAGCAGCAGCTGGAGCAGTGCATCATCCAGCCCAGCTGAGCCAAGCCCAGCTCACATCCCGGGCTCCAGGTGGATGCCAGCAGCTCCGGAAGGGGTGGGTGCCAGCCCCGTGCCCTGCAGGCAGGGCTCAGCCCGCTGAGCAGGCAGCTGCTGCCATTTGGGATGCCCGGGGACATCCTGCTGCTGCTCCAGCTGCCTCTGCAGAGCCACAGCCTCCTGCCCAGGCTGTGCCCTGTCTGCCAGCCCGGCCCTTCCCTCCTGCTCACTCCAGCATTCCTGAAAAGGCACCGAGGCCCTGAGGGAACCGAGCACCTCAGTGACCCTGCCGCGGCACCGGGGCATCGGTCCCCACTCCAGATGTTTTGCTCTGAAGAGCCTCGTGGTCACAAAGGTTTATCCCGGATCTTGTCTGGCCTTTTTGCACTGCTCGGTTCTCCCAGCTGAGCTCCTCGGGGCTGCTCCTGACTCTTCGTTTTCCTTGGACATCCTGGGAGCAGCCCGAAGGCAGCCGAGGGCTGGGGAGAAGCTGAAATCAGCGCCTCTCCTCCTCTGTGACCTCGGAGGTCTCGTTTAACCTCTCTGGGTCCTGGCAGGGAGGATGGAGGTGAAGAGATGCAGGACTTGCCCGGTCCAGGGGCTTGAAGTGCTGCAGAGGGAGGGAAGGGCGAGCTGTGGGAGCAATCCAGGTGCCAAACGGAGGGGTCACCTTTTCTCCGCCGCTCTGGGCGAGGGTTCTGTTCCTGAGACGTTCAGGAACGGCCGGGAAAGCCTCCCTGCAGCTGCAGCAGACACCGATCCCCCCGGGGCTCCATCCCAGCGCCAGCCTGGTGCTGAGCAGACACTTGCAGCAACTTTTCCTCTCCCTGGAAGGAAGAAGCCACGAGCAGAGAGTCCAAAGTTGCATGGAAATGACAGCCAGAACTCTCTGAACTCTCATTTGGGAGCTCATTTACTTTCTGCTGATGCTGCAGCAGAACCCCCCACTCCCACAGGCAGAGGCTTCAGCTCTGTCAGGCTGAGTGACCTCTCCAGGCTCAAAGAAACATAAATATTGTATAAAACGCCTCTCAGAGCCCGGGATTTCAAGGCACACAGCAGCCTGGGAATGAGCAGAGAGTGTGTGTGTGTGTGTGCACAGCTCACAGCCAGGCACGGCCCAGGGTCTTGGTGGGGCACAGAAAGTGGGAAAATCAAACAACGGGGAACAGGAGAACAGAACAAAATGTTTGTGCTGGAGTACCAGGTGTGAATAAACATCTCCACGAGCCCCCGAAGTGCACACGGAGAGGAGGTGGGTTGCCTGCACCGTGCGCAGTGCCGAGATTATTTGCATTTCGCTGTCTTCTAGGAAATGTTATCGTTTCACTGGGTATCTCTTCCTGAAAGGACACCTCATTTACTGTCTGAAGAGCTCTGAAACTGCCCTGCTCCCAGAAGAATGAGCTCTTACTGCCACATCCACCTCAGCTGCCACTCTTGGGGCTGAAAGATTTTGTTTTGTGCCTCAGCTTCAGTGGGGGAGCCAAGCCCAAAGCTGGGGCACTTCTGGAATTGATCTGCACAGCACCTGAGACATCGACATGAGCGTCCTGGGATCACAGAATGGAGTTTCTCGGATTGCTCTCACTCTGGAGACTTGTCTGTATTATTTCTTGGACTTATTTCCCATCAGCAAGTGATAAATGCTGTATCCACAGGCTCCCAGCTCCAGGAATTCCTGTTCCCCTTCCCAAGGGTCTGGCCACGCTCTCAGACCTCCTCAGCTCCCACAAGTTCTCCTTGTCCCTCTCACTCTGTGCTGGTGGCTCCCCAGAAAATCCCGTCCTCATGGGGACCAGGAAGGATGGAGAGAGTTCCCACACATTTTAAGTCTCACAAACACTCCCAGAAGTTGGAGTTTCTCTGATTGCTCTCACTCTGGAGACTTGTCTGTATTTTTTATGTCTGATCCTGCCCCTGACTGCATCTCCTCGTTGGCATTGCCGGGTTTGCAGGGTTTATTTCCCACCAGTCACTGATAAATGCTCCCCATTCATTGCCCTGCTAGAGGTTTCTCCTTTACCAGGGAAGCAGCTGCAGAGCAGCCCCTTGACAGAATTCCTTTTAACCTCATTTCGGGAGCTCTGCTCCTGTTGGACAATAAACCACACACTCCATTTACTGTTACCGTGTGAGTAACACTCCATGATTCCACTCAAATCTATTCCATTCCACGGAATCATGGAATGCTTTGGGTTGGGAGGGGTTTTAAAGCTCCAACCCAGTCCCAATCCCCCATCCATGGGCAGGAACAGCTCCCTCTGAAACACCCAGAAAAACGATGGGATTTTTTTCCCAAGGAATCCCTGGCAGCTCTCAGCCAGCTCACCGCAGCCTGGCGCTGCAGCCCAGAGGCTCAGGTGTCCCCAGCCTGGCTCTGAGCTCCAGATGTGCCCCGGGAGCTCCAGATGTGCCCTGGGAGCAGCTGGCCTGTGCAACCCCCGTGAAGAATCTCTCCTCCAGCCAGGGCTGGAACAGGAACCCTCCACCATCCCCTCCCACCTCTCCGCTCGTTCACACCTGGGCATTTCTCCTTGCCTGGTGAGTGATGTCCCTGCAAAGTGACCCTGACAGATCACACCGAGCCGCTGCAGCTCAGGGCGCCGGGAGCTGGGAAATGCAGAGCTTCATTAAGCAGTCAATCAATTAAAGCGGCTCAGAGCAGCAGCCCAGGTGATGGAACGAGGCTCCCAGAGCAGGCTCTGCCTCTGGCACGATGCTGAGCCTGCCTCAGGCTCCCGGATTTTCCAGCACAAAAAATCACCCCCCCCCAAAAAAAAAAAAAAAAATTCCAGCACAAATCTTCCAGCAGAAAATTGTCACCTCCAGAGGGAAGCTGGGCTGTTGCTGTTAGGGACACGAAAGAACCACACTCAGTCAGGTTGAGGGGTGAGCAGAGAAAAGAGGGAGTTTATTATGATTTGGGGTTTAAATAGGAATTGGGATTTGATCAAGGATTGGGGGATGAGAGGAACGCCTCTCTGACCCCAGTGGGGTCAACTCAGCAGTCCATCACAGAGAGGAACACGAAAACAATCAGCTTGGTTTATGTTAACTGCCTGAGACACTCCAAGAATGTGAACGATCGGAAGGCTGAAAATCAGAGCCTGGGCAGCAGGAGGAGCCCGAAGGTGGGAGATGTCACCACTGTTGTCTCCAGCCATGCAGAGACTGAGCCCCTCGCTGTGAGATCCTGGTGCCTCCACCCTGGCCCACCCCACTGGGGCTCTTTATTATGGCCCCGTGCTGTCTTTTAAAAAAATAAACTCTGTTTTTCACATGCCTGACTTGAGAATCCCAGCAGCAGCCAATACGTGCCCCCTGTCCCAATAACTTACCACCAGAAAATTGTCAAGGAGGGGCCTGAAAAAACGTTCCTCTCTAAAAAGAAAAAAAAAAAAAGTGGGTAAAATGAAGAAGCAAGAGAACATTGGTGTGCCAGCTGTGGAATTTCACTGCTCTGGGCTGTCACACGCCTGCTTAAGGAGTTATTAATCCCATTAAACACCGAATAAAGACGGGATCTGCCGAAGGGTATGAGCCGCTAATAAACTGTAATAACTAATTACATTTATTTTCGCTTCGTTTGCAATTGTCTCTCGGACACTTAATGGTGTCAGGGACTCTGTGCCCGCGGGGTGCCGGGCAGAGCCCGAATTGTGGCCCCGGAATGCTCGGAGTGCCCCTGGGGACAATTACCTGCAGAGCTTTGGCCAAATTAACTCAAAATGGCTGTTTGTGGTGGGTTTTTTTTCATTATTTTTTTAATTTTTTTTAATCTTCTTTTCTTCTGTTAGAGCCAGGATTAAATGCTCAAGAGACGCAGTTTTTGTGTTCGGACTCAGATGTTTATTAATTCTTATCTATAGCACAGTCCCACAAGTTGTGAGTTGTAGCTAACAAAGTGAAAAATGGCTCTGTCTCTAACTCTTTCCAAGGTGTTTTAAGTCCAAACTGTCCAATTAAGAAATGACACCTAAATTATTTTTACTTTTAACCCAATAACCAACCACCCGTGGCCCTCAATGTGGATTTTTCTATCCAATTACAAAACCCCACCCAGACCCGTGAAGACGAAGGTGGAAAAGAAGGACTCAGCCTCTGCCCTAAAACCTCCATCTTGCTTTATATCTATATTACTGTATTCTAAACCTTTAAACTCTGAGTGTTCCACCCTGTGATGTCACACACTTGTATCCAAATTCCACACCCACAATCCCAGCGCTGTCACCCAATTCTGGAAGTTTTTTCTATGGCCTCAGGTCAAATGCAGTCCTGTCCCTGCTGTCCCCAGCCCCATCCCTGCTGTCCCCAGCCCCGTCCCTGCTGTCCCCAGCCCCATCCCTGCTGTCCCCAGCCCCGTCCCTGCTGTCCCCAGCCCCATCCCTGCTGTCCCCAGCTCTGTCTGAAAGGGGAAAGAGGAGAGAACATCAGCTCTGGCAAGATCCTTGGGGAATCAGCACGAGCCAGGCCAAGAAATGTTTCGAGGAACAACTTGCTAACCGTGCAAGAAATCCCAACAAATCCTCCTGGAACAGCAGCAGGAACGCTGCCAGAGAGGCTCCAAGGCCACGAAATGAGCGAGGCAGGAAAGGAAAAGCTCGAGGAAGATAAGGCTGGAGCAGAAAATCCAGCTGGATTCTTCACACTGATGCTTGCTGGGGAGGAACTGAGCAAAGTTCCGCCAGTGGAACTTTTCATTGTGGGTTGAGAATTGGAGGAACTGTCTCAAATTAACGGAATGAGCGCCTTGAAATCCTCGCCGGGGTTTGGAAGCGGCGGGCTCAGGGATAAATAGGATAGAAGTAAAGGATTGGGGATGGCATTTATCTGGGCAGGGGCTGCCTTGCACACCCATTAGTGCTCTTTAAAGGAGGAACTGAGCTTTTGCAGGAGGGTGACTTGATTGAAGCGATGGATTATCCCAAAACTCGCAGCAGAATCAGGTGCAGGATTGGAAAAAAACAGAGGGAGCAGCATGAAGGACGTTCCAAAGTGATCTCCACAGCGCACTGTGATCTCCACAGGGGGAAGGTGGGACTGAAGGGAACTGTTCCATCTGAAAAAAAATCCCGATTTTTTCAGTTCCACCAGAAAAAAAAAATATCCTGGGAGATACAATAACAATCTGTAAGACTGTAAGTGACACCAAACAGATGAAAAGGGCGTTAATAGCCTGGTTTTTATAACCCCAAACCAAGGAGGAATAATTTGTAGCACAGCAAGTTAGGGGGAAAGGAAAAAGGTGCATTTCCCATTCAGCTTCTCATTAATTAAAGTGTGGAACTGTTTGCTGCAAAGTGTTTTGGGTTTGGAAATGATGCATGGATTCATGAAGCAATTAAAAGCCTGTTAAATAATAATTTATAACCTCTTGTTCTAAACCTGTCTGAATTACAGATTGACAGCAACAAGGGAGACACAGGGAAGGACTTGGCGGGGGAACTCTGGGCCTTCCTTCCTTCCTTCCTTCCTTCCTTCCTTCCTTCCTTCCTTCCTTCCTTCCTTCCTTCCTTCCTTCCTTCCTTCCTTCCTTCCTTCCTTCCTTCCTTCCTTCCTTCCTTCCTTCCTTCCTTCCTTCCTTCCTTCCTTCCTTCCTTCCTTCCTTCCTTCCTTCCTTCCTTCCTTCCTTCCTTCCTTCCTTCCTTCCTTCCTTCCTTCCTTCCTTCCTTCCTTCCTTCCTTCCTTCCTTCCTTCCTTCCTTCCTTCCTTCCTTCCTTCCTTCCTTCCTTCCTTCCTTCCTTCCTTCCTTCCTTCCTTCCTTCCTTCCTTCCTTCCTTCCTTCCTTCCTTCCTTCCTTCCTTCCTTCCTTCCTTCCTTCCTTCCTTCCTTCCTTCCTTCCTTCCTTCTCCCAGGATTTCAGAAACCATTTTCACTGAGCAGTGACAAATCCATCTGCAATTCTCCCTTTCCAGCCCTTCTCCATTACCTTAAACAAACCAGTACTTCCTAAAAACCTATCAATATATCCTAAATGTATCCTAAAAACTATCAACAGCAAACTTCCCATCAGGCTCCATCAGCGCTGCTCTGCCAGCCCGGGTCTGGCAGGATTTGGTAATTGTTATTTCACATTCAAAAACTCAATTTGCTGCGTGTAAATTTGGCAGGATTTGGCAACTGTTTGGCAGGATTTGGTACCTGTAATTTCACATTCAAAACCTTAATTGACTGTGTGTAAATTTGTTAAAAAAGTATTCTAAAATAACCCCAAAACGCAACCCTAAATTTCGTGTGTGTAGGGTTGGAACGTTCCATTCAAATCAATCTCTGGCACAAAGGGTTCGAAACAAACCGTGGCTGGGCTGTGCCAGGGGTCAATCCCTGCCCTTTGTGGGTGGCCACAGAGCGGGGAGTGGTGGCTCTGGTGTGTGACAGGGACAATTCAGCACCAGGATTATGAAAACCCCTCCAGGAACGACTCGTCAGGGGGAGGTTTTTACAGATCTGGAGAGCTCAAAAAAAAAAAAACGGCGCTGAGTGAGAGCTGGGAGTTTTTCCCCAGGGAAATTTCTAAGTGAGACAAAATTGTCATTTGCTCTGCATTTAACTTTCCAGGCAGCAGCTTGAAACCAACCCAGGATTTTTTTTTTTTTTTTTTTTTTTTTTTTTTTTTTTTTTTGCCAGCTCTGTTTCCAAACAGAAAAATTCCGTTTTTTGCGTTACCTCCTCCGTGTTTCCCTCTGTGAGAAAAGTCACAGAAGCAACAGGAAAACAGGGGGAGCAGCTGAAGGAATAACACAACAACGTTTTCCCTCATAGAAAGGAAACTTCCCAATAAATCCTCAGCCCTTTTACACTGTGGAGAGCCTCTTGCTCTCCCCCTGCAAGAAATATTTCTTCATGCTGGTGTGAGCACAGAAAATCGAGGCAAACTCTCTCATTTTCCAGTTGAAAAAAAAAATTGACTTCTCCAGTTTAGGATTCGGAGAAGAAGAGAAAACCCAAGAAATATTTCGCTTGGCTTCTTCCCCACCAGCGTTTTTGCGTTGAAAGACACAGAATGGAAATTTTCATTCGTCACAGCTTCTGGAGAGATTGTTTTGTAACAAATTCTCCCGGACCCGAGCGAGCACAAGAACAACAAACCCCCAGAAGTCATTTCACACAAATCAAAGCACATCTGTGCCAGGAGCTGGGGTGGCAGCACCAGGGGAGGCTCCGGCAGAGGAGATCTTTGTAAAGAAAACCAAAACAAAACCCAACAAACCAAAGCGAAATAAAGTGCTGAGAACTCGCTGCCGATGAGGGGCTGGGGCTCACCCTCCTCACCCCGGGGCCTCCTGAGTTTGTTGGGTCAGACGCCAGAGTGGAGCCCAAGAAAAGCTCACCTGTCCTTCACAGGGAGAAATCCCATAGGTGTGACCCGAAAATTCGCCCTCACAAAGAGACCAAATCCACGGAAGTACACAGAGGTGTGTGTAATTATAAAATACTTATTTAAAATATACATGTATTTTAATGCCTGTTTGAAATAAACTTGTGTTTGCAGCAAATCCAGGCATGACAGGAGGAAATGGGATTACGCCACACAGGGTTTGTGGGAAATAATTCTGCTTTGTGTTCCCCATCGCCCACAGTAGAGGAACAAAACAGGGGGGGGTTGATTTTATTTCGGGGGTTAGTTTCCATTCTTGGTGGAGGGCTCACTGCTGGTAATTTTTTCCCCTGAGGACAGCCCCTCCTGGCCTGGCTGCTCTCCCCACCTGGCCCAGGAGCGTTATCAGAGCAGATCCCACCCTGTGGAATTAATGCTCTGGCACAAAAAAAAAGGAATAAAACTCATTTTATTCTTTACCATGACAGAGGGAGCGAAGCTTTCTGTCCGATCCCAGCATTGCTCAGTGCTCAGAAAGAACCAATAATGCCTTTTTTTTTTTTTTTTCTGCTGGGTTGACCTGAGGCTGCTGAGATCTGTGGACAGAGCCATAACTGGCCTATTATTTCTTTCTAGTGCAGCTAACAAGCAGCTTGCAAGTTCCCATACGAAGCTGTTTTGAGAATGAGAAGTTCCTTTAACACAACAATCCATTCTGAGAGTGAAAAATGAATAACAAGGGGTCTGTCTCTTGAGAATCAGAAAACAAAATACGTGAACAATCCGAGAATGGATAGATTTGATGGGCAAGTAAAGTACCTTCTACTAACCAATAGAATAATTAACAAGAAAGCTGTTAACCAACTAGAAGTTGCCCTGGCGGTTTGTACAAACCGTATAAAGGACAGCACATGGCCATAAGAAAGCAAAAAAAACTTCCACTATGTCACTTAGTGTGCTGTGACCATCCCAAAAATCACAGAGACCCCTCCAGAGCCCGGAGATCCGCCCCACCTGGGACTGCCGGAGCCAGGGGCGTGTGTGAGCAAAGCCCTCCCCTCTCTGAGGGCTCAGAGCATCTCTCCTCTGCTGTCCGGGCACAGAGACGAACAAATGTGACGCTCCGTTATCCCGCGGAGGAGCTGCTGTAATTCCAGCCCACGGTGTCCCCTGGATTAGCACAGTGGGCATCGCACTCGCTGGGAAGAGGATTAGGGAAAGCACAGGAGGCGGAGGGGCAGCTTTTATTTAATCTGCTGGTTGTTCTACCCGATTTCCCGCAGGCTCTTTTGATTTGCGGCGAGCGGGCGGGCGGAGATCAGCCGGGTTTTTAAAGCCTTGCTGACACAACTCCCTGATAAATAAAGATGAGCGAGTATTCTCTGGGAAACAAAGGATTTTGTACCTTGGGATCTTCTGGCCGGGGGCACAGGGGAGGGGAGAGCGTGGCAGGGAGGAATTGACGTGCAGAGCCTGGAATTGAATATTCATTCCTCACCGTAATAAGCATCAGGAAAAAATGTGGAGAGCTGCAGAAAATCAGTTTAAAATGCAGACCCGGAAAGGACGGGAGCCCTCAGTGCAGGGTGGGTGTCCCTTGGGGACACAGGGCCGTTCGGTGGCCTCTTGCTCCTCCTGTGTCACCAGGGAGGGTCCTGCTGCAGGGGGACACGAGCTCAGCCTGCCAGCATCACCGCCTCCCTTGGGATGTTCCCAGCAGCACAAGGAGAGGCTTGGAAGAGCTCCTGGGGGAGGATTTCACCGTGAGGTGACCGTGCCCAATGCAGGGGGCAGTGTCCAGGCATCTCAGGGGCACCACCTGCATCCCCTGCATCCCCTGCATCCCCTGCATCCCCTGTGTCCCCTGCATCACCTGCATCACCTGCATCACCTGCATCCCCTGTGTCCCCTGCATCACCTGCATCCCCTGCATCCCCTGCATCCCCTGTGTCCCCTGCATCACCTGCATCACCTGCATCCCCTGCATCCCCTGTGTCCCCTGCATCACCTGCATCACCTGCATCCCCTGCATCCCCTGCATCCCCTGCATCCCCTGCATCGCCTGCATCGCCTGCATCGCCTGCATCCCCTGCATCCCCTGCATCCCCTGTATCCCCTGCATCCCCTGCATCCCCTGCATCCCCTGCATCCCCTGCATCCCCTGTATCCCCTGCACCCCCTGCACCCCCTGCATCCCCTGAATCCCCTGCATCCCCTGTATCCCCTGTATCCCCTGCATCCCCTGCATCCCCTGCATCCCCTGCATCCCCTGTATCCCCTGCATCCCCTGCATCCCCTGTATCCCCTGCATCCCCTGCATCCCCTGTATCCCCTGCACCCCCTGCATCCCCTGCATCCCCTGTATCCCCTGCACCCCCTGCATCCCCTGCATCCCCTGAATCCCCTGCATCCCCTGTATCCCCTGCATCCCCTGCATCCCCTGCATCCCCTGCATCCCCTGCATCCCCTGTATCCCCTGCATCCCCTGCATCCCCTGTATCCCCTGCATCCCCTGCATCCCCTGTATCCCCTGCATCCCCTGTATCCCCTGTATCCCCTGCATCCCCTGCATCCCCTGTATCCCCTGCATCCCCTGCATCCCCTGTATCCCCTGCATCCCCTGCATCCCCTGTATCCCCTGCATCCCCTGCATCCCCTGCATCCCCTGCATCCCCTGTATCCCCTGCATCCCCTGCATCCCCTGATCCCCTGTATCCCCTGCATCCCCTGCATCCCCTGCATCCCCTGCACCCCCTGTATCCCCTGTATCCCCTGCATCCCCTGCAGCCTGCCCTGTGGTTTGGGGTGTAAATGCAGATTCCTCCAGCCCACGGGGAAGTGATGCCCGGGCAGCAGTGCTGGTGTGCCGAAGGGCAATTCCCAGGTGCTGAGGTGAGCACCTGCTGCTTCCCCCTGAGGCAGGGGCAGGAGGGAGGCACCCAGTGGGATTCAGGGCTGAATACTGACTGGGAGGATTCCTCTGCTCCGGCCTGGTCCCTGGCCGGGCTTTCAGCTTCCCCCAGAGTCTGGTGTGACCACTTCCACGGGAAGGGTCAGGTCCCTTGGCCAGGTCCCTCGGGCAGCCCTCAGGCCAGGCAGGCAGGATCTGGCTGTGCCTGCTGCTCTGACATCCACGGCACCGACGCTGGGCACACCAGTGTGGTGACAAAGCCCCTCTCTGCCCCTCCTGCTGCTGAGCCACGGACAGGGAAGGGTCTGGAGCAGTAGACTGGGGGCTGCCTCACGTTTGGAAGCCCCCAGCTCACGGGAGAGGCTGCCCATCACTCATTAGCACCTCTGAACCAGCTCACAGCCATCCAGCCTCCCAGTGAGCACCACTCCTCTGTCACAGCACGGAGTGGGACCAGGGGTTCCCACCCAGGGGCCTCAGGCACAGCTGGGCTGGGGACCCACAGGGCAGCCGTGGATTCAATCGCTTTGGCACCCCAGGATGTGTTTGGTGATTACAGCTCTGCTTTGAAGTGTCCTTCAAGGGCCAAGGGAACCATTTCTGATTTATGAAATAATATCTTTGCCTTTTCTACAGTAAATATTCGGTGTCTGCTAAGGTTAACTCTGATTCATATCTTGCTGCGGGGTGAGTTCTGTAATAACGTCCCTGTGTTTGTGATCACAGACAACAGCTTTGCTGCAAACGATGGAACTCAAGTACCAACCAGTGTTGCAGAGGAGAATCCCAAAGGAGAGGAGGCAGGGAAGTGGCTCCTGTTTATTACTGCTGGGACATTAGCAGCAGCTGGGTTAGGTCACCTAAAGACTTCTGTGCTGGATGCTTTCTGTCCGGCCATAACTTTCCAAAGCTCTGCAATTTTCTGCTTGTCATCACTGTTTCTTTATGTGTGATCCTGCCTGATTCATTTTTTTTTTTTTTTTTTTTTTTCCTCACAGAGAATATCTGAGGAGAAAACTCCTGCATCCCCTTGGATGAACCAGCCTGAGGCCGTTACCTCTCCTCCTGTCCCTGTTCCCTGGGAGCAGAGCCCGACCCCCCCGGCTGTCCCCTCCTGGCAGGGACTTGTGCAGAGGATTGGATTCCCTCGTGGAGACCTGCACGATGGGAAAAGCTTGGGCTGCTCCCTGCTGCTCCTCACACATTCCTCACCCTTTTTATTCTTCGGTGGTAATTCCTGCACCTTTTCCTTATTTGAAATATCTCCAATTTTGAGAGAGAAAAAGGAGCACCTGGCTTAAGCAGAGTTTGACCTGAGGGAGCAGGAGCCTGGTGGCTGCTGAGCAGAGGTGAATTCCTTCTGGCTCTGCCTGCAGTACAACAATGTCCAGCCCCTGTAGCCGTGTCCCTCATCAGGTGACCCCAAAGTGCTCCACAGCCCCTGCCAGGGGTAGAAGAACCCTCTGTTAGTTAATTTTAAATGCATCATTCCTCTAAATTTCCCACGGCAGCTCCAACCTGCCTCTTATTTTTCATGTCTGGGCTCAGCGCAGAGCCGAGTGCTTTATCTCCATGAGGAAGTGTGGAATTGGACAGGGTGTTTTTGAATTATGGGGATCTGGGAGAACACTCTGCATTTCACTTCCTTGGAAGCCTGCAGTAAAAGCTTTGATGCTGCTGTTGCTTATTTATCAGGAGGATGCCTTGGAGCAGAGAGTCCGACTTGTAGTCACTTATCTTCAGGAATAACTCGCACCCGAGATGGTTTTGGCCCGTTAAAACTGATGGACTTGGTGCTGGCTTAGAGGATCCACACAGTCTCCTCAGGGCTGCAGCACATCCAGGAGGTGCTGGAACAGGCTGGAGTGTGGGATGGATGGTCCTGCTGGAAAGGAGAACACGGTCAAGAACGCTGACCTGTGGATAGAGCCACAGCTGGCCTGGCATTTCTTCCAAGTGCAGCTAACGAGGAATTTGCAAGTTCCCACATGGAGCTGTTTCGAGAATGAGAAGTTCCTTTAACACAACAATCCGTTCTCAGGGTGGAAAACAAATACACCTGTAATAACAAGGGGTCTGTCCCCTGAGAATCAGGAAAGAAAATATGTGAACAATCGGAAAATAGGTAGATTTGATAGACAAGTAAAACACCCTTTACTGACCAATAGACTAATTAACAACAAAGCTGTTAACCAGTTAAAGTTACCCACGAAGTTTGTAAAAACTGTATAAAAGACAGCATGGGGCCATAACAAAGAGCCTTCTAAGGATTTTTACCGAGTCACTTTACGTGTTGTGACCACCTCTACCACAACATTGACCTTGCCAGGAAGGTCATACAATGGTTTCCAAAAAATAAAATCCTTGTGGAGGCTCGTTTTTCTGCTCCCTCACCCTCCTACAGCTGAGCTTCCAAGTGTCCCTGCTGCTGTGAGAGCCACAAATGGGCACAAAACCGCCGGGGTTCGTTCCCCTGGGGACTGTGAGGTGCTCAGGGTGCTTTTGAGCTTGGAGGATCGTCCTAGACCCCCGGGGCTGTGGAGAGGAGCTTTGCTCCGGCTCGGATGATGCAGCAGCCAGAGCTCTGCTCTCATTCTCACGGTGACAGTCACACGGGGTGCCAGCAGCCCGTGCCAGCCTCCCTTTCCTCTGTCAGGGACATTTCAGTAACGAGCGAATCCCAGATTCCAGCTGCAGAGCAGGATGTCCTCGATATCAGCCCTGGAATCTTGACTCATCGGGGCCTTTTTTTTTTTTTTTTTTCGTTTTTGTTTTTATCTTTTTCCAAAGGGGTGAACAAAAAAAAAAAAAAAAAAGCCGAAAAAAATTTTAAAAACCAAGCAGAAATTCTGCTTTGTGCTCTGTCACGAGGAGAGGGATGGGATGAAAGGTAATTGGATCCTGTTGCTTCCCTAAACAGCTAAATATTTACATACAGGCCGGGCTATTAATCACGGCCCCATATGGCAGCAGAGCTTTGCGAGCGCTCCTGGGAGAGCTGCTGGGAGCCGCGTGTTTGTCTCCCAAATGCCTCCCTGACAGCTCCGCTTTCATCACAATCAGCTGTGACACCATAATTACAGATTTGGGGAGGTTTGCAGCCTCCCCGTGATGGATCGTTTGATACACACAATTTAGAAGATGGATGTTCTTATTTAAATCGGCTCCTTGGCCAGGGAGGTGGCGGCGCAGGGAACAAACGGGAGCGATCCCGGGGCTGTGCCGGGGGCCGGCGGCGCCTTGGGGTGGTTGCCTGAAAGCAGAATTAAGAGAATAAAAGCGGGTGTTTGTTAAAAAACCTTCAATAGATGCACCTTGGGCAGCCAAAAGCCTCACAGAGGCGACACCCAAGTTGGACAATTGTCGCCGGTTTTTCGGACAGTTTTAAGTTTGGTCCATTTGCATATCAGAGGTTCATTCTCCAATTACAGCTTCAGGTAATTAAGTCATTTACCCCGAGTTTGCTCCCCTCAATTCGCTGGTTTTTTACATTTTCCAGGGCCTGAGGCAGTGAGGTGTCCCTTGATTCTCAGGCTTAGAAAGGAATTGTTTAATCTGATTAAAATAAGAGAACAGAGCTGACAGGCTGTGGAGTTTGAGAGCTCTACACTAAAGCAGGAAAAATATAAAACCTAAATCCTGAGGCACCACCAGGACCAGCCCCACGTTCCTTGCAGCCCCCTCTGCTTCTGGCCAGGTCCTGGCAGGTGCATAAAGATCCTCCTGCTGCACATTCAGCCTCTGTCCCCTCCTTGCTGGTGACAACACCACTGATCCCTTCAGCCGCTCCCAGGGTTTGGTTCCCTGGAAATCCTCGTGTGAGGAGGGGAAGGGAAAAGGTCCTGGCTGCTCTCTCAGAATCGGAGAGATCCCAAGGGAAATGCTCCATGGCCCCTCCCTTTATTCAAATAAAGTCGAAGGACTCCTCTGCCTCCTTTTTTGGACATGAACCGCTGGCGTTCGTGGATTAATTATCCTAACTAATTCCTAATTAATATTCCATTGCTGTCACTCCTTCCACATCCACATCCACACTCACTTCCACATCCCCAATTCCAGTGGCTCCTCTGGATTTTCCCCATCTCAGAGCACGGCAGAGGATGGGAGTGAAGCCCAAAGCCAGTTAATAATGATCTCTCCCCTGCTCTCGCAGAATTGCTTCTCTAATTAGATGCTCCAGCAGCCCCTGGCTGCGCACAGGCATGGAAATGGGGTCTCTGAAGTTATCCGGAGGTCTCCAGATGTAGCTGTGAATTAGGAGGATTTCCAAAGCGTTTCACTCTCTGTCGATGCCAGAAATGGCCTCTCCGTGCTCCACGTGTCAGTTTGCAGTTGTGGGGGGCAATTTGAGAGCCTGAATAATTACTATCTGTGAGAAAATTATGTGTGTGTGTGTGTGTGCTAAAGAGGATTCTTACCTTGATGCGTTAATCTGAGGCAAGAAGAAATATTCGCCGCTTCCACTAAGGAACGGAATTTTATGGCAAATAGACCTTCCCAGGCTGAACTTTGCAATAGGCTTTGAGCTCAATTTATCTTCTGGACGGCGAAATTTAGCTTGTTTTGCTGTTAAAAAAGTCCAGGTGAGACAACAACAAAAATAGAGTGGTTTTTTAATTATTTTTTTATTTTATTTTATTTTTTTTTCCCTTTAGAAACCTCGAGACAAATATGATTTAGTGCCAGTGATATTTGCTCTTGACAGAGCTAATGCTTTGGTAGCCTTTCCCTTGACCCTTATAGATGGCACAGCCAAGGAATATTTAAAATGTGATTCATGAGGTGCTCGGTGCCACTCTCCCAGGCGGAGCTCAGGGGTGGATTTTGGGGAGAAAAATTCCAGATTGGAGGCGTCCAGCTGCCTGTGCCCTGTCCTGGGCTGGAACAGGCGCTAAAGGAGGAGGGCAGAGCATTTCCCAGGTGGGATGGGAAAATGGGAACTTGTTGTGTTTTATTTTCTTTTTTTGCTGGAGTCGGGATTAAATAAGTGAGACGGATTTTTTTTTTGTTTGGATTCCGATTTTTTATTAATTCTTATCTATATTACAGTCTTACAGACTGTGAGTTCTGGAGCACTTTAAGCTAACAAAGTGAAAATGGAGCTGCCTTTACCTCTCAATGAGGCTTTTTAAGGGTAAACTGTCTAATTAAGAAATGACATTTAAATTCTTTTTACTTTTCACTTTATAATCAACTGCTTGTGGCTTGCAGGGCAGACTTTTTTATTTAATTATAAAATACTACTTAAACTTATGAAGAAGGTGGTGAAAAAGAAGGATGAGCTTATTCTCTAAAACCTTTATTTTGCTTTATATATATAGTAACATATAAAAAGTAATATATATACTGTATATATATATTATACTTTATATATATAAAATATATATAAAGTATATATAGTATTTATTTAGTATATTCTATATACTAATATATAATATCATATATATTCTAAATATATTCTGAAACTTTAAGTTTTCTACGATGTGATATTACACACTCTTATTCAAACCGCACACCCCTAATCTCAGTTCTGTTGTTTAATTTTGGAATCTTTCTTTACGGCCTCAGGTCAAATGCAGTGTTTTCTTGGGGGGGGGGGGGGGGTCAGTGCCTGTCAGCACAGAAAGTCTCAGATTCTCCGTGAATTTTAAGCAGGAACCCATTTCCAGCACCAAAGAAGGGCCGGAGGATCATAAAACCATGGAATTGTTTGGGCTGGGAGAGACCTTCAGGATTGTGCACATACCCCAGGGCTGGGGAGGCACTGGAGGCACTGGGAGCAGGAAAATGAAGGAGAAGGCACCAGGGCAGAGCCAGGAGCGCAGATCTCATTGCAGCTCCTGCCTTTGCCCCCCGGCTCCTGAGCGCCCTTGGCCTCTCTGCCCGGGGCTCCTCTCCATAAAACAGGGGTGGCACCAACCCCTGACCACGGTGCCCTGTCAGGGGGACGAACCCACTGACGATCCTAAAGTGTTCAGGTGACTGTGGCAGCAGAAATTCTGCCTTTTTTCTGCACCTCACAAGAGGAGACAAACACAGAGCCTGAACGTGCCCTGAAACCTGGAGCTGACTCATCACTCCCTGCTTTCCCCGGAATTATTCCAGGAAAGCTTGCTTCTCTCGGGTTGGAGTAAATTTTTTAAAAGCATCTTGCTTTATTGCTTGCCGGACAGATTATTCCCAACACCGCGGCTCGGGGGCTTGGAAAGAGTCCATAATGTTTGATGGCAATAAAAGGGAGAGCCGAGGCACAGAATTTATGGCCGTGAGCTAATGAAGTGCAGGGAATGGATGTTCGGTGTAAAGGCCGCTCCCTGAGCCCTCCCCAGCTCCTTGCTGGGGGTTTTGGGATGATCCAGGAGCCCTGAGCCTCCCTGGTAATATCCAGCGTTTTCATTTAATCAAAACAGCTTCAGCCACTGCAAAAAAATCCCCTCCCTGGCCCCGCTGCCCACACTCCTTTGGGCATGGTTGGAATTTTGGGCTGTGCCGTTCCCTCCAGGATCTGTTTGGATTTCTGGGCTGTGCCATTTCCCCCCAGGATTTGTGCCCAAACAGTTCAGAAGATTTTTAGGAACTGATCAATTCCCTCCACGGAGCTGAAGGAAAAGGCAGCCAGGGAAGAGAATTCTCGTGCCTGGCTGCAGGTGGCTCTCCCAGGAACCCCTGCGGAGAATTCATGTCCATCTCCCTCTCTCTTCCTTTGATGCACAAGTGTTTGTTTTCTTATTTTTCCAGGCTGGGTGAGGAGAAATGGAAGAAGGCTGGAGCAGCAGGTTTTTTTGCAGGTCATTAGGAAGCCAGTGGGAGAGGGGCTGAATCTTGGGGCGACGTTTGTCACTGCCATCACCGAAGCAGGCCATGGCCTGTCCTATTCAAGCAGTTCAAAGGATTCTTCGTGCCGAGGAAGGAGCACCAAGTTATAAGGATTGGGAGAAAAATAAGGAGAAGATCAAATAAACTTTCAAACCCGGCTGTGTGTGTGATCTCAGGAGCCTTCTGACAATAACGTGTTGTTCCTCATCGTCACTGAAAGGCAGAATTAAAACTGCTTTAAGTGCTTAAAAGGGATTTTCTGGACTGCAG
Organism: Chamaea fasciata; assembly: GCF_029207755.1. Taxonomy (NCBI): domain Eukaryota; kingdom Metazoa; phylum Chordata; class Aves; order Passeriformes; family Sylviidae; genus Chamaea; species Chamaea fasciata. Next base: position 10,768,143 of record NW_027094104.1, on the reverse strand, counting down.
CACGCCAGCATTTATCCTGCCTGGAGTGGGAAACTGGGAATTTCTGGGTTTGTGATAGTTTGGAAGGCAAAGAAAAGCTCCCCGGGGGCAGTTTATCTGCAATTCCTGCTGGGAGCAATCCCTGGCCCAGCCCTGAGTGGGCACATGCCTCGTTTCTGGGCACATCCCTGTGTGCTGGGCTCTGCCTGGACGTGAAATTCCTCTAGGATGGAGCTTAATGGGAATCCTCAGCTTTTTGTGAGGTTTTAGGACTCTCAGGTCTTAGAAGGCTGAGGGCAGTGAGCACAAAAGAGTTTGGAAAAGGGAACTTGTGAATAATCCTGGTAACAGAGGCCGTATCCCAAGTGTCTGGAGAGCTTTGGGACAGAGAATCATGGAATTATGGAATATCCTGAGTGTGAGGGGCCCCAAAGGGATGGGATCAACCTCAGACATCCCTCACAGGGCCTTGTTTAGGCTGCCCAGGAGCTGGGGCGCTGCAGGAGACAGCAGGGATAAAAAAGCCAGACTGCTGCTCCAGCCACTTCTCGCTCGCCACTGTTTGTTTCTTTGGGGAATTGCCTCACTTACTCGAAATAATTTGAAATTTTGTACACAAAAACTAATCAAGAACCCAAATTATCTCCTTTTTAAGCAGGGGAAGAAATGCAGAATCAGCCTGAAATCATCTCGAAAATAATAAAGGCAGATTCAGTGGCAGACTAAAAAGCAGAGCAAGTACAGCTGTGAGCTGGTCTAGGTTTATCTCAGCTACTGAAAAGCAGACAAAAGGTATTGGTCTAGCTCAGATTTAATTTTTTTTTTTAAACCAACGCTCGGTTGCATAGAGATTGGGGGAAATAATGAATATTCTGCTTCAGCTGCTGCACCAAAAAAAAAAAAAAAAAATTCAGAAGCAAAATGGCACATGTCACATTGAAACAAGGCTGGTGCTGCCTCTTTGTAAGTGGGATGAAGACTCCCTTTAAAAACACTATTTTTAGTCAACTAAAATTTGTCATTGACACAAAGTGAAGTGTTGTCTCCTTTTCAGAACTTGCCCCTCCTGCTCGGTGTTTTTCCTTCAGTGGGAGGGAGGGAGGGAGGGAAGATTTTTGGAGCATTTCTTGCCACTTTCGAAAGGATTTTGCTCCTGAGGGTTTTGGGTTTCTTGTGCCCCTTGTTAAAACACGACCAATAAAGTCTGAGCGTGTTTCGAGGTGATTTGGGTCAGGGTGACCCCAGTCCCCAAGTGACACCATCTCTGCGCCCAGGACAGCAGCAGACATTCCCAGCTGGAGCTGCGGGAAGTTCAGTTCCCATCCCAAAGGTCCATCCTGACCCTCCGGGGTGGGCCAGGGTGACCCGGCAGGACCCCCCTGCAGGGAGCTGGCGACAAATGGAGCTCTGTGATGTGCCAGTTGTCTGAGTTGATGTGTCCTGCCCCCAGAATGCAGCCCATAATCACAGCAATTACACGTGGCAATCATTAATAATTGCATTTCCCTTCAATCAATTTTTTACGAAAATATAGCTTTTGTGCCAGATTCCAGTTAATTTTTTCCCCATAGATGTGTCTCGGGCCTTGGCGATATTCCTGCGGGAAGATCAATCAGAACCCAGGACAGGATGACACGTTCCGTTTCTGGGGGGATCCAAGTTTTAATTAATTGTTATTCATAAACTAATTATTGGATTTACAAATGAGTTCTTGGGAAATTCATTAGCCCTTGGAAGCTGCGTGTCAGCCATTTGCAGCAGGATGTGAGTCTGCTTTTCTTCAGGAGATGGAAATCCGTGCCTGGAAATGCAAAAAGGTTCTTTTTTTTTTTTTCCTGGAGCTCTGTGCCCATGGCCAAGGTCATCCTGATGCCTCTGACCTGGAAAAGAGACTGGACAGAGCTGGAGAATAAACTAGATATTTATTGAAAGGCCTTTAGGACACACCTTGGGCAGGACAAGAGCCTGGCCAGGGCTGCACCCAAGGTGGACCCAAAATGGTCACAAAATGGACCCAAAATGGTCACAAAATGGACAAACGGTCACCAGGTCTCACACTTTGATAAGTTTTGGTCCATTTGCATCTTGGGGTTTAATTGTCCAATCCCAGCTCCAGCCTGTGAGGTCCCATCCTTCTTGTTCCTCCCTCCAGCCACCCTTGTTTGTGCTTTTGGGCCTGAACACTTGTCCCAGCTGTCCTTGGTGTGCAGCAGGAGAAGGATTTGTTTTGTGTCCCTGCTGTGTGCAGAGCTGAGTGACACTGACTGTGAGCTCAGAGCTGCACCCCTGGGTGGCACAGAACCTGAAATACAGGGGAGATAAAACTTCAGGCATGAGAAGACGTCAAGGCTCAAAGCAATGGACCTTTCCCTTGGCTTTGTCCTGGAGCTGTCCTGAGCACACGCTCCACTCCTGTCTCCACCCAGCGCAGAATTTGTCTCCCAAAGCTGCTCTGAGGTGCAGGGACACCTCCCACTGTCCCAGGGTGCTCCAAGCCCTGTCCAGCCTGGCCTTGGGCACCCTGTGCCAGGGCTTCACCTCCCTCCCAGCAGGTGCTGAACAGGAATCGATGGAATTCTGAGGGGCAGCTCCGATCTCTGCCCTCTGGGGCAGGGACAGCACCCCAAGGAACAGCTGGAGCTGTGCCAGGAGAAAATCATGTTGGATTTCAGGGCAAGGTTCTTCCCCCGAGGGTGCTGGCTCTGCCCAGGCTCCCCAGGGAACGGGCACGGCCCCAGAGCTCCAGGAGAGTTTGGACACTCAGGGATGCCCAGGGTGGGATTGCTGGGGGGTCTGAGCAGGGCCAGGAGCTGGAATCCATGATCCCTGTGGTCCTCTGCATCAGGAGATCAGACTCTGGGGATAGAGGCACAGCCCACTCCTCCCCCTAAAGACAACTCTGAATTCTATTTTTTGGCGTGCCTTCATCATTTCACCTCTTTCACCTCCTCTTCCTGCCTTCCAAGATTTTGCCTCGCTGCTGCAAAGTGCCGGCTATGCAGTCCAGATAAACCTGTGGCACTTTCATCAAGCAAAAGAGGGAAGAAATGCTGATTGCAGCTCGATTTGGGACCTGGACCCCTGTGCCAGTGCCTCTGGAGTGGGAAGAGGCTGCACGGGTGCTCCTGGCAGTGAGACATCGCAGCCCTGCTGTGAGCTGCTCTTTTTAGCAGCCTGTCCTCAGCCAGGGGTATTAATTGTTTCCAAATATCTGAGATGTCTGAGTTGTTCTTGCCCGAGGTGATGGGGAATTCTATTAAATCCTGTCAATTCTATTAAAGCCTGTCAATTCTATTAAATCCTGCCAGTTCCAATCGGGGCACTAAAGCAGGGAAGCCTCTGACTGGTGGTTTGGAACAGAGAGGGTTTGAAGCCTGAAACCCTGAGAAAAGAGGAGACTTCGAAGCACATTTATCTCCTGGCCACATCACCCTTTCAGCCTGGCACCTTTGGGGATTCAAAATGTGCTGGGATGAATGTTCTGAACGGAGCTTTCCAGAGCCCTCCCAGGCACGACCAGAGCTGTAGGAGTCAAAGGTCGTGTTACAGGGGGAAGACCCCGGCTCAAATTAAAACCAAACAGTTGCTTTTGGGTGAAAAATGCCCTTGTTTACCCTGCTGGAGTTTGCAGCAGCAGCAGAAATCCGTGTGCTCTGCCAGCCCCTGTGATTTGTCAGCTCTCCCAGAGGCCGGCTTTGGATGGATGGGAAAGCAGAGCTGGCATTTCTGATCCTGCGCCCCTGGATGTTCCAGGGAGGGAATTGTTGGCTTTGGAGCCCCTGGGAGTGAGCTGGGGCTCTGAGCACTCTGCTGCTGTCAGGGAATCGCCTGCTCTGGGTGTCCTGGCAGTTCCCAAATTTCCTTGCCAGCGGTTGGATGTCCAGCAGGAAAAGGGGAAACTCTCAGGGTGCTTCCCTGAGGGAAGCCTGAAGTCCACTCCAGAACAGGAAAATGTCAGGAACTGAACAGAACCCCTATTCATTAATTTATTTATTTTAAATTTTAACATTTTAGGAAATTATATATAAATAATATGATTATTTTATTAATAATTATTAATTCTATTAATATTAATTAAAATATTTACATTTTATTAATTAATTATTAATTCCCCACTCACCTTTAATTTGGCCTTTTAGCTCTCTCTTTTACTTTCTTTTTATATATTTTTTTTCCCAACTGAAACCATTTACTGCCTCGCAAAAAAGCTCTGAAACTGCATTGTTTTAAAGCACATCCGCTATTTGTCAGGGGAAAAAACAACCAAACAAAAAAGTGAAAACCACAAAACCAGAGCAAACCCTGCTCTGGTTGAGCCCCAGGGCCTGGAGAGGTGCAGATGTGGTGGGAAGAAACCTCAAAGTCATCGAGGGCACACCGACCTGGGACCCTGCAATGCCTTTTTTATTATTATTTATTTTATTTTATTTTATTTTATTTTATTTTATTTTTATTTTTATTTTTTTGGCAGCGTTTTGGAAGAGACCTCCAGGAACCGAGCGAGCCGGGACACATTGCAGATGAAAGGGAGCAGAATTCCGAGGGATGGATGGAAATACTCATGCAAATGAAGCTTTCAAGCCCGTCAAGAAACTCACCACGACACTCATTTATTACTTTATTAAGACAGCAGATGGCAAACTGCTAATGAACGTGGAAGGCATGGAGGATTTTTTATAAACAAACAGGAGGAGGAGGCCGGGAGGGAGGGAGGGAGGGAGGAACAGCTGGGTTGGGCTCCAGAGCCAGGCCCAGGTAAAAAAAAATCCCAAAGGGGTTTTTGGGAAGAGCGGGAGGCTGCAGGGGCTGGTGCCTGAAGGAGGGTCGGTGGTGGCACTTCCCAAAACTCCTGCTGGGATGGCGGGATCAGTGCCCTGGGAGGGGAAGGCTGAGGGAGGAGCGGCAAAGCAGAGAGCGGGGCCGTGAGCCCCATCCCAGAGCGCAGCGAGGAGCTCAGGGGTCGGGAGGGACAAAAAGGCTCGGGGACAGCAGCAGTCGGGCCTCAGGAGCTCTGCCCTGGGCTCAGCACTGCCAGGGAGAGGCTGAGCAGTGACACAGGCACCAGAGCCACTGCAGGTGTCCCCAGACACCTCGCAGGGCAGGGACGTGTCCCCAAACCACCTCAATGCCAGGGAGGTGTCCCCAAAGTCACCTTAAAGACAGAGAGGTGTCCCCAAACCACCTCAATGCCAGGGAGGTGTCCCCAAAGCCACCTCAATGCCAGGGAGGTGTCCCCAAAGCCACATTACAGGACAAAGAGGTTCCCAAAGCCACCTCAGAGGACAGAGAGGTCAGAGGACAGAGACCTGTAGCATGTCAGCAACCTCTTGGGAACGCCAAAAAAAAAAAAAAAGAAGCAGATTTGCTGGAGAAACGTGAGTCATGTTGGTGAGAAACCTCTAAAGGGCAAGGGAGGGAATCACCTCCGCAGGGTATCAGTGACTCAAACCCGTAAAGGGCACAGAATAAACAGGAACAAACAGAAATAAACAGGAATGAAAGGGATTGAAGGGAACCTTTCCTTCTGAGCTGTCGGCTTGGAGAGGGAGCACAGCGGCAGCGGCTCCTCAGGAATAAATGGGACACGTTTCTGTATAATAAATGTTATGTGACACATTTATTTTCACAATAAACGGATGTGACACACGGCAGGGATGGAGGTGGTGGCCGAGGTTTGTCCCCGGTGCTTGGAGACCTCCGGGCACACTCAGGGCATGAAAAGGAGCTGGAGAAGGAGCGGCTGATGCTCCTGGAGCCAGGAGGGATCCCGGAGTGGAGCAGGGAGCTGGCTCAGGGGCCTGCCCCGTGCAAATCGGGGTTCAAAAGCAATTCCATCAGCAGTCCTGGAGGATGCAGCCGGGCTGGGAGGGGAGAAGGTCTTTCCTGCACCCTAACGAGCTGATCTAACATCTCCTTGCTCGAGCTGACGCTTGTTACTGGAAATCTCAGCTTGTTTCCTTGCCATCAGCCTGGCCTCCCTCATCATTCCCTCAGATTTCTCCCTGTCAGGTCACTTCAGAATTTCTTTGAAATAGAGACAGCCTTGGAAATAAATGGAGGCCAAGATGCTTCCCTGGGAGACGAGACAAGGCCTGTCAGGAGGAGGAGGAGTGAGGACTTGGAGCAGAGTCAACAAGAAGCACGTCTTTTGTTGCAATTGCTAACTAAGTGTAATTAACTTCCTGATGAGGTGCAGGATCTTAAGGACTGATTGGAGTTACAGACTAATCATTATTCATGAGAAATCAACAGACACTACTTACAGAGAGCTGAATGCTTAAAAAAAAAAAAACAAACCAAAAAACAACTGTTAGAGCTCACTGAGGCAAACACGACCCTGCTCCAAGGCTGTGGATGAGCTCTTGGATGGATTCCTCCTGGCCAGGATGGTGTGGGCAGAGGAGAGGAAGCAGCTCCCCTCAGTTTGAATCCCTGAGGGAGGCTCCGGGGGGAGAGGGGTTCAGCCCATCCCATTTCAGAGCTGTGCTCCATCGGTGACACCCTTTACCAGGCGAACATCATCCCTGGGTGGTGCTTCAGGATTCTGAGGCTTCATTCCAGGCAGGAGAGTGGTCCTGGCTCAGAGCCCTCAACACCCAAAGCTTAATTCACCCTCCAGCACCTGCAGCTCCCCTTTCTGCCCAGAAGGAATCAGCCTGGACTGTCCCTTAACTGGGCTACAACTCCCCTGGCACAGGAGTTCTTTTGCCTTCCATGTTTTCCAGATTCTCACACCTCTGGGTCTCCAGGATGGTGGCATCGTTAGGAATTCCCCACGTTCGCCCTTAATTACAGCAGCACAAATGAAAGGCTAATCAGCAGCAGCATCCAGAGTCTCCAGAGGAACTGGAGCTGTCTGCGCCGCTTCCTTGCAGGAAGCTCTGCCTGATTATTCCCGAGCTGCTCCTTTTGGGCCGGGTCCGACGGGAGCGCTGGGGAGTGGCTGAGTTCCCCTGCAGCCTCTGGCAGCCTGGCAGGCCCCTCTGGCAGCTCCAGGTGTTCGCAGCAAGTGTCAGCTGGGAAAAAGAAATCATTCATTTGGGACTGACCCAACGATGCTTTTCTGGCCCTTGCGGCGCTCGCTCGCCGCGGGAAATGAGTCAGCAGAGGAGCAGGAATTGCTTTTTTGTGCACAACACCTGAGCTTGGTCCCTTGGAGATGAGCTGTTCCCATGGATTCCCAGCCCCCAGGAGCTCCCTGCGTCCCCGTGATTCATCCCAGCCTCACCCACAACCAGGCAGAGAGAGAGAGAGAGAGAAGGTGAGTTTGTCTCTCCACGTGTGGATACCGAAAGTGAGAGATCAGGCAGAGTCTGAGCCGGTGTGAAATCAATATTTCAAAATCCTCAAAACCATAATTTTCCCACAATGGCCTGAGAAATTGTGAGGAGGGATCAAAACAATCCTTGGAAGGTGGAAAACCATTAAGGTAGAAAACAGTTAGCAGCTGACATTTTTCTAACCTGTTGTTTGCTTGGAAAAAAACGGCTGAGAGGTGTTATTCTGAGTGTCCAACAGTGTTTCTTTCTGGAAACTGTGTGTATAAAGGGAAGTGAAAAATAAAGATCACTTCTCTCTCTCGTCTGGAGATCAAAAGTCCGTGTGTGGTTCCTGCCGCTGTTCCTAATCAAGAGCGACACTCCCAAGTCCTGGAGCAGCTCTCTGGGAATTCTGCCGATCCTGGAGGGTTTGACCAGCCCTGGAGCCGTGGCAAGGAGGGATTGTGTCAGCCTGAAGAAATGCAACCCAGTTCTGGATGTCTGGGCGGGTCTGTAGAAGTTCCACCTCTGGATGTGTCCATTGGACGCTCCCGTGTTCCTGCAGGAGGGAACAGGCGGGAGGTGTGAGGAAGGAACGGTGCAAATCCGCCCAAATATCCCCGGTCGGTCAGTCCTGCTCCTGGCATCATCTAAAACTTCATCCTCCTGCCATTCCCTGCTCCTCCTCCTCTCTATCCTGCCGTGTTTGTTGTGTCCAAGGTGACCCCAGGGATAATTGTGATGGAAGCAGAGCGCATCCCGCCGTGGCAGTGACACCTCCCATCCTGGAGCAGTGACAGCCCCACCCCAGCACTGCCGCGGGTGGAGATGTGGAATTCCTGCCCCAGGACCCACCAGGAAGAGCTGAATCCACCTGGGAAACAGCTCCATTTCTCTCTCAGGCCCCATTTGGGAGGAGGAAGGTCAATGCAGGTGTGGTGACACTAAATACATAAAATAAACGTGCTCGGTGTTGCCGAGCGGCTTGGTAATGAAATGGGAACCCAAACAAACAGGAGATTCAATTCCAGTCCCGTCATATTTTGCAGGAATGTATTGAACTGGCGTTTTTATAAACTGAGAGATGCCTCTGTTACCAGAAGGGATCAGCAGGTGTAGGAGCAGGTGTGTATAATGAGAATGAATTTCTGGGAATGTGAAGTTTATGAACAAAACAAAATGAAAACCCGAGGAAAGCGATGCTCATTCTGTCCTTCCTGAGGCATCCTGGAGGCTGGGATTGAATCCCAGAATCCCAGAATGGTTTGGGTTTGCAGGGGACCTCAAATCCCATCCAGGGCCACCCCTGCCATGGGCAGGGACACCTCCCACAGTCCCAGGCTGCTCCAGCCTGGCCTTGGGCACTGCCAGGGATCCAGGGGCAGCCACAGCTGCTCTGGGCACCCTGTACCAGGGCCTGCCACCCTCCCAAACTTACTGCAAATATCCCAAATCTACCTCAAATATCCCAAATCTACCCCAAATATCCCAAATCTCCTCCAGCAGTGCCTGCCAGAGCCTCTGCACACTGTCCCAGGTGTCGCTGAGGAGGTTGTGCCACCCTCCCTCTCTCAGCTCCTGACGTTCACTTTGTGTTTTGCTCCTGAAGGACATTCCCAGGTCAGGCAGAGCGTTTGTGCTTCCAGAGACACCCTTGGGCTGTTCTCTCTGCTCCCTGCAGAGCTTCCTGGGTTCCTGCAGGTTCCATTTTATTTCTTAGACGTTTCTAAGCAGAAGTAGTTTAAATTTTTTTTCTTTTTTTTTTTTTTTGTGAAGGAGAATTCTGAGAGCTGAGGGCTGCCTCGACATAAGGAGCCTTCCCACATCTCCTGGCGTGTTTCCCTCCGCTGTCTTGCTGAGGCAGAGGGAAGGAATCGTTTGGCTGGGAGTGCTGGGGTGACAGCTGGCCTTGGTGAAGGATGGGAAGTGTTTTCCAACCCTGACAATTCCGTCACTCTGAGCAGGGAGCCTGGAGGAGCCTCTCCCCCTCCCTCCTGGCTCTCTGGGCTGCTCTGCAGGCTTGGATTGGGGGGAAAACCCAGGAACAAGAGCCTGGTTCGGGGAATTTCAGCCTGAATCCAGAGCAAGGAGCTCAGTGCCACCCGGGAATTGTCTGGGAATGAATTATCCTTGCACTGATTGTCATTACACTGCCCATCACACACTCCGTGTTTGAGCTGTGCTCACCTCGAGCCTCCTGCACAGGGCTCAGCACGGAGCAGAGACCATTCCCAAGGAGCTTTTTCCTGTGGAAAGGGACACTTTGGAGCAGCTGAAGGCGTGACGGATCTCGGGGAGGAGCCAAGAGCGGCCCCCAGGTTTGTCACCCAGCCCTGCATCCCTGGGGAACCAGCCTTGGAGGCCCTTTGGTGGGAATTTCCCCTCCAGGCACAGCTCTGGACCATCCACAGGAGCATCCCTGGAATTCCTGCTCTGCCCGGCACCACCTCCGCAGCTTTTCTGTCTGCTCTGCGGGGGGGAGGAATGGTTTGACCGCAAATCAGCCCGAGGGCTCGATTCCAATCGATTTTCTGGAACAAAGAGAGCCAAGGGAATCTCTGAAACTTGGATTTCAGGGTTTTCGTATATAGCAATATTTATGGGGCAAGATGGAGACTTTAGGGTGGAGGTCAGTTGTTCTTTCTTCACCTTCTTCCTTCTTCTTCATAGTTTTGGGTGTTTTTCTTCTAATTGGGTGGAAAAGGTCAGCATTGCTGGCCCTGTGTGGTCATTTTTGGGTCAAAAGTATAAATAATAGAGGTGCCACCTCGTTATTATTGGACAAATGATGCTTAAAAGGCCTTGGAAAGAGTTATAGACCGAGCCATTTCTCACCTTGCTGGTTAGAGCTCAGGGCTCGTGGGTCTGTAAATAGATAATAAATAATAATAAATAATAAATAATAAATAATAATAGATAATAAACATGGACGGGGCTTGGAGCAGCCTGGGGCAGTGGGAGGTGTCCCTGCTATGGCACTGGGTGATCCTAAAGTTCTGTCCCAACCCAAACCATGCAGGGACTCTGGATCTCTGGACTCCTAAAGGAGGAGAAACGAGCAGCAGAGAGTCACTGAACACGTGGATCTGTCGCCAGTCCTGGAGTGAGCGGAGACCAGGGGATTCCCCTTGGATTCCCTTACACTTGGCTGCCAGGAATCTTTTTTTTTTTTTAAGCGCAGCCAGGCACATAAAAATGCAAATAAGTGCCCCGTAGGATTTTTAAAAGCACATAATCCGTGGAAATTTTGTGGCAGGGAGGTGCCTGACTGCAGATAAGGATCTGAATGCGGGTTCCAGGTGTTTACAGAACCGATCCCAAGGGATGCCTCCCTGCTCCATGAGATACCGACGGAGCTTTCTCTGCCCTGGAACCAGTTTAAACACCGATCTCTGCTGCTCCTCAGAGATGCTGCCGGGTTTCCCAAGCACTCCTGGCACACAGAAATCCCAAAGTTTCCGTAGGGCAGCATTCCCTGTGAATGCTGCAAGGAGTGTGGCTCTGCCAGAGGCACGGTAACAGCTGAAAGCTCTGCCTTTGGAATATTCAAACGAGTTAATGATTTAGATCATTAATTGATCTAAATAATTGACTATTTTCAGAATTGTGTCTGAGCTCCTCCTGCAGCTGCTGGGCCGTTGTTCTGTGGACAACCATGGGAAAGATTTGGGGGAGTGCACAAAGTATTGAGCGTTTGACCGTGGCAGGAGTAAATGTGCTTTTTATCCCAGTCCTCCAGAAACAATTAATTAACATTCCAGCCTCCAAAAAAGGGAGCTCTCCATAAATCACTGTCACTAAACCAACCTGCTTGGGCCGCTGCAACAACAACAAAAATAAAATTGTTGTTTTATGTGCACAGACATAGCTGAGCCTTCCATCCCTGGATGATCAAAGAGGGATTGAATAAATACGTTCCTTGGGAACAGAAAAAAAGAGCTTGCAGGCAGTTTACACTCCGACAAGACTCGGAGTGCATGTTTTCCATGCTAACAGAGCAAACATCTTCATCCTCAGCGAGATTCTGTCTGCAGCGGGTGATTTGTGAGTGTCCCACTCAGCTTGGGAGGGAGGGAGAGCCCCAGGGCTGTCTGCTCCTTAGGATCCGTGGAATCTAGGGGATCTAAAGGATCTGTAGGATCTGCCTGAGGTTTGATCCTGCCAACAGCCACGTTAAAGGGTTGTACCTGGGTTGGGGACAACCCCCAGGCTCCATCCAGGCTGGGATGAGCAGATGGAGCAGCACCTTGTGCGTGCTGAGGGTGAGAACTGGACCTGCCCCAGCCCTGAGAGCCCAAAGCAGCACGGGCAGGAGCCGGAGCTGCTGCAGAGAGCCCAGAGGAGGCTCCAGGATGATCCCAGGGATGGAGCAGCTCTGCTGGGAGGAAAGGCTGGCACGGCTGGGATTGTTCACCCGGACAGGAGAAGCTTTGGGCTGAGCTCAGTGTGACCTTCCAGGACCTGAAAGGAGCTGCAGGAAAGATGGAGAGAGACAATTGACAAGGGCTGGGGGGACAGGACACAGGGAATGGCTTCAGACTGACACAGGGCAGGGCTGGATGGGAAATTGGGCAGGAATTCTTCCCTGGGAGGGTGGGGAGGGGCTGGGATGGAATTCCCAAAACTCCTGGATCCCTGGCAGTGCCCAAGGCCAGGCTGGACATTGGGCTTGGAGCAGCCTGGGACAGTGGGAGGTGTCCCTGCCATGGCAGGGGTGGCACTGGGTGGGCTTTAAATCCTTTCCAACCCAAACCATTCTCTAATTCCCTATTTAAATACATTCTGTTGAAGCTCATTTTGCTCTTGGATTTATAGGACATCTCCCAGTTTAATTTCAGCAGTTCAAATCTCTGAGAGAACTTTAAACAAAAGAACCCAAACTGAACAAAGAACAGAAATTCCATCAATGAGGCTGAGCCACGCAGGGTGAGAAACTCCCAGGGCCTGATCTGATTTGCGCAGGTTTGGGGGTTGGCTCAGCCTCTTGGTCATGAAATCACAGATTTAACCTAAAAAGTTTATTTTCCTCTTAGTTTTCTTTTTCTTTCCTGTTTTGAGAAGAATGGCACTGACTGGGAGGAAGGTTAAATGTCCATGATTTTCTTTTCATACCAGAATTTTATTTTTTACCTCCCTTTTTACCATGTCAACCCCTTAGTGACGATATCATTTCCTTCCTTGCTTTGCAAGCGCAGCCAGGTGGAGAGTTGGGATGGGACTTATGGGAAAATGGAGAGTTTGAATGGGATTTATGGGAAAACAGAGAATTTGGATAGGATTTATGTGGAAATGGGCCTATCAGAGTTTGTTACCTGGTGATGCCAGAGCTCTCCTTGATTGCAGACCAAATCCAGTCAGTTTTAAAGGCAGCGACCCCAAGGACAGCCCTTCCCAATATCCTGGAGGGGGACACAAGTACGGAAACGATCCCTGGTCCAGCGCATCCAATGGTGGGAAGAGGTTCCCACCCGAGGTCACTCAAACAACAAAAGAGGAAGGCCATTTTCCTCCAAGAAACAACTCCCAGCAAAGGCAGGGACTGCGATTTCTGAAGAGCTTCCATATGTATTTTAAACTCGGCGTTGGGAATCCAGCCATCTGTCCAAATATTGAGATTCCTCAGCCGTTTCAAGTGGGCGTTCATCAGGCAAAAACATCCAAGGGAGCTCCCACGCCTGCTGTGTTCCCGGGCTTGGGCCACAGCCAAACACCATTGACACAATTTTCTTGCTTTTGCATCTTAACTTCTTTTTTTTTTTTTCCAATTTTTTTTTCAATTTTTTTTTTTTTTTTAGCAAAATAGAGCTGTCAGTGTGGCAGGGTGAGGTGTCCTCCTGTGGAGCCGCTGCAGGTGAGGACAGCACTGCCCATGTGCCCACGGAGATGGAGAGAAGGAATTTTCCCACTCACACAGAGGCTCCTTGTTCCCTTCCACGGCCCTCCAGGAAGGGCTGGAGAACCTCCGGAGGGTCTGGTCACCCAGGCAAGGCCTGCTCTGCACCACTTCACTGCGTTTTCTTTCACACTTTGCCTAAAAAAGGTTCTTTTTTTTTTTCCTGCTTTTCTCTTCCAAGTCTGGCAAGGAAAATAATTAAAATAGGGGAAGGGGAAAAGTCAGCCCGGAGCCCTTCTGTGAGAGGGCAGAGCGGCGCAAGAACAGAATGCTCTCCTGGCAGCTGCAGAAAGGATCCTTCTGCTCTGCAAAGGTCACTCCCCTCCCTGCTGGAGCTGAGCTCTCAAAGCCATGACTCTGGAAGGTGCTGATTTCCACAGGTTCTGACCCAGAAACGAGGCCAGTGCTTTCCCAGGCTCATCCAAAGTGAGCAGGGATCGCAGGGTGTGGAGAGCCGGGGAGGAGGATGGTGGAGATGTCACAGAAGACAAAGGATGAACGAGATCCAGGCCTGGCAGGATCCAATTTTCCAAAGCCATGACTGTGGGATGTGCTGATTTCCACAGGTTCTGACCCAGAAATGGAACCAGTGCTTTTCCAGGCTGATCCACAAATGCCGTGAGCAGGGATTGCAGGATGTGGAGAGCCCAGAAGCAGCATGGGTGGAAATTGGTGGAGATGTCCTGGACACTACCGTGGTTGGGAAGGGGCTGGCTGGGCCCAGGAGGAGAAACAGTGAATCTGGAGGGGAATCGTGGCTGCTGCACCCACAGAAGGCAAAGGATGAGCGAGATCCAGGACACTTCTGCCAGTGGTGAGATTTCAACCAGCTCCAGAATCCTGAACTCGTCTTCTCCATCAATCCTGTGGCCTCCAGAACCCACCGAATGTCCCAGGTGCTGGTGTGGAAGGCGTGTCACAGGCATGGGGACGCTCAGCTGCCTTGAGCTCCCCAGGAATGGCTGCTGGAGAAGCTGGGCAGTCCTGGGGGATTGCACTCTGGACTTTAGATCTCCAAGATTCGGGATTTCGAATTTTGGGATTTCAAAGGAGCTGCTGTGGTTTGGTAGAATGTAGTGGATGAATGAGTGAGGCAATCGAGGCTGGGACCTTCAGTGCTGCTGTCCCTTGTCCAAGCCTGGCTCTGGGTTTTCCATGCCATCAGCTGTTGGGCTTTTCCGATATTTTTGACCAAAAAAAACTGGAAAAAGGTCAAAGGATTAGTAAGAAGAGGCAAAGCAGAGTGTGGCAGACCTGGTAAGTTCCCCTGGTGAAGGAGCAGGCCAGGAGCTCCTGGTGACACATCAGGCAGGGGGGAAATCATCCGGTTAGGAGGGATGTTCATCCATGCCCTGCTCGGCTCAGGAGGCACCAGCTGGGCTTTTTGTCCCAGGGAGATCATTCCATTTAATCCCAGCACTCTGCCTGGTCTCCTGAAAGACATTCCAAAACTGAAGCCAGAATAGAATTTCTGTGCTTTCCCACTTTTCTCTGCCCACCAGGACTGACTCCTCTTGCCCCCCACCTCGATATTTGGCTTGGTTTGTTTTGTTCATAAACTCAAAATAAAAAGAATAAAAAACTCTTTTTTTTTTTTTTTTAATCCGAGGATTTGGGAAGTTCACAACACGTTAAATCTCTCTTTAATCTCATAAATATAAATGACAGTATTGTGCTGAGCCAAAGAGGTGCAGACAAAGCGGGATCATTAAATCTGAGACTTTTAATGGATAATACGTCCCTTCATCTGAGACTGATGAGGAGAACTTTGCTTTCTGTATTTTCCCTCTCACGGAGAACTGGGGATGAGAGAAATGAAATACCTCCAATGCTGCTTTTGGGCAGTTCCAAACACCCAGAACTGCTGAGGGGGCTGGATATTCCTAAATTTTTGGGCAAGGTCTGACTGGGACACACAGAAAAACCAGCCGGTGAGATTTTATGGTCCCAGCTGTGAGGAACAGCTGGATCTGGCTGGGGTGGGTTTCATCCACTGCTTTAACCAGGGTTTGGGAAGCCTCTTCACACCAATGTTCCTCTGCCTTCCCTCTTTTTAATAAGGAAAATCTTCCCCTGAAGCAGGACACCCAGGGAAGGTGTCTGCCAGTCCCGGGAAGTTTTTTGGGGTCCACGGAGGATCTGGTGTGCTGTTGAAGATCATCCTGCTCTGAGAGGAAGAATGGGCTGGAGACACCCAGAGATCCTTTTCATGGAATCGTGGAATATCTCCAGTGGAAAATCCCCAGTGGAATATCTCCAGTGGAAAATCCCCAGTGGAATATCTCCAGTGGAATATCATCTCCAGTGGAATATCCCCAGTCAGAAGGACCCACAAAGGTCCTTGAGTCCAGCTCTGGGTCAGGACGCCCCAACAATCCCACCCTGTGCCTTTTCCATGAGCTTCCTCTCAGAGCAAGCCCCCAAACGCCACCTCTGTGCTGGATCTCTCGGTGCATTTCAGGAGAGGAAACTGCTCCTCCCCTGCTCATTTTTGGGACTTGTGGAGATCCAGTTGCCCCACCCTGACAGGCAGAGGCACATGGAGCCAGCCCAGAATTAGGGATTGAAGGGAGAAGCCCCAGAAGCCACCAGAAACACCCAAATTTGTAGACTGAAATCCGGCTGAGCTGTGACTTCCTCCACAGAAACCCTTCACGGGGCAATTGCCGTGTGGAAAAAATTGCTGGGATCCTTTCCCATCTAATTCCAGCCCAGCCCACGGTGGGATGCTGGGGGTAATCAGGATCAAACACGGCAAAGCTGTCTGCCGGCATCAAAGACAATGTTTGATGGCCAGAAATCCATCCCTGAGCAGACAGCTGTGCTCCGAGCCAGCCATGAGATGATATTCATTCCTCACAGAGTGGGCTCTGAAACCCCCCTCCCCCTCCTCCTCCTCCTCCTGCACAAACACAGAATTTGCATCGATTTAGGAAGCCTTGCAGCCTTTGAAATGGTGTGTTGATTAGAAGTGCTCCGTTCACAGGAGAACGGGGTGGGGGGAAGGTTTGAGCAGGAATTGCCACAGATCTCGCTGCAATGGCAGCAGCAGGTGCAGGGGCTCGGGGCTGTCCCTGTGGGCACTGCCAGCCCTTTGGAGCATCCCTGGGAAAGGCAGGGAAGGGCTGACACCCCACTGGGATCGCCCCGAACTGCTCCCTGTGCCCAGCTGTGCTCCCTTCGGTGTCACAGTCATGGAATGGGCCGGGCTGGGAGGGACCTGGGAGTTAGGTGTGGATTTTCATCCCAGTTTTTTAATGCTGATGCTTCCCCTTTGAACCAATAGATCCCCAAATGATCTTTCAGAGCCCTGCCCTTCCTCCAGCCCTGCTGGCACCCTTTGGATGGGGCCAGGAGGGAATCTCCAGGGTCTTACCCTTCCCATTTCCACTTTCCCAGTACAAAAACCATCCCAAAGCATCCCAGTCCCTGCTCTCTGCAATTGCTGTTCCTCTCCCTCCTGCACCCTCTTTCCTAGGAAGCCTTCACCTGCTTCCTTTGTGATTTCCAAGGATTATAAATGAGGACATTTATTTCACATTGCGGGCGAACTTGTTTGGAGCGGCAACAATCGTAAGAATAGGCAGCAGCTGTGAAAGACATTTTATTTTTTTTCCTTCTGAATAGCAAAAGTTTCTCATTTACCTTCCAGACACTCCGGGAACACGCTGCTCTGGAATTAAATACATGTTACCAGCAAAGGATCAGCGGGTGAGAGGAGGGATTGCTTGAAAAATCCATTTCACTGCTTCCCAGCCAAATAACGGACTCGGGAAACGTTGCGGACAACTCTTCTGTGGTGCCCAGATTGGGATCAGCCTCTCCAATGCCACGGAGAGTTTCCCGCCTGGAGAAAAGCCTGCCTGCTCCTGACCTTTGTGAGCTGACTCAAACACAACCCAGTTCTGCTGGAAGCCACCAGATGCCACCAGCAGCAGAGTCCCCCCTGCCGTGGCCCTGGGGAGAGGTGACACCGCAGAAGGGGAAGGCTGGCAGGGACCTGGAGAGTGGGAAATGGATTTGTAGGGAATTCTCAAAGCCAGACAGGAGGCTCACATGATCCTGCACATCTGTGTGCAAGCTGAGCAGCTCCTCAGAGCCCAGGAGAGCTGGGCTGGGCTGGGAACACCCAAAACTCTGCTCCTGGCTCCGGGAACTGCCTCGCACTCGCTGCCCTTGTTAACACCGCGTTCACTTCCCCTGGCCAGCAGCACACCGGGAGCGTTCCCGGGGCAGGGCCAAGCTGCTCTGGAGTGGAGCTGACACCAAGGGGCGTCCTGGAAGGATTCCTGCCCGTCTGCGGGAGGGTTTGGGATCACACTGCTGCGCTCAGAACCGTGCTGGGGCAAAGGAGATGCTTTTGGCACGGAAAGGAGAGAATTGTTTGTACCCAGTCTGGGAGAAGGGAAGCCCCCAGTGAAGGCTTTGGGTGACGGGGGAGCAAATATTTCCTGTGGCAAAGTGGCCATCAGTGGTGGACATCAGAAAATAGGGATGCAGGACAGGGATGGGATGGAGGACAGGGATGTGGATGGAGGACATGGATGTGCTGTGGACTGGGCCAGTCACACTGAAAATTCTTTGCTGTGGTGGAACTGGGAGCTCAGGGGCACCAGGACACCCTGGTGGGGTGAGGAAGTTTGGTTACACCTGGATGTTAAATCTGCTGCATCATCCCTTTTTCCTTTGTCCTGCTTCCAGGGGCCTTCAGAGAAGGGATTGCGCTGATGCTGAGAGGAGGAAGAGTCCTCTCTCTCTCTCTGTGAAGTTCTGTATTGATTGAAGGATTTAATCTTGACTTTTTAGATGTTTATTTTTGCCTGTTGTAATAAATCCTAATTAAAATCTCTTTGTGGATTTTTCATCGGGTGGCTCTGCCGTTCGGGTCTCAGGGTGCTTTGTATTTCCTGGTGTTTAATCACTCCTGCTCACAGGCAGTTCTCCCTTTAAGCTCACCTTCACAATTGTGCTGCTCACAAAAATACAAGTTTATTAAGCAAGCTGGGAGCTCGGGGGACCAAAGAAACCCTGCAGCTGCTGGCTCTCAATTTCCAAGTGTACGTTACCCAGAGCAGCTCACTGGAGATGCAGAGGGGGGCACTCATCCCTGTCTGCTCAGGAGCACAGGAGTGGGACCATCAGAGCACATGGGGGCTCTGGAGTCCAGGACATCTGGAATTGTCCCCTGGCCCCTGTGTTCCAGCTGTGGAGCCCCGGCTGGGGAGCTCAGGGGTTGTGCTGGACGCACATCCAGAAGGGAAGATTTGGAATGGAAATGAGCTTGGCACAAGGTTTTGGTTGGGGGAGGAGATGGGGACAGAAATCAGCTCATGGCCCCTGCTGTCACCCCCAGACTGAACTGTGCAGGGCTCTCTCCGGTCTCCAAGCTCTGCCTGGAAAAAACCCCCAGAATTTGGCTTTTATTTTGGCCTGGAACCCAGTGTGACCACCCCCCAGACACGGAACCACTTCAGGAGCTCCTCACCACGGTGGAGACACCTGGGCTCCAGCACAGATCCTGCTTCCTTTGTCCCAGGCAGAAGAAACATTCCCTCAGCCTGCCCTGGGGCAGCTCAGAGCAATCTGGGGAAGGGACAGGTGTGGCACAGAGGGTCAGGTGTGGCACAGAGGATCAGGTGTGGCACACAGGGACAGGTGTGGCACACAGGGACAGGTGTGGCACACAGGGATGGGTGTGGCACACAGGGACAGGTGTGGCACACAGGGATGGGTGTGGCACAGAGGATCAGGTGTGGCACACAGGGATGGGTGTGGCAGAGAAGGACAGGTGTGGCACACAGGGATGGGTGTGGCACACAGGGATGGGTGTGGCACAGAAGGACAGGTGTGGCACACAGGGATGGGTGTGGCAGAGAAGGACAGGTGTGGCACACAGGGATGGGTGTGGCAGAGAAGGACAGGTGTGGCACACAGGGATGGGTGTGGCACACAGGGATGGGTGTGGCACAGAAGGACAGGTGTGGCACACAGGGATGGGTGTGGCAGAGAAGGACAGGTGTGGCACACAGGGATGGGTGTGGCACAGAAGGACAGGTGTGGCACACAGGGACAGGTTGTCACAGAGGGACAGGAGCGGCACACATGGACAGATCAGCACTGGTGCCGTTTTTGGACGTGCAGAGAGGCTCAGAGCTTTGCTGATGTTCTGCACCTCCTGCCTGATCCCAGAGCTGCTCCTGCCCGTGTCTGTTTGCATTTCTCAGAGTTTTTGGTTTATTTTCACTCCCTTTCCCACCCCCAGCTCGGCAGAACCATCGATCCCACTTTTGCATTTTTTTCCCACGGGATGAAAACCTTTTCTATTCACGAACCATCTGGGCTTTGTTGGGCTTTGTTGAGCACAGGCTGGATCTGGAGCTGCAGACTCCTCAGCCCTTCCCCAGCACACGCTGACAGCTCCAGCACATCCCAGGTTATTTGCCAAGGGATTATTCATCCAATAGGCCCAGTATTCAGGGAAAAATAAATTCAGGGAAAATAATTTTCCCATTATTCGCCACATTCCGCTGGCCCCACCAGCTGCAGCCCAAACCTGAAAGCTCCTGCCGCTCTACAGCGTCCAAAAAAAATGATCCCATCTCCACAAATCCACCCGTGGAGGGGTCTGACCCTCAGGACACCCCTCTGGAATCTCCGATTCCCAAGGGCTCTGCTGGGACAGCCCTGCCCAAGGCGTGTGCTCAGCCCTGTGCTCTCCAGTGCGGCTGAAAATCCCAGGAATTCTGCTCCAGGTGCTCCCAGGGCCCCACATTTTGGGGTCGGGGCCGAGCTCTGACAGCAGGAGTCCTTGGTGTTGGCACCCCCAGGGACACGGGGGACAAGCTCCCCACATTTGTCATGGAGGCAAAAACTCCCATCCCAGGTGCTCCATGTCATCCCTTCCCCACAACATTCCTGGATATTAAACCTCACCTGGCTGCTGGGTTAGAACATTTTTTTTCTGGCAGCGGTGATTTTTTCTTTTTCTTTTTTTTTTTTTTTTACCTCTCAATTCTCAGATTCATCTCTCGATTCGTTCCCGAGCACAATTATCATGCAGCTAATGAAATAAGTAATATTTTTCTCATTCCAAGAAATCTCGTTAAGCTAATTAGCAGGCTCCTCTGGCAGCCCAGATTGGTTTTACGCCGCTAAATGTGTGTGGGGTTTGTTTCTTTGCTCGTCCAGGTCCCTCCACGTGTGAGGGAGGAGGAAAAGCAAGGAGCTGTTTCCTCCTTGCAGAGGGGATGGGCAGGGGGGTGATGTCCCCGTGTGTAATGGGGCACCCTGAGGGGACACAGCTGGTGTCACTTTTCCAGCTCCCTGCTGTCCCTCCTGTCCCCTTTCCCGAGGTCCTGCTCCCTCTCCAGGATTTTTGCTCTCTGCAGGAAGGGGCTGATTGTCCTTCCCCGTGGGTCAGTGCTCAAACCAGCCTCCAGTGAGGTGATGTTCTGTTCTTCAGCTCTGCAAACCTCTGTCTAGACACCCTTGTTTGAGCTGATAGGCTGAAAAACATTTATAAGGTTTGGTAACAAAGAAATAATAGTTTGGCTTCTGATAGAATGGCGTTGAGTTCTACATCTCTTGTGTCTCATCCTTCTATGAGATTGATAATGGAACAAAATCTCTTAAAACTCCTCTCAGCTGCCCTGTCTCTGTAGAGCTGGGTTTTTCCAGCGCCACAGCAGCCCAGGCTTTGGGTTCCTGGGTCCCAGCTGCTTTCCAGCCCCTCAAACAGAAGGAAAATGCATTTTCACTGATTCCTGGGAGATTTCACCAAAGACCTTCACAAACCTGCCAGGAGCAGAGATTTGAGGCTCCATGCTGGGAAAGATTACAGCTCCAATTCCCTTCCTGAGGCAGCCTGGAACTCCCGTGTTGGTTCTCAGTGGTGTCCACACTCAGGATAACCTCCTGCTATTTTTAATTGTCTGTTAATTATCACCTATCCGGGCCCTGACAATGCCAGAACATCCTTTGCCAGGTGACAATTATGACACTCCTAAAGCTGGAAAATGCCGCCCTTGGCCACGGAAAACATCACCCCATTGGCTTCAAATAAATTCTTGTTTCACGGGGGCTGCAAAGCTTTTCCCTTTCTCCTGAAAACCCCATCAGCATCCCCGGAGGAGGAGCTGGGGACTCGGCACGGAGCAGCTCCTGTCAGACATTGAGCAGCAAAGAAATTCTGTTTGACAGGATTCTGAATTAATTTGATCTGAAGCGCTTCGGTGTGAATAAAGAGATGAAATCATCTGATATAGGTCAGATATTCCCCCTCCGGCCCAAGGGAACATGGAGTGTCTGCTCAGAGAAGTGAAAACAGGCTCTGGAATCACGTCACCCCCTGCAAAAGGGTCTGACAGGAAATTCCTCAGCAGGAAATTATGGACTGTCTGTGGCTTATCTATGGCTCACCTGTGGTTTATTTATGGGTTTTCTGTGGTTTATCTCATTTATCTATGGTTTATCTCTGGTTTATTTATGGTTTATCTCTGGTTTATTTATGGTTCATCTATGGTTCATCTATGCTTTATCTATGCTTTATCTGTGCTTTATTTATGGGTTGTCTGTGGTTTATCTATGATTCATCTGTATTTTAACTCTGGTTTATATATGAATTATCTGTGGTTTATCTATGGTTCATTTATGGGTTATCAGTGGTTTATCTATGATTTACATATGGTTTATATATGTGGTTTATATATGGTTTTATTATGGTTCATCTGGTTTATTTCTGCTTTATCCATGGTTTATTTACAGATTATCTGTGGTTTATCTATGGTTTATTTATGGTTCTTTATTGTTTATCTCGGGTTATCTGTGGTTTTATTATGGTTTTATGCTGGTTCATCCGTGGTTTATCAATGGTCCATCTCTGGCTGTCCATGATGGAGCACCTGTGCCCTTCAGCTGTTCCTGCCAGCCCTGCCTGGAGGGAATCCTCTGCACAGATTCCCCCTGGGAAAAACCTCCCACGTGCTGAACCAGGAGGGTCCTGGGGACCAGTAGGAATGGCAGCGATCCCAAAAGTCTGTCTTGGGTTTTGTAACCCAAAAATTGTTTATTCTATTCCATCTGTTGAACCCTGGTCGGGGAGATTTTTCTTTATCTGTTTTAACTCCAGAAGGGCGGGGGTGACTGCCTTCTCTGACAACAGGCCAGCTGTTAAAACCGGGTGGGGCATTGTTTCTTATCTCTGATCATTGTTCCACTCACCCCGTGGGGATATCTCCTGTTAATGGGCCATTAAAGCTCACCGATCGCATGACACATTACATCATCCCAGTGTGAGATGCTCCACCCAGGGAGGAGGAGTCAAACCATTCCCACCTAGATAAAAAGGAGCCACAAGTGTCACCAGACATCCAGTGTTCCCACGGGACTCCCACAGGAAAACTGGACCCATCTCTGCACCCTTTTCTCTACGGGACCATCTCTACTTCCAACAGGACCACATCTGCCATTCCAGGAGGCCTTACCATTGGACTGTTCCCAGCACCCTGACCAACAGGGCATCAGGTTGTATTTCTGACTCTGTCAGGGTTTTTTCTAGGATTTCTTGTTTGTTTGCTTGCTCATTCCTCTGTACTACAACACTTGTAATTTTTTTCTATCCCTAGTAAAGAACTGCTATACCTATTCCCAAAATCTTTGCCTGACAGCCTTTATTTGCAAATTTATAATAATTTGGAAAAGGGGAGAGGTGGGGGCCCTTACATTCCAAGGGAGACTCCAATCTTCCCTGGCAGATACCTGTCTATCTAAACCAAAACAAAGCCACAGAGCCCCTGCCAGGCCGGCACTCCCACAGCACCCCCACGGCCTGGCACAGCTCTGGGGCCGCCTGCTCTGTGCCAGGGCACCTCTGACTCCTAAAACGCAGCTTCACCTGTGTCTGAGAACAGGCAGCAGGAGGCCGAGGGAAGCGTTCGCTCGGTCGCGGTGTTTACGAGCGTTATTTCCAGCAGCCACGAGGAGACAGCACGTGTGACAGATGTGCCGGGCTCTCTGCTGCGCTTTGTCACCTGCACAGCTCCTCTGGAATGACGATGAGTTGTCCCTGCGAGGCAGCAGCAGCAGCCATCCCTGCTCCTCTCAGCCCCCCGTTAATCTTCGGTGGCCTCGCCTGGGGCGCCCACAGGAGGCTGCACTGCCAGCCCTGTCCTTTCCCCGCCGTGAAGACGTGGTAATTAGTCCGCGGTTACCTTCCTGCCCTACTTTGGAGATGACATTTTTCCTCCTGGAGTTTCTCTGGCTGCCGCTCTTTAGCGCTAATTAATTCCGTGCTGCTCACCAGGGCTCTGCTCCGTGGCCGCCCGTGGAGCTGCTTCTCCTTCCACCCACTGAGGCACCAGTAATTGGGCCTGATCCCTCTGCCCCTTGCCCAAGATGTTTCTTTGTCCACACGGCTCGGAGGGATGGCAAATGTTAGTGTGCAATTGATGGAGCAGGGAATCTCCAACGGGGAGTCGCTGATCCCGTGGGCTCGGCCAGGCAGAGGGACACTGGGTGACACCCCCGGATCTGCCACGGAGATGGTCACAAATTGCCACTCATGAGTGCCACTAATTGCTGGACTCATCACAGCAGAGCAGCCCCGAGCGCTCTGCACATCCCAGTGGGACACGGAGTAATCCCTCCTGGCACAGGGCAGGCCCCGCAGAAAACCCCAAACCTTCAGAACACAAAGGTGGAGGATTCATCCAGAGCCTTCCCAGCTGCAGACTAGTTCACTCTGGTGCTGCCAACCCTCTCCAGCACAGGGAGCAGCGTCACCCTGCCGTGCCAGGGGTGGGGCTGGGGGTGGCAAATGCTCCCCAACCCATTCCAGGCCCGCGGGTTTGTGCCCTGCAGCCTGGAGGAGATGGGCAGCTCCTCCCGGTGCCGCAGAGCCAGCCTGCAGCCATTCTTTTTATTGCTGATGCCGCTTCCTATGGAAACAATTTCGTGCTAATAAGCTCCATTTATAATAGTAAGGAATGGTTCGGTGGGATAATTGTCTCTAAACGCCATTCATGGCTTTGTTGCTTTTTTTCCTGCGTGCTGCTAATTATTCTGCATCTGAAATAGCACCCAGAGAAGGCGCTGAATGGCACTGAATAGGGCTCTGAGCACTCCAAGAGGATGAGGCGGGTGTGATTAGGAATATCAAGGCCCTGCTCCAGCAGACAATGCCCCGCTCCCTGTGTCTGAGCAAAACCACAGCCTGTGCCGACGCCGGGGAAATGTGGAGCTCGCTGAACCCCGGGGAGCCTGCAGGGATGGAGCAGACAGCTCCTGTCACAGGGACAGTGTTTGGAGAATCCCAGAATCCCTGAATTCCAGAATCCTGAATCCCTGAATCCCAAAATTCCAAAATCCCCAAATCCCAAAATCCCAGAATCCCAGAATCCCAGAATCCTGAATTCCAGAATCCTGAATCCCAGAATAACAGGTTTGATGGGAAGGGACTTTAAATCCCATCCCATCCCAGCCCTGCCACGGCAGGGACACCTCCCACTGTCCCAGGCTGCTCCAAGCCCCAGTGCCCAGCCTGGCCTTGGACATTCCAGGGATCCAGGGGCAACCACAGGTGCTCGGGACACCCTCCCAGGACCGCCCAGGGAAATATTTCTCCCTAATATTCAACCTGAATTTCCCTTTTTTCAGTCCAGGCCATTCCCACTGCCCTGTCACTCCAGCTCCTGATGAAAAGTCCCTCCCCAGGTCCCCTGCAGCCCATTTCAGGTCCTGGTGGCCCAGGATGCCGCTGGAACAGCCCCTTCTCTGCCCACACCAGGGAAAGGCCCCTCCTGGGCTGCTCCTTTCAGGGACAACAGACCTGGAGCAGCAGGAATTGAAATCCTGGTGCATCCACCTCGGCCAGAAGGGTGATCCCATCACTCCCTCAGAGGATTGGATCTAGGTTTAACTTTAAAACTCATCCAAGCTGAAAAAACCCCATTTATCACTGGTCCTCAGCAGTTGAAGGAGCTGAGAAACCAGGTCCTGGCCCATCTCTTCCTGGTGGGAAAGCTGATCCCTCGGATGTTGGAGCCATGGATCACTATGGTAACATTGTAATTGACATTTCTTGGGGATTATGGAGTCTGAAAGTCATAAACTTAATGAAAGTATGTTTTTATTGCACTTCAACTTCATCTCTGATTAAATCAAATTTGCATAATGGAAAGTTATTACATTTCCACGTTTCTAATTTCCCTTCCCCTCCCTCCCCTTTCCTTTTGGCTTCTTTTTGCCAAGAGTGTCTCAGGTTTTGTTGGCTCTGAAGGTCGCCCGAGCCGCGGCTTGGGTGAAAAATGCTTTTAATAATTTGTGCCGGAGGAGGACAGGGAGTGAAGCCTCGAGAGCTGGACGCTCTGTGGTGTTCTGAAAAGCCTCTCCTCTTCCTCCCCAGCCACCAGAGCACCTCTGCTGTTAACTGCTCCTTGCAGGAGATAAAGGTGATTTATCAGGGAGAGGCGAGGCGCTCTGCCCGTCCCCAGCCTCACCTTTGCACAGCATTTTAAGCAGCGAGTGTGTTTTTATTTTCAATAAACAGAGCTCCCAGCCCTGCCAGCAGGTGAATGATGACATGTTCCCTGCTGTGCTTGGGGATGACCCTGCCTGGAGGCAGCTGAAAAAGGCTCTAAATTGACCCTGAGCCTTCCCTCCTTTCCCTTTCCTTTCCTTTCCTTTCCTTTCCTTTCCTTTCCTTTCCTTTCCTTTCCTTTCCTTTCCTTTCCTTTCCTTTCCTTTCCTTTCCTTTCCTTTCCTTTCCTTTCCTTTCCTTTCCTTTCCTTTCCTTTCCTTTCCTTTCCTTTCCTTTCCTTTCCTTTCCTTTCCTCTCCTCTCCTCTCCTCTCCTCTCCTCTCCTCTCCTCTCCTCTCCTCTCCTCTCCTCTCCTCTCCTCTCCTCTCCTCTCCTCTCCTCTCCTCTCCTCTCCTCTCCTCTCCTCTCCTCTCCTCTCCTCTCCTCTCCTCTCCTCTCCTCTCCTCTCCTCTCCTCTCCTCTCCTCTCCTCTCCTCTCCTCTCCTCTCCTCTCCTCTCCTCTCCTCTCCTCTCCTCTCCTCTCCTCTCCTCTCCTCTCCTCTCCTCTCCTCTCCTCTCCTCTCCTCTCCTCTCCTCTCCTCTCTCCTCTCCTCTCCTCTCCTCTCCTCTCCTCTCCTCTCCTCTCCTCTCCTCTCCTCTCCTCTCCTCTCCTCTCCTCTCCTCTCCTCTCCTCTCCTCTCCTCTCCTCTCCTCTCCTCTCCTCTCCTCTCCTCTCCTCTCCTCTCCTCTCCTCTCCTCTCCTCTCCTCTCCTCTCCTCTCCTCTCCTCTCCTCTCCTCTCCTCTCCTCCTCTCTCCCAAGCAGAACAGCCCTACAGAAAAGTTCCGGAGGGAATTTGGGGGAGTCCTGGGGGTTTTGGGGGTCCTGGAGGGGTTTTGGGGGTCCTGGAGGGGTTGGGCACACACTTTGTCTATGATCAGCCTTTAGGATTTCTGCCCTTTTCCCCCAAAATTCCTCCTCAGGTGCTGTTTGCTCGTCACAGAGGTGATGTGGATTAGAGGGGCTCAGTTTTTAATCCCCACTCCACTGGAGATCAGGGACCTTTAGGATGTGACAGTTCAGCTGGAATCCAGCCATGTACTTTTATATAGCTCAATGTATTTTTGTTATGCTCAGTAAAAAGAAAAGCTTCTTTGACTTTTCTCTGCATTGTTTGTTTTGGGTTTTTGGTTTGTTTGTTGTTTTTTTTTTTCCCTTACAAACCTGACAGTATCTGCTAAAAAAAAAAAAAATGCAGCTGAAAAATCCAATTTTCCTTCTCTTGTTGGCAAAATTTTGACAGGCCTTATCATGAAGCAATAAAAGCCACTCTCCGGGGATTAAGGGCAGTGGGGCTGGCACCACTAATGAAAATAAACTGGCATTTCCAGCAACCTTTAGCTCAAAGCCCTGCCCTGCAGGGAGAAAGCCTCACAACGGGGAGGGCAAAATGCTGCCCCATCGTTTGCTGAGGGACAGTGACAGCACAGGGAGGGTGACACCGGGAAATGCTGGTTGCAGCCCTGGGGGCAGCCACCAAAATCAGGGAATTCTCCAAGGAATGAGAGGGTCTGAGGTGTGGGATGTGGTGGGATCTGTAACAGGGACAGGAGCACTGGGAGATGTCTGTGTGAGCGGCTTTGACGGCTTTGCCAAACCTCGGAAGTAGACAAGGCACAAATGCCATGATAAATACGATGGCAATCAACACAAACCTGCCTGTTTTCAAAACTTCCCTCCACACTGGGTTAAGGCTCAGCCAACCAAGCAGGTTGAGAATAGATTTTCTGGACTTTTCCACTCCCCAGAGCGGGAGGGAGAAACATCCCTGACTAAATACTGATTTTTTTTTTTCTCTCTATAACTAAATTTGGCACAAAAGGTGATGCTCACAGAGTCATGGATGTGTAATTCCTCAGGTTCAGAAGATGCCTTGGGGAGGTGAGGAACCCACCTCACCGAACAGGTGGAAAATGTCTTTTCTGGGGTTGCATTGGACAACCAATTAAAAATGGTTAAAGCATTAAAAAAGTATTATTTATTCTTCTTCTTCTGCAGTCTCATGAGGGGTGAGAACGTCTTCACTGCATTCACCAGGAGTTTGTGGTGGGTGGTCACAAGACCACAGGTTCCAAGGCCTCTTAAAGGTTAACTAGCCACAAAACTACTGCCACAAAGAATATTTTTACTGTCATACCAATGTTTAATTAATTGTATCACACGTCTTGCCACAACGAGGATTTTCTTAACCAATCAGATGACACACAAACTTACTTGCTACACCTTAAAATTTTTTTATTATTTCTATAACTACTTCTAAATCATCACTTTTAAACCTTAAAACTTTCCACTCCCTAGCTTAATGTGTTTCTATCTAAATGACAAATCCATATTTTCACTTCTGGCCTCCAGATCTGGAAGCCTTTCCTCAAGTCAAACCCCGTATTCATTTCTGTGTTTGGGGCTCCATGCACAGGGCTTTGAGAATGTTCTGTGCCTGGAGCTCCCGCAGGATCTCCCCTGCTCGTGGTGGCAGCCCCAGGGGGGTCAGGGGTGTGAAATCCAGGGATGTGGGAGCATTTCCTGGGGAAGCTGGCCTTGCTCCTGTGCATTCACCAGGAATTGCACACCAGCAGTCCCTGCAGATCCGGCCGTGCTTCCCACGCTTGGGGAAGTTTGCTGCCTGAATTCTGTCCCCCTTCAGACGTGTCCTGGAAAGCTCTGGTGTCCTCTGTCCCCCTGAGCCCAGAGCAGCCCCCCAGCTCCTGGGGAGGGGGCAAAGCTGGAGCCTGGAGCCAAACTCCACCGGATTTCCCACCTCCCTCCTGCTCCATGCCCTGGCTCAGTCTGGTCCCAAGCCTCTCCCGAGCTGTCAGTGCAAACCCTGGGCTCCTCCTGCCCCTGTCCCCTCATCCTGCCCCTCCTCTTCCTCAGCTGCAGTCAGAACTGCCCTCCCTCCCTGGGTTATGTTTGGGTTAAAAAACCCCAAACCTGCTCTGCTCCCCACCAGGGTTAGGATTTCCTCCTCCCTTTCCTTCCCCACCCCTGAACAGCAGGGATCCAGTTCAGGGCACGGAAAAGAACCACACCATCTCCTGTTGGGGCTGGAAAAATCCCACGGGGATCATCAAATCCGACCCCAGGCCCTGCATCCGTGGCAGGAATGCAGGGAGGAGTGGGAAGGGAATATTCTGGGCACTACCAGAGGTGTGTCGGTCTGCCTCCAGGCAGAGAAAGTCCAGCAACAAAACACCAGCTCCTTGGAGAGCACTCAACTCAACGCTTTTCTCTCACGGAAAAAAAAAAAAAAAGAAAAAAAAGAAAAAGAAATGAAAGAAAGAGATTTCAGCTTTCTGTGAAATTTCCAGCCCCTGCTCCAAAGCACAGAAGAGCTGGAATTATTCAAAGAATGAGTCTCCAGTGTTCCTTGTCTTATCAAAATGAGGCCTTTTGTCTCCAGCTCGGGCTCAGAAATAGCAGAGTTGTGTGGATGAAACACAGCAGAACGCTCCAGCCTCTGCCAGAACCCCGACGTGGAAAATTTCAGCCCAAAGATCCGCGTCTGGCAGAGGAGGAGGAGGAGAGAGCTGAGGGCAGCTCTGAAATTCCCATCCTTCCTGTTTTCCCTTGGAATAGTGACATTTCCAGTTCAGTGCATGCTGGGGAGCTCTGCTGGGTGGGGGCCAGCCCTGGGTGATGCTTGGCCATGGAGGGAGGACAAATCCCAGCTCCACGGGAGATTTCCCAGGCTCTGAGCCCCGGATCCACCGAGCAGCTTTGCCACCAGGACCGTCCCCTTGCCTTGCGCTGACCCCACGGGGACAAAACCCCTTTTGTGGGGGGAGCCAGGCCAGAGTCTGGTGGAAAAGAAAAGGAAATGTCCCTCACATGAAGGGAAGGACGAAGAGAAGGAAACGTCCCTCAGATGAAGAGCAGGAAATGTCCCTCACACACAGAGAAGGAAATCTCCCTTACATGAAGGGAAGGAAATGTCCCTCACAGAGCCGAGGCAAGGCATGAAATGGGTCTCGGCACGCTGGGAGTGCAGCTGGTGATGTGGAAATGCTCTGCCTGGCTGCCTGGGGAGGGATTCAGTCACCCACCAGTGACGGTGCCCGAGACACAGGGGTACGGGGCTGGCAGATGTCACCAGCACCTTTGGGTGGTGGCTCCAGGAGCTCTGCTCTCCCCGAACACCCTCGGGGCTGGAGTGACAGGAGCCATCCTCTTACCTTGGAACGTGACAGGAGCTTCAGGGAAGTGGAACTGCACCTAAAGAAGGAAAAATCCAGGAAAGCCAGAAGTTAAAAAAGAGTATTTTCTTATTGTTAAATCGACACTTTTTAATCCCAGTGCGACACAAGCCGTGGTCCTGGTGTCCTTCCAGAAACAAGATCTGCTCTTCTGTGCCCTCCAGCACTGAGAATTCCTACCCACCATCGTGCTCGGTGCCTGGAAAAGCCGGGAAAAAAAAGGGGTGAATCTCTGTGAGTAGCCTTTGGTGAAGCCTGGACAGCCACAGCCCAGCCAGGAACAGGTTAAAGTCTGTGCAGCTGGTGGAATTCAGAGTAAATCCTTTGTGTCAGCAAACAAGCTCTGGCAAATCCAGGTTCCTCCTGTGTGTTCTTAAACGATCCTTTAAGAGTTAAACAAAGCAGTGACTGCTGCCTTTTAAACACAAGTGACCTTTCCCGCGGTTCTTTTTCCCAGGTAAGTGTATTTTCGTGTCATTTTAAAGTCTTTGAAGTTTGGGGAGCGAATATTTGGAGTGTGGGGTTTTAAAAGATCCGGTGAGCAAAACTCCAATATTGACCAGAGGCTGATCGCTGCTCAGGCTGGGATTCCTTGGCCAAAGCCGTGCAGGCTGCAGCTCCTCGTCCTGCATACCCGGAGCACATCCCGGGCAAGGGGCACCAGGAGGGAGCCCCCGGGCCCCTGGGGCTCCCCTCCCCACCCTGAGCTGCTGCTGTGGGGCTTTTCATGGAGCACAAATCCCAGGATGGGTTGGGAGGGCAAAACTGTCCTTAAAGCCATGGGCAGGGACACCTCCCACTGTCCCAGCGTGATCCAAGTCCAATGTCCAGCCTGGCCTTGGGCACTGCCAGGGATCCAGGGGCAGCCACAGCAAATCTGGGAATTCCATCCCAGATCCTCCCCACCCTCCCAGGGAAGAATTCCTGCCCAATTTCCCATCCAGCCCTGCCCTGTGTCAGTCTGAAGCCATTCCCTGTGTCCTGTCCCCCCAGCCCTTGTCAATTGTCTCTCTCCATCTTTCCTGCAGCTCCTTTCAGGTCCTGGAAGGTCACACTGAGCTCAGCCCAAAGCTTCTCCTGTCCGGGTGAACAATCCCAGCCGTGCCAGCCTTTCCTCCCAGCAGAGCTGCTCCATCCCTGGGATCATCCTGGAGCCTCCTCTGGGCTCTGCAGCAGCTCCGGCTCCTGCCCGTGCTGCTTTGGGCTCTCACCCGAGCACAGGGGCAGGATCCCCGTCTCCTCCCCGCCCTGCTGCCCACGCTTTTCCCTCACATTGAAATCCCTGCTCGTTAAAATCTCTGCTCCTGTCTCCATGCCCTGATTCCAATGAGGAGGAGATCCAGGTGCCGAGGGGTCACTACCAGGCCCTGGCCACCTCCTCCCAGCTGTGACAAGCCATCACCTCCGCCTTCCTGCCTGGGAAACAGCTGCTGGGAGCAGATGGGAGGGATGGGAGGGACGGGAGAAGGTCACTGCAGGGCTGGCTGTCCTGGAAACCACTGCCGTGCTCCAGGACTGACCTTCTGCCTCAGGGCCTCTGCAGAGCTTTGGCCTCCTGGCCAGATGGCTCAGCGAGGGTGTCCCCGAGCACGAGAGGCCACCAGGAGGACTTTGGACCCCCTTGGCTCAGTGTCCTCACCCACCAAAGGTGGTTTTGGTCCGTTTGCAGCACCTGGAGAGGGTTTGGAAGGACTTTCCCACGGCTTGGAACACAAATCTCCCTGCTGCTGTGGCTGTGCCTTCCCGAGCACCTCCCACAGCCAAAAACCAGCCAAAAACCAGCCAAAAACCAGCCAAAAACCAGCCAAAAACCACAGCTGTATAACTCCTGTGGGTTATCCTGCTGCTCTCTGAGGGAAAAGGACAATTCCCAGGTGTTGGGGAAGATGGAATTTTAACAGGAAATTTTCACAGATGTGAATGCTTAGCAGAAGGCTCTGAATGTAAAACCAGTGGGTGAAATAGAAACGAAAGCAAGTTTTGATGTAGAAGAAAGTTAAAATTGCTGGGCCAGTTGTCACTGGACAACTGAGAAAGCAAAAGTTGAATCGAGCTGGAAGGAGGTTTTATGGCTGGAGCAAAGGATGTGTTGACCACTAAGATGTTTTTACCAAGCAGAAATATGTCTCAAGAAAAGCAGAAGATCCCATAAGCAAACAAAACCCACGTTTTTACCAAGTAGAAAAAAGGTCTGAGAATTTTCCACGGCAAGAAAACAGAAAAATAACTTTATACTTCAACCGTAACATGCAAACTCGATGTGATTGGGCAGCACCAACCATAACATGGTGATGGTAATAGTTCTGATAGAGGTAATGGTGAGGGCATTGTGTATGCTGCTGATTGGTTTTTATATATTATAAAATATTTTTATTTTTATTATATTGGTTTTTATATTTTATCTATTAAGATGCTCAGCAAAGAAAACTATATAACTGTAGCCAAAATTAAAGTGGCTTCAGGCACGCCTGAGCTGTGGCTGGCAGCTTTAGGCGTGGCTCTGTCACCCAGGGCTGCTGTAACACCTTTGACACAATCAACAGCGTTTTTAGGAGCCGCCTGTTGTCCCACGTCTCTCGTTCAGGCTCTTACACCCGGGGATGAGAGTCACCCCCCAGGCTGGGGATGGCCAGAGCTGCCAGGGAAACCCCTGCCGCGGTGGGACCCGTGCCCAAACCCGTCCTGCTGAGCCCGGAGAGGCTCCAGGGCACCAGGAGATGAAAGGAACAGAGCGTGTGAAGCTCCAGATAGGAGGGATGGAGGGGGAACAAACACCGGGGAGCTTTAGCAGGAAGGGAAGCAGTAATCCCTTGGCCGCCTGACAGGGAGCTGCCAATTCTGCAGCAGGCGACGACTGCAGCCTGCAGAGTTGGGTAGGATTGTCCCAAATAACCAGGTTTCCACCAGAAAATTCCCATTTCTCTGCCCTTTGGGAAAACACCAGCCCAGACAACCACAAGAGCTGTTGCACGGCCCGGGGGGTTGAGCTGTGTGGTGGAGCAGATGCCTTTAAGGGAATAAATATTTCCGGACGTGCAGGGGAGGCTGCGGAGCCTTACCCAGCTCCCCTGGGATGGAACACGCTGTGGGGTGCAGGAAGATGGGGGAATTGGGCATGAACAGCCTCAAACTGGCAAAAAAAAAAAAAAAAAAAAAAATGTAGAGGAGCGGGCCCTGCTGTCTCAGCCAGCTTGGGATACTGGTGGGACTTGTCGGCAAAATAAACCAGAGGAGGGAAATAAAGTCCTTGACACATCTGCTGGAGTCGGGGACAGCATTTCCTGCTGGGGTGCACCAGAGTGACACAAAGGAGTGACAGCACAGTGGGAAAAGGGCGGCAGGAGCTGCCTATGGCACATCCCTGACCTCCAGGGGCATCCCCGGTCCCCGGGAGCATCCTCGGTCCCTCGTTCGGGGTGCTCTGGGAGGGTTCCGCCCTCGCGGCGGAGTGTCCGGGGCAGAGCTGAGCGTGTCCCTGTCCCCGCGGTGTCCCCAGAGCAGCGGGAGCAGCCCCGGGAGCGCGGAGCGGCCGCTGCTCGGGGGTCATCTCCCGTGCCCGCCCCGGGATGTCGAGTCCGGGGGTCCCCGCCCGGTCCCTGCGGAGCGCGGCGGGGGCGGGATGCCCCAAACGGGCCGGGGCCAGGCGGTTCCGGGCAGCGCAGGACGGTTCGGGTCGGCCTGAGCCGGTCGGCCAGTGGCGGTCGGTACCGCTCCGAGCTGCTCGGTCCCGTTCGGTCCATTCCGGTCGGTCCCGTTCGGTCCATTCCGGTCGGTCCCGGTCGGTCCCGTTCGGTCCCGTTCGGTTCCGCGGGCGATGCGTTACTGCCCCCTAGCGGTGCTGGCTGCGGGCCGCCGCCTCCGGGCGCTGCTCCGGGACCGCCGATCCCATCCCTCATCCCAGCCCTGATGCCAGCCCTGATCCCAGCCCCGATCCCCCCCGATCCCATCCCTGATCCCAACCCCTCACCCCTGATCCCACCTGCTCCCAACCCATCCCACCTGATCCCAACCAATCCCATTCCCATCTCCCCCAGTCACACCCACTCCCATCCTGCTGCCACCTGCTCCCTCCCCATCACTCCCACACAAGTTCTCCTGATCCCATCCCACTCTCACACGTTCCACTCTGCTCCCACCAAGTCTCATCCCATTGCCATCCCCATTCCCATCCCATTCCATTCAATTCCATCCGATTCCACTCCCATTCCCATCCCCATTCCCATCTCCATTCCCATTCCCATCCCACCCTGCTCTCAGCCTGTCCCATCTGGAATCTGCATTATTTCACTTCCTCCTGCTCCCGGGCCTGGCAGTGAAAACCCTCTGGAGGGGGAAGGAAGACCAGATCCCTGCTGGGATTCATCCATGGAGCAGAGCAGCTTTGCAGCTCTGCCTGTACCAAAATCTGTCCCCATCAGCTTTTTTCACCCCTCTCCAAAGAAGAAATTTGGGAACAGCACCATGGGCTGGCCCTGCCCCTCCGAGGGACAGCCACAGTGCCACGGCCCTGCTCTGGGAACGAGGATTCCCACCCAGACAGGACTGGGAGAGGAGAAATCGTCATGGTTTTTTTTTTTTTTGGGAAACAACAGCTGAGCCAGGTTCCCAGCCGAGCATCAGGAATTCAGACTGCGATCTTCCTCCTCAAACCTGTCTGCTGAGAGGGATGGGAACGGGTCAGGACAATAAGTTTCATTCAGGAACAAGTGCTTCCTGGGATGAATGCATTCCGCAGGGCTCCGGCGTGCTGCCGGCAGCTGGATGTGCTGCAGAGCCTGCTGAGAGCCGCCGGGAAAGGGAAGGAGCGGGAATGCAGCGAGGCTGGAAACCGCCTTCCTGTCAGGAGAGGCACTTCCAGACAGAAAACCAACGGGGAACGTTAAAATACACCGGGAAATCAGGCAGGAACCAGGAGGGGGTAGAAAATAGATCATGGAGCTCTGGAGGAACAGCTGGAGTAAATTAAGGCAGGTAATTGGAGCAGGATAAGGTGGGTGAGCAGCAAGGATGGAAGGAGCTATTCTTAGCGCAGGCATTTGCTCAGCAGCACATGGAATCCTGCTCTGGGCTCGCTTTGGGGAATGCTTTTGTCACTTGGCTGGATCCAGTCGTTATTCCAAGCCTCTGGTGACACCTGTCCGGAGCCTGTGGTGGCACTTGACCAAAGCCTCTGGTGACACCTGTCCAGATGTGTCCAGAGCCTGTGGTGACACCTGTCCAGAGCCTGTGGTGACACCTGTCCAGAGCAGGGGTGTAAAGGCTCATTCCCCTCTCCAGGCCATGGCAGGGGTGTATAGGCTCATTCCCATTCCTCATTCCAGGCCATGGCAGGGGTGTAAAGGCTCATTCCCATCTCCCTGGTGCTCGTTGCTGTGGCTGCACTGAGGATTTGTTACTCGAGCTCAGAACATCCCTGTCAGTGTCTGTGACAAATTTCATCGGTTTCCTTCCTCCAAGAGAAGCCACTGACTCAGAGGCAACAACCACTTAGGCCAGTTAAGCCTTCTCCATTTGATCTGAAATATCAATTAATACAAACGAGTGGGATGCAATAACCGTGCTCCAAACCCTTCTTATCCCTCAGCTGAAGAAGAAAATCCCGGCAAACAATTGCGAGTAAATACCCTCATTAAACACTGAAGGGAGGCGGCCGGGATTACAACACGTCTGTAAACACGGGGACAAACAGGCCGATCTAATCTCGCACAAGAACAAAGCAGGAGTCGAGGGCACCAGGCTGCGTGTGACTAATGAAGGGCTGAGAAGTAAATAATAGGCAAGGACTAATTAACGGCGAGGGCTGACAACGGGGGCGGGGGATGCGGGGAGCTGCTGGGGACCCTGCCTGGTCCCGGTGACAGTCTGCTGTCCTCGAACACAGCCCCGGTGACCGTCCTACAAAGCGCTGAGTGACGGGTGGTGGCACCCACGGGGAGGGAGGAGCTGTGGCTGCCTGGTGGCTCCGAGAGGATCAAACCGAGCAGGCCGGGAGCTCTGCGGGGCATCACTGGCCCAGGGAGCTCAGGGAGGGACAAATCCCATCGGGCAGAGACTCCCGAGTGACCAGCCGGGCTTTGGATCTGCCTTGTCCTGCCACGTGTGGGTGACATTCCTGGGGAGGCTTCCCCAGCAGGATCCTGAGCTGAAGGACATCAGATCCAGGGCAGGGACACCTCCCAGAGGAAAAAGAGGGCTCTGTCCCTCAGCATCGTCTCCCCTGTGCTCTTTTCCCTCTTTTTCCTCTGTGTCTCACACTGGATAATTTCCATTCTAGCAGTTAACAGTGTAAGCTTCCCGAAAGTGCACAGAGCACCTGTAATGTCTGATGGAACAGCAGAGACTGTGCAAACGAAAAATCTCCCTTGTGGTAATTGAAGAGGAGCAGAGCTGAGTGCAGATGGAATTACAGAAGTGTCGTTACACCAGAAGGTTTGGTTCTTACGTACAGGGTGATGTGGAGAAACATCTCTCACTGCTGATTGATCTTTTCCTGAGTGATCAATCAAATTGATCTCTTCCTGAGTAATCCTGAGCCAAAAGCAGAGCAGAGACATCTCCCAGTGGGAAAAGAGGGCTCTGTCCCTCAGTGTTGGATTTTTGCCTTTTTCTGATCCAGACACGGGGCTCCTCAGAGGTGTTTTAAAGACTTTTATTCCATTTTCAGTCTCACGTGAAGGGTGAGACAATACAGATGTTACAATTCACGCTGTCACAATCAGAACCCAACTATTTCCTAATTACAATCCATTATAAGGGTTTCTTGGCCTATCAGCTTTTGCCACACAATGCTGTTAATGCCTTAAAGTTAATAATCTAAATTACCCCTCGTGAGTCCTAATACAATGCATTTTTCATAGTTTGATTTTTCCAAAGTAT
The DNA here is from genome assembly GCF_029207755.1 of Chamaea fasciata. Lineage (NCBI taxonomy): Eukaryota > Metazoa > Chordata > Aves > Passeriformes > Sylviidae > Chamaea > Chamaea fasciata. Next base: position 10,731,371 of record NW_027094104.1, on the reverse strand, counting down.
CTGGTTTTATTTGCAAGGCCATCATTTGAACCTTGTTTCCAGCTCCATTTCTCTCTCAGCAATGTCTGTCCCATCCCACGGCATTTCTAAGTCACCATTTTTTATCTCGAAGTTTGCTCACAGATCCACAGTGCCTGAGCCTTCAGTCAGGCTTCGAGAATTCCCTACAAATCCATTTCCCACGCCTCAGCAACGTCTCCCCTGTGCTCTTTTTCCCTCACCCAAACCTGCCTGGGATGCAGCAGCGGGATCTTTGCCGGGAACACAACGGGAACTGGTGCAGTGCTCGGAGCGGCTACAGGAATTATTTATTCTTTTTTTTTTTTTTTTTTTTTTTAAATTTTTCTGTTGTGAGATGGGATTAGGAGAGAGGCAGAAGCAGCACAACTGGGCAGCAGCAGGGCTGTGGATGTGCTGGCACACACCTGCCTCTCTCCACGTGTCCCCGCAGCCCCCGAGGGGCAGCAGCTGTCACACAGCGCCGGGGACGCGCTGCTGGCACGCAACTGCCGGCAGATGAACCTCGGGAATCGAATTACAAACCTCTGCTGAGCCCTCGAGAATCCCTGAAAATTCAAGGCGTCTCCTTAAAACATCAATAAAACAGGAAAATAAACGCGGGAGGGCAGGGGGTGAGGCTGGGAAGGGTGGGGGAGAAAGAGCGTCCTGGCTCTTTAAGGGCGGACTTTAAAGATTGACGATTTTGGTGGTTTCGCTGGAGAAAATATGAAGATCTAGAGACCATCGTTATCCTGGGGTTAGCAAAGCCAGAAAAGGCCCATTGCTGGTGCATCCTGAAAAATCCAGCCGGTTATTTTTGGGGGTGGGGAGGGAGCTTCGTGCCTGCTCTTGCGAGAAGAGCAGGAACACAGTGCCTGCGCTGGTGGCATTTTGTCCCTGGAACTCGGCCCACAGCTGATCACTCCATCACAGCAGAAATTTACTCCAACAGCTTTTGTGTTTTGTAACATTTACCAACAGACTCGCTCTGCTCGCTGGAAACACCAGGGGTGGGCAGTGCCCCTCAGCTCGGCTCATCCCCGAGTTCTGCTGCTCTCCCTCAAACGGGATCTGTCAGCAGAGGTCAAAGCTTTTATCCCGGCAGGTGACAGGGTGGGAATGGTCAGGCCTGGGGGTGAAGAAGCCTTTGAGCTGCTCTGTCCGGAGTTTGTCAGGTCTGGAATTGTCTGGTGCTGACAGCTGAAGGTGCAAAGCTGAGCTCAGCTGGGCCAGGCTTTGTCTGACGGGCTCTTGCCCCCAGCCCCTGCGTGCTGTCCCAGGAGCACTCCCAGCCCAGGGAAATTCTCCTGCAAGGAGCTCAGGGAAGGTGGTGTTGGCTACCTGAGAGTCAGGGCCAGCAGGGCACGGGGACTGAGCCAGAGGGGCAAAAAGGGACCCCAGAGTGAAGATCTGCAGGGGTGAGACCTCCAGCCCTCTGGGAAAACCCTCCCAAAGCAGCTCTCAGGTGATTTCTGCTCCTTTCAAAGCCTCCATGTCCCTCGGGGTCACAGGAGGAAAGGACGCCCTGCAGCAAACCCCTGGATGTGCCTCTCCTGCCTCTGGAGCACAGAATCGCCTGGCACTGGGGAGGCCAGGACAGCGCTGGGCCCCAGGAAATCCTGGGAGGTTTCCACATAATCCAGCTGCAGTTCTTAGGGAAAGAGGAGGAGGAGAGCAGAGATCTCCTCCTGTGCAGGCTCCAGGCAGGCTGAGCTTCAGAGATCTCCTCAGACAGGAGCTGCATCGGTGCCTGAGAGCCCTGGGGGTGTTATTCGGGGTGGATTTGTCTGACAGCCTCTTAAACCTGTCTGTATTTCTTGTGACAACGAGTTCCCCACCAACGCAGCGTGCGATGAACGCTCCTATTTGGAGCCTGCCATGCTGAGGTGGCTTTCTTTTCCTGCTGCCTTTGCCTGACAGAGCAAACCTCAGGGAACCATGGAGAATTTCTGTGCCAAGCACTCACTTTCCTCCTGATGGATTCCCCTGGTTTTGGGGGTGAAGAGGTGGAGGGGAGGAAGCTGTTGGACAGTCAGGGGTGGGGTCTCACTCCCCTCTGACAGTAGGAGCCTCGCAGAACTTCAGCTGGAGCCTCATCCCAAATCTCATCTCATCTCATCTCATCTCATCTCATCTCATCTCATCTCATCTCATCTCATCTCATCTCATCTCATCTCATCTCATCTCATCCCATCCCATCCCATCCCATCCCATCCCATCCCATCCCATCTCATATCTCATCTCATTTTATCTCTCATCTCAATCTCATCTCATCACACCCCTTACCATGGGCAGGGACACTTTCCACCACCCCAGGTTGCTCCAACCTGGCCTTGGAGATGTCCAGGGATGGGGCAGCCACAGTGCCGGGGCCCCTCTACCCTCCCAGGGAACAATTCCTCCCCACCACCCACTCCAAACCTTCTCCATTCCTGACCTGAATATTTCCCGTGATTTTTGGCTGTCCTCACCCCCTGGTTTGCAGCCCTAAAGCCTCGACAAAGCTCCTCTGACTTCCACCCAGCATTCCTGGTTTACAGCTCTCACACTTTGATAAGTTTTGGTCCATTTGCATCTTGTGGTTTAATTGTCCAATCCCAGCTCCAGCCTGTGAGGTCCCATCCTGCTTGTTCCTCCCTCCAGCCACCCTTGTTTGTGCTTTTGGGCCTGAACACTTGTCCCAGCTGTCCTTGGTGTGCAGCAGGAGAAGGATTTGTTTTGTGTCCCTGCTGTGTGCAGAGCTGAGTGACACTGACTGTGAGCTCAGAGCTGCACCCCTGGGCACCGCAGAACCTGAAATACAGGGGAGATAAAACTTCAGGCATCACCAGAGCACGTTGGATGAGGCACTGATGACCTGCACTGGTCCCTTTCCCACAGGAAGCTGCTGTGGAGGTGAAAGGGGAATTACAGGACGGAGGCTGTGGGGCTGTAGCCACCCTCATGTTCACTGAGATTAAATCCAGGCCCACCTCCCTGGGTGCTGGTGGGATCCATCCAGCTCAGGAGACTTCATGATTTTCATGCAGCTCCAAACATTCCTCTCCTCTGAGGGGACAGGGAGTGGACAAACAGCTCCAAGTCCCCCCTTCACCAGGGCCTGGGTAGTGCCCAAAGGCCAGGGGGAGAGGCAGAGCTCTGTGTGCCACCCCAGGGGAGGCCAGTGGGGAGGAGAACTTGGCAGCTGGTGACAAAATACAAACTGTTGTGTGTAGCCCTGGTTCCGTGCCTGATGTGTTTTGGTTTTTTGAAATTCTTTTTGCAAGGGATTTTTTTTTGTAAACAAGAGAAATGTTTTTGTAACTGTAGCTTTGTTATTAATTCCTTTCCCTAGGAGGGATTTCTCCTTGCTGTCCCTCTGCTCTGACCAATGTGAGTGAAGAGGTTTTGACTTTGTGTCACCAATCAGATTGGTCTGTGTGAAACAGTATAAAAGGGAGACACATCCCAGAAATAAAGGAGTCATTTTCAGCCTTCTGAATCTCTGGGTCGTTGTGGTGTAAAACAGCATCAGCTGGGTACACCTTGCATGGCAACCCAAGACAAAGTTTTTCTTTGCAGAGCTGTGTGTGGATGGGATCATGGAACTCCAGGCTCTCCCCACTCCAGCAGCTGCCTCGTTCCCATTGCCAAGCCTTCCACAGGACCTGCAGCTCCTGCTTTTCTGTGGGAGCAGGGAAGGAGGTGCTGGGACCACAGGCTGCTCTCCCTGTGCCTGGGATAAAACCATCAGCCAACACGCCTGCCTCTGAAACTTCCCCCGTTCTGTTTTTATTAATTCTCCCTTTGCAATAATCCTCAATATTCTTCGTTTACATTCAACGAGCAAGAGGGGAGCACTGCCTTAGTTAATTTAACTCCCACAAATTCCCATCTCTGCTGGGGAGAGATTGTGCTTCCTTGCAGATAAAGCAGCTTCTTCATATTTCAAAAGGTTAGAGATTAGATCTGCTTACTGCTATACTTTTATTAAAATTCCCATTTACATTTTTTCCCCCCCCTCCTCGCGTTGATACAATTACAGAACAGGCAGAAAGAAAAACGTTTGAGCCCTGAACAATCCCTGAACGCTGGAACGTCCCTGGGCCTGCACGTCCATGGGTGTGGCAGGGGAGAGCCGTGTTTGCTGTCCCTGCAGATGGGCAGGAGGAGCTGCCTGTCCTCTTCCTCATCATCATCATCATCATCATCATCCTCCACGTGTCAGAAGTAGCACAAAACCTGACCACGAAACCTGACTGAATTTCCCTGGCCTGTAGCAAGAGGGAAGCTGAACAAGAAGGCTCCAGGGTGACCTCAGTGTGATCTTCCAGGACCTGAAGGGGCTCCAGGTGTCGCCCTGATTCTTCAGCCTTCTGGTGTTGTTTACATATTTCTAGTGGAGCCTCTCACGCATTTAACGTAAACAAAGTCGATTGTTTTTGCATACCTCTCTGTGATGGACTGCTGAATTGACCACTGGGGTCAGAGGGGTGTTCCTCTCATCTCCCAATCCTTGATCAAACCCCAATTCCTATTTAAACCCCAAATCATAATAAACTTCCTCTTTCTCTGCTCACCCCTCAACCTGACTGTGGTTCTTTCGTGTCCCTAACAGCGACATCCAGGAGAGCTGGAGAGGGGCTTTGGGCAAGGGATGGAGGGACAGGACACAGGGAATGGCTTCAGACTGACACAGGGCAGGGCTGGATGGGAAATTGGGCAGGAATTCTTCCCTGGGAAGGTGGGGAGGGGCTGGGATGGAATTCCCAAAACTCCTGGATCCCTGGCAGTGCCCAAGGCCAGGCTGGACATTTGGCTTGGAGCCCCTGGGACAATGGGAAATGTCCCTGGCAGGGGTGACACTGGGTGGGCTTTAAGCTCCTTTCCAACCCAAACCATTCCATGATTTTATGACAATCTCTCCAGTAAGTGCCCAGTTTCCTGGAGAACGCTGAAGCCCCCAGGGCCAGAAGTGCTGACAGAACTCCTCCGTGCCCAGCTGGGATGCTCCTTCCTCCTCTCCCGGGCTGCCCCGGTGCCGGCTGCAGGCATCAGCGACCGGCCTCCCGAAGCGCTCCTTTTGTCTGCTCGGAGCGCTGAACTGGCAGCAGCACAAAGACCTAAGGAAAATAATTCCCATCAAGCCGAGGGCACCCTGCCTGAGCAGGGCCAGCCTCCAGCCCCGGAGCCTTTCCTCCCCCTGCCCCCTGCTCGGGGTTTGCCATTGTTCGTGCCCGTGGCAGGGGCTGCCCTGGCCCGCCGCGCACACCGCGCTCCCATCCCACGCTCCGCTCTCAATCGTGCCAGCCTGGGGCTCGCCTTTCTTTGGTCTCCCTCTCAGCCTTGAAAAATAACCTGATTTCTGAGAGCTCTCTGCTCTGTTCAAAGCGCTTTTGAATCCCCTCCCATTTTCCAGTCATCCGCCCAGCCTGTGAACGGCTGGGAAAAGCTGGCTTCGTCCCTGGGGGTTTTAGAAAAGGTGTAAAAATCACCTGGGAAGAGAAACAGAGGGGCTCGGGGAGCCTGGGAGTGGATGTGTCACTCTCCCTGAAATCCCTGTCATGCCTCAGGAGCTCATTTGCTTTTAGACAAACCTGCCTGCCTGGAGCAGGGGCTGAGGGAGGGGCTGGCACCAGGCAGGAGCTCTCCTGAAAAACTCTCGTGTCTTTATCCAGATCATGGTGTGACCCTTGAGCTTGGAATCCAGGAATTTCCTGAGCTGGACCCACAGGGATCATGGATTCCAGCGCCTGGCCCTGCCCAGACCCCCAACAATCCCACCCTGGGCATTCCTGGGTGTCCAAAGTCTCCTGGAGCTCCTGGGCAGTGCCAGCACTCTCTGGGGGAAGAACCTTACCCTAAAATCCATCCCAGAACATCCCTGGCACCGCTCCAGCCGTTCCCTGTCCCAGGGAGTGGAGCTGTCCCTGGGAGTACCAGGGCTGTGGTGGCATCAGTGTCCCTTAGGCTGCCCGGCCAGACGGGAGGGACAGCCCCGGGTGAGCTGTGAGAAGACGAGATCTGGGATCACACATCCTCCCGGCCCTGGCAGGCTGCAAATGCACTCCTGGGTGGCCTCGAGTGCCTGGTTTCTGCTGCTGAATAAACACATCCAGAGAAAAGAGTCAGAGCCAGTGGATGAGGTGTTTGGAGGAAAGGAAAACTCCTGTTCACATCCCCTCGGGGCTGGCTGTGCCTGAGCCGCCCGTGGTGGCCTGGCTGAGCTGGGCTGGTGTCCCGGGGTGACTTTATGGTGCTTGTATCCCCAAAATCTGTTCTGTTTGTGTTGGCTATTATATTCTGTACCTCTCAGACTGGTTCTGAGAGAGAAGAGGGGAAAGAAGCACCGAGTTTGTTTTCAGAAGCTGCCCTCGCTCCTCATTCTGCTCCTGGACTGTGCTGTCTGCAGCACGGACAGACAGCAGGACAGAGATCTCCTGTGCTTCTAGTTAGTTTTTAGCTAGCTGAGGCAGAGAAGTTCCCTGGGCTGGTTTCTTCCTTTTTCTTGGAACTTTAAACCTGTTCTGGACTGAAAACCCAGAAAAACACCCAGAGCTCACTCCTGCAGCCCACCGGGGCCCAGGACAGCATTTCCAGCACAGGAGGGACTGATAAGAGACAGGACAAGCTGAGCTACAACCCACAGCAAGGACTCTCTCAATTTCTCTCTCTCCAGAACAGTGAGAGGTTTTATTGTTTAATATTATTCATTTTTTAAATGTTTGTGAACGCTTTGCTTGTTGATTTAACAGGTTTTTTTCCACTTTTCTCTACGGATTTCTTTTTCCCCAGACCATTTGAGGGAGGAGCTGCTGGAATTTGCTTTCCAGAGGGACCCCATTTAGAGGTTTCCTCCCGAATTTCCCCTGAACCAGGACAGACGGACACAGGGATGGTTGGGCTGCAGAGCTCCCTGGGTGTCACATCTCTGGCCTTGGGGGCAGCATCCAACCCGTGCCGAGTTGTCCTGTCCTTTGAGGCGGCTGCTCAGAAGCTGCAGGAGAAGCTGAGCACATCTGGCCCTGCCAGCTCTGCCTGCTTGTCCCCCTCACATTTTCCTTCCTTTTATTCAGCTTGTCTTGTGCCTGGAGCAAGCAGCCCCCTGCCTGCCCCAAACCCGGGATCCACCCATTCCTATTCCAGCAAGAAGGAACGCAGCTCCACAGAAATAACACCCCCCAAACTCCTGGCAGGAGCTTTTTGTAGCTACATTAATTTTAGAAGAAAAAAAAAAAATTAGGTCCGAAGTGCTGGGCTCATTTTAATGAAGATTCGCGGTCACAGTTGAATCCCCTGGCGAGGAGGAATCGGCTTTTGAGCACACCAGGCTCATTAGAAACTCCTCACAAAGTCAGCAGGGGCAGGAAAAGGGGCTGAAGGGAGGGATTGGATTTCGGGAGTTTCTGGACCTGCACTTCCCTTCCCCGCCTGCAGCCGCGGAGATGAAAGCGCCCGGCGAAAGAAGATAAACAAGGAAAACAGCTCTGCAACAGTCACGCTGCCAAGAAAACAACCTGGGGACGGATGGGAGATGAAAGAGAAAGCGCTGGAGGTTTTGGAGACACTTCCAGGTGGGGATGGAGCTGGGGAGCGGAGCTGTCACCGAGTCGCTGTCACCGAGTCACTGTCACCCCGCTCCGCGGGCACGGGGGGAGCGCAGCACAGGCATTTTCCCCCACAGGCATCTCAGCCTCTGTCCTTCCCTTCCACAGCCAGAAACGTGGCACCAAGTCCCAGGAAAGACCCAGAAATCCAGCGTTGCTCCTTAGGGACTCTCTCCTTCTTTTCACATTTGCTCCGGCTTCTCCTCTCCCGTGTTTTGGCTCCAGGCAAGGCAGTGGGATTATACCCGGCACCCAGGGAAGCTCTGTCCCTCTTTAGCTTGCTCAGTGGCGTTGATGAATTGAGCAGGAGGAGGCAGAGACGTCTGGGTGGGGTTTCATCCTCACCTTGGGGTGGTAAAGCCGTGGTGGCACCAGAGGGGAGCACGTGGAGCCCCAGGCTCAGGCAGGAAAAGCCAATCTCAGCCCCCAGATACCCTGTGGGGCAGAAAACCCAACACTCAGCGTTTCACCAGGCACTCTCTGTGCCCGTGTAACGTTTGAGGTGAGGACAGAGGGCTGCCAATTGTTCTTGTTTCAAAAACTTCGGATCTTTTCCCCAAGGATTGCCTTCAGCAGGAAGCCGTGCCCAGCTGGGGGAGGATGGTGCGTTTTTCCAGTGGCAGCTCCTCTCCCCTGAGCAGAGCCACTGCAGAGCCCTCAGATCCCTGAAGGACCTCAGTCCCTGCAGGACCTCAGATCCCTGTAGGACCTCAGATCCTGTAGGACCTCAGATTCTGTAGGACCTCAGATCCTGTAGGAGCTCAGTCCCTGTAGATCCACCAGGGACCAGCCAGGTGAGGGGAGGACAGGGATTGTCCCACCTGGGGCCTCCCACACTTTACAAAGCCTTGGAGAAGCAGGGACAGAGTTTCAAGGCAGCCCAGGGCTGAAGGTGCTTTCTGTGGTGAATTTGATGGGGACACGTGGAAGGCCCACGGTGTTTGGGGTTGGCCTCCCTACCTCAGTCAAATCAGCTTTACAGCCTTTGGGGTCAGGGTTTGGGGGTCACTCAGAGCAGGACAATTATCCCCAAGGGGGGCCAGAGGAGCTGGGCTCGGGGTATGGGGGTTCAGAGGCATTAAACCAGCTCAGACTCCCCCCTTGGACTGCCTCCTCCTGCCTCAGGTTTGGGTCTGGGGCCTGGGCACCCCATGATGTGGATTTACCTGGGCACCTCCCTTCCCTTCACTCCAGTGGCCGTGGAGGGGTAACAGTCCTCCCTGCCGTGGGGAATGAAGGGATTTTCCATTTCCCCAGGTGTGCCCCAGCACCAGAGCAGCTCTACACGGCAGAGCTGAAGCTTTCCTTGCCAACCTCACAGCCCCTGGGCTCTCCTAGGGGAGTTCCCAAGTGAGCTGTGGGCACTCAGACCTTGGGAGCTGAGGAAATGATCCCCACGGGGTGCAAGACGGGATTTTTAGGGGTGGTTCTCCCTTTCCATTGCTCTCCCCCTCCTGCACTGCAATCCCTGAGAACTGCCTGCCTGGAGCCGCAGGGATCCCTCCGGTTCCCATCCCCGTGTGCTCCTCCTGGCTGGGATTCCTGTCCTGTGTGTCCTCACAGCTGGCAGCACCTCGGCCGCCCTCAGGAGATGTTTGTAGAGGCTTTAGCCGGGTTTGCAGTGAGCCACGGGGGAAGCACCAGGGCTCAGAGGAAATTCTGCCTCGGCGGCTCGCAGCAACGAAAGCTCCTGTGCCTGAAGGGATCTCGCTCAGAGCAAACCCGCGCTGGCTGTGCTGGTCCCTGGGCAGCCCAGGGCAGTGCCAGCCCATCCCTGCAGCATCCCGGAGCTCTCCCGGAGCGGGAACAGCTGGAAGAAGTGGGGAGTGTATCAGGCTGGGGTGGGGGTGCTGCTCTCTTTCCACCCCGAGAACATCCAGGAGCAGGAGCTGGGACTCAGCTGGACCCGCTGCCACCTTCCAGGGAGGTGCCACCAGCCCCGGGCTGGAGCAGCAATCCCTGGGAAGCCTTGGGGGGTGTCCCCGTGAAGGGCACTGGGGACAACCAGACAGCCCTGGGGACAACCAGACACCCTGGGGACAACGTGTGCCCTGCACCAGGGTGTGCTGCGGGCACTGCCCTGGGACAGGGACGGGGTCACACACACCTTTAGGGACTCTGGGACAGTGTCACACACACCTTTAGGGACTCTGGGACAGTGTCACACACATTCCTGCCGATCTCCGCAGGGACCACACCCCAGGGATGGGTAGGGGGTCCACACCCCACACACACCTTTGGGGACCACAGCCCCGGGGACAGGCACAGCGTCCTCACCCCATACACACCCTTGGGGACCACAGCCCCGGGGACAGGCACAGCGTCCTCACCCCGCACACACCCTTAGGGACCACACCCCTGCCCGTCGCTGCCAGGACCTCCTCAGAGCACCGGGGACAGGTACGGTGGCCACTCACCACACCCCTCCCAGGACCGAATCCGGGGGAACAAGCACCGGGTCCGCACCCCGCACACACCTACACGGAGCCCCGGCCCGGGAGCCTTTCCCCGCGCCCCTACGGACCCCCCGAGCACCCGGCGCTGCCTCTGCCGGGCTCTGGGCGCTGCGGGCGCGCCGCGGGTCGCGCTGCCCGGGCGGCGGTGCCGGGATGCCGGGATGCCGGCGGAGCGGCGCGGCGCGGTCCCGGTGATGTCAGGAGCGGTCCGGCCGCGGTGGGCGGTCCTTCCCCGGCTCCCGGCTCGGCTCGGCGCCCGCCCCTGCTCCGCTCCCGGCTCGGCGCCGCTCCGCTCCGCCCCCGGCTCGGCGAGGAGCGCGGGCAGCCCCGCGGCCCCGCTGCAGTCCCGCTCCGGCATGGTAAGGCCGTGGGCATGGGGCGGGCGGGCGGGGGCGGGCCGGGCTGCCCGGGGCGCGGCGGGCTCTCACCCTCTCCCCGTCTCTCGCAGCCCCTCGCCGGAGCAGCGCCGGGACCCCGCCGCCTCCAGCCGCGCTCCGCCGGGCTCCGCCGCTCGCTGCGCGCCGGCATGAAGCGCCCGGCGCCGGGCAGCCGCCGCTGAGGAGCCAGCGCGGCGGCAGCTGCTGCGGGACCCCCCCCCCAACCTCACCCGCACACCCCACCCCGAGCCCCCCGCCCCGCTCCATGGGGCAGCGCCGCGGCCGCTGAGCCCCCCCCCTCCCCCCGGACCCCGCCCGCCGCGCCCCCCGCGCCGCGCCCCCCGCCTCGCCCCTCGCCCCTCGCCATGGGGCCGCGGCACCTGCTGCTGCCGCTGCTCCTGCTGGCCCTGCAGCTCCTGGCCCTGCTGCTGCTGCTGCCCGCGCAGGCGGCCGGGCCCCCCCGCGCCAAGGGCAACCGGACCCAGGGGGCGGCGGCGCCGCGGCGGACCCCCAAACCGGGCAAGGAGCTCCTGAACCAGACGCTGGCGGGCCCGGGGGCCGCCGCCCCCACGGCGCTGCCCGGGCGAGGCAAGGGCGCGGGGGGCGGCAAGGCGGCCCCCGGAGGCGGCGGGGGAGGCGGCGGGGGCTCGGCCCCGGCACACGAGACGTGCTGGGGGTACTACGACGTGAGCGGGCAGTGGGACAAGGAGTTCGAGTGCAACAACAGCCTGACGGGCTTCCGCTACTGCTGCGGCACCTGCTTCTACCGCTTCTGCTGCAACAAGCGCGCCGAGAAGCTCAACCAGAGCCTGTGCCGCAACTACAAGAGCCCCGAGTGGGCCCACCCCACCACGGCCAGCGGCGCCCTGCCCGCCGACGGCGGCGACGGCGGCGACGGGGACGCCAACAAGTACGACCCGGACAAGGACAGCACCAACGCCACCGTGTACATCTCGTGCGGGGCCATCGCCTTCGTGCTGATCGCCGGCGTCTTTGCCAAGGTGGCCTACGACAAGGCGCGGCGCCCGCCCCGGGAGATGAACATTCACAGGTGCGCTCCCTCCCCTGCTCCCTGCGGCCCTGGTCTCCCCCGGGGACGGCCCCTGGCCGAGTCTTCCCCCCGGCAAAGTCTGCTCCGGGGTTTCCTTGCTCTGCCCAGCCCAGGGTGCTCCCTGCCAAGGGTTTCCCAGCTGTGTCCCAGAGTTTCCCGTCGTGTGGCTCCTCCAAGGGTTCCGCCTTGGGAGTTACTGTCCGAGGGTTTGGTTTTTACATGGCTCTCCAGGGGTTCTCCTGCTGCGCTCTCTGCCCGAGGAGTGTCCCTGTGAGCACCCACTCGAGTCTCTGTGCTCTGGCTCAACGTGGCTTTCCCCTGCTCCACTCTGCCAAGGGTTTCCCCGGTGCCATGGCTCTCCCACGGCTCCCCTTCGGTGCCACCTGTCCCCACCATTTCCCGTGCTGCTGCCGCTTCCAGGGGTCCCCCCTTGAGTCCTTTATCCGAGGGTTTCCCCCTTTGCCAGGGCCGGCCGAGGGTTCCCTCTTTGCACCATTCGCCAAAGGATTTTCCCTTTCCATCCTCTGCCCAGGAGTTCCTCCTTCCCACGGCCCGCCCTGGGGCACCCGCGCCCCTCTGGGCATCGCACTGCCCACCCCGGGGCCTGTCCTGCTGCCCCGTGGCTCTTCTCCCGCGGCCGCCTTTGTGTCTCGCCTCCCCGTGCCTTCAGCAGCGGCTCCGCGGACAGCTCCCGGAGAATTCCCGGAGAATTCCCGGATCGCTCCTGGACAGCTCCGCGCTGCCCCTCTCTGCCAACAGTCCGTCCCGGAGCTCCACGCGTAGCCTCCCCCGGCACCCCCTCCTGTCCCCCGGCACCCCCTCCTGTCCCTCGGCACCCCCTCCTGTCCCTCGGCACCCACGTCTGTCCTCAGCACCCCTTTCTGCTTCCGGCACCCACCTCTGTCCCCCGGCACCCACCTCTGTCCCCCGGCACCCACCTCTGTCCCTCGTCACTCCCGTCCTGTCCCCTGGCACCCACGTCTGTCCCCCGGCACCCCCTCCTGTCCCTGGCACCCGCGTCTGTCCCTCGGCACCCCCTCCTGTCCCCGGCACCCCCTCCTGTCCTCAGCACCCCCTCCTGCCCCCGGCCCCCTCCTCTCCATCCCAGAACCTCTCCCGTGCCCCTCGTCATCCCGGCACTCCTCTCCTGCCCCCCCCCCCCCCGAGCCTCCCTCTGTGTCCCGGCACCCCTTTTTACACCTGGGAGCCCCCTCATGTTCTGCGGCACCCCGACACCCCCCCAGAGTCCCGGCTTGCCCCCCCCGTACCCCTTCTCCTTTCCCCGGGCCCCCCACATCCCTCCTGCCCCGAGGAATGCCCCTCCTGCCCCCGGCACTCCCTCCCTGCACCGGGATCCTCAGCGCCCCGCAAACCCCCCCATCTCCCCTCCAAGCCCCCCCCGCAGCCCCCGGGGGCCGCAGAGCCGCTGGGACCCAGCCCGGGGAGAAGTTCGGGAAGTGTGCCGGGGACGGATCTGAACCCCCGGGTGGTGCCTTCACCGCGTGGCCGCCGGGGCTGTGCGGGGGCAGCGCGGGCGGGAGGCACAGCTCGGCACATTCCCTTTTTTTAAATCCCAAAATCGCTAGCAGTCTATCCTTGCCGGCCGGAGAGACAGCTCTGTGTCCCCTCGGTGTCCCCCCCGGTGTCCCCCCGGTGTCACACACTGCCGTAATGACAGGGAACGACTCGGCGTGACACAGAAAATCCTGCTTCAAAGCACGAGCTCGGGCGCCTGTAGCAGCCCTGCTCCCGGACAAATGCGTGCTCTCGCTCAGTTCATATTTATTTTATGATGAAAAAGTCCCTCCAAAATGATGAGTGCTGCTGCTTGCGTGCCGCGAATCCGAGAGCTCCTTGTGTCTGGGCATAAAAATTGGTGAGAGGCTTCTTTAGAAGAACGGTGGTGAGCATCAGGGGGAAAGACCTTAACTATCCAGCAGATAACGCCTCCTAAAAATTATTTTAATGCAGGTTTTTTAATCAGAATTCTCGAAATTGTTGACTGTGGTTTTAAGGCTGAGCTTTGGCTGCAATCAACAGAGAGTGGGGGGGAGAAATATTAGTTTTTTATGAGGGGAAAAAAGAGATGAGTGACGCAGATTTTATTTATTTGGGGAGATGTGTTTTATTTAGACTCCTCCCTGCAGCGAGGCTGGTTGACATCCGCTGAGGGTCTGGCCCACGTTTTCCATCCCAAAATCCCACCCGCCCCTGGTCCCTGCAAGAATGTGACTTCGCAGCGTTAAAAAACCACACACAGCTGTGTGGAGGCAAGGGTCCTGCCAGTGGCTTAGCCAGAAAATCGGCTCTTTTAAGTCTTTTGTTAACTCAGGGATGGTTCCCCAGCTGCCCAGCTCTTCTGGCTTCAAGGCAAACTTTGCCCGGGCCTTATCTTCACACTAAATTTGGAAATCTGGGTTGGATGTCCATATGTTACTTCTGCTCCAGCTCCAGCCTGCTGCAGGGTTGGATCCTTCACCCTCGGAAATCAGAGCCAGTGTTGCCAGACTTGTCTGGATCCTTCCTGGTGTTTTCATTCCTTTGATGCTTGCTTTGCTTTATTTAGCTAAGTTCTGGTGAAATGATTCACCTGTGTGTGGAAGTATGAATGGCAGATTGAGTGCTCGGGAAGCTTGACTTCCAGAGCATTTTGAGGAGTTGATTGACTTCTATAATATGGTAGCTGGTAAAAGATTATACCTTTCAGAGCTGCGTTACCTGAACTTGATCAACATCACACGAGGCTTTAAATATTGTGAAGTGCATCTCCTGCCTTGGGATGAACGCTCTCGGTGCTCTGAGCAGAATGTAAATACTGGGAGGAGAGGAATGGCTTGTCTTTGTCCCTGGCAGCTGCTGGGGAGTAGCAAGGAAGGAGGAGAGCAGGCTGGGGTCGGATATTTCTGTCTGTTTGAGGTCGTGTCAGTTGGAGTGAAGTGTGACATCCAGAACAATTCTCCGTAGCGACGGCGAGTGCATTAAACCTCGGCGTGCGTCCTCTGGGAGGGGCAGAGCAGCAGCAGCACCAACAGAAACTTGTTACGGGGGGCTGCAAAAAGCCGCTCGGGCTGGCTGGTGTCCCACAGGCAGGGGACATCAGTCAGAACTTCCCTGCACTCCACCACGAGCAGGATCACACCGTAGATTTTACTTCCTCGTAAACGCTCGCCGAGCAGTGCCGAGCGCGGATGTTATCCCTCTGCTCGTTTCTCATCCAGCTTTTACAGAAAATCCTTATGAACTCACTCGGAAGGAACATTCTGAGGGGAGGCAGGGCTCGTTCAATGTCTCTGGGTGGAAGGAGGGTTTACAAATTCACAGGGGAGCTGTCAGTCTCTGCCGTGGAAGGAAGGGCTGGCTGTGCATGTGCAGCTCCGAGCTGGAATCAGCTCCTGTTTCCAGGCACTGCCACATCCCTTTAAAGCCCAGGCACTGCTGTGATCCCGGGCTCAGCAGTGGCAGCCTCTGAGACGGTCGTTTCTGACAGCAGTTAAGTGGAAATGCTTTGAAAAGCAGGCGCTGAAATATTCCCATTTTACAGAAACACTTGTAATGTTTTCAATGGAACAGGTTTTTGTTGTTTTTTTATTTTTTTTTTTTCTGTAATTATAGGAACTTCCAGCCTGGCCATAGAAAACTGCCTCTTGCTTTGAGGGTGACACAGGCAGAGCTATTGCTGGGCTCCAGGCAGAAGCTGGGGCTGGTTTCTGGGAATTACACCCACCAATACTGTGTGTGCTGATGCTCTCTCATGCACTGGTTTGTTTTCGTCTCCTTGCTGGGGTTGTTTTCTTTTCTCGAGCGTCCCTTAAGTGAAATTCAAGAAGTATTTGCTTTACTTTCAGTACGGGGATGAGTGAGGGAATATTTGAACAGGGACTATCTGCTGGGTGAGCTTTTCCTGTGGCAAGAGGGGGCGACACAGAATGTTCTCATCCCGTGGCCACGACCCTGCCCCCCCACGCCACGGAACAGAAATAATTCACAGATGCAGCCCTGCTCCACGACCCCTGCTTAGCCTCAGCAGCAGCCACTGCGCTCTCTGCCGAGCTGGGAATGCACAGATTGGAGCCTGGGCAGAGCTGGCAGCTGGGGACTGAAATATCCCAAGTGCATCCCACTGGTCTGAGGGACAGAGGGACACAGTGGCAGCGCTGGCCCTGGGGCACTGGTGGGAGCCCAGCTGCTCTCCTGGGAAGCAGCACAGGGATTTTTCCCAGCAGACCAGCTCTGTGTGCTGCTAAAAAGCCTCATCTGGCCTTGCGTGGAGCGTGTCTGAGGGGTGGGAAGGGGAGAAGGGAAACCGGCTCTGAGCTGCGCTGTGCTCCACTCCACCTCCCACAGCATCTGTGTTGCTGCAAAGAGGGAACATACCTGTGCTCCTCTTCTCTTCAGCCCCTTGGCATCTCCTGCTCTGTGAGTGACAACTGCCAGCGTTTCTAAATGAACATCCTCTCCCCGTGTAGAGACCAGAGTTAAATTGATCCACCCCTGGTCGTTCCTGCTCCGTGGCTCTGAATTCCAACAGGAACCGGAGGCGATGGCTGTGTTTGCTCACAGATCCAAGGAGCAGGAGAGGTCTGTGTGAGCCCGACTTGAAATACAGCAGGGTTTGTGTTCCTGCAGGCTGCAGCTCCCCGCAGCTCCGGGGCCCTGTGCTTGCTGAGGGCTTGCTGGAGGGAGCTGCTTTCAGGTGTGAAGGCGATGAGGAGTGCCTTTCTCCAGCCCTGCTCTTTGAGACGGGATCACAGGCAGCTCCTGCAGCTCTGCTCTCTGCTGCTGGAGCCAAACAATCAAACTCCATCCGTCCCCGGGGCAGGGAGGGAGTGCTGTGAACACACCTGGCCACAGGGACTCTACAGAAGGTTTTCTTCCTTGCATGCAGTTCCTGCTTTCAATCTCTTTGCACTGATGTGTTTTTGTGCTCTGCCTTTTTTTTTTTCGCTCCACTCGGACTCACCCAGGTGCCTTTCAGCTGCTCTTTGCCCTGCTTTGAGTTCTTTAATCCTGCTGCTTTCTGAGGCTCCTCTGAAGTGCCCTGTGCCTCTCACAGGCACGGAATGCAGGGCCACAAGCACAGGTCAGACTGAACCAAGAAAAAAAAAAAAAAAAAGAAAAAAGGCGCAGCCATAAAATCACAGAATCACAGAATGGAAGGGGTTGGAAGGAACCTTAAAGATCATCTCATTCCACCCCCTGCCTCGAGCAGGAACACCTTCCACTTGTGACCTCAGAGAAGTTACTCAGAACTGTTTGTTCTGTTTCAAACCAACGCTGCCCCTGGCTGGCTTTGGGGTGGCTCCCAAGCAGGGAGAACCCCTGGACCTTGTCCTGCTTGCAGAGTGAACTGCCCAGCTGCAGACCTAAACCCAGGCCAGGTGTGTACCTGTGTGCATGTACCTGTACAAAACATTTCTCCTTTTGTTTCGCTGGGAGAGCTCCGGTCTGGAGCTCTGCTCGTGGTTTGCAGCTTGATATTTGGGGTTTTTTTGCCCGGTTTTCCTCTCTGAGTCTGTTTTATGAAGAGATGGACTCTGTGGGAGCACGGAGGCTGCCTGGCCAGTGATTTTCTCTAGATGCTTCTGGGCTTCTCCTTTCCCTTTGAACTTTTCCCAGTACGAGAGGCCGGGCTCAGAAACTGTGCTGCCTCCACCCAATCATCTCAGTGCCTCAATTCCCATTTATTTGATATTTTCCTGCTTGCTAATTAACTTTTTCTATTAGTCCAGCTCCATCACAAGGTGTCAGGGGAACCCAGTGTAGCTCTGAACTTCTATTTCTTTTAGTTTTGTAATCTCTTACATCCTTAAGTAGCGGCAGTTGATCTCTGCGCCTTTGGAGATCAGATGCCTTTTAAAATTTCTGTTCTGCATAAGATCTGAACTTTCTGGGGAAGATGAGATCAGGGCGTTTGTTGCTCGCCTTTGCCCCCACTCACATGGGCCGGCTGTGTTTCCTTAGATCTGTGTGCTCTGCAGTGCTTGGAGGGCTCAGACATCTCCGTCCCCAGGTGGATAAACACGGAATTCTTCCGCGGTAAATGCTCCAGCTCTCGCCAAAACCTCCTTTGTAGCCAGGGCTCTTCAGAGTTAGGGCCCTTCAGAGAGAGTGCAGCCTTCTTCAGTGAGTTCAAAGCCCCTGAGCTGTGCTCAGAGCAGAGGATTTGGTGTAACACCAGACCCCTCGTGCCCGGATCTTCCCCAGAAAAACCATTCCCGGTGCTCCTCGCTGGAATTCCTGCCCTAAGGGACAGGCTGCTGCTGCTCCTGGCAGAGCAGAGCCCAAATCTCTCTGTTGCTGACCTGGGACTGGCACAGGTCCGGCTCTGCTGAGCCCCTGCCCTTCCACCAACAATTCCCTGCTTCAGCAGAGCCTCCCCAGGGGAGCAGCAGCAGCAATTCCCTGATGGATCAGCTTGCAGCGTGATCAATTATCTTATCTCCTCGTGGAGACAAGAGCTGGGCACGGTCAGGGTGATGCTGAGGCCACCCCTGCCCTGCCAGCTGCTGTGTGACACAGCCTGGGGGATGCCACGGGCACACAGCACCTGGAATGTGGGAATCTCCCAGGATTGTCCAGCCCTGGGCACGCAGGACCAGACTGGCAGCGCTTGGAATGTGGGAATCTCCCAGGCCTGGGCACACAGGATCTGGAATGTGGGAATCTTCCAGTATTTTCCAGCTCTGGGCACACAGGACCAGGCTGGCAGCACCTGGAATGTGGGAATATCCCAGGATTTTCCACACTGGGCACACAGGACCAGACTGGCAGCCCCTGGAATGTGGGAGCCCCCCAGGCCTGTCCAGCCCCAGGCGTGGTCAGCGTTTGGAGCTTCCCAAGGCACACAGCAGGTGTGGGGACAGCAGCCAAGCCATGAATAATGCACGGCCACCCCGTGTGAGAGTGGCTGGTGACCGAAATGCTGTCCCTCAGAGAGAGCAGTCCCTTCCAGGTGAGCTGGCTCCAGGCTGGATAAATCCATCTCCCGGGATAACTGCCTCTTTCTTTCCCAGTTAGGAGCAGAGCATTGGGGAGTCTTTAACCTGGCTGGGTTTTTTTTGGAGAACTTGTAGTGAAATCCTGGCTGTGCTGAAGGCATTGGAGTTCTGCCACCAGCTCCATCCCTGCTCTGCTTTCAGCAGCTCCAGCTCAGCCAGGCACTGCTCGTTTCACTGTGCTCTGCCAGACCCATTTGGTCATTCTCCTTCCGTTCTTCCCCAAATTCACGGGCACTTGGAACACAGGGAAATTCTGTTCTCTAGCACCTCGTTTTGAAGGTCTTGCACGAGAGGGGATTTTCAGAAGGCGAATCAGTGAAGTTCTGAGCTGGACTGGAAATAGGGAGCTCTTCCCAGTGCCTTTCCCACCCAGCATCCCCAGACCCCTCACCCCAATCTCATTTCCCTCGGGCCACATCGCAGCCTGGCAGAGCTGTCACCAAAGCTCCCCTTGTCTTCAGCAGGAGGGACACCTGTGCCCACCCTCAGACTGTTAATTAGCGCTGGGAATCTGTGGGCATGGGGAAAATGGGACAACATTTTCCCAAGAAGGTTGTGGGGAGGACAGCAGTGCTCCAGCTGCGGGGAAATTCAGGGAGCAGATTCTGTCTCTGGGCTGGGCTGGAGGGGCAGCGTGAGCTGCACTGAGCTGGTCCTGACCCCAAAGCCACATTTTGGGGTCGAAGTCTGTCATTTCCCCTTCCAGCACCGGGCCCCGGCTGCTGCCCAGCCTCGCTGCCCCACTGCTTCCATCCACCCCCCTTGATTCCTTTGGGTTTACACCAAACCCTTCCGATTTTTCCTGCTGAAAATGCCCACAGCTCCTTCCTTGCACGGTGCTCATCCCGCTGGGTTTCTCAGTTTGTCCAGAGTGCCACCAGAACCACCCCTGGGAGCAGGACCCGACCTGGGCTGTCCAGCATCCCCAGATTTCCCTCCCACAGGCCAGTCCAGCCCCCTGCAGCAGCCCCCTGGCTGCTCTGGCTTCAGGTGGAACGAAGCCTCAGCGTTGGCACGGAGATGACGTGAGGGGAAAAGTGTCACAAATCCTTATCAGCGGCGGGGATGGTGACACGCTGCAGCCAGGGAGGCTTGTGCTCCTCAGATAAAGAGGTGTGGCGTCACAGGAAGGCTCCTGGAGTGTCTCATACCCTTGTGCAGGTGATTAGGATGCTGGTGACATCAGTGGCACTCGCTGTACCCAAAGGGCTGCACGCAGGAGACCCAAAGATTGCAGTGAGCGTGTTCTCCCGGAGCTTTGCAGTGGGCACTGAGCCAGCTGGACCCAAGGGACTGTCACCAGCCAGATCCTTCCTCTTTTAAGTGGGACTGACCTTCCACCACCTCAGGGCTTTATGGAAATGAACTGGATCCCACACAGCGCCGTGATTGAATTGGCACGGAGAGAACCAGCTCCATCCAAGCTGGGCTTTCTCCTCCACCCATAATGTTTTGTTCTGCTGCTCCTGAACAGTCTTTTTCCCCTCTGTTAGACACGAGGAGGGCGAGGAGTGAGCGCTCAGGACGCTCAGATTGGGGTGTGCAGGGGATGAGAAGGTGACACCTCCAGCTCCTCCCCCAATGCCAGTTCCTCACCAGAAACCGTGGTGGATGCCCACAGAGGCTGTGCTTAGGCTGGCTCAAATAACTCAAGTCTAAATCCTCCCTGGTCTTAATCTTACACTTATTGAGGAACTGGTTCCTCACCAAAACCCAGTTCCTCAGCAAACACCAGTCCCTCCTTTCCCCAGGAGCAAACCAAAGGAGTCCTGGCCTGGCACAAGCTCAGCCCCCGTCTCTCAGGGCTGCCACCTCCACCTCCCTCTGGGCCTGGCTCACACACTCCGTGCTCTCCTGTCCTCGCCAACACCAATCCCCTCACCCCACGAGGATCAGTCTGTGTGCACACAGCCCCTGGATGGTTATGGCCTCCAGGTCTGCTCTCTCGACAACCAATAAAGAACCAAAAAAAGGGTAAAAATATCTTCATTCTGTCCAGGCTGGCGCTGAACTAATGTGATCCTCCTCGGGAGCCTCTGAGATCCTCCAAGGGTTCCTTCTGTGGAGCACATTAGTATGGCAATCCATTATGCACAGGGACAGGAGTCTGGAGAGGAAATGATTTGGAAAATGGAACGGACCCAGGTCCCAAAGTATTTCTCATATGGAAGCCCAGAAATGTGGCATTTAAGGGATGCCAGTGGACGTGAGCAACACCAGCATCCCTCTCATTAATATGCAACGAGGGGATGTCTCCTCCTGACATCTTCCCTGGGACCTGGGCTGACTCCAGGCATGTTCCCCGTGCTGGGAGAAAAGAGCTTTCCAAACTCCCTCAGCTTTCACCCCCTTTCCTGCTTTTCCTAAGGCTCAGGAGAGAACTTGGGGCTGCCCTGGGGAAATCAGGGCACTTCACGCAGGAGTTATTTCACTGTGTCCGTGATATTCACAGAGGGGGGAAAAAAAACTTGGAGTATCCAAGCAGGAAAAAAAATCTTGGAATATGCAAGGGGAAAGCATTGGCTGCAGCTGTACTGGGTGACATTGCTTCTTCCTGGGCATGGCAGGGAGAACTGAGCCATTAAAGCAATCCCTGATGAGCACAGAGCTCAAGGTAGGCTCAGAGCTGTGCTGACATCAACCCCCTGGAAGTTGGTTAATCCGTTTTTCTGGCTCGTGGTTTTCCTTTAAAAATCCCTGCCAGCACCGCTGTGGTTTGAGCTTTGTGCAGGAAAAAACCCCAGGGATTTCAGGGTGTGGGGATCACACTCCTGATCTGTTTTAAAGGAGTTTCGTTGGGGCAGGGCGGTTTTGATGTCACTTTTAGGAGGTGCCAGGGCTGGGGCCAGCAGTGGCTCCGGATGGAGGCAGAGCTTTACGTGCCAGCAGCAGTTTGTCTGCTCTGGGGAATGATGGAGAGGCACCATAACCCTGAGGTGAATCCGAGAGAGCAGATGAGATACCAAACAATAGCCGGGCAAGGCTGGAAATACTTGCAGCAGATACACAGGAAGAAACAGAGCTTTTAAGCCGTATTTTTATTTTATTTTATTTTATTATTATTGCTATGGTTCCTTTTTTTTTTTTTTTTTTTCTGTTTACGGTTGAAACCCAGCTGCTACTGGATTCATGGTCTGTGCAAGTACAAATACTGAATTTTAGCTGAGTGAAAATACATTTCCCCCCCTTTTTTGTGTCTCCCCAGGGCTCTGGCCGACATCCTAAGGCAGCAGGGACCAATCCCAATCGGACACTGTGAAAGAGAGACTATCTCGGCCATAGATACCTCCCCCAAAGAAAACACCCCAGTCAGGACCTCTTCCAAAAACCACTACACCCCCGTGCGCACCTCCAAGAGCAACCCAGGTAAGTGCTGCTCTTCTCTGAACCCTCAGAGAGCTCTGTGTGTGTGTGTGTGTCTTGGTTTGGAAAGAACAGGGTTCTGCCAGGGAAAGCCGGAGCTTCCTTTGGAATGGAGAATGTAAACCCCCCCCTCCCTCTGAGTTACTGTAATTTTGATTTTAAGGGGCTCTCAGGCGAAGATATGGGAATAGAAAAAACAGTTCTTTACTAGGAAAATTAAAATAAAAATGCAGTATCACAAAATTAAAAAAAAAAACCTGAGAGAGTCAGAACACAACCTGACACCCTGTTGTTGGTCAGGGTGTTGGTGTCAGCCCAATCCAGTCCTCCTGCAGTGACAGATGTGGTTCTGTCAGAGCAATGATCCTGTAGAAGGGTGGAGTTTTCCCTGAAGGTCCAGTGGTGCTGAGATGGGTCCGCTCTCCCTCTGGGAATCCAGTGGTGTTCTGAATGACAGGTTTGATCCAGGCCGGAATGCTGGGCTCCTCCCCCTGGGTGGAGCATCTCCCAATGGGATGATGGAATTGGCTCCTCCCCCTGGGTGGAGCATCTCCCAATGGGATGATGGAATTGGCTCCTCCCCCTGGGTGGAGCATCTCCCCATGGGATGATGGAATTGGCTCCTCCCCCTGGGTGGAGCCTCTCCCCATGGGATGATGGAATTGTATCAGCCCTGCAGTGAGCCTCGATGGCCCATGGACAGCAGATATTCCCTGGAGGGAGGATGGGTCCTGGAGGGGATGAAGAACACTGTGCCAGCTGGATTTAACAGCAGATATCCCCCCAGAGTGATGAGGGATAGGTCCTGGAAGGGATAAAGAACCCTGCCCCAGATGGATTTAACAGCTGGCAAATAGAATACACACTTTTGGTTACACATTGCAACCCGAGACGGTTAGAAAGCAGCAGAACAGCACCCCGTGCTACAGCAGCAGGGCTTTGTAAAGCTCAAATCAGCAAAATCAGCATGTCACCGGGTTTTGCTGCTGGTGCCTGCGGGGGAAGGCTCTGAAGGAAGGCAGTGGGAGCTGTGGGCTCAGCTGGGAGGGCTGGGGCTGGGCTGTGACTGGAGGGTTCGGTGCGATGTCCCCGAGGGCTGGGACCAGAGATCAAGGCAAAGAGGCTCAGAAGGGACAGGCAGGATGTGAATAATTCCCAGCCTCTGCTTGGGCTGTGTGAGGGGAGAAAAGCCATCACAGCGCTGCTGGAACGGGCAGGAGTGCAGGAATAGGAGATTTCCCCAAAGCCAGGCACAAAGAGAGCCCAGCCTCCCTTGCCTGGAGCAGCCAGCTGGACCGAACCCTCAGCAGCTCCTGCCAGAGCTGGGAAAAGGGAGAACTTGCCCAAATTAACTTGTTCCTGGCTCAGCTGTGGCCACCATCAGCTCCCAGGTCCTGGCAGACAGAAAGCTGATCTCTTGCAGAGGTGACGAGCTCATAAAACAGCTTTACAGGTAACGTTTGCTTGTAACGTTTGCTTGTAATGTTTTATGGTCAGAGCAGGGCAATGCTCTGTGTTTGTACTCATTTACTCAACTAAACGTGAGATTATCATTGGGATTAGGAAATTGCACAAGTGGGTGCTAAAATCTTTCAGTTGGGAAGAAGTAAAACTTGGGGAACAAGTATGTTGTCCTAGCTAAAATAGAATGAAGCTGGGCAGCCCTGGCGTGGGGTAGAAAATCACCAGTGCTTGTTTGCTGGGGAGAAGGGGAAGAAAAGGAAGAAAATAAAAAGAAGCAAAGAGGGACAGCTGGAGGAAAAAGAGGCAGAAATATGGAACAGCAGGATCCAGGCAAGGCACTGCTCACTGGTGCTGCAAATTGGCTCAAGGAGCCCACAGCTGGAGGGGTTTTTGTGGGAAGCAGCTGCTCTGGTGGCTGTGGATGGTGTGAGGAGCCCAGAGGAGGAGAGGTTGAGCAGCCGGGAAGGATTGTCCTCGCTGCACGCCGGGCTAATCGAGTTCGGCATTTGTTTGACTTGGAACTTTTGTTTCCAAACTTATAATTGGAAGGGTGCCCCTAAGTCTTGCTAAATAAACCTTGGCTGCGTTTTCCCATTAGGCTGGCCGGGTGTCAGCGAGCAGGACGATTGTGGGTGACAGTGACAAATGGAGGTGGGCTGTGCCTGAGGCTGCAGAGCAGAGCAGCCTGGGCAGGTGCTGCTGAGGCCAGGGGGGAGAGGAGTCCATCTCCCACTGCCAGCTGCTGCTCCCACAGAATTCCAGAGTGGTTTGGGTTGGGAGGGATCTCCCAAACCTCCTGTCCATGGGCAGGGACACCTCCCACTGTCCCAGGCTGCTCCAACCTGGCCTTGGACATTCCAGGGATCCAGGGGCAGCCAGAGCTGCTCTGGGCACCCTGTGCCAGGGCCTGCCCACCCTCACAGGGAGGAATTCTTTCCTTAAATATCTGATCTAAATCTACCCTCTTTCAGCTCAAGACCATTACCTCTTGTCATGGCACTCCATTCCTTTTCAATTTCTCTTCATCTTTCCTGTAGTTCCCTTCAGGTCCTGGAAGGTCACAATCAGGTCACCCTGAAGCCTCTCCTCTCCTCTCCTCTCCTCTCCTCTCCTCTCCTCTCCTCTCCTCTCCTCTCCTCTCCTCTCCTCTCCTCTCCTCTCCTCTCCTCTCCTCTCCTCTCCTCTCCTCTCCTCTCCTCTCCTCTCCTCTCCTCTCCTCTCCTCTCCTCTCCTCTCCTCTCCTCTCCTCTCCTCTCCTCTCCTCTCCTCTCCTCTCCTCTCCTCTCCTCTCCTCTCCTCTCCTCTCCTCTCCTCTCCTCTCCTCTCCTCTCCTCTCCTCTCCTCTCCTCTCCTCTCCTCTCCTCTCCTCTCCTCTCCTCTCCTCTCCTCTCCTCTCCTCTCCTCTCCTCTCCTCTCCTCTCCTCTCCTCTCCTCTCCTCTCCTCTCCTCTCCTCTCCTCTCCTCTCCTCTCCTCTCCTCTCCTCTCCTCTCCTCTCCTCTCCTCTCCTCTCCTCTCCTCTCCTCTCCTCTCCTCTCCTCTCCTCTCCTCTCCTCTCCTCTCCTCTCCCCTCCCCTCCATGTTTTGGAAGCCCTTCTGGCTTTCAAAATACTTAAAATACTTCTGTCCTTCAAAGGACATTCAGAGGCCATTTGGAGCTCAGACAGAAAGGGTTGGTTTGCTTTTCTCAAAGCGTGGCACAGAATCTTTGCATTTTCCGTGCAGAGCACTGGAAGCGGCACAGAGCTGCTCCCACGGGAGTTTTCTGAGTGCCCTGGGAAGAACAGAGGGGTGCAGATGTGCAGGGTCACCTCATGGTTGTTCTCCAAGCCAAGGACAAAGCACAGATGACCCCCAGGAAGGCTTTGAAGCCTTTGGCGGGTGGAAATCACTCTTCTCTCAAAGTGCTGGGTTTACTAAATCCCTGCGGGTCGGGGGGACTGAAATCCTGCCCCGCAGCTGGTACAGATCTCTGATCCTCCAGCCCAGCACGTGTCTGAAGTGTTCCTTTATCCTCAGTCTCTTCCTGGCTCTGCCGCACTGACTCTTTTTCCCATACAGCTCTCCTGGTGCCACCCCCAGCCTGGGAGCACGGGGATATTCAGGACCACCAGACTGGTGACGTGGGAAAGCCAAATCTGTTGAGGGCAGAGATGTCCCTGTCACCCCTGTGACATGATTTCAGCAGTGAGGGGTCCCCAGGTGTCCCCTATGCCTGGAATTCTAGTTCCTCTGAGCCCCTCCAGGAGCAGGAGGCTGGGAGAGCAGTGACGAGACTTTTTTAGATTTATAACAGGATTTTTTAGGTTTATTTTCTGTTGTTACATTCATTCTCAGAGTATCCAGTTGCGTCTCCAAGGGGATGGATGCAGCTCCAGAGGGGCCAGGGAAAGGCTGAGCACGGGGAGACTTTTCCCAGGGTTAAAATCTCCTGCTCCTCACCTGTGCTGGGGCCCTGCAGGTGTGGAGAAGAGCTCAGAGCCAGGGGTGCAATGAATGCCGCGTGGAATGCAGCACTTGGAATGCAGCAGCCAGCGCAGGCCGGGGCTCTGATTAGCCTGATCTATCTGGGGAAGGCTTTTAATGAGCCCTTTGAGTCAGGCCGTTCCAGAGATGGATGCATTCAAAGTGCTGCTTTCAGCAGAGCCTCGCGCCCGGAGGCGCATTCGGGGCTTGCTCTGAATGTGAACAAACGCAGGGGAGGCCTTGAATCTTCATGGGAATTGTGGAAAACGCCTCCAGACAAACCCAGGGCGGCGTGGGGAGCGCTTCCAGCCCGGGCACCACCTCGGGAAGGGAAGGGGCTCTCTGCCCCTGGCCCTGCTCCCCACGGGCCCAGCAGGGCTCTGGCCCCTTCCTACAGCACAGGGGATCCAGATTCATTCCAGGTTATCAGTGCTTCATCTAAAACCCAAAGGATCCAGGTTCCCTCTTTTCCTAAGGCCCAGGGGATCCAGATTCATTCCAGGTTATCAGTGCTTCCCCTGAAGCCCAGGGGGATCCAAATTCCCTCTTGTTTTTCAGTGCCTTCCCCTAAAGCCCAGGGAACCCAGGTTCCCTCCAGGTTATCAATACTTTTCCTATAGCCTAGGGAATCTAGATTCATTCCAGAATTTCAATGCCTTTCCTAAAGCCCAGGGGATCCAGATTCAATCCACGTTATCAGTGCTTCCCCTAAAGTCCAGGGGGATCCAGGTTCCTTCTGGTTTTTCAGTGCTTTCCCCTAAAGCCCAGGGAACCCAGGTCCCCCTCCAGGTTATCAGTGCCTTCCTAAAGCCCAGGGGATCCAGATTCATTCCAGGTCATCAGTGCTTCCCCTCATCCATCCTTCCCCCTTTCCCCTCTCTCCCTTCCCCCAGATCCGCCGGGCTCTGCTTCAGACTCCTTCCTTTCTCCATTCAGGGAATTCGCGAGCTCTCCCCCAAATCCCCAGCAAGCACTGGAATTAATTTGCCGAGGATCGGTGCGGGGACGTGTGTGGAAGGCGTTCCAGTCCCTGCTGTTCGCAGTTTGCGGTGTCATTTACAGCTGTTCAGGGGAATACAAAGCAGGTGTAAAACCATCCCCCGGTCGTTTTCCGGCCCCTGCGCTTTGCTGTGAGAAAGTATTTAAGGTGCAGGTGGGGGAAGGAATTAGGGAAAGCACCTGGAAAAGGCGCAGAGTGTTCCAGGAACGGCTCTTTGCTTTTCTCCGTATCCCTCTTGCCATTCCCTGGCATTTGAAAAGAAAAGAACAGGCCCAGCTTTGAAACCTTGAGGGTTTGTAGGAGCTGAGGCGAGTCAGAGCCGCTCCATCTGCTTTTCCTGCCAGCACATCCCATGGAACGGAGAGCCCCAGCGCCTTCCCGCCCCGGGAAACCCCAAAAAAGGGTTAAAAATGCGTTTTCCGAGCCACCCGAAAATGTCAGAGTTTCTTTCTCAGAACATCTCGAGGGGAAGAGTTACTGAGTGTCCTGGAACCCGAAATATCATTGCCAAGGGGAGAGGCTGTCCAACAGGGTGGGGAGAGCTGGGTGCTGCTGGGAGGGGGAGCTGAGAGTGTCCTGTGGGGCGGAGGATTTGGGATCCCCACCTTGGACAGCAGCTGTTCTGTGGGGTGGAAGATTTGGGATCCCCACCTTGGACAGCAGCTCCTCTGTGGGGCGGAGGATTTGGGATCCCCACCTTGGACAGCAGCTCCTCTGTGGGGTGGAGGATTTGGGATCCCCACCTTGGACAGCAGCTCCTCTGTGGGGTGGAGGATTTGGGATCCTCACCTTGGACAGCAGCTCCTCTGTGGGGTGGGGGATTTGGGATCCCCACCTTGGACAGCAGCTCCTCTGTGGGGTGGAGGATTTGGGATCCCCACCTTGGACAGCTGCTGTTCTGTGGGGTGGAGGATTTGGGATCCCCACCTTGGACAGCAGCTCCTCTGTGGGGTGGAGGATTTGGGATCCCCACCTTGGACAGCTGCTGTTCTGTGGGGTGGAGGATTTAGGATCGTCACCTTGGACAGCAGCTGCTGTGTCCTGTGGGGTGAAGGATTTAGGATCCCCACTTCCACCATGGCTGCGCACAGATGCTCCCTCCATCCCGTGTCCTCAGGCAGGCAGAGCTTGGAAAGCAGCTCCCAGCACTCACTGGAAATTTGGGACTGTTGTCCCAGGCAGCTTTAGAACCCAGAAACGGAGAAGGAGGGATTGCAAAGGCAGGAGAAGGAGCTGGAAATGCAAACAGCTTAATTGCCCTGCTTCCAAATGGATCTGTTTAACTGCTAAAAAAAAACTTCTTTGGTTATCTTCTCTTAACCTGGCTGCTTTGGCCACCCAAGCTCCCCCTTCCACGGCTGCCAGGGGTTGGGGACACTCAGCTGGGAGAGGTTTGGCTGCCCAGGGGGACAGCCTGTGTTCCCAGAGCCTCCTCCTTCCCTCAGCCACACCGGAGCTGCTGCCTCTGGGTATTGGTTTGTTCTGCTCTCCTGAGCCTTTTACTGGGCTGGGAAAGTTTTTTGGGTAATCCGTGTAAAAGAACCTCTGGGAAAACCCTGCCCTGCTAAAAAGGCACGGGAGACGACAAAACATCCCCAGCACTAATTTATTTATTTGTCAGTGAACTCGGTGGGGGCTGAGAAGCAGCAAGGTTTGCAGGGATTTCTTGTGTCTCACGCCCCAGATGTCCCCCGTGAGTGATGTCAGGGGTTCTGGGTGTTAAAGCAGCTAACAAGTGACAAATCTGGAAAAAAAAAATTTAAAAAAAAAAAAGAAGAAATAAATCCGAAAGTCTGACTGTTGTGGGGAAACCAAGGAGGAGGTGGAGGGTGTGAGTGTGAACACACAGAGAGGATAATGACACCGGCAGGATCCACGACACAGCAGCAACATCCAGAGCCACGGGACTAACACCAGGTGCCTGCTCCGAGAGTTTTGGTGGAATTTGGCATCCCTTGGGCAGAGAGCAGCCCCAGAGCCACAGGGCCCAGCATGGTGCTTATCAGCCAGGGGATATCTGGAAGCTGAAGGTTACTATGGCAACAGCTTTATTTTAATTTAATTTAATTTTATTATATTTTTTTAAGCCGGACTAATGGAAGCTGTGAGCAGGAGGGAGGAGTAAAGGGAGAGATTTACTCTGGAACAAAACCTCCCCGTGCAGCCTGGCCTGCTGAGAAGCCCACAGCAAAGCACAGGGGTGATGTGGAAGTGCACTGAAGCAGGATTTCCTGGCACAGTGCTCCAGTGGGGAAGAGGCATCGATGTGGAAAAAGTCAGGGAATCCTGTGCAGGCTGTACCCAGCACTCAGGAGGGACTGAGGGGCTCTGGGGAGGCTCTGAGTGATGCTGAAATTGCTCCACAACAGCTCCCAGCCCTCCCTGAGCTCCACAGGGAGCACCAGGGCTGATTCCCAGAGCCAGGTTCTGCATCCCAGAAAGGTTTGGGTGGGAAGGGACCTCAAACTCACCCAGTGCCACCCCAGCCATGGCAGGGACACCTCCCACTGTCCCAGGCTGCTCCAGCCCCAGTGTCCAGCCTGGCCTTGAGCACTGCCAGGGATCCAGGGGCAGCCACAGCTGCTCTGGGCACCTGTGCCAGGGCCTGCCCACCCTCACAGGGAGGAATTTCATCCATTTCATTTCATTTTAGTTTAAAACCATTTCCCCTCATCCTACCACTGTCTGCCCTGGTGTTTGTGACAGCTGCGGGGTTTAAGAGCAAATCCTGGGGCTGGTGGGATAATGGGATCCTGGGAAGTGGGATGGAGGGAGGGAGGGAGGGAGGGAGGGAGGGAGGGAGGGAGGGAGGGAGGGAGGGAGGGATGGAAAGATGATAGAGGGAAGGATGGAGGGATAGACAGATAAATGGATGGAGGGATGGATGACGGAGGGATGGATGCAGGAGTCACAGAGCAGGGACAAGGAGCAGTGGGATGGAGCTGGGGTGGATGGAGGCTCCTGTGTCCAGGAGCTCCAGCCTGACACATCTGGCTGATTTCCCAGCTCCTGGCTGTGTGCAGTGGGGGTGGGAATGGCAGAGAAGTGCTGCTCTCCAGACCCACAGGGGCAGAAATGGGGACAGTTTCACACCGTGACACCTAAAGGGGGGAAGGTCAGGCCATGCCCTTGTCCCGCCACGTTCCTCCAGTTTCCCAGCAGCTGGAGCCAGAGCAGTGTCCCTTGTGCTGATGGAACCGAGAGCTCCAGCTCCTCCTTCTCCCCCTGTGCCACGGCCACTCCTCTCCCCTGACTCTGGAGCTCTCCCATTCCTCCATCACCTGGATTATCTCACCAGGAGGGGCAGTGATGGAGTGTGGGAGTGCAGTCAGGCCTGAGAGGGACGACCCTGCCCAGACTGAACAGAGCTGAGTCCCTCAGACCTGAGCAGAGGTTTCAGAGGTTTCCTCTGAGAAAGTCCACAGGGTTTAGATGTTTTCAGATGTGTTTAGACGTGTTTAGGTGCTCTCGAACGTGCTGTCCAGCTGGGATTGACCCTCAGCACCTTCAAGGCTCCAGGCACGGTGAGATGTGGGCTGTGGCTCAGGCCAGCAGGTTTGGGATTTTCCAGGACGCACATTTGACAGTTCACAGTCCAAACTCTTCTACCTGCAGTTAAGGCACTTTAGTTAAAGCTGCTCAGAGTTTCCTCAGGGAGCAAACCCAACCAAGCCCGCAGTCCAACCAGCTGTGCCGTTCTGTCGCTGTGGACAGGTAAAATCATTTCTGCAGCGGGTTTTGAGTCTCCCTGTTTGCCTCTCCGTGTCTTGCCAGATCAATTATTGTTTGTTACCTCCATTAGATCTCCAGGAGAAAGGCAGGAACACAATCTTTTCCTTCCATTAATCAGAGCAGTTTACAGAAAACATCAATTTAAAATGTTAAGGCCAATTTGCAACCCGGTATTGACAACAATTAAATTGGCCTCCAGAAAGTTGCTTTTTGACACTGTGAAGGATGAAATCTTTATAAGCACATACTGCTTGTTGAGCCTCTCTTGGTTCCTGATTGCTGATCCTATCACACTCCATGGAAGTGTAAACAGAGGTGAGGAGCTGGAAGCAAAGCTTCATTAAGAGCGTGCCAGAATCAGTAAACCTCCCCTCCCCTCCTGCTGGACCCCTGCCCAGATATTGCAACTCAGTCCATGCTCTGCTTCCATCACTATCAGCTTCCTTCAGTTCCCAGCTGGGGTTTTTTGGTTTTGTTTTGTTGGGCTTCTTTTTTTTTTATTATTTATTTTTTTTTTTATACTTTAAACTGCACAAAAGTGTACTGGAAGAAATGTTCTCTGCTCTGTCCTTGGCATTGTCACCTGGAGGTGTCCACAGCCCTCAGGAGAGCAGTGGCCACGGGCTCTGAGAGGCTCTGAGTGACCCTTGCCGTGGAAAACCAGCTCAGCCCCCAGAGAATTCCACCTGGTGAAATTCCAGTTCAGTCCTTGGGTGTGTGAGAGTCCCTCACCTTGGTGCCTTGGGAAGGCAGAGCTGGAACAGAGACTGCACAGAGCTAAGAGAATAAAGCACAGATTTATTGAAAGGCCTTTAGGACACACCTTGGGCAGGACAAGAGCCTGGCCAGGGCTGCACCCAAGGTGGACCCAAAATGGTCACAAAATGGACAAACGGTCACCAGGTCTCCCACTTTGATAAGTTTTGGTCCATTTGCACATTGGGGTTTAATTGTCCAATCTCAGCTCCAGGCTGTGAGGTCCCATCCTTCTTGTTCCTCCCTCCAGCCCACCCTTGTTTGTGCCTTTGGGCCTGAACACTTGTCCCAGCTGTCCTTGGTGTGCAGCAGGAGAAGGATTTGTTTTGTGTCCCTGCTGTGTGCAGAGCTGAGTGACACTGACTGTGAGCTCAGAGCTGCACCCCTGGGCACCGCAGAACCTGAAATACAGGGGAGATAAAACTTCAGGCATCAGCCTGAGCTCAGGTGTGGAGCTCTCCCAGACCCTGCACAGGGGAGAAGGAATGTTTACCCAGCACAAGCCGCTGCTGAAGCCTCTGGAAACCCGATTGATGAGTTCTGGTTTGTCACCCACATCCCCAAGGGCTCAGCCAGTGCCTCTCCCTGCCTGGTCTCAGGCTCTGCTCAGGCACACCCAAGAGCTGAGGCCAAGACTTTGCCTTCCCGTTTCTTGCAGCAAATTTCTCTGCCTGAGGCAGCTTCTCCACAGCCCATCCCTCTAGGGCAACTCCTCCTTCTGGAACATTCCAAGGATATTTTCCAGGGGCTTTCAGAGGAGGTTTTCTCTAAGCTGGCACACAGCAGGGAGGTTTGGCTCATGCTGAAGACGATTTTACTGTTTGGTTGTCTGCAAACAACTTTTATCCTTGTACAAGCCCTGTTTCCTTCTTTTCCTTCTTTTGTGCTAAAAAAAACCCCAAAAACTGGATGTGGCACTTGGTGCCAGGGTTTAGTTGAGGTGTTGGGGCTGGGCTGGACTCGATGATCTTGAAGGTCTCTTCCAATTTGGTGATTCTGGGAATTCTGTGAGTTCTGGGAATTCTGTGAATTCTGGCCCTTCAGCCACATTGGGAATTGAGTGGTTCTTTCCTCACTTCCCCTTTCCCTGAAGCTTTAATACCCTCAGAGCATCTGACCTGGACTGAGCACCTGAAAGGCTCCCCTGGGGTTATTTATATGAGCAGCCCTAGGCAGGAACGATGCCCTCCTCCAGAAAAGGACACATCCGACCGCTCCTGCCGTTTGATTTAAAATATTTGAGGAGGAAGGGAAAGGGAGTGCATCTGTCACAATCTCCCTTACAATCAGCGAAGTTAATGGAAAGATTCCCTCTGACTCCCCTGGGCTTTGGACAAGGCTCTGTGCTGCAACATTAGCAAATAATGAAGTTCCCATCTCGTCAAACCCTCCTCTGGAAAATAATTCTAAAATATGTGGCTGGCCTTTGGCAGCTCTCACCCCAAATCTGTCCCTGGGTTTTTTTTCAGCTGTGCCAACACCTCCATCTCTGGTGTGAAATCACTTCCGTGGGGAAGAGCTGCTCTCTAAAAGCAGCCCCACAGATGTTCCATCACTGCCAGTGCCCAGCGCTGCCCCAGGGCTCAGAGAGACCCCTCCCAAAAGCACCGAGATAAATATTAAACCTCACCCTGGACAGCAGCTGGTCTGTGGGGTGCAGGATCTGGGATCCCCACCTTGAACACCAGCTGCTGTGTTCTGTGGGGTGAAGGATTTGGGATCCCCACCTTGAACACCAGCTGCTGTGTTCTATGGGGTGATGGATTTGGGATCCTCACTTTGAACACCAGCTGCTGTTCTGTGGGGTGAAGGATTTGGGATCCCCACCTTGAACAGCAGCTGCTGTGTTCTATGGGGTGAAGGATTTGGGATCCCCACCTTGAACATCAGCTGCTGTGTTCTGTGGGATGCAGATCTGGGATCCTCACCTTGGACAGCAGCTGCTCTGTGGGGTGGAGGATTTGGGATCCCCACCTTGAACACCAGCTGCTGTGTTCTGTGGGGTGAAGGATCTGGGATTCCCACCTTGAACACCAGCTGCTGTGTTCTGTGGGGTGAAGGATTTGGGATCCTCACTTTGAACACCAGCTGCTGTGTTCTGTGGGGTGAAGGATTTGGGATCCTCACCTTGGACAGCAGCTGCTGTGTTCTGTGGGGTGATGGATTTGGGATCCTCACCTTGGACAGCAGCTGCTGTGTTCTGTGGGGTGAAGGATTTGGGATCCTCACCTTGGACAGCAGCTGCTGTGTTCTGTGGGGTGAAGGATTTGGGATCCTCACCTTGGACAGCAGCTGCTGTGTTCTGTGGGGTGAAGGATTTGGGATCCTCACCTTGGACAGCAGCTGCTGTGTTCTGTGGGGTGAAGGATTTGGGATCCTCACCTTGGACAGCAGCTGCTGTGTTCTGTGGGGTGATGGATTTGGGATCCTCACCTTGGACAGCAGCTGCTGTGTTCTGTGGGGTGAAGGATTTGGGATCCTCACCTTGGACAGCAGCTGCTGTGTTCTGTGGGGTGAAGGATTTGGGATCCTCACCTTGGACAGCAGCTGCTGTGTTCTGTGGGGTGAAGGATTTGGGATCCTCACCTTGGACAGCAGCTGCTGTGTTCTGTGGGGTGAAGGATTTGGGATCCTCACCTTGGACAGCAGCTGCTGTGTTCTGTGGGGTGAAGGATTTGGGATCCTCACCTTGGACAGCAGCTGCTGTGTTCTGTGGGGTGAAGGATTTGGGATCCTCACCTTGGACAGCAGCTGCTGTGTTCTGTGGGGTGAAGGATTTGGGATCCTCACCTTGGACAGCAGCTGCTCTGTGGGGTGGAGGATTTGGGATCCCCTGACCCGCCTGACAGGATTCTCAGTGGCTTCATCCATCACAGGATTCAGGTGGGGCTCAGTGTGGGATCATCAGTGCTGGTGGAAGGGAACGGAGAGCTGCACTGGGGGTTGGATGAGTTGAGGTGCTGTGGAACGTTCTGGAAGGCAGCAGGGTGATTGTGCGGCCCCGTGGCTGTCACTCCTCGTCTGTGAGGTCACCCTGTCCCTCAGGAGGCTGTCAGTGACCCAGGACTGTGCCAGCAGCCCTGGGAGCAGCTCCAGCACTCCTGTCCTGGCACACAACCCCTGGGCTTTGCCCAGAGGAGCTGGCAGGGGCTGGATGTGGATGTGGATGTGGATGTGGATCATTCCCAGGCTGTGAGAGCAGGGCTGGCACAAAGGAAAGGAGCTCTGTGTGCCCATGGCTGGGCAGGACAGGCAGGACCAGGCGTGGGCAGCAGTGCCAGTGACCAGGGCGGTGATCTGGGGGAGGGAGAGCTGCAAAAACCACCAGCACCCTCCTCCTTTCAAGTCGAGCAGTTCAGCCAGAGGAACAAAGTTCTGATTCTTTCTCTGCAGGAGAACCCAAAGATCTTGAGACATTTGGTCCTCCCCTGCTTGGACCTGAGCTCAATGTGAATCTCAGAATCATTAAGGTTGGAAAAGACCCCCGGGGTCATCACCCCAGCCTCTCCTGAGGAGCTGCTTTGCTGCCCGTGGTGCTCAGTCAGACTCTGGCAGTTTAGGGAGTGCTGAACTCTTCCCACAAATCCAAATCCTGCTCCTGGAGCTCTGCCCTGTGGGCTGTGGTGCTGCTCTCACACCCCCGCGAGTGTCCAGGCTGACCCTGCAGGAGCTGCCAGCCCCGCTCACTCCGTGGGGATCCTCTCTGTGCTCCCAGCTCCGCGCTCGGTGGCAGGTGACACCTGTGAACATCCCTCCAACATAATTGTCGGAGCGATACTCGGTGGAGCTGATGAAATATTTACCTTGGAGCAGCTGTCAGGTCATTAATGTTTCACTGGCTGCTGCCAGCCCGCTCCTGATTTACGCTCCTGAATTGTTAATGAGGTTTAATTGCGCTGCCCTCTTCACTCCGGGCTTTGCTGGGGCACTTGTAATTAGCAAAGGCTCCTCTGGCCTGGCACGGAGCGAGGGGTGGCACAGCCCTGACCCTCCCAGGTGTCCCCATCCCACCCCTCCAGCGTGGCCTGGGGGCTCCAGGGTCACCCAGCTGTGTGACAGGCTCAGGGCACGCTGGCACTGTGCCTGTGATGGCTTTGGGCACGAGCAGGATGGGAACCCTGCTCTTGGAGCTTTTAGTGCAGCATCAGCCTCAAAACGGGGTTTTACAGAGCTAAAGGATGGCAACAGGTCACGTCTGCCAGCAGCAGCCAAAGATCTCTTTGTCACAGAGCATCTTAAATGTTTCCCAGCCAATAACATATTGCAAAAGCTCACAGACAATTGTTCTACCAATCACTGACAGCACACACACACCTGCTGCAAACAGTGTTTGCTTGTGTGCTATTGACAATAAACAATATTCCGTTATTGAGCTCAAAACTTTCTCCTGTGCTGCTCAGCATAGTTTTCTGCAGCCGTTAGATCTGTCCTGGCCAAACCTGAGGCTCAGATTATTGCTGAGGACTTTCACAATAAGCAATGTCAATTAATGTTAAGGAAAATACATAATATTAAGCAGTAAGCTGTGTTTGGTGGTGGTGCTCAGATGGACGCTGGCAGCTTGGGGAGTGCTGAACTCTGCCCACAAGTACAAATTCTGCTCCTTAATAATAATAATAATAATAATAATAATAATAATAATAATAATAATAATAATAAGCAATAAGCTGTGTTGCTCTATCTATGTTGCAACAAGCTTACGTAGATAGAGGTTCAAAACAGAGTTGAATTTTAGGTCTTGAAATATTTGAAGCATAGGAAGCTTCTGAGCTGTAAAAAAATATAAAACAGGCAACTCTTGTATGCTGTAAGGTGTAGGTGCAGTGTTTATTGACTTAAGTAGATGCTTGTAAGCTTTTAGCATCAGGCTATTGACTAAAAAACTTTTAAAAGGCCTTGGAACAAAGAGAACTTTGGCTTCTGTTGTTACAGTGTGAGTTTTACCATCTCTTATGTCTCCGCCTTCACTGAGGCTGACAATGAAATAAAAAACTCGTGGGACACCTCTGGGTCACCCCGTTACTGGAGATTAGACCCAACACCTCGCTGAGGGGTGCTGGCTCAGCTCAGGGTGGGCACAGCCACAGCACAAAGCCCAGGTGGTGGCTGTGGGTGCTCTGGATGTCAATCCTGCCCTGGACAAGGCACCTCTGCCCTGCCAACAGCCCCTGGGGCACAGCCCTGGCCCCTGCAGGGCACCAGCTCCGCTCCTGAGGCACTTGGCTCTCCTTGACCCATTTGCTCGTCACCTCCAGAAATGAGATTTCAATTAAGGAATTTTCCCGAGTAATTACTCCGGCGTTAGCAATCCAGCCAAACAGAAAATAGTCCAAAAAGCAAGGTGTGCCTGGTGGCTGCCCTGAGGGCCCTTTGCTGGCCGCCAGGGAGGGGAGCAAAACGAGCCCCGAGGGGCAGCTGGACACAGCTTTGTCCAGTTTTGGCCATTCCAAGGAGCAGCTGGACACAGCTTTGTCCAGTTTTGGCCATTCCAAGGAGCAGCTGGACACAGCTTTGTCCAGTTTTGGCCATTCCAAGGAGCAGCTGGACACAGCTTTGTCCAGTTTTGGCCATTCCAAGGAGCAGCTGGACACAGCTTTGTCCAGTTTTGGCCATTCCAAGGAGCAGCTGGACACAGCTTTGTCCAGTGAGGGCTGGCAGTGCCCAAGGCCAGGTTGGACAGGGCTTGGAGCAGCCCGGGACAGTGGGAGGTGTCCGTGCCCATGGCAGGGCTGGGATGGGATGACCTTTAAGGATTGGTTCCCTTCCAACCCAAACCATTCCATGATTTTATGACTCTGTGATTTTATGATTCGATGATTCCATGTTTCTGTGATCCTACAATTCCATGATTCTACGACTCTACAATTCCATAAGTC
This sequence comes from Chamaea fasciata, assembly GCF_029207755.1. NCBI lineage: Eukaryota > Metazoa > Chordata > Aves > Passeriformes > Sylviidae > Chamaea > Chamaea fasciata. The sequence goes on along the minus strand of NW_027094104.1, from coordinate 10,694,248 downwards.
TATGATTCAATGATTCTATGATTCCATGTTTCTCTGATTCCATGATTCTGATTCCATGATTCAGTGGTTCCATGATTCTATTATTCCACAATTCCATGATTCAATGGTTCTACGACTCTACAATTCCATGATTCCATGATTCTGTGATTCCACAATTCCACCATTCCACGCTTCTACAATCCCACGACTCAGACAAATGCAATTGTCCCCCAGCAGAAGGGGCCAAGGCTGAGCTCCCTCTCACTCCTGAAAATCCCGGTGTCACCTTTAAGACGAAAGCCACTGGCTGAGTCCCTCCGTGTGAGAGTAGCTCCCTCGTAAACAAAGCCAGTCCTGCTTTCTGCAGGCATCTGCCTCAGCCCTCAGCAGCTCTGGGGGAGTGCTGCCAAACACGCAGGGACTCGTTCCAAGGCTAGGCAGGGAAAATATAAATATCCCTCTGGTTAATTCTGGGTGCCACCATCCATCAGGGCCTGTCTGGTGAGATTTAGCTCCTTGCCACCTCCTGACAGCACGGGCAGGGGATCATTCCCATGGTAATGTCACATGTTTTCGGGTTTGTTTTTTTTTCCAGATGCGTGCTCAGGTGAAGGGAAGGGTGGTGGGACCGTGTTGGGGACAGGAGTTGCCTGGAGCTGGGCTGGCTGGGTGTGCCCAGAGGTGCAAGGGGTGACAGCAGGAGGTGCAGGGAATGGCCTGGCTGCTGGCACAGGCACCCAGGAAAGGCTGATGGGATCCTGGAATGGTTGGCTTGGAAGGGAACAGGATGACTGGCCACTTTCAGCTCCCCTGCCATCACCCAGTGGGTTCATTGGGAATGGGCACCTTCATCTGGGGACAAGGGCAGGGACAAAGTCAAGGACAAGGCCGTGGACAGCTGCAGCTCAGGACAAAGAGGGTGGGAAGATGCAGAAAAACAACCAGGAGGGTTCCCAGAGGGTCCCCAAGAGCCCTACAGGCGTCACAGGGGAATGAGTGGGTAAGATCCCAAAAGATTCTCAGTCTCTGAGCACGATGTCCCCTCCCAAAATGATTTAAGAAAGGATCTGGACACTTCAGCACTTGATAAACTCCAGCAGGCACCATCTTCCGGCACAGGAAGAACTGCCAAGGAGCTTTTCCCTGTCTTTCCTGATGTCAGCAGGGTTTGCCCCTTAAATCCTGGCTTTTCTTCCCTGATTGCAGCTGCCTTTGATTTGGGAGTATTTGAAGTTGCTCTTCCCCAATCCTTTGCTAGCGGAGGAGAGCAGAAAGCCATGAATGGCTCCGTTTGAGGGTGTGAAACGGAACGACTCGCACCCTTGGACTGTGAATTCCACACACCCATTTATTTACTCACAATTATAAAACAGAGCACTGCATAAATATTTATGAGGAGGCTCCCAAGGCCCAGCTGAGAAAATCGGTGTTATCACCATCTCCCAGTTCTCAGCCTCAAGCACAGGCAGAGACACTGCTGGAGTTGTGCAGTTTGACAGAATTCCTGTAATTTGTGCAGTTTGACAGAATTCCTGTTGAAGTCTGCCCCAAGACCCCCCCAATTCCTGAATCCCCTCGTGTTCAGCCCCCTGGCTGGCTCGGCTGTCCCACTGAGAGCTGGGATGTGTGATCTCAGACTAATCCTGGCAGAGCTCAGGAGCAATCCCCCCTGAGTCCCCCTGGCAGCCTGTGGAGCTCCCGAGGGGATTGAGGAGCCCCAGAGAAGCCAGAGCTGATTTCCCTGGAATAGCCTCTGAGGCAGATCTGGAGAGCAGCAGTTGACCCTCCAAAGCCACTCTGACATCAGGGAATGTTTATCTCCAGCCTTAAATCCCTGCTGGGACAGTCTCTCCTCAATATTCTCCCTCCACCTGAGAGCAGCAGGTTCTGCCTCCCTTCTGCCGACACCCTTGAAGCCAGGGAGGTGTGACCAGCTCTCCCTTTTGCCCTCAATCACTTTCCATAGCCCACATAATTAAATCCCATCAGGTATTGCAGCTAATTTTTGAGGAGCTCCCGAAGAACAAAAGCCAGTTTGGTTGCAGGTGAACAGAACAAATTAATTAGGAGCGGGAATATCAGGCCCTCTCTAAATGAGATTCCAGCAGCAGCACAGCTTGGCTGCCTCTGGTGCTCCTCAGCCCCTGAGCAGCTGCTCAGGTCCAGGGGTCCAGAGTGTTCAGGGAGGGGCTGGGGCTTGGAGCAGCCCCTGGGATCCACCCCAGAGCGGGACACGGGGAGCTGCTGGGGCTGGGTCTCATTAAAAGAGAGGCTGGGCCAGCAGATTCCTTCAGGGCGCTCTGGGAATGGCTCCCTGTCCTGTCCTTGAACATCTGACCCCGGTAAAAGCAGGGGTTAGTTGAGTGGTGAGCGTTCCAGGGATGGGGCAGCCAGCCAGGGCAGTGACAGAGTCCCAGAGACACCCAGAGCAGTGACAGAATCACCCAGAGCAGTGACAGAGTCCCAGAGTCACCCAGGGCAGTGACAGAATCACCCAGAGCAGTGACAGAGTCCCAGAGCCACCCAGGGCAGTCCCAGAGCCACCCAGGGCAGTGACAGAATCACCCAGGGCAGTGACAGAGCCACCCAGGGCAGTGACAGAGTCCCAGAGCCACCCAGGGCAGTGACAGAGGCACCCAGGGCAGCCCCAGAGTCACCCTGTGGCTGCCCCTGGATCCCTGGCAGTGCCCAAGGACAGGGCTTGGAGCAGCCTGGGACAGTGGGAGGTGTCCCTGCCCACGGCTTTAAGCACTTGGATGAGCTTTAAGGTCTCTTCCAACCCAAACCATCCTGGGATTCTGCAAAGAGGCCCCTTCCTCCTGCTGTGCTGCAGAGCAAAGGGGTGGTTTTAGTGTCTTTAGGAGCTTCAGGGGTTTGAGGTTTGTCCTTTGGGGACCCTCGGAGCTCCAGGCCACGTGTGTGTCCCTGGGCAGGGAAGCAGCCCATGGGAGCGGGGCTGTTCCAGCCTTTCCGTGGGTTTTGTGCTGCCCAGAACGTGCTTGTGGAGAGCTGCAGAGGGGCTGTGATTTATTTTTCTTATCCATTTAATCCCCTCCTTTAGAAAGCGCTTTTATCTGAGCAGAGCATGAGCTCCTGGCTGCGTTTCTGTCACCCCACGGTGCCGCCGGGACCCGGGAGCGCTGCACTCCCGGGTTTGGCTTCCACAGAGTCGTTTTTTAAACTTAACACAACCTAAAAGCGCTGCTTCCTGAAGCCTCTCCCAGCCTGTTCCAGCTCGAAGGGGGTTTCAGAGTCAGGGACAGCTGCTGTAGTTAATGGAGTAAACAATTAACAAAGGAGATGTTCCCTGGGTCACAGGAGCCAGCGCAGCTCTGAGCTTCTCCAGATTTCCCAGTGCCAGGCGTGATGCCTCGAATTTCAGATTTCATCATTTCCAGATTCTGTATTAGTGTAGAACTCTGAACTTCACAGAAAGTGTGAGCAAATTCTCCTCACAGCTCAGCCAGACACAAAACAAAATCCTTTTCCAGCCCCAGAACCAGGGACACCGCTGCAGCTTCGGGCCCAAAAGTGCAAACAGCGAATTGAGGAGAGCAAACTGGGAGGGTGGGATTTAATAGCTGGAGCTGGAATTGGACAATTAAACCCCAATGTGCAAATGGACCAAAACTTATCAAAGTGGGAGACCTGGTGACCGTTTGTCCATTTTGGGACCATTTTGGGTCCACCTTGGGTGTAGCCCTGGCCAGGCTCTTGTCCTGCCCAAGGTGTGTCCTAAAGGCCTTTCAATAAATCTGTGCTTTATTCTCTTAGCTCTGTGCAGTCCCTGTTCCAGCCCAGCCTTCCCAAGGCATCACAGCTCTGTTATGTGGGAAACAGCCCCACGAGCGTCACTCCAGCAGAAATGAGCGGCACCAGGAGCAGGGAGGATGCAGACCCTCCAACCACCCCCCAAAAATGAAGATTTTTTTCTTTTCCTGCAGAGATCTGCCTGACAATCAGTCTGTGCTGAGGAGTTGGATGTCAGGGCTCCTCCCTGGGCGCAGGGTTCTTTTCCCCAGGGCAGTTTGTGACTGAGGCTGAGGTCAGGTCTCTTTTCGCATCTTGCAAAAGTCTGTCCACGCCAGTCCCTGTCTGCCCTTCTCGGGCTGATGTAATCTGTGCTCAGTAATAACATTTCCGAGAGGTGGAATAGCAGCCTTTTAGTTCAGCTCTAATAATTCTGTTAAAGCCGAGGCTGGGGTTGTAATTGCAGTTTGTGGCCGAGGTTGTTCCATATGTGTGTTCTGTAGGATGCCTTTGTAATGAAATGTTCCCTCCCAGCTCCGTGCCCTGAAGAGTTTGCCTTTGTTGTGTGGCAGGCAGAGGACTCTGCTCTCCTGGAGCCAGAGGAGAGGGGGGAAAGTGCAGGATTTTGCCTTTTCCTGACCCAGACACGGGGCTCCTCAGAGGTGTTTTAAAGACTTTCATTCCGTTTTCAGTCTCATGTGAAGGGAGAGACAATACAGATGTTACGATTCACACCATCACAATCACAACCCAAACTATTTCCTAATTTCCATCCATTATAAGTGGGTTTTTTTGCCTATCAATTTTTGCCACAAAAAGCCAATCATCTATTAAAATATCCCACGTGGGTCTTGCTACAATACATCTTTCACAGTTTTATTTCTCCAAAATATCTGGTCTATTTGCATGATCATCATTTGAACCTTGTTTCCAGTTCCATTTCTCTCTCAGCAATGTCTGTCCCACCCCACGGCATTTCTAAAGCAGCATTTTCTATCTCAGAGTTTGCACACAGATGCGCCAAGACTGTGCGAGCCTCCTGTCAGGCTTTGAGAATTCCCTACAAATCCATTTCCCACAGGAAAGGAGTGGAATTCCACTTTGCTTCAGTCTCTGCTGGGAATGTGGAGCTGGGGAAGGGTTTGATCTCCCTTTCCTTTGGTTCCCCGGCCCCAAAGCCGGGTGCTGATCCTGGGGCTGGCGGGCTTTGGGGCACATGGAGCAGAGCCTGAGCCAGAACAGGGAGCAGGAGAGCAGCAAAAGCCTCTTCCAGAAGGTCAGACACGGGGCTCTGGAGCAGCAGTGAAATCTCACCGGAGCCAGGACAAACAGAGATGCAAAACCTGCAGGGACAGGGAGCGACGTGTGTGCTGTGGGGTGGGGCAGGGGCTGCTTTGCTTTGGGAGCTCTTTGTGCTGTGGGACCCCGGCAGGAGCAGCTCTGGGGCTGGGATTTCATTCCCAGAGCCTCAAAATGTGCAGACAGGGGCCCCTGGGCAAAGGAGGAGGATTTGGGGTGCTGTGGGTGAGAGCTGAGTCCCAAAAATCCCCCGTGCCCTGGGCTGAGCCCTGCGTGGGCAGCAGGGAGGGGAGGAGAGGGGGATCCTGCCCCTGTGCTCGGGTGAGAGCCCAAAGCAGCACGGGCAGGAGCCAGAGCTGCTGCAGAGCCCAGAGGAGGCTCCAGGATGATCCCAGGGATGGAGCAGCTCTGCTGGGAGGAAAGGCTGGCACGGCTGGGATTGTTCACCCGGACAGGAGAAGCTTTGGGCTGAGCTCAGTGTGACCTTCCAGGACCTGAAAGGAGCTGCAGGAAAGATGGAGAGAGACAATTGACAAGGGCTGGGGGGACAGGACACAGGGAATGGCTTCAGACTGACACAGGGTGGGGTTAGGTGGGATATCGGGGAGAAATTCTTCCCTGGGAGGGTGGGGAGGGGCTGGAATGGAATTCCCAGAACTCCTGGATCCCTGGCAGTGCCCAAGGCCAGGCTGGACATTGGGCTTGGATCACCCTGGGACAGTGGAAATGTCCCTGCCATGGCAGGGGTGGCACTGGAAGAGCTTTAAGGACCTTTCCAACTCAACCCTTCTGTGATTCTATGAAAAATGCCTGAAATCTGAAATAAAACGAAAATCACTCCAACCACACCGTTTTCCCCAGGAATTTGGCATTTTTTAGCTCTCTCAGCAGAGGGCACAGGGCAGCACCGAGGTTCAGCTCGGTCACTCTGAACATCTGGGATGAGTTCCAGGAGCTCCTTCCCAGCCCAGGGCACAGGCAGCTCCATCAGCTCGTGGCAGCTCTGGCAGGACTCCCAGCACCCCGGGGTGGGCACAGCTGGAGGCAGAGAGGCCCCAGTGGAGGAGGAAACGGGGAATTTCCTGGCCTGGCATGGCCCTGGCTGTGCTCCCACTGCTCTGCTGGGCACCTGCATTGGGGATTGCTCCAAGGGACCCTTCACTTCCAGCGGGAAACAGCCAGCTCAGGATGGGATTGTGGAGAATAAATTGAATAACAACACCTGGATTTGGCTCCTCAGCAGCCCCCAGGATAGGAAAAACCATTCCCAAAATCCTCCCAGAATTCTGCAAGAAATGATCACAAGTGAACAGGAATAAAATAATGATAATAATAATAATAATAAAATCCCAACCAAAAAGCAAACGTAGCATCCTATAATACATCCGTGGAAAAGGGAAAAGTCACGCTGCTTGAAGTCTGCAAATTTGAATTTCTCCTGGGAAAATGTAACTCCTGCTCAAATGCTAATGGCTCGTTATCACAGGGATGTTTTAATTGAACTACAACGTTCCATAAGCAGGGGCAGAGCAAGGTTCAGAGAGCAAACGGCTGATGAACAATCCTCAATCTGCCAGTGAATGTTTGCTTTTTTATAAACTTCCCCTCCTTGATCTGCCTTGAGCAGATTCTCCGAAGGGACCTGTAAAAAAAGGCAGCTGATTCCAGCTGGAGGGAGCAGCACTTTTGGCGTGGTTCTTTCCTCCTGGTTGAAAACGGGGGATTTATGGCACTGCATCCACCAGAGTGGCTGGGCCTGAGAGCGCAGAAATTCCTGGGATGGGAGCAAAAACTGGCTCACTGGAAAGCAGAGATGCAGCAAAGATGTTTTAGGGACAAAAATTGGTTCACTGGAAAACAAAGATGCAGCAAAGATGTTTTAGGGACAAAAATTGGTTCACTGGAAAACAAAGATGCAGCAAAGATGTTTTAGGGACAAAAATTGACTCACTGGAAAGCAAAGATGCAGCGAAGATGTTTTAGGAACAAACATTGCTCACTGGAAAGCAAAGATGTTTTAGAAGGGGGACAGAGAAAAGGAAAGCCACTTTGGCATTGCAGCCCCAGAGCATCTCAGGAGGCTCCTCAGGACCAGCACAAACATCTCCTGGAGCACAAATAATTCCAGGCTCTGCCTCCTTTCCCAGGGATCCAGGAGCCAGAGCTTGCAGGAGGGAGGTAGGAAGGAAAGGGAGAGAGCCCACGGTGTTTGCCGTGGGAGTAGAAAATCCTTCTTTCATTTTTCTGGACGCTCTTCCCCGGGAATTTCTGGGGGATGTCTCCACACTTTATGGAGGTTTCTGCCACCACCTTGCACTGCCACAGCTGTGAGAGGAAAACTGGGAGCTGCCAGCACTCCCAAAGCTGTGGGAACACTTGGTGTGTGTTGGGTGACGTTTGCAGCGAGCGCTTGGCTGACCTTGACCGGACAAAACCCCGCGTGGGAAGGGAGTGGGCTGGTTTCTCTGTTAGACGGGAATGAGCATTTGTCAGCAGTGTCAGCATCCCCTGCCTGCCCGGTGAGCTCCTCTGAGCCTCTCCAGCACCAGCACGGCCTGTGCAGCCTCTCCTGGCCCGGCACCTGCTGGGATTTGGGGCTGGAGCCTGCTCAGACCCACGGGGGGAGGACAGAGGGGCTCGGGTGAGAGCCCAAAGCAGCACGGGCAGCACCCAGAGCTGCTGCAGAGAGCCCAGAGGAGGCTCCAGGATGATCCCAGGGATGGAGCAGCTCTGCTGGGAGGAAAGGCTGGCACGGCTGGGATTGTTCACCTGGACAGGAGAAGCTTTGGGCTGAGCTCAGTGTAACCTTCCAGGACCTGAAAGGAGCTGCAGGGAAGATGGAGAGAGACAATTGACAAGGGCTGGGGGGACAGGACACAGGGAATGGCTTCAGACTGACACAGGGCAGGGCTGGATGGGAAATTGGGCAGGAATTCTTCCCTGGGAGGGTGGGGAGGGGCTGGGATGGAATTCCCAAAACTCCTGGATCCCTGGCAGTGCCCAAGGCCAGGCTGGACATTGGGCTTGGATCTCCCTGGGACAGTGGGAGGTGTCCCTGCCATGGCAGGGGTGGCACTGGGTGAGCTTTAAGGTCCTTTCCAATCCAAACCATCCTGTGATTCTATGAAAAATCCCTGAAATCTGAAATAAAACGAAAATCACTCCAACCACACCGTTTTCCCAAGGAATTTGGCATTTTTTTAGCATTTTTTTAGACAGGTGGGTGCTGGCCCTGGGGTTTTCACAAACCAGAACCCAGTGCTGGGGCACTGCGGGGTCAGTGGCTGCCTGCAGGGGAAAGAGGGAAGGTTCCAGAGCCTCTCTGACTTCACACGGGTGAAACTGGGTGGGAACAAACAGCTTTTGGGGTCAGTCTCTGCAAATTAATTCTCAAAACAGAGCAGGGCTGTGGGACCAGTGTGGGCCAGGCTGTTCCCACCTGGATGTTCCTCCTGCTCCTGCCCACGGCTGCCTGACCCAGCTCTGTGCAGGAAATCAGGGAAAAGTGGAATTTCCCTGGGACTGAGCTGCATTCCCAGCCCCCGAGGCCGCTCCCCTTCCCTCCCCCTGCACCTATCTCATCTCTGCCTCTTCCTGAAATATCAGGAACAGAAAAATTAACGTGAAGAAGGGATGAGACGATAAAGAATATCTGAAAAACCGTCTGTGTCCTCGTTTCAGGGCTTTGCATGGGAACAGGGAGGCAGGATGCTTTTTATTTTCCTTTATTAACGTATTAAAATATTAAAAAGCTGGGCGTCTCTTGAACCCACTCTGTCAGGGAGTGAGAAATCTCTGAGGAAATCTTTTGAGGAGACTTTTGCCCTTGAGGAGCTGTGCAGGGGCAGGGCAAATCCCAGCTAAAATCCAGGTTTGCTGCCCTGCCGTTCGTGGGGACATGGGAGCAGCCTGGGCAGGGGTGACACTGGGGCAAAATCCCTGTCACCAGGATGCTTTGGTGGGATCTCTTCATTTCCTTCACCTCTGGCAGCTCTCAGTGAGGCCAGAGCACGATTGCTCTGAGCAAACGTGGACCTGAGCCAGGGATGAGGCAATTTCCTGAATTTTGGGCTGTTGGATTTGGCACTTTGGTGCTTCCCCTCTCAGATCCCGCCCGTTCCTGGGCAGTTTCCAAAACGCGCGGTTGTTCTTCTCCATCAGCCTTTGCCAACAAAGAGCTCAGGCGTTGATGTTGCTGCAGGTGCTGTTTCCTGGGCCGCCCTGGGGCTGCCACTCATGGTGCAATGCGTGTGAGGGTGACAGCAGGGCCGTGGAGCACATCAATATCTACACAAACCTATATTATATCTGTATAATGTTATGTGTTATATTTATTCTACATCTATATTGTATATATTTTATACATTCTAAATCTAGATTATAAATGTTATATATATTCTAAACCTGTATCATATATTTTATATATATTATAAATTTATATATTTCATATATCTTACCTAATATAAATATATATTATAAATATTTTATATTACAAATCTATCTTCTATATATATAATAAATATACATTATATGTTTTTATATATAATGAATTTATATAATATATGTATTATGTGTTATAAATCTATATTATAAATATTATATCTTACCAGTCTATATTATCGATATTATCTATATTATAAATCCGTATTACATATTATATATACTATTAATCTATATATTATATTACATATAATATATATTATAAATCAGTATATTATATATACTAAAACTATATTATCTATATTACCTATATTATAAATCTATCTGGTATATATAATATATATTATGGATCAATATATTATATATATTATAAAACCATATTATCTATATTATGAATCTGTGTTATCTATCTTATCTATATTATTAATCTACCTAGTATATTGTATATATTATCTATATTATGAATCTATCGTATTAATCCATCTAGTACATTATCTGTAATATCTCTGAGGAATCTGTATCGTGTATATTATCTCTCTGGTCGGTGTGTGTGATAGATCTGTGCAAGCACGTGGCCAGGCTGACTGAGGTGTGTGTGTTTCCTTCTCCCCGGCAGGTCACTATGGGAAGGATCTTTATCGCAGTGGGGGCCCAGATCTCCATAATTTCATCTCCTCCGGCTTTGTCACCTTAGGAAGAGGACACACCAAGGGTACAGTGGAAACCATTTTTTGCTAAAAAATAAAATAAAATAAAAAGAGATGGTTTTAAATCCAAAGCTGCGAGCTGGCAGCGGGGTCAGCCCAGGAGATGTGGCTGCAGGGGCAGTGCTGGGCTTGCGGGACCCGCGGGTCCTGGCAGGGGAATGCCAGGCTGCACTCTGGCTTTGCAGTGGGAATGTTCCTCCAGCTTTGTGTTTTCCTGGGTGCTTGGCTGCTCCCAAAGGGGCAGGAATGTCCAGCTGGCCCAGGGCAGGCAGTGACCACTCCCAGACTGAGGGTCTGGAGTTCTTTTCTTTGACTTCTGGGCTTTTATTTTTTTATTTATTCATCCATTTATTTATTTATTTAGATTTGGGAGGGGGGATTACGAGAAATATTTTATAAAATTATTTTCTTTTTAGCTCTATATCTCCCGCGTTCCTAATAACCTGTGATATAATGTACAAACAGGAAAACACAAAAAAAAAAATGCACATATGCTGCTCTGTGTATGTTCTGTGTACATGTACTGTATATAAATATCTGTGGAGAGACAGCTGTTAGCCCTTTAAGACAAATAACCAAATACCCAGGGGGGGTTCTGGTGACACCAGAGCCGTGTCCTGGTGACACCACAGCCCCGGGCAATGTTTATTGATGACGCTGTTGCCTTTTTTTTTTTTTTTTTTGGTGAGTTTTTCCTGGTGTACAGTGAGACGTGCTCCGAGTGTCCTCCTGTCCCCCCCTCCTGCCCTGCCACCGGTGCCCTGGCTGTGTCACTGGGGGTGCATGTGCCATTCCTGTCCCCTTTTTTGTGTCCCCAAGACCGCTGTACTCCGTCCCGGACACGATGTATGTGGAGATCCCTCTATAGACCAATGTACTGTATGTGGAGCTGTGTCCTCGTGCTCCTGTGTCGTTTCTGTGGATGACCGTGACTCACAAACGATTAAAGGACCTTGATTATTTTTTTATTATTATTTTTTTATTTTTATTTATTCCTACGTTTCCTGCCCCCTTTTTTTTCCCCCCCAGTTCTCCACGAGTGTCATCCAAAGTAGTGTTGGTCCTGTAGAACTGTCAGAGAAGAAACAAAATATATGTATATTGTCTGTGTATGTCTGTGTGTGCTTAAATAAAGTTTACTGAGGCTGAGGCAGCACCCGTGGGACTTGTAATCCAATATCCTGAAATCCCAGATTTGTGATCCAGTACCCTGAAATCCCAGCCCTGTAATCCAGTATCCTGAAATCCCAGATTTGTGATCCAGTACCCTGAAATCCCAGTCCTGTAATCCAGTATCCTGAAATCCCAGATTTGTGATCCAGTACCCTGAAATCCCAGCCCTGTAATCCAGTATCCTGAAATCCCAGATTTGTGATCCAGTACCCTGAAATCCCAGTCCCATAAGTCAATACCCTGCAACTCCAGCCCTTCAATCCAACATCCTTCAGTTCCAGATATGTTACCCAATACCCTGAAATTCCATTTTTGTAATCCTGCACCCTGGAAAATCCCACTCCTGTAATCCAATACCTTGCAATCCCATATTTTAATCCAATACCTTGCAATCTCAGTGCTGTATTCCAACACCCTGCAAACCAATTCCAAGTCCCAGTCCAGCTCTGCACGGAGGGAAGGGAAGCAGAGGACCCTCAGGTGGGCTGGGAGCTGCAGTGGTCCAAGGAAGGACCCGTGGGTGACATTTCACACCAGGTGTCCCCATCCCAGGGGAGTTTTAGGGTCATGTCCTGCCACATCAGGACTGGGTTTAGTACGCCAGGAGTGATGGAGTGGGGTGTCCTGCTGGCCTCAGGTCCCTGAGCAGGGCTGTAAATCCAGCCCTTAGCCTCAGGCAGGTGAGTTATCCTCACCTCAGAGCCCCGAGGTGCTGGTTTGGGCTCCAGCAGATCAAAAAGCTGTTGCCAGTTCCTTCCCCGGTGAGACCAAACCTCCTCTCCTCCTTCAGCTGCAAAGGCTCGGGGGCTCTGCTCTCCTGCAGGTGGGCCAGGGGTCTCCACAGCTTTTCCAGAGCACTTTTCCTGTCCCTGGGAAGGTGGGAGAGCGGGCACCGGGAATGCAACCTGGTTATCCAGCACAGAGGGTGCTTTCCAAAGGGAATGAAAGGCTTTTGTTCTCTGGAGGAATGAATATCGTGGCTGTTCACAGACATCAGAATGGGCTGGCCTTAGGATTTACCTTTCAGCTGCCCTGAACAGCGCTGTAATGTTCATTTCCAGTCCCTGAATGGCAGATCCCCCCACTGCTGGGTGGTGAGGGCGATGAACACCTCACACCTGCTGCAGGACCTGCTCGTGCTCATGTGTGGCTTTGTCTTTGTCCGTGACATGACCTGGTTGTCTGTTCGTGCTGTCGCAGGGGGGACTCGGGGCGTCCCAAAGGACTGAGGGGTTTCTGTCGTTGGGATTGTGCCTGAGATGCCTGGATTTGGGGAAATATTGTGTGACATTTCCTGAGTTCAGCTTGAAGTGGCCACCCAGCATCTGTAAGGAGGGGTGAGAGCTTCAGCCGGGGCTTTAGATGAGAGGGTTCTGTGCTATTTTGTCCTATTCCTGTTTAGATGAGAGGGTTCTGTGTATTCCTATTTAGATGAGCAGGTTCTCTCCTGTTTTGCCCCATTCCTGTTTGGATGAGCAGGTTCTGTGCTATTTTGTCCTATTTCGATGAGCAGGTTCTGTCCTGGTTTATCCTATTCCTATTTGGATGAGAGGGTTCTGTGCTGTTTTGCCCCATTCCTCTTTGGATGAGCAGGTTCTCTCCTGTTTTGCCCCATTCCTGTTCGGATGAGCAGGTTCTCTCCTGTTTTGCCCCATTCCTCTTTGGATGAGCAGGTTCTCTCCTGTTTTGCCCCATTCCTGTTCGGATGAGCAGGTTCTCTCCTGTTTTGCCCCATTCCTGTTCGGATGAGCACGTTCTCTCCTGTTTTGCCCCATTCCTGTTCGGATGAGCAGGTTCTGTCCTTTCTCAGTTCCAGGCCTTGTGTCCCAATCTCCACCTCAGCCCAATAACCTCACCCTGCCTTGTGGAGAGGCTTCTGCCCCTGGACTCCACAAAGCCAGTGAAGTTGCTCTCGATATTTCTCAGCGCTGGGAGACACATTTTCGGTGTTTTCTCAGCTGTCTCCTGTGCCGTGGCAGAACTCCAAGTGCTGAGTAATATTTAAGAGCTCATCTATTTCGGGCAGAAGACAAAGACGTGAGACATGCCAAAGCACCATGGAGACCAAAGCGGCGCGTTCACACGTCTGACATCCGCGGGCTCCTGCAGGACGGGGATTTGTGGCCCTTCCATGACATTCCAGCACTGCCTGCCACTCGGAAGGCGTGTTCTCCCAACCACGGGCAGCCCCTCTGCTGTCGGGATGATCCAGGGATGAATCCCGGCTCTCCGGGCTGTAGAATTCCCCGTGGGAATTCTGCACAGGGCAGGGCTGATCTCACCCAGCGCCGGGTAGGAGGGAGTTGGATGCTTGGCTCTGAGGCAGCAGCTTTTCATTCCGTGTGGAGGCATCTGGGGGCTCAGTGGGTGGGCACAGGGCACCCCTCCTGCCCCAGCGGGTCTGGGAGCCCTCAGAGAGGGAGGAGGGATCCCAAATTCCCGGGTGGGAGCAGCTCCTGCTGCTCGTGGTGCCGTGCGAGGGTTCAGTGCTCCGCGGAGACAGGAGCCAGCTCTGTGCACCAACCTGATTTAAATCCCAGCTTCTTCAGCGTGTCCCGAGCATCCTGAGCCTGCCCGTGCCCCACGCTGGCCTGGGCTGTGCCCTCGGGGCTCCCCAGAGCTCCGGCACTCACCCAGGCTGGAGGGGATTGAGGATTTACAGCCGCAGCCACCCCAACACCCCGGGGAGGGAACACACTCGCTCCACATTGCCCACCCCACAACACATCGCTGAGTTTTCCGGTAAAAATGTGATTTTTATTTTGGTTTTTTTTTTTTTTTTTTTTTTTTTTGGTTGGTTGGTTTTGTTTCTTCTTTTAAACTCTGAGTCTCAGACCTTGAAAATATTTTCCCGATGGAACTGAGCTCCTTGAGTTTCAGCAGCCTGGGACTTTTCAGCAGCGGGAATTGTGTCGAGCAGATGATAATCTCTGTGCAGCGCCCAACAGCTTCTTTGTTTTCCTGGTATCTCTGCAAGAGTGTGAAAAAATAGAGAGGTTATTTCCTGCAAACAGCAGAATTTCACAGCTGAACTGAGTGCAAGGGCTGGGGGGAGTGAGGCAGGAGGAACAGAGGGGTTTAGACTCTTCTGCAGGGTCGTTTCGTAGGGGAAAACAGATTTCCTACAAATTCCTGCGATCTGCCCGTTCCCTGTAAGCTTGTGCCAGATCCTGGAGGAGCTGCCCAGGCAGGGCTGTGTGGAAAACTCAAATATCCCCAGAGCCTGCCCAAGAACACTTCCAGAAGTGGAACCTCTCCCTCTGGGTGCGAGGCTGTTGCTAGAGGACACGAAAAGAAAGACACTCACCCTTTAAGTCTAGAAGTGAGGAGAGAAAAAAAAAATATTATGATTTGGGGTTTTTTTAGGGTTTGGAATTTGTTCAGGGATTGGGGGACAGGAGGAACACCTCTCTGACCCCAATGGTCAACTTGGAAGTCCATCCACTTGTCCTTCCCCCGGGAGGAATGTATATTTACAAAACATCAGTCTTTGCTTTTGTTACAATGTGTGAGAAAACTCCAGTCCAGGAATGAAAACATCAGAAGGCTGAAAAATCCGGGCTGTGCTGGATTGCTTCCCTGGCAGGTGTGCTCAGAGCCAAGAGCACCTGCAGGAGGCTCTTTCCTCACTCTGAGGATGTTCCCAGGAAAAGGAGGAAGGGACGAGCCCCGTGTGCAGGGCAGTGGCTGCTGGCATCACCCTCAGCCTGGCGACTGAGCACCAAAAGCTCCCCCCTGTGAGGTTTTTTATTTTCTTTTCCTCGTGTTAGAGCCAGGATTAATGCGTGGGACGCAGTTTTGTGTTTGGACTCAGTGTTTATTAACTCTTACCTGTAGCACAGACTCCCCAGTCGTGAGCTCTAACTAACAAGGGAGAAATTGGAAGTGTCTGTAACTCTTTCCAAGGTCTCTGTCCTGCTGTCTGTCCATGCTGCAGACAGCAGTCCAGGAGCAGAACGTGCAGGAGTGAGTGCAGTTCTTAAAAACAAACTCTGCGCTTCTCCGTCTCCCCCTTTGCCCTCAGGACCCGTCTGAAAGGTACAGAATGTAACATCCAGCATAAACAGAACAGATAACTGGGGATACAAACACCACAAAGTCACCCCAGGACACCACTGGACCTGGGATGGGACACGGGCTGGCACCACTGTCCCCTCTGCCAGCCCTCTGCTGCCCTGGGACCCCGCAAACCGAGCCCCTTTCCCAGTCACCAGCTCGGGACCAGCGCCGCTCCGTTGGCACGTCAACAGGATTCAGGGATGAATGGGAGAAAAGAGGTTTATTAATCTGCCGCTCATTAGCGGTTTGAGAGTTCTGATTCCTCCCTCCAACAGTGCCCTGGCTCCCTGCTGTCGTGGCTGGCTCCCCGTGGCTTGGCTTGCAGCTCCGCGTTCCAGTTTCTTCCCCAAAAGCGCTGGTTCCTACCCTTAATTTGTTATTTTGGGCTGTTATATTACATCTGTCACAACTTCCCCGGCCCAGCACGGCTACGGAACACGCAGTGAATCAGCCCCAAGCCGGGATTTACTGCCTGCCCCCATCGTTAGTAACCCACACTTGCAGCAGACTCATTATTACAGGCAAAGGCAGGACTTTGAGGATAATTTTTTTTTCCTCTCACACCTGCACCTGTAAACTTGTCGTGAATAGATTTGCAGAGCCTCAGGGTGAGGTGTGCTGGGTCCTTTTGCTCATTAAACACTTGTTAGACATCCCATCAACGCAGAGCCGTGGAGCCCGAGCCCGCTGCATCCCAATGAAGCACTTTCTGTTTATCCTGGATAATTCCAGGCGGGTTTTGTCTTGAGGATGGTGCACTAAAGATCACCCGCATCCTGATCCCAGATTAATTCCGAGCCTCGCATATTCCTCCACTCAATTGTATCGACTGGGAAATGGGATGATTGGGATGTGGAGAGGGGCCCGGGAGCCGTGCGGGAAGATTCCATGACGCAAGAGGACATTTCAAGCCGCTCTGAATTATTTAACCGCCCTCAGACATGGCCGCTCCATTTCTCAGCGGGCTCTGGACAGCTTCAGGTTTTATAGCCCTGGGAGCAGGGCTGGGAGGAGAGGGGGAGGCCCTGGAAAACATCCCGGGGGCTGCAGCTGCTGTGGGGCGGGATGGGGGGACACCAGCACAACCCCCTCAGTCCCTGGTGTCACCTTCTGAGATAACAGAGGCGAGGGGCTGGTGTCCTTCTGTCCCAGACTGGGCAGGGACGTGGGCAGAGGGTTTTGGGATGTGGATTCCCGAGCCAGCACAAGGGCTGGCAGCTGCTCAGAGAGCTGCCTTGAGCTCCTTGTTCCTTGGAGCTGCAGGGAAATGGGCACGGAGCACAGGGATCGCTGCTGGGGCAGGAGGTCCAGGACATTCCTGTGCCTGTTCCAGAGCCAGCTGGGAGATGGAAAGGGAGCTTTTGTCCCTCTCCACTTTTTGTCTTCTGGAGGTCCCATTTCTCACCCATCCATTGATTTGGGCGTTTCTGACTTGGCCTGGTCACAGGGCCTTCCTGGAGGACAAGGACAGGACTGGGGTTGTCTCTTCTTCCTCTCTTAGAGGCAGTGAAAGCCCAAATCTTGTGTTTGAGGCAGGGGAAAGGCCACCAGGGCCGGGATTAGCCGGCTGTTTTGGCATCTGGGAGGTTGCCGGGCTTCCCTGGCTCTGTGTGTGACAGACCCAGAGTCTGGGACTCTCCTTCCCCGCTGCTGAGGGCTCCTGTTCCCGTGCCGAGGTCAATCCCACAAGTTTTCACTCCACTGGTTCCTGCCCAGCCCCACGAGCTGCATCCAGCCCTCTGCTGGGTCCCATGGACGGGTTCCAATCACCTGGAACCCCGGAATGGGTCCCTCTTCTCTCTGCTGTGCCAGAACGTCAGCGCCAGTGGCCGAGAGGAGGAGAAAGCAGCCCTGCCCGTCACTGGCTGCCCTCGCACGGGGAGTCTGACAGCTTTGGCAGATCCCTTTGAAAGCCGAGCTGAAAGCTGGGGAAGAGCTGGCAGGTACAGCCCAGCTGTCTGTGAAACTGGAGCTGCAGCTGCTTGCCACCAGCTCCTCTTTGAAGAACGTGTTCTTTCTCTATTTATGATCAAGAGCTGCTGTACAAAGAGCCCCCGTGATTTCTTGCTGTGGTGTCACCGAGCATCTCGGGCTGGTTCTCTCCCCAAACAGGGGATTTAACCTCAGTGAAGGCTCGTCCTGGAGCTGGATGGATGTGCCCTGCGCTGGGCTGCATTCACTCTTTATCCTCCTCGCCAGTTGTAAATAAGAAATTCAAATATTATGAAAAGAACTGGAGGCTGCTGGGAGCAGGGAGGGGACTTTGCAGAGAGATCTGTAATCCTGGAGCATCTGTGGTCTCTCCACAACAACATGGTCAGGGTTTGGCAGGCGGAGGGCTTGAGCACTCCCAAAAATCCACTGCTGCACCAAAGCCAGTGTGTTGTGCACGGTTTATCTGCCAGAATTCCTCGGGAGAGGCTCCTTGGGGTGAGCTCGTCACCAGAGAAGTGTCACACCGCCTCTGTTTTCTCACATGTAGCACCAGGCTTTGTTCCCAGGTATCAGGGACTGGTATTAATCCCAGATCTGCTCAGATAGCAGGAGTGCACAGTCTATAAAAGGCAAGGCCTCATCTTCATTTTAAAGCAGGGAACTAAAAATAGAGCCGGTTCAAATATAGGTGATGAGAAGAACCTGAGGTTTGGATTAGGAGGTAGAACGGGAATTTAAGGCTTTGGAAGTGCCTGGTGAAGTGTCTGGAGGGAGCTGCGGGTACAAGTTCGTGACGTAGGTTTGGGCCAGAGAAGGCAGCTGGGTGAGTTCTGCTCCTCCTCTCTCTCTGTGGACGGCAGGGATGGAAGAATGCTGGGGTCAGCAGGGAGAGCAGGCAGCGCTTTTGTCCCGGGGTGTCACCTGGGGGTGTCACTGCCACGGCCTTCTTGGGGTCACGGGCACACAGAGCACAGGTCCCGATGCTCCTGAGGAGAGGGAGACAGCCAGAGCCACAGCCAGAGTCACTAAAGGGGGGAAATGACGCCTGAAGTTTTATCTCCCCTGTATTTCAGGTTCTGTGCTGCCCAGGGGTGCAGCTCTGAGCTCACAGTCAGTGTCACTCAGCTCTGCACACAGCAGGGACACAAAACAAATCCTTCTCCTGCTGCACACCAAGGACAGCTGGGACAAGTGTTCAGGCCCAAAAGCACAAACAAGGGTGGCTGGAGGGAGGAACAAGGATGGGACCTCACAGCCTGGAGCTGGGATTGGACAATTAAACCCCAAGATGCAAATGGACCAAAACTTATCAAAGTGTGAGACCTGGTGACCGTTTGTCCATTTTGTGACCATTTTGGGTCCATTTTGTGACCATTTTGGGTCCACCTTGGGTGCAGTCCTGGCCAGGCTCTTGTCCTGCCCAAGGTGTGTCCTAAAGACCTTTTAATAAATCTCTACTTTATTCTCTTAGCTCTGTCCAGTCTCTGTTCCAGCACAGCCTTCCCAAGGCACCAGGAGGAGCGAGGGGAGCTGTAGGAATGTTCAGCCCTGAGGATGAAGTGGTTCAGGCTTTGGGACTGCAGGAACCCCCTGAGCTCCTGCTGCCCCTCAGCTCGCAGGGCAGGGCTGTATCCCTGAGCAGCTCACACTGCACACCCACAGCCTGCCAGAAATTCCCTCAGCCCGGCCCAGTTTGCTGTCAGCTGAGGGAAACGGGGCCAGCCTGACTGAGGGGGGCACGAGCTGTGGCTCTGCTCTGGGGACCCTGAGCTTGGTGACTGCTCACCTTCTCCTTCTCAGGGCTTCCCGACCTTTCTGCAGCTCAAGGGGCTCTGGGTGCAGGTGCAGCTCTGTCCTGTGCCCCACACAAGCCCGGAGCTTTGGCTGCTGAGAGCTCCCAGACATTGAGCACAGCGAGCCAGGGCTGCTCAGAGCTGGCTGGGCTGACCCAGTCTGAGCCCCTGGTGGTCCCTGGTGGCCACAGGGGCTCGGCAGGGAGGGTGTTCTGCTTCCTGCAGGCTGCAGGCACCAGGCTTCTCTGGTGACATCTCTGGTGACATCTCTGGTGACTTTTCTCCGCAGTGTCCCCAGAAGCCAGAGGCTCTGTGACTCTCTGTGACTCTCTGTGACTCCCAAATCCCAGAGAAGTCCCAGGGTGATTCATCCCAACTGTGTCTGGCCCCTCCAGTGCCTCCCAGGGTGACTGACCCAAAGGAGACCTCTCGAGGATCTCCAGCTGGATCCCCTGGCAGATCCATTTATCCGATCCCCTGGGACACCTCAGGATGGGTCTGAACCACCAGGATCAGAGAGAAGGCCCAAACCTCAGTGCCTTTGGGCTGTTCTTTCGCCCTCTCTGGATAAGGAACCACCCACAGGAGGAGCAGGAGCCACTGAGGGGTTTCTCTTCCTCTGCTCCGTCCGAGGAGGGTTGATCCCTCCTGCAGCAGGCACAGAAAATGGGCTTCAAAGAGGATTTTCTGGGCAGGGCTTGTCCTGCTGGACAAGATGGAACCAAAGTTTAGCTTGTTTAGCCCAGAAAAGGAGACTGGGAGACGTGGGATCATCCTGCAGCAGCGTGGGGAGGGAAAATCCCAGGCAAAGGGAAGGACGGGGCCAGCACAGAGCCAGGGAGGGATCTGGGGAGGGAGGTGTGGAGCTCTGAGCTGGGAATCTCTGCAGCGGCCTCCCGAGAGCACGGACGGGGCACTCCCCACAGGGACACTCTGTCCCAGCTCTGCCACCAGGTTCTCCCCTCCCCTGGCACTCCCTGAGGAGCTCTGGAGCCCAGCAGGGACAGTGTTCCTGCAACAACCCCGAGCGCCTGACGGGGAGCGGAATAAAGGACAATCTCCCAGGGAAGGTGGATTTATTGGTGCCTTTGTAGCTCTGCTCTGAAAGCACAAATAATATCCCTGGAGAAGTGGCACGGAGTCCATCAGCTTCCAGCTGCTCAGGCCTTCCCTGGGCTGTGTCTGTTCCCATCCTCGTTCTGCAGGGATTGATTGACTCGAAGATAAACACATCAGGCTGTTACTTTTCTCTCCTCCAAACCCTCTGCTGCTCTTGCAAGGTGCGTCCTGTGCCTCAGATGTCAAAACTCCAGAGCTCTCCAGAGAGGGGAGAAAATCCTGGCGGGGAAAACAGGAGGGCAGCCCACACCTGGGGCTGCTCCCTGCCCCACATCCTCCTTCTCCTCCTTTCCCTGGTGATCCTTATCGCAGCTCAGACATCGGTCATACAGATCCCAGGTAGATGAGATTCGTGTTAATTAGCACCTCAAAATGGGGCTCTTAGCCGGAATCATTTGACTTTTAATCATTGTGCCCCCAACACTCTGGGCCAGCTCCCGAAATCCTGTTGGGGCTGCTCAGGGGGTGACAAATGTGGGAATTGTGTTGGGATCTTTCTAACTTGTTTATTTATCGGATTTTTTTAAATTTATTTATGAGAATTCCGTGATTCCTGTTTACAGCAGGTTTGTTATCTGAGACACTGCTGATAAGAGCACCGGGACACCAGGGCTGGCAGCACCCAGAGTGGATTATCTCCCTTCTCCTGGGTCAAGGGATTCCTCATAAAAGGGACTTTGCACTCCTACAATGTTTATTCTTGAGAGAAAAACCCAAGGTTGTGACATGGGTGCTACACAATTCCTTTCCCTGCAGCAAAACAGGGTCCAGCTGGTCTCAGCTGAGCTGAAATGTGGAAACTCCAGGCTCCTGCTCTGCATAAGGACTGAGCCCTTTGATGGGCTCCTCTGATGTCCACCAGCTGCAAAAAAAAAATAAATGTCCAGGGCAGCAACACCGAAATAAAGTCTGGAAAAAACAGCAGATGGCCCACCACCAGCACTGGGAGGGAGGGCTCCTGCCTGGCAGAGGTGGAATGAAGCCCAGCTCTCCCTTCCTGACCAGGATGAGGCCAACAGGCGTTTATTTGCCACGAGCAGCCTGGGCCGGGTGGCATTCTCCCACCTGGAGGGAGGCAAAGCGATTCCAGCTCGTTTTGGGGAAGAGGCTTCAGTCTCCTGAGCAGGACGAGACCCACTCCACAGGTTCCCACCCTTGTGCTGCTCTGAACCAAAGGCGGCACCAAATATCAGCATGAAATGGCCAAGCCCGTGAGCTGCAGGGCTGGAAAAACCGGGGCGGAGGAAGGTTGTAGTTTTTTGTTTTGTTTTCTTTTTTGTCACCAGGGAAACAGAAGCAGAAATGACAAACGCTTTCGATCTGCCAACGTTCCCCCACAGATATTTTTGGCCTAATGGTGAGGAGCAAAGGGTTTGTGGGTTGGAGCTCCACTGATTGCCTGCCCGGAGTGAGGGTGGCAATGCTGGGCTGGAGGCACAGCTGGGGCTTCGTGTGGACGGACTTTGGTCACCCTGACAGAGTCTGTGTGTACCAAGTGACCAAGCTGATGGACAAAATGATGCCTCTGCTCCTCACAGCTCCTGCTGGATGGGAGCTGAAAGTGATTCCTCAGGGGAAAAGGGGGATGTTGTTAAATCTGTCAAAGGTGCTTTGGATTCTGGCTGTACTATCTCAAAAGATTACCATTTTAAAAAGAGCCACTTGCCTGTTTACGGTCCTTTTCTTCCCCGTTACTTTAAATAATTTACTAATCTCTCGCTGTTGCTGTAAAACAAAATTACTGTTTAGAAAATTGCTCTTGAAAAGCGTGCAGCACAGATTTAAAGATGTTCCTCCAGAACGTCTTGGGCTGGCTCCATCCCAGGAATTGTCACCCTCTCCTTGGGCAGAGCCACCAGGATGTGTCACAGCAGCCCTTGTGGCATCTGGCAGGCCATTAGAGTTTTATTTTATTACAAAGAGCCTTGTTTATTCCTGGCTAGGTGCCTTTGGAGGGGACAAAGGGGTTTGGAGGAATGTCACAGAATTCCAGGATGGTCTGGATTGGAAGGGAAGCTAAAGATGATCCAGTTCCATTATCCCAGGCTGCTCCAAGCCCTGTCCAGCCTGACCTTGGACAATTCCGGGGATCCAGGGGCAGCCGCAGCCGCTCTGGGAATTCCATTCTAGTTCCTCCTCACCCTCACAGGGAGAAATTCCTTCCTATTAGGTTTCCCCTAATAAAACACCTCTTAAACAAACCCCCTGGTTTTTTTGAATACTTTAAAGATGAAAAATTTCCTTCTCTTTTGCTTTGCCAAATTAATCTGGAAGGAAGTGGATTGAGGAGCTGGGCCCTGCCAGGAACTACCCTTCACCACGTTCCAGGAGCTCCTGTTTAGCTGGAAGGATAAATCCTGCTGAGACGGCTGGTGGAAGCGCCTTGTGAAGAGCAAAGCTCTTTGATTATCCTGTTGCTATTTGTCAAAAGCAAAGGACCGTGTAAAGAAATCATTTTCGGCCTTCAGAGCTCCTCTCCTTTCGCTCTGCTTTTGATGTCTGAGGAGAAAACAGCCCCGTGAAGCAACTCGATTTCTTCAGAGCTATTAACAAGTCTTGCAGGGTCCCAGGGTGACATAACAGGTCTGCTCTGACTCATTCCATTTAAGAGTGTCTCCTTCCAGACAGAAATAGCTCAGCGTGCAGCCATAAAAAAACATGAATCAATTAATGTCTTCTATTAACTAGAAATGCAGATAAATCTCCTCAGCCGTGGGAATGCAAATCCCTGGCTCCTCTCCCTTCTCCCTCCGCGGTGCTCTTTGTGTTTGGCTTCTCCCTGAATTGATCTTTTCTGGGTGTTGACTCCAGGTCCACGTGGATTTTTGCGTTTTGGTTGTTGTTTTTTTTTTGCTGCCGATCTCGGGGTTGCAGAAAGTTGTGTCAGAGGGGCACTGGGTGCCACTCCAGGAGATCTGCATCCCGCTCCCTGTGAAGCCAGGGGATTGGAGTGCCCCACAAACCCCTGGAGATTCCACACTTCAGCTGAGCTGGGGGCAGCTGGACCCTCAGGGCTGCCCTGCTTTGCTGCGGGGAAAGGAATCGTGTGGCACCGATGTCACAACCTTGGCATTTGCTTTCAAGAATAAACATTGTAGGAGTGGAAAATCCCTTTTATGAGGAATCCCTTGTCCCAGGAGGATGGAGATAACCCACTCTGGGTGCTGCCAGCCCTGGTGGCACAGTACTTTTATCAGCATTGTCTCAGATAACAAACCTGTACACAGGAATCACGGGATTCTGATAAATTAATAATAATAATAAATAAAAATCTGATAAATGAACAAGTTAGAAAGATCCCAACACAATTCCCAGTGACTGAGCAGCTCTTCAGGGTGACAAATCCTGCTGGGATGGGGATGGGGCTACGGTGTGTCCCTTCTGCTGGTTCTGGGGCGGGTTTATCCCCAGCTCCAGCAGAGCTGAGGGAATGAGCAATCCCATCCTGGTGGGATTCCAGGGCAGCTCTGTGAGCCCAGGACCCGCAGCCATGAGGACACACCAGCCCCAGCTGGAATTCCACATCCAGCCCTGCTCCCCAGGGCCTGGATCGTTGGCTGGAGGTGACGCTGGGGCTGCCATGGGAGGGATCGAGGAGCCGTTTCCCTCCAGAGGGGCTCAGAGTCAGGAGCTGCGCAGGATCCACAGAGCTCTGGGGGTGGAGAGCAAACCTGAGCCCCAGAACAGTGCAGGGCGGTGCCCCGAACCAGGCTGGCACACACAGGATCACAGAATTCACAGAATCACCGGGTTGGAAGAGACCTCCGAGATCATCGAGTCCAACCCAGCCCCGACACCTCAACTAAACCACAGCACCCAGTGCCACATCCAGTCTGCTTTAAACACACCCAGGGATGGTGACACCACCACCTCCCCGGGCAGATCATTCCAGTCCTTTATTTTTCTTTTTGTGAAAAAGTTTTCCTGATATCCAGCCTGTATTTCCTCTCGTTCTGTCAGTGCTGCCTGGAGAAAGAGACCAACCCCACCTGAGCACAGCCACCTTTCAGGGAGTTGTGGAGAGTGATCAGGTCACCCCTGAGTCTCCTTTTCTCCAGGCTGAACACCCCCAGCTCCCTCAGCCGTTCATCACAGGGTTTGTGTTGGTGCAGGAGCTGCAGGAGCTGAGTTTAGTGGGATTCTGAGCAAACCCCGAGCTTGTGCGGGGCTGGGGCTGCAGGAGACAGCAGGACAGTGTGGGAGGGAGGCACAGAGCAGAGTGCTCTGGGGACATGGGCAGCCAAAGAATCCCGGGATGATTTGGGTTGGGAAGGACATTAAAGCCCACCCAGTGCCGCCCCAGCCCTGGCAGGGACACCTCCCACTGTCCCAGGGGCTCCAAGCCCAGTGTCCAGCCTGGCCTTGGGCACTGCCAGGGATCCAGGGGCAGCCACAGCTGCTCTGGGAATTCCATCCCAGCCCTTCCTCACCCTCCCAGGGAACAAATCTTTCCCAGTGTCCCATCTCAATCTACTTTCCTTCAATTTAAAGCCCTTCCCCTTTGTCCTGCCCCTCCATCCCTTGGAAATAATCTCTCTCCATCTTTCCTGTAGCTCCTTCAGGTACTGGAAGGGAGAAAAAAAAATAAATCCGTGCACCAAGTGAAGAAGTGTTCCCATCTGTGTGAGGCAGATCTGGAAAAGGGGAATTTCAGGGACATTTGCAGTGTCGTGGACTCAGAATTCAACCCCGGGCACAAAATCATTCCCTCCTGTCCCCTGTTCTCCGCGTGCTGGGGGAGAGGAATCTCTTCTCCGCGTCCTCTCCTCTCGGAGAGGAGATTTCAGTCATCTTTAGGGGCAGTTTAAACACCAAAGCCGCGGTATCAGCCTGTCTAGCAGCTCCTCTTCACCCGCTGCTAGGTGATAATGACTCGAGGAACGGAATTAATTAGGCTGAACCCTCCCGTGCTTGTTGTACCTCTCAAGGTGGATTTTTCTTTTTCTTTTTTCTTTTTTTTTTTTTTACTTTTTTAATACTCAGGAAAAGAAAAAAAAAGTTTCATCCTTTTCGCAGTAAGAAATAGCGAGGAAAGGATTTGCCTTTTATTAACCATTTAATTGCTTTCGAGCAGGATTTGGTGGGGCACTCAGGCTGTCCGTGGTTTTAGTCTTAGACCAAAGGGTGTCCATGCTTTCTTCCACTTTTTATTCTTTATTTTATTTAAAGAAATAAAATTCTTCTTTGATCTTCCACTTTTATTCTTTATTCTTTATCTTTTTATTCTTTATTCTTTATTCTGCTCTTAGACCAAAGAGCAAAAGCCCTGACCACCCAAAACTTATTTTCTTCCACTTTTTAGTCTTAAACCAAAGAGCAAAAGCCCTGAACCCCCCAAACTTCCTCGATAAAACCCTTTAGGGTGAATCACTGGACTCCCTGAGGCTGTTCCCTGTCCCTCAGGCTCCTCCCTGCCCCGGCTGTCACCGTCTCCATCCCCGTTTTGGGGGCTCATTTGAGGCTTTTCTTTCCGTTGGAGTGAAGGAAACCCGGATTCCTCTCCAAGCCATGAGTCAAACGCTGCCCTGAGATCCAGCTCCGCTCCCCGAGGGCTTTTGTTCCTGGAGCAGTCTGAATCATGAGCTCATCAGAGACAATGAAAGGCTGAAGAGGGTTCTTAAGTGCTCGGTTTAAGCCGCTCTCAGGGAATGTGCCCGTTGACACAAGGAATGCATCCTCCAATTCCACTCGGCTTAGTCCCCGAGTCACCCTCGCTCTGTGTTAATTTGGGGTCAGGCCAATCCAGCATCGACACATGAGTTGACACATGAATTGACACATGAATTTACGCATTAACGCCAAAATCAGGGGATTTAGAAGGAGGTTGAGGGTAATGAACAATCCCCACCAAGGAAACATCCATTATTCATGCGTGCACGTGGGCACTCGCACACAAACCACTTTTCTGAATTAAAAAAAAGAAAACAAACAAACAAACAAAAAAACCCCCCCAAACACCGAGCCAGAAGACACGGGGGATAAAACCATGGAAATAGCAACAAGTTCAGAATAATAACAACAAAAAAGTCCACTTTTTCCTTGAAAATGTCACTTGCATTTCATAAAAATATGCGTGGCTTTCATCTAAGTCTCCATTTTCCTTCGGAGGGAAAATTGCCTTTGCACGTTATCCCCTGTGTCAGAAAGGAGTTGATTTCCCAGTGCAGCCCACGTTACAGAGCCACAGCACCAGCTCGGCTTTCCCTGATTCCGAGGAGGAGCAGCTGGCACAGCTCCAGTTGGGCTCCAAAAAACCAAAAAACCCTGTGAGTTTTGGTGCCTCGGGCTGAGGTCGGTGGGGTTCACCTGAGGCAGAAGCAGGTGAGGGAATGAGGCTGAGCTCTGCGCCCTCGGTGCTCTGGGGATGGAGCCAGCCCCAAACGAGCCCCTGCCTGCTCTGGGGGGACAGAAGTGGCAACAAGAGGTACAAACCCCTGGATTGGTGTCCCAGCCCTGCTCAGGGACCCCTCACACCGACCCCATGGCAGACCCCATCCTCTCAGCCCTGGGGGCACCTCTGGGGTGATCCCACCCCTGTGCCAGGGTCAGTGCTGTATCCACAGCGGGCTGCAGTGGCAGCCGAACGTGTTCCATGGATACGACCCTGGCTGCAGAGGGTGTGATCCGCATCATTCAGCAGCAAACAGAGACTGGGGTCGCTCAGGATTTGCCTAAGGAAGATTTCCCCATCCCTGGCAGTATCCAAGGCCAGGTTGGACGGGGCTTGGAGCAGCCTGGGACAGTGGGAGGTGTCCCTGCCCATGGCAGGGGTGGCACTGGATGAGCTTTAAGCTCCCATCCAACCCAAACCATCCTGTGATTTTGTGATTCATTTCATTCGTAATCATTATTATTATTATTGTTGTTGACTAATGGAGTTCCAGCAGGGCCTCGGTGAGCTCAGAGCTTTGATCTGCACTCTGTGGCTTCAGCAAAGGGAGCTGCTCCCCCGAGCGCTGGGAATTTCAGTGGTGATGGCACAGAAAGTGCCGTTACAGCCAATTTAAACACGTGAGAGCTGCAGGGACCACAGAGCCAGGCCCGGAGTCTGAGTTCACTCAGCTCAGGGCGGGATGGACTGAAATTGGCCCATTTTCCTCCATTGCAACAACAACAAAAAACCGGAATTATCGATTTACATGGGGCTGGTGGTGGCACCACAATTCCCCCGGAGACCAGGGCCAGTCACAGAGGTCCTGCCCCCCCAGCTGCGGGGACACCTGGGGACACCGCAGCCCCCAGAGCCACAGGGGTGACGGGCCCTGCCCTGCCGGGCTGTGCCCCCCTCCTGCTGCCAGCCCACTGCTCAGCCCCGCTCACACAGCCACAATTAACACCCCGGGCTGTAATTATTGCTATTATCACATTACGGGCATCATTCTCCTTCCAAGGCGGCGTTTTTGTCTCCTGATTAGGCTGTTTGTGTTGTGACCACGGCGGAGCAGGGAGCCAGATGCTCTGCCTTGCCTCGCAGCTCCCCTGTGCTGCTTGCTGCCACATCCCCTGCGAGCAGCCGGCCCTCACCCCGGAGCACTTAAAAACCTAATTAGAGCAGACAGACCCTCATCATCCTCGGCCACCAGCAGCTCCAGGAGCAAACCCCCCACCCCTGGGGATATTCAAGGTCGCTTCGCCAGATTTCCCCAAGATTTGGGAGAATTCCCGACGTTCCAATGCCTGTTCTCCCCGTGTTTGTTCCCCTCCTGAGCCACACACACGCACAGAGCCAGGCAGGTGTTGGAGTGCAAACCCTGTTTGTGTTCATCCCTGACAGGTGTCCTTTCACTTGAAGGCAATTCTTTAAAAAAAAAAAAAAATCCCAGGCTATAAATAAATGGCTGAAGGTGAAAGATGTTGAGAATAAGAGACATTGAGGGGCTGGAGCGTGTCCTGGGAGGGGAATGGAGGTGGGGAAGGGGCTGGAGCAGCTGAGGGAGCTGGAAAGAGGCTCAGCCTGGAGAAAAGGAGGCTCAGGGGGGACCTGGTGGCTCTGCACAACTCCCTGACAGGAGGGGACAGCCGGGGTGGCGGGCTCTGCTCCCAGGGAACAGGGACAGGAGCAGAGGGAACGGCCTCAGGCTGGGCCAGGGGAGGTTTGGGTGGATTTTGGGAAAATTTCTCTGTGAAAAGGGTGCTCAGGAACTGGAAGGGGCTGCCCAGAGAGGTGGTGGAGTCACCATCCCTGGAAGGGTTCAGGAAACCGTGTGGATGTGGCACTTGAGGACAGGGATTTGTGGTGACCTTGGTGGCGTGGGCAGCCACAGCTTCTCTGTGCCAGGGCCTCCCCACCCTCCCAGGGAAGGATTTCTTCCCAACAGCCCATCTAAACCCACTCTCTGTCAGTCGGAACCCATTCCTCCTGACACTTCAATCCCTGATCAGATCCCTCTCTGTGTTCCCTGCAGATCCTGGCAGGGGCTCTGAGGTCTCCACACAAATCCTTCTCCTCCCCAGGCTGGACAATCCCACAGGGGAGGTGCTCCAGTCTCTTCATCAACCTCCAGCTCTCCTCTGGTCTCACTCTTGTCCTTTTTACGCTGGGGACACCAGAACTGGGCACTGCTCCAGGTGGGGTGACCCAGAGGCAGAATCCCCTCCCTGGCCCTGCTGCCCACACTCCTTTGGGCATGGTTGGATTTCCGGGCTGGGCTAAACTGGGGTTCAGAGAATGTTGTAATTTCTGCCCACACTCCTTTGGAGACTCCAGCACATCCCCCCCAGCAGGAGACCCTGGGACCACCAATCCCATCTCCTCCCTGCTGGAGCCCAGCTGATACTGGTTTCACTAAGAGCAGAATTAGGCTGAGTTCTTAAATCTAATTCTCACTCTGGGTCCCTCTGGAGCAGGTCCAGCACGTGGAGTGGCCGTTCGCCACTGTGTAATAACACGGAGATGGAATTATTGTTCCCTGAAATCCACACACACACTCTCCAGATCTGCCAGTTCCTATTAGGATGCTGCAGAAGCCCTGGGAGAATGACGGCATTCTTATCCGAAAGGTTAAGCAAAACATAATGAATGGGAAAAGATGAGCTGTGACAGAGCTGCAACGGGAAATTTTCAACTTCTGAAAAACACCCAGATATTTCGGGGCCTTTTAAATGAACTGGAGATGTTGTGTGAAATCCATTCGGTATGGAAACACTGAAATGCACTTTTTAAAATTCCAACTAAAACAACCTTGAAAAAAAAACCCAAACCAAACCCATTCCGCAAACATTTTTAAAGGAGTCAGCGCACTGTGTCTGGAACATGCTCCTGCAAAATCAAAACTTGGCAAACCTCGCTGGCCCTGCAGCTCCCTCCCCCTTCCTCTCCTCCTGGGAGCAGGATGGGGTCAGCTGCTCCTGGGGCAGCTGTGGATCCCAAAATCTGGGGCCCAGACCCAAATATCTCGGCCTAAATCCCGAAGTTTGATGCTCAGAGCCCAAACTTCAGGGCTCAGATCCCACATTACAGGTTCAGATCCCAGATTCTGGGCTCAGAGCCTGAATTCTAGCGCTTTGATCCCAAATTTCCGGCTCAAATCCTGAATTTTGGTGCTCAGACCCCAGTGGTGGTTGGTCAAGGCCTGGCTGTGTCCATCCCACCCACATCCCACAGCAGCTGAAATTTGGGACAGTTTGGGCTCCAGAACAGGACAGACACACCAGGTGTCACCTGGGGGCTCTGCAGGTGGCAGAGGCTCCTCGGGCACGTCCCCAGGTGTCCCCAGGCTGTCCCTGCCCACCAGCAGAACCAGTTTGTGCCTGGGGCTGGGAGCTCTGGTGTCCCCGGGAGGGTGAACGGCTCCGTGAGTGCCCCAGATCCAGCAGAGTCATGTGGCTCCGGCTTTATTTGCTGTTATTGCTGCTTTCAAGTGGAAAATTGATATAATAGCAGCCCTTTCTCAGCACACAGCAGTCTGCACATTTGTACAACGTTCTTTGAGGACGATCAGCAGCCACTGGCAGAGAAAAGTGACAGATGCTGTCTGCAAATAATGAGCTGAAGCGGTTTCCTTTGGAAGGGAACTTAAGCAAAGCCCCTTTGAGTTTGAAAAGCCACAGAGGTTCCCGGGCGCCCTCAGAAGCTGCCTGGAAAAGGCATTTGCTAGTGGCTCATGTGGCATAATTATATATTTTTTTTAACTGTTTCTCTCGCACCAACTTCTCTGGAGAGAGGGAATGACCCAGTTCCTGTTTACTGAGCGTTTCCTGCTGGGGACAGGCGTGAAGGAGGAGGGAGTTTGTGGCTTATTCCGTTCCCTCCTCTCCACATCTGCACAAATCACAGGGATCGGGAGGATAACCGTGGAGAAAGCACATCCCACACCTTTGGGATCCTCCCACTCCTTCCCTGCAGCTCACACCCAAATCCTTCCAGCCCCTGAGGTCCGTGAGGAGTCTCACACTTGTGAGCTTCATCCCGAGCCTTTGATCCTCTCTCCTTCCTCCCTGCTTTTATCTGCCACAGCCGTGTGCTCCTGATGGAGCCCCAGCAGGTGTTCAAAGCCCTCCCATCGCCTCAGAGCGCTCCAAGAAGCCCCAAATTACTGAAAATGAAGGATTCAGAGTTTCCTGGCTGGACATTTCCAACCCTGGCAGTGAACTGGAGGCACGGTTTGGCCTTTAACGACGGAAATCTTCTTTCTGGTGCAACGTGGATGTCCCTGCACTCGGTATTTTCTGATTATTGCCACAGTCCTGACTCCTGAGGATGAAATCAGGCTCTGGGAGCCTCTGGCCTCGAGGTCTTGGAGAGATCCAGCATCTTTCCACGCTTCTGTAGGGAACTGAGCCTACAAAAGGTGCCAGGTGGGGCTTGTCTCCAGCGAAAACAGCCCTTGACAAACCGTCCCTCTCATTAGAGGCTTCAGAAAGTCTCTAAGAATTGAGATTTTCTTCCAGCCTGACCCGCTCTCTTGGGCCCCTTGAGCAGTGGAATTCCAAGCAAAGCCAAGGCAGGATGCTGCAATTCCCCACACGTTGGCTGGGATTCACGGTGGGAGCTGAGTTACACAGCACATGGAATGAAAAACTGGATCGGAACAACCAGCCAGCATCCCTGGAGGCACCAGGGGGAAGAGCCGAGGCACAGCCTCGATCCTAATTCCCTTAATTCCCTTTCTCGTGTCATTTGCAAAACTTCCTGTGTCGGATTCATTTCAGCTCTTTCCTTTCTGACCCCTCCTGCGCATCTATAGATGAGAAACATTTCTGGGCAAAGTTAGAAGGGTGCAATGTGGTGGGAAATTGATTGATACCGATAATTATTGATGGATTCTGTAGATGAAACGCATATTACAAAGGAGATTAAAATTAAGGGATTCTGCTTAATCCCAGAGCCTGAAGAGAGCTACAAGAAGGATGGAGAGACATTTTACAAGGGGATGGAGGGACAGAACAAAAGGGAATGGCTTCAAACTGACTCTGAGGAGGGTTGGATGGGATATTGGGAAGAAATCCTGCCCTGGGAGGGTGGTGAGGGCTGGCACAGGATGCCCAGAGCAGCTGTGGCTGCCCCTGGATCCCTGAGAGTGCCCAAGGCCAGGCTGGAACATTCTGGGATGGTGGGAGGTGTCCCTGCCCATGGAGGGGTGGGATGGGATGGGATTTGAGGTCCCTTCCAACCCAGCCCAGTCTGGAATTCCACTGTGACTCCGGATCCTCCCACGAGAATTCTCTGCAGCTTTGCTGCCTTTAAAACCTCCCAGCTGTGGACACAAAAAGCTGAACCCAGTTTTCATTCGGGGTTGGGCTTTCCTCGGCTGGTTTTGCTCCTGGTTGTTCAGGGGTGATTTTTTTTTGCTGATGTCATTATCTGCTGACTTGGAGAGGAGGTTTTTCTGAGCTTTGGGATGTTCAGTGAGCTGTTCTCTGTGAGATGGAGATCCCTGGCTCTGAAGGGATAATCATTTAGTGACAGCAGAGGACAATAAGGTTGCAGAGCAGAGAGAGAGTGAAAAATCCCCATCCCCAAAGTGACAGAGCAGGGACAATCCATCTCTCAGCCTCGGCTGGCAGGGAGGGAATTGTCTGAGTGGGGAGCAGCCTGTGTTGGTTCAGGGGGAAAATCAGCAGCTCTGAGGAAAATATCCATCCCACCCTGCCTCTGGAATGGTTTGGGTGAAAACAAAACCTCACACCACACAGCTGGGAGGGCTGAAGGCCCTGCAAATGATTCTGCAGGTGCCCAAAGCTGGAAATAAAAAAAAAAAAAAGAAAAAAAAAAAAAAAAGAGAGAGAAAACAAGTGACCATGTGGTGACAGGGTGAGGATTCATCCGATGAGCAGCTCCTCAAACACAACCCCTTCAATGTCTCCCTGCAGCCCCTGCATCTGCTGTGATCCTCCTTCAAACTTCCAGCAGCGATGGAAAAGACATTTCCTGGCCCCAGTGACCCCAGAGCAGCAGGGGGACACGAAGGGCTCCTGATTTGTGGGGCTTTGTGGGGTTTTGTGGGGCTTTGTGGGGTTTTTGAGTCTTTATGTGCCCTTGGAAAGGCAAACCCGCCTTCCCCAGCAGCTGCAGAGCAGCCTCGGGGCCTGCACACACATTTCCCACCCGGAGAAATGATCTGAAACCCAGCGAGGACAGGGGGAGGCGGAGAGGTTTAACCCTTCCTCGGCCGTGGGGAGGCTCTGGAGGCAGCGGGACGTGGAGGACGAGCTCCCAAAACATCCCCGCAGGGAGGGCAGCAGCTCTCAAGGACACGAGGACTGGAGGACAGTTGTCCATGTGCAGATGGAAGGTCAAGGCAGCAGCTGGAGGAGGATGTGAAGCCCTAAGAAAGCAGCTGTGAGGACAGGCAGGGGCTTGGCCCCGGCCTCAGACGGGGACAAACAGCTCCTCGGCATTGTCCTGGGTTATTTTTGTCTCTGCTTCGGTGCCTCTGAAGGAAGGCTGAGCACCCCTGCTGCCAGAGGAGCCAGGAGCTGCCTTTGCCCTCTTTAGTCTGCACAGTTTCCCAGATGAAGAGGCAGACCGGGGCTTTGGGAAGGGCTCCCCTGGGAACAGCAGCCCCCAGGAGCTCCCTGCGTTCCCTGGCTCCGTGGGGCTGCAGCACACGGGACAGGGAGGGTGGGTACCTCGGGTGGCCACGAGGCCAAGGCTCCCTGTCCCGGTGTCCTGCCTGTCCCCTCTGGGATCCTGGGTGTGTCCCCAGGGGCTGGCGAGCCCGTGATCTCCTCCTGCCGGGGAAATGGGCTCCTGCTGCAGGCACAGAGATGGGGCAGAGGTTTGAGAACATCCCCGAGGGCGCCGGGGCTGCGGGGAGGGGAGCCGGGGGCGCCGAGCAGCCCGCAGAGCCCGCGGAGCCGGGGCTGGCAGCAGCGGGAGGAGGCCGGCAGGAGGATGGATGGATTGCCTGGCGTCCCCCCGCTGCTTCCAGCATCCCTCCCACGGCAGCATCACACCCTCCCTCCCTCCTGCCGCTCCCTGCGCCTGCAGAGAGGCCTCTGCTTCCTCCTCCTCCTCCTCCTCCTCCTGCCTAATTGCCCGGCCACCAATTAACGGGAACGCTGCCTTACCTTGCCTGCACGGGCTCCGGGGTTGGCGGAGCGCTTTGGGGCCGGGCTGGCGGCGTTGTCGCGGCGTTCCGGCGGCGGGGACAGTGCCAGGGGCTGGCAGAGGTGCAGCGGGGGACACTGCCCGGCCTGGCAGAGGTGCAGCAGGTTGCAGAGCCGCAGCAGGTTGCAGACCCGCAGCAGCCACGGCTCCAGCACCGGGGGACCCCGGGAGCCGCCGCGGGGACACGCACGGAGCTCCCCGGCAATGGAAGGCACCCGGTGCCAGCTCCCGTGTGTTCCCTGCTCGTCACCTCGTGCCTGACTGCAGCACAGCCCGGCCCGAACAGCTGGCTGCCAGCGCTGTGCCGAGTGATCGATATGTTTGGGCTTCTCATCCGTCCTGTGCATCTGCTTTGATGCTTTGGGGACGGCGGGCAGGTGGCGGAGGGCAGGTCTGAACTTTGTTCCCGTGTCGTGCAGCGGCTGTGGCCTGAACGCAGAGTGCAGGCAGCCTCCCCGGGCTCACCTGGAGAGCGGGGTTCATCACAGCCCCTCCTTGTCTCTCCTCCAGGAAAGAGCCGGGCTTAGAATCTGAAAAAATCCGCCCAGCGCAGCCGGGCACTCTCCTCCACAGACAGACCAGGCTGGGGAGCGAAAGCCAGAGGAAAAAACAAACAGAGTTCCCAGTTTGTTTACTACCTCTTGGCACACATCCATCCCCGGCTTTTCATATCCCACTGCCGGGCTCGGCAGCCCGGGGGAGCGGGACGAGCTCCGGGGGGACACCCCGGGACCCCGGCGGGCCGGGAGCTGCGGGGGTGCGCCTGGAAATCCCTCTTCCCGAACCACGGGAGGGTGGTGGTGCCTGTGCCCGGGGGGGAAAAGGGATTTCAGCCCGGGCGGCTCTGGGGAAAAAAAAAAAAAAAAAAAGAAAAGAAAAGCTCTTCCTTGGTTTTCTGAGCTGCCATGGGAAGCAGAGCTGACGTCATTTCTGAGCAGGGAAATTTGTGGAGGTTTCTGGATAGTGGAAGGAGAGGAAGGATAATCCAGAAGCGCTGGAACGCAGGATGAGTTTTAGATGTAAGCCAAGGCTCACAAAAGGAGAGATTTCGTCAGAGACCTTCATTCTCCGGGTCAAGGGAGCAGCTAGTTTAAAAAAAAAAATTACAATTCTGTGACCCTTTTGTACCTGACAGCAGGGAAAACGTGACCACAGTGCTGTTTGCAGCTAGAAGGTAATTCTCAAAGAAGTAACCAGAACAAGAGAACAAATTAAACACTCATTAACCTTAAAACCAGTTTCACCAAGGATTGACTCCAGCTCCTCACAAAGCCCCGGTGCTTGTGCTGGGCGCCACAAGGGACAGTGTCACCCCTGTTAGGTGACAATCCCAGCACGTGGGTGGCTCCAGGTCCCCCAGCCAGGCAGGACCAGTGGGAATTCTCTTTCCAGCCCTCACAGGAATTATTTCAAGCCAAGGTGGCCAAGCTGTGGCGTTTGGTGGCAGAGGTTTTGGTTGGGGTGTGGTCGAGGTTATTGATTCACATTCAGAAAAACCACTGAAATAAATGGAGTAAAGAAGCTGGGAGCTGGAAGGAACCAGGGTTATCCCAAACAATCAGCTTCTGGTGGGAATGAGGTTTTGGTTGGGGCGTGGTCGAGGTTATTGATTCACATTCAGACAGAATGCTGAAATAATGGGAATAAAGAATCTGGGAGCTGGAAGGAACCAGGGTTATCCCAAACAATCAGCTTGCCTGGGATGGGAATGGCCTGGATCCCGCAGCACACGAGGCCGGGAGCTGCAGCACCATCCTGGCCGTGGGTGTGTGTGGCATCAGCAGGAACAGTGGCACAGACAAGTCCTGCACATGTCAGCTCTTTCCTCGCTGCGTTTGCATTTCCCCCTTTCCTTCTTTACCAGCAACAAAGAAAAAAAATTTATCCCTGAGGCCCCTTTTAAAGTGTCCGGAGCATCCAAGTGATGCTGGAACTGCAGCCTCAAGGGAAAGTTTAGGGGTCAGGTGTGGCCAAAGCATTTCCAGGGGCCCAGCACAGGAGCCGGAGCTGCTGCAGAGAGCCCAGAGGAGGCTCCAGGATGATCCCAGGGATGGAGGCAGCTCTGCTGGGAGGAAAGGCTGGCACGGCTGGGATTGTTCACCCGGACAGGAGAAGCTTTGGGCTGAGCTCAGTGTGACCTTCCAGGACCTGAAAGGAGCTGCAGGAAAGATGGAGAGGAGACGATTGACAAGGGCTGGGGGGACAGGACACAGGGAATGGCTTCAGACTGACACAGGGCAGGGCTGGATGGGAAATTGGGCAGGAATTCTTCCCTGGGAGGGTGGGGATGGAATTCCCAGAGCAGCTGTGGCTGCCCCTGGATCCCTGGCAGTGCCCAAGGCCAGGCTGGACACTGGGCTTGGATCACCCTGGGACAGTGGGAGGTGTCCCTGCCATGGCAGGGGTTAAAGGCTGGAATGAGATGAGGTTTAAGGTCCCTTCCAGCCCAGTTGTGATGATTTTATGATTCTGTGATTCTCTTATCTCTGGGATGTCTCAGAGGTGGCCCCGAGGGAAATCCCAGAGGGACAAGGCACAGCTGCCTCCATCCATCCTGCCTGCCCTTGGGCTCCCGGGAAAGGATGGATTTGGGGTCCTGGGTAGGGGATGGAATCAGGCTCTGCAGTGGCTCCCAGCAGCCCGTGAAGGGTTTGTTAAGGTTTGTTCCTGCTCCTCACAGCTGTTCTAAGAGCAGAGCCTGGCATTCTTAGAACTGCTCTTAAAGCATTACCATATTTATAAGTAATGCCCTAATTTGAAGGGATATCGAGTTCTTTTGGATGTAAGTAGTTATTAATTACAATGCAACAGGAAAATTCATTAGGGAATAGAATCAAACTTTCAATTAATGTCATTTTTATCCGGGAACATTAGATGAGCTGCCTTTTTTATTTTTTTTCTCCCCCTTGCCTTTAACGAGGATCTGGAAACATTTGCTAATTTCCAACTATTATAGTTCCTTCTATGAAATAATGTGAGCTCTCATTTGCATATAAGAAAACATTTTCTGTATTCACTGTGACTCTGAGCTGCCCTATTTATATCAGGAAATTGAGCTGAAGACTCCCCGTGCATTTCAAGGCGAGGCTTTTCTCATGCAGAGGAGCAGAACACTTTTCCAGGCCCCCATGAACTTGGGGGGTTCTTTTTGGGGGGGCTCTGCACGAGGCTGAGCAGAGGGGCTGAGGAAAAGCTCAGGGGGTTTCTTGCTGAGGGTTCCACCAGCGTTTCCCGTGTGCTCTCTGCACTTCACCTTCCGAATCTTTTACTTTCAATTTCGTTTTCAGCCCCAAACCTGCCTGGTACAACAAAGAGCCTTCAGGAGCCGGGTGTGAAATCCTCAGCACCTCAAACCGAGCAGATCAGACAGACCCTTTCTTATTTTCCCTTCTGATCTGTGAACATTTTCAGGTTCAGGCTTGGTTTTATTCTGTTGTTTCTATCTCTAAGAGGCCATTCCACAGCATCCCCAGCTGCAAGTCCATGGAAAATGGATTTTTGGTGCAGAGGACTGAACCTGTGCTGTTCCAGGTCCATCCTGAGCTCTGAATGGTTGATTTTGGGCTTGATGATGAGCCCCTGAACAGCCACAGGAAAATGAAATAAAGCTTTCAAAGGCTCCCTTTGCTCCCTCCTTTCACATCTTTTTTTCTCCCAGGTTTCCATGTTTGTTGTTGCTGGGAGCAGCAGATAAATCAGCTGCAATATATTAAAAAAAATTAAAAGCAGCAATAGCAGTAATCACCATTCCGTTAATGATCTAAATGCTGAGGGCAGGACAAGGCAGATGATTAATTTCAATTTTTAAAGCAGAAGAATCCGTCAGTGTTTCAGTTGACCCCAGCCCCTTTTATTGTGGGTTTATATTGCCAAAAAAAAAAAAAGTTTCAGATCCTTGCAAAAATAACTTTATTATGGTTAATTTTGTCCTGAGCTTTTCCCAGTGATAAATAAAATTCACAGCTCAGAAATCCTTTTTGGTTTGCCCCATTATCTAATGAGGAGAGGAGCCCCAGGCCACGGGATAAATGAGAATAAAAAGAGACTTTGGGTAAGGCCTCTGTTGGAAACCAGGGGTGGGGATTTCTCAGAGAAACCCCTTTGGGATAAAAGCTCCGAATTGAGTCTTATTGTTTTTATCAGAGGGAGAAGAGAATTGATGCCTGGAACAGACATCAGCGTGTACCCACAGTGAGGTACACAGGGAACTTCTGCAGTCATTGGGTGATTTACAGTCAACTTCCTACATTCCATTGCGATATGTGAAAATTAATGTCTGTTCTCATCATAATTAGAACTTATTATGAATCACAGAGAACTTTATTGGGGTTGTTTTTTTTGTTTGTTTGTTTGTTTGTGTTTTTTAAAATTATTATTATTATTATTATTTAACTGCTGTTTGAGGCAATTATCAGAGTGATGTCTCTGGATAACCAGGCCTGGAGTTCAGCTGCCAGAGCCATCCCCCTTTCACACCGAGGGCATTCAGACAAGCTTACAATGGCAGCCCCAGCATGATTTCCTTTCCCTTTCCCTTTCCCTTTCCCTTTCCCTTTCCCTTTCCCTTTCCCTTTCCCTTTCCCTTTCCCTTTCCCTTTCCCCTTTCCCTTTCCCTCTCCTCTCCTTCCTCTCCTCTCCTCTCCTCTCCTCTCCTCTCCTCTCCTCTCCTCTCCTCTCCTCTCCTCTCCTCTCCTCTCCTCTCCTCTCCTCTCCTCTCCTCTCCTCTCCTCTCCTCTCCTCTCCTCTCCTCTCTCCTCTCCTCTCCTCTCCTCTCCTCTCCTCTCCTCTCCTCTCCTCTCTCCTGCCCTTCAGCTTCACTCCAGCCACTCCTCCTCCTCCTCTCCCTGGGCCAGCCTGTTCCAGGCTTTTGTTCCTTTGCTGGATGGAAACTTCCTTCACTTTTCCACTCGGAATTTATTCATGGCTAGTGTCGACTTTCTGTTGTTGTGCCAAGTTTGTCTGTTAGATCTTCTCCCTCCACAGCTCTTTCCCTGCCCACATTTATTTATAGAAAGCAATCTTTGCCTTTCTTTCTTTCTTTCTTTCTTTCTCTTTCTTTCTTTCTTTCTTTCTTTCTTTCTTTCTTTCTTTCTTTCTTTCTTTCTTTCTTTCTTTCTTTCTTTCTTTCTTTCTTTCTTTCTTTCTTTCTTTCTTTCTTTCTTCCTTCCTTCCTTCCTTCCTTCCTTCCTTCCTTCCTTCCTTCCTTCCTTCCTTCCTTCCTTCCTTCCTTCCTTCCTTCCTTCCATCCTTCCATCCTTCCTTCCATCCTCCCTTCCTTCCTTCCTTCCTTCCTTTTCTTTCCTTCTTTCTTTTCTCTCTCTCTCTTTCTCTCTCTCTCTTCCTTCCTCTCTTTCTTTTATTTTTTTCTCCCCAGAGCCCTTTAAGCTCTCCCTTCCCGCAGCAAAGCCTGGCTTTTGGGCAGCTGCCCAGCCTTGCTCTGTCCCCACATCTTCATCCCTGGCGGCTCCTCGGGCGGGCAGGAGCCGTCAGCAGCCCGTTCTCCCCGGTGAGCCCCAGCAGAGCCTTCCAGCTCTCTCCGAGCCCTGTGTGTTTTTCTTGTCAGCGTAATGTGCTTAGTAACAACACCTACCACTTTCCCATGTCACACTCTGCGCTCCTCCGTGTGACTGGCGCATCGACACAAAGAAATTGCAATTTAACCAGCGAGGGAAAATGTTTTCTTTTTTTTTTTTTTCTTCAATAACCTTTGCCTCCTCCAGGTCACGGGATTCCTGTGCTTCCGTGACTCACAGCTCTCCCACCTGGCAATTATTAGCTCAAAACAATTCCTGAAGCCTTAAACAAACCTTTTTTTTTTTCTTTTTTTGGGGGGTGGAGGGAGCTCAGTGACATCTTGCCCGTGAGTTCAGGTCTGCTGGAGTCACTGCTGCTTGGTAAAAATGTTGTGGCTTGAAGAGAGAAGAGCATAATAGAGATTTTTAATATAACTCAGTAATACATCGCTGATATTTTACAGACCAGGTGGGATAATATGTTGTGATAATATAATAACAGTTCCTGGGGAAAGTGTATTTTTGGATGAAAAGTGAGAAGGGGAAAGAAAAAAAAAAAGAAAGAGTGGTTTGAGAGTTGAAAAACGTTTCAAGTTTCCGAAACACGGAACCCAACGGAGGATGTTTCAAAAGGAATTGAGTTGTTCAAGGGAAACGTTTGTTGCCTTTGAAAAGATGATTTCCCTTCCCACACTGGTTTTGGGCAGCCCTGGTTTTGGTTGTGGCTGAAGGGAAAAGCAAAGGAGACTCCGGAAGGGAAACTGGGCTGGGCCCAGGCACGGCACAGCCTGGGAGTGCTCCTGTCCCCAGCTGGCTGTGGGAATATTCCCATTTTTATGCTAAAACTGCTGGGTGCTCCACCTCTGGAACATCCCTGGGACAGGGACCACGTCCTCCGGAGCTGCCAAGGTCTGGCAACTTTTGGGTTTTGTTTTTTCCTAGAAATGCAGGACTGGGGAGAGTTTGGGAAACTCTGGGAGCCAAAGTGACCTTGAAAAGCTGAGAGGTGGCAGGGGCAGGGAGAGTCCAGAGCCTTCCCCACGTCAGCCAGGGTGGGAAATGGATTTGTGGAGAATTCTAAAACCCTTCACGTGAGACTGAAAACGGAATAGAAGTTTTTCAAACGCCTCTCAGTCGCCCCATCTCTGGGTTGGAAAAGGGGGTAATGCAACAAGCCAGGACTCCAGGGAAGAGCTGAGAGCACGTCCCAGCGGATCCACACTTGTGGTGCCGGGGTGTGGGCAGGGAATGGGGCACAGAGCAGAGGAGGGAAGGTTTTCTCTGCAGGGCCCTGGGATGTCTCCTGGCACAAAGCCTGGGAGCTTTTTCCCTGACAGGAACTGGCACACAGATCATCTCCCAGTTCCTGCTCACCTGGAAATCCCAGGTTCTGTCAAATGGGAGGTAAAACGCGGCATCTCACTTATCCAGAGGAGCACTGGGAGATGTTGGCACAGAGATTTTAATACTCAACTAATTAAAAAAAAAAAAAGCCTCTCTCCCACTCTCAGGGGATTTGATTCAGGTTTTTTAATGCAGGCTGGAGGTACCACAGCATTTCCAGATGATGTAATTAACCTGACCTATTTGGTGGCTCCATATTAAATGTTTCTTTCTGGCGGATTTACAACAAAGCCTCGCCGTTAAAGACTTCAGAACAAGATTTATCATCGTTATCTCGTTTCTCCCCGTTCATTATTCCCTTCTCCTCGGCTGGAAGTGAGTCAGGACCCCCTCGGGCGCTTTCCCCGTGGCCTGACCTCGGTGTGCTTTGCCATTTTCTGTGCCTTTGCAGCTCAGAGCTGCACCAGGTTTATGTAATCCACGCGAAGGGCCGGGAATTCTGCAGCTGGCACAGGTTGTTATCCGTGGGCACCTTCCTTCTGGCAGCTCCAAGCCCTCAGCTCCCGGGGCCTGCAGTGCACTGGAACATTTTTCAAAGGCACCCGGGAGGCTCCGAGGGCAGGGAGAGGTTGTTCATTAATCCCCGTTTGTATGGGCAGCGAAAAACCTGCCAAATCCCCGGGCTGAGCTCTGCTCTCAGCTGTAAGGGTTGGGTTTTTTTGGGGGGACTACAATGGGTTTAGAGAGAATTCTGTATCAGAATCAGAGCATCACATTC